>NC_088343.1:13350000-14057500 GCF_036884655.1 Musa acuminata AAA Group | reverse complement strand
ATCGAGGCCTAGATATGAGTGGATCCAGCCTACATTCAAACTGATCAAGCTGAAATGTACAAAAATCAAGGCTTGACGTCTAAAGGGAAGAGATCTAGGCTAAAGTTGGAAGAGAGACTGAACCCTAACATCGTCACATGAAATTATATTAGAGATTATGTTTAAATTTTTCTTAATTTGAAAAGAAATCGAACCAGGTTTTGGACTTGGATCTTAATCTTGAGTATATAGCCCTCTATAGATATTCTTGTTTGTTCTTTTGGTAGAAGGTTCAGAGAGATTCGGGGGAGATTTAAAGGGACTGAGAACGAGTGAGAGAGGGCATGTGAGACGGAAAGTAAGGAAGAGAAAAGAAGTGAGGAGTAAAGATCCTTTTGCATCACACTTGAGAAAATCAATCTTTTCCCCTATTTAGAATGGCATCCTCATATATAAATGGGTCTTTAAATCGAGCTCAAACTTTATGGTAACAGAAGCTGAATAAACTCTGGAAGGATACCTAGCTTGGATAGTGGAACTGACCTTCCTTCAGACCTTTATGAATTCCAATTATGCTCGACAGACTATTGGTTCTACCCATTCAGAACATTGCTTCCTGATAAAAACTATTATTCTGTTTTCTTCACTTTTGGACTCTCCTGGCTCCACCCAAGATCTACCTTTTGTATCGATTCATGGAATATGAAATTTGTCCTTCATCTGATAGACTCCTTTTCCAGAGATGAACAACTACAGAAATCTCTAAAACTTGATGGTCCTTTTTGCAGTTTCTCTAAATTGATTGGGAGATATACTTGCATCCCAAGATCAAGTCTTTAATGTGGTTGACCTTCAAAACCAAAGTTCACCACAAAGAGGTTATCTAAAAGAAAAGATGGATCGATGGTGCACCTTGCTCCATGTGCCATCATTGTTGATTCTGTTGACCACAATTTTCTCCAGTGTCCTTGTGCTGGCAAGTATTGGATTTATATTGATGGTGCACCTTGTGCTGGCAAGTATTGGATTTCTCCATCTACTGAGCTCGGTGTTGCAGATTATATCCAATGGTGAAAGTTCTTATGCTGACAAAAAAAAGGCGTGCTTGGATGGTCTTTTTGATAAAAGTTGGTGAATTTAAAGAAGATAAAACTTGAAGATTTTTCAAGGGCATTGAGGGTCTACACTTGGTTATCAGAATATGTACCAAAATTAGACTTCTATCCAAATGGAAAAATTGAGAACCCAACCTTGTCAAATGTCCAGTTGATCAGTTATGCAATTGCATCAGGCAATCAAATAATTGAGACTATCTTTTTTACTGAAAGAACCAGAGTGATTTATTATGCAAGGCAAAAGACGAAGAAAGCCTATGTTTTAAGTTTTGAATACTCCAAAATTGAGGGCCTTGTCGCCAATTAAGAAATTTGCCACCAACAATGAGATCAATGTTCTCAGGATTCCACCATAGTTGTGTCCCAATTGTTTCATTCCCAACCAATCACACTTTGAAGACATCAGTCTTCTGGCATCAGGGCACAACCAGGTTTATGCCTTCACCACCACACTTGGCAGAGCTTTCCATTGTGTGCCATGCAATAGTATAGCCATTCAAAAAACAACAAGGTGCTAGGAGATCAAGAATAACTTGAAGCAACTCCACTCCCTCTTATTTGGCATTAATAATGCCTTCAAGTGGGACATCTTTGCCATCACTCCAATATTATCCCTCTATCTCCTTTGGTTTTTTGTTAGTGTTTTAAAACCTCAGTTTATGACACCTTCCAGTCATGGACATTTCTTCTAGTTTGGCTCATACTTGCCGAAATTTACCAGTTCGAGCCCGAAATGAGATATGCAGTGCCCCGATTTCGGGCAGTCCGGTCCAGTCAATTAAAAAAATTGTTTAAAGGGAAGTGAGACGTCACGATTAAGGCTTGTCATTTTTCCCTCTCCACAGGCAGAATGTTAGGCCGTCTGCCTCTCAGCCACCCAACGTACACCGCTGACATGGTTTCAGGCACTCTTCCTTGTCTTCACTTCCTCATCCTCTTCTTCCATCTCCCTCCTCCTCCTACTCTTCTTCTTTCACTTCTTCCACTTTTCCTTCTTCTACTTCCTCAGCCTCTTCTTCCATCTCCCTCCTCCTCCTACTCTTCTTCTTTCACTTCTTCCTCTTTTCCTTCTTCTACTTCCTCTTCCTTCTTCTCTTCCTTCTTCCAACCCTCCTCTCCCTCTCTGAACAGTTTCGGTATGGTCCAACTTACTGACACACGATATGCCAACAATGGACCGGACCCATATCGGTCCAGCCATGGACCGGCATAAATCCACGCCTGGTGCCCTCACTCTCAACAAATTAGCATGCCATTCAAGCCTTCCTTCTTGGTTGTTTAATTTTATGCTTCAATTTGAAGTCTTTCATTTTAAGAATGTAGATGGGTTCAATAAAATGGCATGTATGACAAGCTTTCCAACAACAAATATATATTCTTTGGGGAAAGAATCCTACACTACATTTCAACTTATGGTGGGTTAACTGAGGTCAAGACCAATGAATAAAAGCTGTCACAACCTGATGCAGTCATCAACTTGTTCCAAATATCAAAGACATATAACAGAATGCAATATAATTTGGTTTCTGACTTCCTAAAGCATTAATTATGGCAGGAATATGGATGCTCAAATAAAAGTCTATGACATAATTGCCCTTGCAAAATTTTACTCTTAGAAAAATTGATATGCAAATTCATTCATACACCATGATTGGCAGTGCATATAAAAGGGACTCAACATACATGCCTCATTTTTAAGACGTTTGGTCTTTATCTTCCTCCAGCAACAACTGAACAATTGATTTCACCACTTCATTTTTTGAGAATGTAGCTGTCTGGAAATAAGTTTTATCAACTGTGTTAGGCCATAAATGTGAAATTCAAGAAAACAATAGAAAACAATTACCAATCAAAAAATTGTACAATCATGAAATTTGATAACAAGTAGTCAATAGCATAAGCAAAGAGTAGGCATTATAATTTCAGTCAATATGAGAACTGTTCTCGATTCATAGATCAGAACAGAAATGCTTTATGTTTGCTATCTTAAGTGACAAATTGAGAGAGGATTATTTGAGCAATGTGTGTATTAAATTATGGTTCATTCAGTATATATAGCAAAAGAATGGTGGAAACCAAGCAAGAATAACCAGTATCTTATGGTGCAAGATTAATATATCTTGAATGAGAAAAAATGGAAAATCATGGAATATAACAGTAATATTTCCAGGTAATTGGTAAATTCTGTTTTTCAATGATTAACAAGATTAACTTATTTTAGTAATATGCACATTGCAAAGTTTCTACTAAACCAAACAAGCATGAACATCACAATATAGAAAAAAAATGTTCGACAAAGACCTAAGAAGGATAAAAAAAAATTGCTTCTGATGGTGCATTTTGTGACTTCAGCAGGGAATAAATAAGATGTCACAACTAAGAAGTTGGAAAGTCTCATATACCTCTGGTTTTCTGATAAGTTCCTTCAAAACAGCATGAAGTGTTAAGCGTAGTTCCTTAAACAGAACAGCCGTCTGTGCAGGAGCAGTCAATTTTAACCAGCCATCTATAGTGATCAACCCTGCCTGCAGTAGCAAAGCAAATGCATCATACTTATTGTTGCATAAAGAGATTAACCAGCATTGAAATGAAACAAGGAAAAAAGTTAAGAGATTAGTGGATCTCTTGGGATCCAAAATTGAGCAGTGACCTTATTACCCGGTTCAAGCCCTGTAATGATAAAAAAAACCATAGTGGACGAAAGCCCTAATATTCCACCAGACCAGGTGGTTCAGCTTAGTCTACATGTTGCTTTAGGGTGGACTGGTAAATACCAGGTGGTACACAGTGGTACATACGAATCTGCCTAAATTTCTAAACCATGGTCCACCATATATAAGACAGAGAGGTAAAGATAACAAAGAGGATAGAGAACTTTTGAGAAAATATGAATGCTTTACAGAGAACGAAAATGCCATTAGATTCAAAATTTCCCAAATCCCATGTGTTATTAGATAAAGTTTTTTATTTGCATTTGAATTGCTCCAAACAACACGTGCATTATGATCAGTGAAACATTGGGTCATAGGACCAACCACCATCTTCAAAACTGCAAAGTTTTGCATTTTTTGTATAACATATAAATAATAGGTATTTATTAAAATGATATAATATAATATTTTTGTTATTTTGATAATATTATTTTTTATTTTAAAGTATTTTCTCAGTGGATCCCATTCATGTCAATCTAATTTAATTGATCCTTCTGATCCCAAGATTAGTGTAAGCCCAAGAAAATATGATTTTCATCATAACCAATTTCTAACTAGATGCTGATCTTGCAAACATTGATTCCTAATTAAAGCAAGCCCAAAAAAAAGACTCCTAACCCAACCCTAGTCGATACAGGAAATTAGGGGATTGACCCAAGCTTCCTCATGCACTTCTTTTATATTCTAGAAGGTGTTTTGCAACTCTAGTGTACTTGCTGACTAAGAGTCTTGGTATGATTACACTTAGGTTAGATAAGTTGTTTAGCTATTAGGATTCATATCTTGAGATCTACAAGGCCATTTTAGTGGTGGAATGACATGCAGACAAGTGAGATTGTAACTTCAAGAAGTGTAGTAGATTGATATTCTGTTTATTTGCAATTAAGCTTACATTATGATCTCTTCTTCCCTCTTATTCTCTTGGAGGCATTATGTTTCTTCAAATAAGAGTTGCACCCTGATAGGAGATCTGTCCTATCAACATTACTGTTGGATGCATTGATGAAGATCATCAACGATACAGGACACTTGTGTGTCAAAAGCTAGTCTGGTGAGAGAAACAACAACAACTAATGTAAACTACACAAGCAGCAATGAACATGCACAAAGTTAACTGCAATATGTGAAGTTTACCTGATGCTGGATAGACATGGAGCCCCCAAATAAAAAAAGAGAGTATGGAGAGATGATGCTACTGTCACGTAGAAAAACCTTGCTGGTCTCAACCTATAAAAGAATAGCAAAATTAGTGCTGAAACTATCACTATTTCCAATTCACTGCATCTCCTATATAAAAACTAGTCTGTAAAATATATACTGAGTATCTCTATTGTCTCCAACTGATATAACTTATATAAAATCCCATTTGTTAACAATTAAAACACACAAGATCAGACCCAACTTTTAATCTTAATGGCAACATCACAATGACAAAGAACATAAGGCATACAGATAGTATACTACTAAGAGATTTCCTGCAAAACATTAATTGTGATCCAAGATGTATCTTTATCTTAGTTTCTTTCAAGCTAAAACTTCAACAGGTGGTGTGAGTTATTCTCATGTTACCATCAACAAACAATCAAATTATGTAATAACATAAAAAACTGATCACACTATGTTTAGGAATGGATCATCTAGATAGTGTCCTTAACTCCTTATATCTAGATTATTAAATCTCCAACCAAAAATATTTAAAAGCATCTAATAAAGACCTACCCACCCAAAACCTTCCTAAAATGGATAGATTGGAGATAAACAGTTATCAGTAAAGGCTGATTTGCTTCGCCAAAGGATCATGAAACTCAACACTCTTCATGTCAGGATAGGCATGCAACAAGGAATTCATCACAGATATAGATCTACATGTTTTTAACATGTAAGTTAAAAATTGAATCATAGAATCTCTTCTGTCAGCTTAGAGGTATACATATTGAAAATTGAATCATAGAATTTGTTCGATCGGCCTAGGAGTATACACATTTTTAACAGCCACAAAGTAGTGCATGCAATCAACCTCTACAACCTTGGCCTTGAAGAAAGGACGACCTTGGAACTTGGGGTACTTCTTAGCTATGCAAGAAATTAGACAAAAAAATGCTAATATACCATGCAGCATGACCAAAGTAATTACTATAAGTTTGTAAAAGACCAAGCTACCAAATTTCGGGCATATTGGATGAGGCAGCAATCTCAGGACAAATTTAAGAGAAGACTGTTAAATTGATTAAATTGAATACATAGTGCTCTCATTATTTAATCAGGTAAGGCATAATGGCCTTGCTTTGAGATCTGGAAAACCAATAAGCTCTAGAAAGTTCTGAATTATCATTAATACTGCATGATGGATCATTTTATTAGTGTTGAACACACTCAAGAAACAATTAACTAACAAAAATCTTTGATCAAGAAATCCCATCATCATGTGGGGGCACCGAAACCAACATTAACATGATGACTAACATAGAAAAAGAGAAACTTCATAAGAAACATATTCAAGTGCACCTTTTCAAGGAAGACAAGAAATGGATATCTAAAATGTTTCACGTTGTGGTTCACAGAAGAAGGATGTATGTGAACTTCTCTCTTTCCATCATATAATACTGTTTGATCCTTCAGAGGAAGGCCACTGGCTAGTAATGTAGTCCCCGCTAAAGCTGAATTAACAATACCTTCTGTGGTTGCAGCAACATTTGGATATAGACCTGCACATATTATTGACTGCAACAGAACCATGAGATATCTTTCTCTTCCAGATAAGTAAAAATCAATAGTCCAATAAAAAACTAATAGGAATTAATTTGCCTTAATAAAAAAAGGGGAAAAATTAGGCACTATGATAAAGACCTGCACATATTATTACTGGAACAGAACCATGCGATATTATCTTCCACAGAAGTGAAAATTAACAAATTAATAAAAATATAATAGCAATGAATTTGCATAAAAAAAAGAAACAGGAGAGAAAATGATTTGGCAATATGATTTTCATATTCTGATAAGTTCTGGTTTTAAAACTTCAGAATCTAAAAGTATCATATTTTCTTAACTACATTATTACAAACAAGTCCAAGTTACCAGCAGAAAAGATCTATAAGATGACAGTGTAATATACCAAGGATTATTGCAGAATCAATAAACTTGTGGAACTGAGGACTTCCGATGCTATAACATAACAATACTTGCATCTTAAAAACATAGTAGTGAGAAAGATGAATATATAGCCTATCTAGAAGAAGAACTTCGGACATCAAGGTCTGCATCGTATACACCACTGGATAACATAACAAACTGTTTACACAACTGAAAAGGACAAAACATACTGAGAACTTCAAACACCAGTTGACAAATAAACTGCATAAAATTGGCAAAAGAACAAAAATTCTGTAATAACCATGTTCACATGTACCAGGGAACGAAAAGATATTCACCTTAATTATTGATGGATGATTTGCATTCAGGTTGAATGGTTGAGACATGTCAGAAAACCAACTGTCAAGTTTGTCTTTCCTTCTTTCATAACTCTACTGAAACAAGAGGCCCCTTAGCAAATTCAAAAAGAAAATCTAAAGAATTTGATGCAATATTAAATGTCATATAAATGTAGTAAACCAATGATCTGAGTCAAAGTCATGTAACATGATTAAACAGTAGTAAGCCCCAGACACGTTGATGGATTATTTGCATGAAGCTCAGTCAAGAAATATTAAGGTTAAGATCAGCATGACCAGTTTGGCCTATGTGCACAGTTCGAAATCCACATAATAAAAAAAATAGAAACAAGAGAGAGGTACAAGATGTGATGATGGACGAACATATACCCTTCTTATCTATCTGATTAATGGTTTTCATGAGTACATTAACAAAAAGATAAAGCCACAAACAAAATGAAACTTTTAGTCAATCATAAAAGGTGCTAACAGAAATCAGAAAAGCTGAAGCACTGTTGCTTAATGCATAATTATAAAGCCCACACCCCTGCTATGTTAACTTAGTAAAGATGCAAAACACAATGGTCAATCAAGAAATATTTTTCTATGTTAGAAAATCTGAAGTATATGTAAATGACATAGTTTGCCTATTTCTAAACCAAAAGTCAACCTTTTCAGTTGCACTTCACCAAAATGATTGTGGTCCATGCTAGCTGGGGTTCACTGGCTTGATAGGTTATTGGTGTTCGGCACTATGCAAAATGTCTTGCTTACTCTATATGCTACTCGAGATGATATACAACCAGCATATTCATGGAGGCCCTTGTCATAGCACATGCCAACCTCAGACAATAAGGAACCATGGTTTGAATTGGCATAAAAAAAAAATCCACATCTACAAGTGAAGTTGAACATTTAGGCAAGTTCAATATCCTAATCACTTCAGCTTTTATATATTATGAGAAATACTTTTAATCATGTAACTTCAGAAAGAACAACCCTCAATGAATTTTAGATAGGTAGCATTTGTTTACTCTCGAATGAATCATATGCATAGTGATGTTATATTTCTGTTTCCATGATGAGAAAAGCATTTAGAAGTCGTGATGGACTGAAGACGAGCAAAAGAAATGGTGGGCTGGCCAAGTGCTCTACCTAATTATCAATCTGAATTTCATATGCATGCATACACACAAAAATGATGCATATGAGATCAATTGATCAGTCACTGAGACTCATTTCTCCTCTCCAATAACCCCTTCTTGCTTAGCAAGAAAGGCTCGTTTTCTGCCAAATTTTCCTGTCTCACTAATTGGTTCTCCAATTTAATTTCACTAAGAGCCCTACTGGTGTGTAAAACAAAGATTCACAGAGTCACCGCTTATGACCAGACATCTTCTATTTTAAAATATCAACCTTAAGATTAAAAAAAGAGTGTCAAATTCCCATGTTGTTGTCCAAAAGAGACTACGCTATTTTGATCTTCATATCATGTAAAAGAAAGCAAACAGTAATATTGACAAAACATGACCTTTCCCGATGAAAAAAGATGTCGTTTGATAGAATAATAAGCTTTAGCATAGTCCGAAATATGTTACCAGAATATTACCAGGAGATGCTTTGGCAGATCAACAAGTCCAATGTCTGCTAACAGACCTCCAAATTGTACACGCATGTCCCTGCCAAGTCAATTCTGATAGTATAACATATATAACATAATCCAGTTCACTCATGCTACTTGAATAAATAAGAAAAGTATGCCTAACTGAATAGCTATTATTATATGATATTCTCCTATATGAAGACATAAACCAAGACAATTATCATAAAGATGAGAAGAGTCGAGATGTAGCCAGAAGATGTGAAGAACCATAAAACAGAACTTCTGTCTCCGTCACCATAGAAGGCCAAAAGTAGAGTAAGTCAAACAACAGTGCAGAAAGAGTCCGGAGCATTGTCAATGTAATAAATTCCTCAACAAGTTCTAACCTTATCGTGTACATTACTGAACTGTTCAAGAAAAAAGAACGACAAAATTGTTGAGCAGATCTTGTGCCATCCTGCAATGATGTGAACCTTTAGCAAGTATTGTAAACAACTTGTCATTGAAATATAACATATGTCATTCAACACCAATATCACGGTCGAGGCAAACCAAAAAAATCATGATTGCTAATAGCAATATGATTAAAGAGAATTCAGCATAGGAAAATGGAATTAATTGGAACATAAAAGAAAAAAAAAACTAAAAACCTGATGCAAAATTCTGGCCCACTTGTTATAGGCAACAACCATCAAGAGGTGATCTGATTGTTTATAACTTTCCTCGTAAGCAGATTCATTATTCAGGCTATTACCTAATAATGCTGATTTTGCTCTCTCTACATTTTGTTTCTGCATCATAAAGTATTAAACTTCAAGATAAGTTATAAATATGAATCCAGAAATTAAAAACAACATATTACCATATATAGTTTAGCAATATACCTCATCTTTCGGATACACAAATGGAAACTTATAACTTAAAAATGCTGCAAGTGAAAGAATTGGTGATAAACAACCAAATATTGCACCATATAACATCATCTGCAAAAAGAAAGAATACCAACACTAATGTTATGCATATTACAAATTATTCTTAACTATTGCATAGCATATGCTGATGTCTGGACAACATCAAGGTGGAAAAATTAAACATTTGCAACTAAAAACTGGAGATTAACAATTGTAATATGCAAGTTTTTTAATTTCATACCATATCGGTGTACCGAGCTTTGTTTGGTACAGTATGGTACAGCATATCGAGCGATACGCTAGGGTGTATTGAGCGGTACACCCTTCTTTTAAGAAGAAACCATCTCGCATGTGGGCAAGGATGGTTTCTTCTTAAAAGAAGAAGAAACCAATCGACGGAGTAGGCAACGATGGTTTCTTCTTCTTTTAAGAAGAAACCATCACACCCTTTTCATCTCGAAAGACCGAAAGGGGGTGATGGTGGAGCGGGCGAGGATGTGATGGGTCGCCTCCGTCCCCAGCTCGAACTCACCCTTGGCAAGACACTCCACAATGCTCCCGTGACAGTCGGATCCGGTGGGGATCCAGCCCAAGGCAAGCTCATCTCCCGCTCCCGCTCCCCCGCCACTGCCACCCTCAGCGATTGTAAGGAAGAAGACCAAGATGACGGCAAGAGCGAGAAGGGGAAGTAGCAGTCCAACCTGGGCCAGGATCCCTTCACCGTTGACTGTGACCTCCTCGACCACAGCGGCCATGATCCCTCTGCCCCCTACCGCGTTTTGCCCGACATAGCGAGGACCCGCCCCCTATAGCGTTCTGCTCGACGGAGCGCTTCTTCGTGTCCCGCCACGTCTAGCTCTCTTCTTTGTTATGCCTTCTCCGTCCAATGAGTGCCACAGCCTTGTCTTCCTCGCCGTCATGCTCCTTGTGTTGTCCGCCAACTGATACTATCGGATAACAGGTGATCCGCGTGCCAGTCAGCTAGCAGACTGGTATGTAACGCCCGTATCGGGCGGTACGATTTGAGATTCGAATCCCTAGTAATATGAATGTTCTTTTGGAGCAACGAATTTAGTAGAATTCTTAGGGTTTTCATATCAGAAGGGTAAATTGTCAAATACCACTTTAGAAAACACAAAGATCAACCATAACAAGCTGATGTTTTATAGTATAGTATTATGGTTTGTTTCAACATAGGTAGACAACTAGACTTATGAAAATCTTTTAAGAGCAAAATGAGCAAAAGTTAATTTTATTCATAAAAGAAAGAAATTTTAACTACAGCATGCAAGTTTCTCATAGACATGATAGACAGATACTCTAGTTATGTTGAAATGAACAAAGAAAAAAATGAAAAAATATCAAAGACAAAAAACTCTACAGACCTAAAGGAGTTGGAAGAACATTGCCACACTTATAGATAAAACTTGAACAGCATAATGTTCAAACAAGCTGCACAGTGTCGTTATTATGCATGTATGTAAGAACATCATATCAAAATAGAAAGAGCTTGACTGAAAAAAATTGGAGCATCCCAATCCAATAACAGATTAAGGGACGATAAATGCCTGTTGACCAGCATATGGCCAGCATGAGACACAAATCCATGTTCAACATGCGTGTAAACACACCTTTCCGATCAACACATCCACGGGTAACTTTGCCAAATGATATCCAAGAGGTGACAATTCCTCATTTCCATCTAAGGCTCCAACCTAAACCAGTCCAGGAAGAAATAAGTTATCAACTCTCCACATTTTGGGACAGTATGAATGTATAAATAATACATACATATCATGGACTTTGAGTATTAGGCAACTACTATAATGTTATTAAGCCATAATTGGTGACAATATAAAAACAGTTATAGTGTACCAAAACAGCACCTTATACAGCAAATCAATTGCAGAAGAAATTACATCTTCACGTGGAGGTTCTATAGCCTGTAAGTAAACAAATTACGCCCTTAGATTTCGAACATAAGATATTTCGAGAAAAAAAAAAGAGGCAAACATGAGTATGAGGACAGAAAATACCTGCAATAAGAAGGATTTTGTATCTCCCAGTGAAAGGGATTTTATTTGGAGACATAATTCTGTCAATGGCATCCTCACCATCTCAGGTACCTATCGAAAATAGGTTTCAGATTCCATTTCGATAAAAGAACAATTAGAATATTATAGGATTTAAAAGGAATTCTTTTTGAAGTAGGTTATAATGGAGTAAAATTTGACTGATAACATGCTGTCAGAAAATGGGGCCCTCTGGGACAATACAAGCTCCTCTCTGTTGTACAGAGAGGCATCCTATACTCCAAACTAGCATTCAAACATAGAGCTGGAGAAGCAGCAGGATCCTCCCCCTATCTCTTGAGAGATGCACAGTTACAAAGAAAATATGTTGGATCTTTTAGTTTGGCCGAAGGGTGCTTCCTCTCTTCCGTCTCAAAGACTTGACAAAGTGATTCTTAACGAGTTCCTGATACCCTATCATGGAGACATCTAAACATGTTCTCAGTCCCATCACTATATAGGTTCCTTAATCTTGTAGGGATATCCTAGCCCATCTTAAAATTGGGAGTACTATGCATCCCTAGGGTCAAACAAGGACTGAAATCTCAACAAGTCTAGCGCGATTCGACCGGTATATATAGGTCCAACTGTCTACAGGTACACAGACCAACTCAAACTGAGTAATTCGGTTCGGTCCGATCATTATTTTTTTCTCTTTGGGTTATGGACTAGTGATGTGTGATTTCTCATGCTTGGTGATGAGGCCTGCAGCCACTGTCGCTCGTTACTTGCTGCTCACCACCAGCCATCCACTGCGATACTTAACCGCCTCCTCTTCCTCCATTGCTAAGCCCTCTTCACCTCTTTTTCCTTTCTCTTCTTCCAACGCCTCCTGTTCTTCCTTACTTCTTCCTCCTCCTTCCTCTTCCTTCACCGTTTCCTCTTCTTCATTCTTCTCCTTCTCCTTCTCCTTCCTCTTCTCTCTTCGGTATACACCAGTACTAGATAGCCTCTTGTACATTTTATTCCTCTCTCTTTCTCACACACACAAACATTCTATTACTTCTTTTCTTTTGTTTCCTTCTCTGTTTTCTTTATTCTGTTTGAAATTCATCTACTTTATAAAGTAAGACTTAAACTTTATTGCTTTGCTTAAAATAAATTTTGGTTAACTGAGCCTTGACTGGTCACTCAGAAGGTAAACAACAACAGTGTTTTCAAAAGGTGCCTTGCCTAGGCACTCGGTCAAGGCGTTTCAATGAAGCACTGCCTGGGTGTGCACCGAAGCCCGAGCCAAATTGGGTTGACTTGGTGAGTAAGTTGGTTCAATCGAACCAACTAATGTAGGCTGTAAGGGCACTTATCCTAACACTGACCTAGTGAAAGAAACCAGAAGTGAAAACCTACTGCTCGTCCATTGCCTTTTTATGTGCCGTCTGCCACTACAGCTCTGTCCACCGCTGTCGACAACCTCATTTGCTTCGTCCGCTGCTGTAGCTTCGCCCGCCATCGTCGATAACCTCACCCATTTCGTCCGCCGTTGCAGCTTCGTCCGTCGTTGGTTTCCACCTTCCTCCATGGTCGCCAATTACTTCTCCCTCTTCTCATTTTATAAGTAATACTTTCGTGGAGTAACTTGCTGCACTATATTGAGGTGGTACACTATTACTCTATTATGTGTTAGAACTTTCTAACTTCTAAGTTCACCACATTCTGATCATATTTATCAATCATAATATATTTTTAAAATTTTAATATTCGAGGGCGCCTCGTTTCGTTGAACAACAGCCTAAAAGTACAGGCATGATCTTTTATTGGCCAAATAAAGCTATAAATGACCTGGAATTGGCAACTTCAGAATATCATGAACAGACATACAACTCTTCCACACAAGCCGAATATACAGTCAAACATTTGTTCTTAAACTTTACAAAATGATAACCATGAAACCAAAGTGAACAAGAACTTAAGGGGGGAAAAATCTTCAACATAATGATACAGGACAAACCTGAAATGGCCGCATGAGCACTTCATATCTATGGCATGTGTACAAGCAGAAACAGATACCAGGTTTCACACGTCCAGCTCTCCCTCGACGTTGCTTTGCATTAGCCTTAGATATCCAATCCTCTACCATGCTTGACATTTTCTGCAACAAGTAATAAGAAGTATGATAAATCTGACCCCGCTTATTAAACCTACTAGAAAGGCTTGCTAAAACATTATCAAACTGGGAATTTGAAGAGCATAATAAATTAGTTTCAGATGCCTATAACTCAGATCTGCCAACAGATATGGTCCCATGAACTTTGGATACAAATACAAGATAAGAATAAGACACAATACATATGTGTCAAAATACATTTTGAAAAAGTAGAAAGGATATACCAACAAAGAATATTTTATGAATATGAGCATTTGACAATAATCAGTGTCAGAATAGCTAATTATATATCATATAGTGAATCATGATTAATGATAAGTAACTAATCATGATATCTATCCTATTCATCATGAAAAATATTTTCAGCAACATAGCATGCCAAATATAGCACGAATTTATGATAATTAAGACTATAAAATTAATCTCACTACCCACTAATGCTAAATACAAACAAGATATGAACATACTACGTAATCATTATTCATCACTAGGTTAACAAAACAGACATTCAAGTAGAAAAAAAATCTCGAGAAGTATCCATGAAGTATTCAAGTAAAACCATCCAATTTTTTACCATATATATATAATTGAATACCACACCTACAAGTATCCTATCCAGTAAATATCTAATATGGATACAAAAAGTAATTCAAAGCAAGGTTCATCATACCGCAACATACTGCTCGATACGGATAGTATGTACTGGTACGGGCAGTATATATCAGTACATCGGTATGCTCCACCATACCGTGTGTCGATACATCGGTAAGGCTTAGTATGTACCATACCGATGGCCGGTCAATACACAGGTACAAACCGGTAAGGCGAACCATGATTCAAAGCATCCTTGCTTCACATATATGGCCTTGGCATAGCCAAAACTGCTTACAAGAACTTTAGGTAAACAAACAAATTGTGATTCAAAGGGTATCCGTATCATAATAGTAAAGTAATCCTTGCTTCATAAAAATGGCCTCATGGCATAGGTGAAACTGCTTGCAAGAACTTGAACTTGAGTTATAATCAGGTACCAAACCAACATAGCATCCAAAACTGACCAGAAAAAGATATCTTTGTTAGATCTATAGTGACAAACACAGCATGTCTAGAAATTGAACTTGTTAGCAGGCCTTAAAAAAAAGATTTTGACACAGAATGTCCCTGGTAAGATAACAATTATTACAACTTTATTCTTATAAGTTTATTCTTTATGGTATTACTAGGTTAGGATGCCCAGGAAAGAAACAACATTTAGTTTGCATTGAATTATTGAGTAGGGGTCAATTTTCTAAGTGATAGAAAGAATTTGCTAGACCTATATTGATAGGATTATCGTGCATCCTAAACCATTGAAAGACTCTAAATGGTTTGTATTTGATCAGATTTTGGCCAAACCCAACTGCAAAGATCCAAAATTTTTGCCCTACCCACTTGGCCTCCTGTAAAGAAATTATATTAATTCTCCATCAAATCATTGTATCTACCAATACTAGTCATATTCTTGAAGGTGTTCCTGTACACCAAGTTTCAGTCCAAAACAATTTGAGAACTCATCTATTTTGCACCACATCTGAGGACCAATATGATGGGCCAGGTACCTTGCGTCACTTTCATGTGACAAGAGTTCTATTCTAAAAACGGGTTTTCTGCTAAAGATGATTAAGATCCACATACATGAGAATTGAGATCGAATATTTTCATGAGGCATGAAGATCCATGTTCTTTCCATGATTGTTATTGTCCATATTATGTTTTGGAAACTACATCACAACCACTTCAGCCTTCACCCATTTGAAATAAGGACAATGAACTTTGTTTAAACTTGGGTTCAACTCAAAGTAACTAATTGTGACCATACAAACAAAACAAGATGAGGTAAACATAAATTAGAATTCCACTTTTAATGGTCATCGTAAAATATTTTCTTTTACTATCATGAATAAACAAGCTTGACCTTAAACCTTTTGAGCATTGTAACGTTTCTCTTTGTGCTTTCCAGCATCAACCACATAAATCACGTCATCAATTGTTATACTGGTCTCCGCAATATCTGTAGCAACAATGACCTGGGGAAATGAACAATCATCAATAAAATTAGCATACAAGAAGAGATTATCAACCCACTTAGTCGATGAACAATATGAAATATGTAACTGAAAACCAAAAGTACATATTTAGTCTATCTTCATGTACATGAAAAGATACCACCCAATTCCTCATGATAAGAACCTTCAGACCTAAAATAATATATGTACAACAAATGGTTTTTTAGGTACACTGTTAAATGCATAACTATCCTTCAAACTATAAATCTGGGAAGAACTTCTCAGTTGATTTCTTCCATCCTACTATAGGCATGAAACTCTCCAATACAATACAATGTTCTCATATTGAGTAATAACCCATTTGATAGTTTGTGAAGTAGACATCATCCTTGCTTTTCAACATATTGTAGAGACCAAGGTTCTCAATTTTGATGTGTACCACCCAATACGAGCGATATGTACCGGTCCGAGAGGATACCGGTACACAGACCGCTATCTACCGGGTAGGACCAGTGTTTTGACCTCATATCAAGCGGTAACGGTCGCATTAACTTTGATGTGTACCACCCGATACGGGAGATATGTACCGGTCCGAAAGGATACTGGTACGCAAACCGCCATCTACCGGGTAGGACCAATGTTTTGACCTCGTATCGAGCGATAATGGTTGAAATCCGACCGTTACCAAGCGAATTTCGATCGTTACCGAGGTATACCAGACAATACGCCCCAATATCTTTGGACCGTTGCCTCCAGGTATTTTTGCAGATTTTTCAACTCTTTTTGGGTGTACCACCAATATGCCCCAGTGTGCCATTGGTACACCCCAATACGTATCGTACCGAGCAGGGCTCGATGTACCAGTACAAACCGAAATTGAGATCTTTGGTAGCAACAAGAATTATTTTTTAGTTTCCCTTCCAAAAGCAACCAAGATTAAGGAAGATGTTAGCAACCATGAAGGTTTAAGTAACAAAGTTCAAAGACCACAATTGTAACTTTGGCCCTAGATTCATATTTTAAAAAAATAATATTCCAACTTAGCAATAGCATTATGACAAAATAATGTTAATAAAGCACTTCATCACCTTCATGGCAATCATTTATTGACTATATGAGCATCGAGTAATGCTAGTACTAGTCATATATCTGTTACATTTAATATGTGGACATCAGCACAACCAGCGCAAGCAATCCACATTACTGACAGATGAAAAGAAAGAAGAAAAAACATATTGCACAGAAGAGATTCACCATAGCATGGTATGCAATTTCGAATGGTACCGCCCGGTACGGGCATTACATACAGGTCCGACGGCATACCGGTACGTGGACCGCCCGCTACCGGAAGGACCGTGCTACAGTAATACACTGTAGCAGTGCTACAGTGCTACAATAAGAAGAAATCGTTTGGTAAACCCTGGTGTACCGCTCTGTATGCTGGTACCATACCATACCGAGCCACACCGATACGATACGGTATTGCATACCTTGCACCATAGTACTTTTATTCTAATGAACCATAGAAATCCAACCATGCCTAATAGAAACAAAAGAACAAGCATGAACATGGTAATGCATTTCAATTATTTTGCATGCATCACAGAGATCTGCAAACATTACATGAGGATGCATACTTCAGTGTTTTGATCAAAAAATAAAAAAATACAAAGAAGAATTTGGGAAAATAAGATCGAAACAAAGAAAAAACTGAACAATATGAAGCATCAATTTGTTAAAAGTAGCAACCATTGACTTCATTTTTTCTATATAGGTATTTCCATTTAATCAAGGGGTTAAATAACCTGTCATAAACTATCAACAAGAGTAGTGATGACTGCCAGCAAAAACTAAAAATAACACACAGGATTTGAAGTTACAGGAGAATAACAAAATTGCAGCTTGATACATAAGTTCATTAACAAATACCTTGCGGATATTCTGAGGTGAGGTCAAAAACACCTTTTTTTGTTCAAAAGCCGAAAGAGATGAATGCAGAGGAAGAATCCAATCCAATAATATTCCTCCAAATTGATAGGAAGCAGTTAACTTGTCAACTAGCAAGTCAATTTCTGCAACTCCCTGTAGTAACCGTTTGATGACAGGTAAGCAAGGCACAAGAAACAAACATTCATAGACAATATAGTTAATTAATGTAGTATATTGATGGACAGTCACAAGGACCTACTGGAAGAAAGACAAGAATAGCACCCGGTGGATAATTTTCATCAATAAAGCATATCAAATCTTCAAGAAGGTCAAAGTCAATCACATCCTCATTTAAACGCTTCTGCACACAGTATTTATGACAGCCACAATGTTAGTTATGTAAACAATTACCTGGTTATCCAACCATCAAATAGGTGTTTACCAGATTTTGCCGTGTTCGGTCACTGTATGACGCATATCGATCTGGGATATAATGGGGATTAACATAGTCTTCAGAAAGTAGTGACTCGTCACCCCATGAAGATAAAACTATATTCTTCTTTCCTCTGTGATTATCCACAATACTGCCCTTAAGCTGTTAAACAAAAAGCACTAAGCAAAATCTAGAGATTAAATATTGTATCGACATTTTTGACATAATGAACAATCATAGTAATGTGGCAATGATGTCAAATTGCTACAACAAACAAATGTGATATCAGTAAAAGCCTAGAAATAGAACTGATTCCAAAATTAGTGAATGTCCAAAAGTATACCGGTATGAAATTGCAATCCCTGCTGAAAATCACCAGAAATGTTATACATTTGCATATTACCTTTATAATAAATATACATCGCATTTTGCCAATACCACTCAAATCTTTAATTGCTTCCTAAACATGAATCAACAATCCTGGTTAATTTTTCATAAACAGAGACTTACATGAACTAGCAAGTAGTAACACCATATCACCAAGTTGTAATTTTAAAAAGAAAAAAAGATGCAGAATCAGAAAATTAAAAAATGGTTGTGTTAAGCTATATTTGACTATTGCTATCCACCACCTAATAGGGGAAAATTGATCAATTTAAAAAGGCTAATGATTGATAGAACAACTGAGAGAGGAGGACTGATGAAGCATCTTAACAGTCAATAAGAGAAAGCATGATTTGAAAGCTAAAAGGAAAGATCTTTATTAAAGGATAAATTCAATGTGGAGATGATCAATATGTGGATTGTGGACCGTGTAAATGTCCCATCACAGGTGAAACAGATATACATGAAGTAAATATTCATTTACAATAATAGATGTATCTCATAAGATGTTCGATGTTTTTAGTAACAAAGAGAGAAAAACGGACTTTTCCTCTATATCCAGTCATGGATGTTCCTGATGCTGCAGCATCCAAAGCAAGACAATAGTCAAGCCTTTCGTAAACATCCTCAAGAAAGTATGTTGATACTGGATGTGTTCTTCCTTCTGCACTAATCACAGGGCAATTCCCGAAGTACCTTGAGAACAAACTTGAATCAACTGTTGCAGACCTGGGTAAAAGGTAAATTGAGAAGATTATAAGTGCTATTAGTACTTAAGAATAGATAACAAATTCAAAATCAATGTCATTGAGTAAAACGTACATGAGAACCACTTTTAACTTTTGCCTGGCAGTATCAGATTGCTTCTCAATCAGGTTTTTGAGAACAATGAGTAAAAAGTCACCCTGAAAGAAGTACAAGGAACTAGTAAATTTCATGCGAAAAAAATATGCAATCTTTCACTCAATACTTATCTAAGCTCCTTATTCCATTAAACAATATAACATTTATTAAGTTTTAAGAACGATAAAATCAAGACAATGTATAACAACATTTCATGTATAGGATTGATAATAAAGGAAGCTTAGGCAAAGTGAACAAGAACAATACCATTATAAACATATAAACAAACCAATAAGTCATATCACATAAGTAAATATATCAACACAACGAAAGAAGTCAAGAACAATATAACCATAAAACAAAAGATTAGAAAAGAAAAATATTTTAAAAGTGGAAGGCTTTAGCAAATTGAAAGGAAGAAACTAATATATGTATCCATATAAAATTTACACACATATTTGTGTATATAGTATATACAAAAATATTGCATTCAGCAAATATGCAATTACATTTTTACAAGGATGAATCTATTGGCCAAATGATTCACTATTATAAGAAAGGAGTCAAGTGCAACCCAGACACCCAATGATAACCCACAGGTGGCATCCAAAAGTTCCACACATCATGTCATGGACATGCTACTATTATTGATTGAAGAAAGAAAGAAAGGAAGAGGGAAAAAGAGAGGGGGGAATAGAAAAAAAAGGAGAGAACATAAAAACATAATCAAAACATGGCTATACAGTGCATTTTGATAGTTAGTTTTAATGGCTGGAGATGGGTCAAGCATCTAATAAAGAGTTGAAATTACCCTCTCGATCACAAATGTAATGAGGAAGTGTTGAAAAATATTATAGCCATTGAAGATGGTAACTTTACCTTGCTATTTCTTATTTTTCGATAGATTTAAATTTTCGTTCCCTTTTCTAAAAAAATTTGATTAAGAAAAGAGTAGGGAAGAGCAAATTGGACTATATCATTTCTTGTCAAAATAGTTAGCTTCAGTTCATGTTGATGACAAAAAACAACACATTGATCCATGGTTATACAGGTGTAATTGGAACACCATGACCAGTACCTATCAGGTTTATGACAGCCTTGTAGCAAGGCATGCTAGAATGACTAGCTGTGCAGCGCCCATAATGATCAGTCCACATAATGATCACTCAGCTTAAACCATATAGACATTCACAAGATTGTTAGGCCCTCACCTATGCATGTTCACCTGGACACCCTCTTTGATAGTGGGTGTGACAGCACAGTGATGATAAAGTGGGTACAGGAGAAGGTAGAAAACCAGAGTCGGAAGAAGTGATAGGGAGAGGGTGATTCAATCAGGAGGCCAGAGGAGGGGGAGGGCCGAGAAGAGTAAGGGGTGGACTATGAGGACCAAGATAGAACAGAGAAGGGTAAGGCTAAGCAGTGGCTTTGGAGCAATGTGATGGTGAGAGCTCAGTTGAGTCGTGTCAATTGAAATTTGTGCCAAACACATGGTGGGTCACATACTAGGAAAAGCCCCCTCTCACATGCCCAAGCCAGGCCAGCCAACCCTTAGCCTAGCAGAGCTGATGTTGGACCCTGGGGATAGTCTCAACATGACATTGTAGCAGGAAAGATGCACCTGACTTGAAGCAGGTCATGCCAAGCCACGGCCACCCATGGGCAAATCACAGATAACAAACTCAAATTCTCTTTTTAGTATTAACTAGTGGCCATTATGAAAATCACAGATAACAAACCCAAATTCTCTTTTCCATAGCTATTATATAATTGTGTTTACATATAGTTTTCAATATTTTATAGGATTATGATAATCTCACATCATATCACTATTTTATATATATATATATATATATATATATATATATATATATATATATATATAAAATTTATTTTTAGCATATGTAGTCTTTCTCTTTTTCATATTTATATTTTTTTTTAAGTATTTTCTTGTGGTCATTACAAAAGAACACAGATTTCAAACCAAAATTTGAAGCCAATTTCTATCCTTGTTCTTTCAAGTATAATATCGTGAGGCTTATCACATACCAAGTGAGATTATTTGACCATTTTGGTTAGCCAATAACTTTAGAAGTCCCAACTTGTAGATTTCCAATCTCATGTTTCAGTGCAATCTACTTCTA
This sequence comes from Musa acuminata AAA Group, assembly GCF_036884655.1. NCBI lineage: Eukaryota > Viridiplantae > Streptophyta > Magnoliopsida > Zingiberales > Musaceae > Musa > Musa acuminata. Next base: position 14,035,796 of record NC_088343.1, on the reverse strand, counting down.
CTAGTGCTCCCCTATGTTTCCTCCTATCACACTCTCAGCTACCTGATGCATCAAACACTCTGATACTTGGATTATTTGGTTCGTGTAGTCTACCCATATGAACTTTGAAAGCCTCGTCTCTCACCACTTTCTTTTATATGGGTAACAAGTCAAAAAAAAGAGAAGGTGAGGGGGGATGGCACACAGCATAAGAACATAAACACATAATTAGGTTATAAAACATCAAGGACAAAAAAATAACATAATAGAAGATCACAAGAATCATACCAAAAGTGATCGTTCATGAACTTCATCAACTATCACATGTGTGATACCAGCCAAGTCTTTATTTACCTGTAAGAACCACATGATGATGACTAACCAAATTGGCATAAAATACACATGCTTTTCTTGTATATAGGAATTAATATAAAGGACAACGGCATATGAATGATTGGGTAGGTACACTAATCTTCATCATAGTATCATAAGACTGATACTAATTTTCTCTGTTATTTATCCCTTTAAGAGATTTTGCACAAGTCATGTGACACCTCCATCCTCTTAAAGATAAGACATAACAAACAGAAAAGACTGGATTAAGCAGGTGCGAAGTTTATGAGGATGTCTTATAACAAGGACATTGAAAAAGAAAGAAGATGGCCACAGCCCACAAATATAGCTTGCCATAAGACAATACCACAAATAAGAGTCTGAAGATTTCAGCAAAATACATGAATAATTAATTACTGTGTATGATGAGAAGAATTAAGGTTTGGAAAGCAAGAATCTCAGGTGTTTGATCAGTAGTGCAGCCTTCAAGCAGACTGAATAATCCCTTGAAGATACAATTTAATGTTCCCTGTTCATGTAATACTTTCCAAACTCTCTCTGATGAAGTCACTTATCTTATGAGTTTTAAAGATGTACACCAGTAATTTTTAATTTCTGCTCGTTTTCAACAGTAGTGATAGACTTATTGGGGACAGGAATCATCCTTCAAAATTATTATTCTTTTAGAAGCAAAAAACTATAAACTCCGACCTTATCACAGGATTCTATCAACTCAAATCATAATCTCAATTTCGATTCACAAATTATGATATCCAAATTCACTTCCTCATTGAGTATATACATTAGTGGGATAAGATGGCCCAAACAACTCCACACTCCTTCCCAGTTTTGGATGTCATCCAAAACATATAACATGTATACATTAAGAAATTTTTTTTCTTCTATTTGGGACTATTATCACCAAGGGCTCCAATTCAATACTATCCAACTATTGACCGTACAAAGTTCCATACGATATGTTATTGTTGAATGGTCAACCATAAGTCCAATTAGGATCAGGACAAAGTTATGATCAATGCCAAATACATATAGACATTGTGTATGTATGATGGATGCAATTGAAGTCAAAGGAGCAAATCTTACAGCCAGCTTCCTGAGAAGGATTCCTGTTGTACAAAACAAAAGTTTTGTCTTCTCATTCCTGGAAAAGTACATCCATAAGACTTAAGAAATTGTACTATTTTGCACAACAATAAAAGTAAAATTCTCCAAAGTAACAAAGCGGTAAAAATTAAATATAAATGCAATAAATTAGTCACCATTTCAATAAATCAAAATCTGTTAAAGCTTTATACTCAACAAAGCATTAATTCAGTAGACATCAATGTATCACCACAAACAGTACACAAATGAAAGCATCTTTGATTTACACAGATCAAACATCCACCTGGAATATGGCCCTTCTTCCTCCCTTTTTATGCATTAGACTGATGCTTCTGCAGGTGCACACTCTGATCATTAACCCAGAACAAAAATTGGAGTATTAAAATCTACGTATTGCTTCCTCAACATCTCAGCAAATTACTTAACCAAGGTATAATGAATATCAACATAGAGATCAAATATCTAATATTAAATTTCACACATTTGTGATTCTGAAGAAAGTTTTCTTTAGCTACCTCTATTCAGGGATGAAATGAAGAGAGTCTAATCATTCATGGACATAGAGATTCATCTACCTCAATTTAATGATTTGGAGTTTCTTAAATCAAGTTTACAGATTTGGGGATCTATGTATCTAATTAATGAAACTCAGATATCCATACAGTTCAAAGGCATGGAGGTCGATAAACCTAGATTGGAGACTTCTATCCAGTCTACATTGACCAAAAGGTTAATAGATATAGTGCAATATCTCATTTGTATTGTCCATCTAGTATCATTTTAAAAATAAAGTAAATTAATATCAACCGATATCAAGCCGTGTTCTTGGTCGGACCAATAACTACTAACAATCCTAGTTTGTATGTATTGGCCTAACAGACATTTAAAATCATGCCATGGTCAACTTATTGTTTGTTTTATCCAGAGGCACAAGGTGATGACGTTATTATTAAAACAGGATCAAATTACAGGCAAGATCAATAAAGTAAATTAAGGAGAAAGGATTTGCCAATCTGTCAGTCCCCATCTCAAACCTATGGCTTATTTGGACTCCAATACTAAGTACAAACTACAAACTACGTATTTTGCACCTTGCTAAAAGTCAGTAAATCACCCAACATACTGGTACCATATCAGTCCAATATCAAACTAATATTTTAAGCCTCAGTCCAAGATTTAAATATCAACTGTACCAAATAGTACAAATCCATATTTACTGGTTTGACAACTAACCAATACATGAAAAAAGCAATTTCAGTCAGTTCAGTTTGGGTCGATCGTCCTGTAAGGTTACCTTATTGAGCACACCATATAGTAAGACTGTAAGATAACTACTACCAAACTGTGTTAAATTTTATAATTTTTATTTTTAAATATCGGCTCGAGGGGAGGTGTTGATAGCTTTCAGCAGCTATCAATCAGTCTCAACATATAACAATCTGATGAGATAACATAACTAACTTAGTCTAAACCACTAACCCAAAACACTTAAGATTTTAGCAAACTCATATAGTCCTGTAAACCAACTCAATTTTGAAACTAAACTAGAACGTCATACAACAGCTTTCTCTCCTCTCACTCCCCTCCATCTTCTCTGCCTCCATCGCATATGTCTCTCTACCTTCACCCCCGTCATTGCATCCACCTCCTCTGCTGTTGCCACCTCCTCGCTTCACTGTCGTCAACTCCTTTGGCAGGCATTGTAACCTCTTCTTTTTATGATCTTTTACCTTGTTTCCTCTTCTTCTCCCCTCTTTTTCATTCTTTCTCTGTGGTCCAGGTAATACCAACTCAAACCGAGTCTCATCACATCAATCCGTACAGGCATGTACATACTCGACCGCCATCAATATCAGCACCAGACTGAGATTCATGATTCATTTGATCTATTATTAAAACCAAACTCTAAAATCTTGCATACCCTGAAACTTGTTAATAATTGAACATAAGTTTTCGTTTTAAGTTAATAAATAAAACATTAAATTATTGATGCATACATGTGCCCCTATCCACATCAATTGCTTCTTGGAAGTTGGAACCATGTCAAGGGAATTCTTTTGCACACACTTAAATCCGAAATAAAATAAAGCAAGTCAGTCAATCATTCTCAGACCTCATCATGATCATGACCGAAATAAATACAAAGTTCCTCTTGTTCAACATCACTAACTACAAGTATTGGCAATCTCCACTTCTAGAACTATCACTACTAAAGAGTGATTTTTTTTTTTAGAACAGCTAATCAAATTTTGGCTGGGATACTGTAGGAACATAAAGTTGCTCGGTTTGTTTGAGTGTCACATAAAATATGATGCAAACTATTTGAAATTCAATGGCATTGACTGTACAGCCAAGATGTATGAGTCAAAGAGTAGAAGTAGAAAGTAAAGTATGGTTGTAATGCAAACAAAGAATCCAACTACCTAGTGCCAAAATGCCATTGTAACCAAATAATGAATTCCACATTACCATGAAGTGTGTTATCACTAAAATATAGACAAATGCATACAAAATCACAGACATTATTCACGGCAAGACCTAGCCAAATATTTGATGAAAGGACAAAGATCTTTTAGTGATCCACACTAGTGAAGATTATAGACCAAAATGACAAAGACTAATAAAGTATAGCACCTTGCAACGTCAAGGCGTACTTGATAACCAACCAATGAACCGTCACTACCAGGTGAAGGCGCACATCGCTCATCCGACACTCTTTCTGCCACAGAGATAGCCTGCATACGTAAACCTTAGTTTCTGATGTTCATACAAGGGAACACTATAAATACTACAAGAACAAAACAGAAACATTTCAATCCAATGTAAGCGGCTAACAGCAATGTTTGGCTCAAAAAAAAGGTGAAAATCAATATCTATCCTCTGTATACCCCTTCTTCAAGCCACTTACAAGCCAACAAACATGGCATGCAACACATAATGTCAAGACTCAAGATCACCAGAAAATTTCTAGCATTTGGACCCAAATAAAAGTATGTCCACTCCATACCATAGATTATCATTTAAAATCGAATTTTAGTAGATCCTGGCCTGTTTACCAAAGGTCCATTCATCTAAATGATGAAGCAAACTATGGCAAGAATCTCCATGAAGATCAAGACCTTATCAATGATATCCCATTTATCAAAGTCATAATTCAATTTTCAATTGTTAACTACAATCATAAAAGAACCTCCCTTCTGCATTAAGAACCAGAAAGAAGATTGTGGGTCCACATTTTCATAGTTGACAACGAATCTTGTTAATCATAGTTCAGTGTATCAGTCAATTACAGCACATGTTCACCTAACCAGTAGTAATATCAGCCCAGATCAATCTGATTTCATAGGATTGATCTTCAAAAGATCAAGCACGGAAATAGAAAACAAAGGCAGAGGATTTGGACCATAGAAGAAGTATATGGATGTGTGATACAAGAGAAAAATAGGGATTATAATTGTGCACACCAAATTGTATATTTAGCACAAGCTGGAAAGGTACAAGTCATATAGTGATTGAGCCAGAATTTTAACTCAGGTACCTATGAGATAAAATTGAAGGTACACCTCTCAGTGATACAGTGTATAACATGGTGTGATCATCACTTCTAATTCTCATAAATAAGTATCTTTTCCAGAAAACAAGAATTATGAATATTCATACCGCTAATCTTCTGGGTTGTGTGCACACTATGTTACAGTATCCACCGAGACCTGATTGGATCATGTCATCCAAAATGAATTGAGGAACCTACAAAAGGTTACATAGTCAGATAAAAGATGCTGCAATATTTTGTTAAAGAATAAGAATGAGAAAGAAAATTCATATGTTGATGAAGAAATTAAGTGGAGACTCAGATCCCTAATGAAACAAAATGCTTCCTAATTATAGAAATAAGAAAAGAATGGAAAAGCCAACTCATTGCAGTGGAACCCTAGGAGTGTCCACTTCATGGGAGGCCGAAGAGGCAAAGTTAAATGCCAAACACAAATAAATACTAACAATCTCAGGTACGAAATTTTCTTTTCAAATAAATATTTTCCTCATCATTTTATGCATAAATTGGTGGCATAATGCACCAGCCTGAACCATTTTAGCACCCAATTGAACCCCCTAGACCACCATAACTTCAAAACTTGTTATTAGTAGCTTGCCCCATCCAACGTGACACTCAAGATACAATGTGATATATGTGACACGAGCAGCAATTTTACTTTATGGATAAAAAGTTTCATTTCATCATGAACCCTATCACATGGTACTACCTCTGGGAAAATATATAAAAAAAAGTCATAAACATGTGATAAAGAAAAAATAGGTTTAGGACCTCTTAAGCAAAGTTACAAATACATTTCTGCCATGCATGTTGTATATACCATACCAAGTCAGAGGAGCATGGGTCGTGCCACTACATAAAACCAGCTATAGACATAGCCTACATAATACCTATTTTCAAATCCGCTGTCATAAACCATGCTAGTGTTTGAGAAATAACAGCAAAGCATAACACATAAAATATAATTCATAACTATAAAGATCAATAGATACATTCTTATTCACAATAGCTCAAATCATAAACTAAAGTTATTAAATAAGGAAATAAGTAACATATGCACCTATAAAAAAAAATGAAGAATCACTTTTGACCCAAAATGAATCAATTCATGTTGGAAGTGTCCAGTATGTCAGATCCCAAGGATAAATGACTGATCTACTCATACAAAGCAATTTACATAAAGAACTTTCTTTGGCAGATTATCACACTTTTATGGTTGTAGCATGAACCATGAGTTGTAGCATGATTAACACACTTTCTTTGGCAGATTATCACACTTGTATGAAATATAATCACAAGAAACAATGTGGGGTTGTAGCATGAAGTCATGAACCATGAGTTTTTGCAAAGTGAAACAGTTTAAACCAAAAAATTACTTTTTTGAATAGAAGTTACAATTTTCAGAAGAATACACTAACAGAAAAAAGGGAAGGAAAGTTCAATAAACATAACAGAAATACCAGTTTCACATTTCTTTTTTATCAAAAGGGGTAGTTTGCAACAAGGTCTGCCATACTGAAGCGTACCGCCTATACCGGGCGGTGTGTACCGATCCGATAGGTTACCGGTACGCGGACCACCCAGTACCGCTACAGTGCTACAGTATTATACTGTAGCACTGGTACCGGAGTAAAATTATTTTGTTAGGCAGGTAAATCATACCAACTATCAAGATGAAATATATGTAATACATATAGGAACAATGACAAGGAATAGCATATATATTTACAAAAATTTATGAAGTACCTGTGTTGTTTTTCCACAACCTGTTTCCCCACAAACAACAATCACATCATTCTCAACTAGCAATTGTAGAATATTACTCTTCAGCTTAGATATAGGTAAAGAATCTCTAGCTTCCAGAATTTTCTGTGTTAAAAACATGAAATGCAAATTAAGTGTTATGTATGCATAAGAGCAAATATCAGGTCAATATAATAACAAATTTGAATCTACATGTAAATCATAGACCCAGGTAATAATATTGTATGAAAAATGTACCATGATGTTCTCAATGCAAAGTACATGTTTCATGTACGGTATTTAGGCACACAGCGTGCAAAAAAAAATTGTAAATTTTGGATGTCATCATTATCAAATATGATGGAAAAAAAAGAAATATTTAGTAGAAGTGAGAGATGGCTCATAGTGTAGCTATAAGAAAATTGCATGATAAGGTGATTACCATGTACTCGGGTTGCTTCATTTTATTCTCAAGTTCTTTTTTCAAAAAGATGCTTTCCAGTTGTTCAGGATAACTAGCTCCTGTAAAGGAAAAGAAAGTCAAAGAAGAAAATGGAGTCTCCAGAAACTGAAATTGAAGTTTTCAAGCAACCTCCGTATAGACAAGGAGGCAATATACAAGTTAAAGAAACGTAGCAAATGTGCTAATAAATATTCATACTTTCAGTAAAATAAAATTGGGTCATTATAACTTGTTGTCATTGCTACACAAAATTAACAAAGAATAAGGACAAAGATTAAGATAAAAATTTTATGAAACCTGTACATAAGTGGTTTTGTTTAAATATCACACATTATGACTAACACTTACTGGCATCATACATTGTCTCAAGTTCAACATTATATTTTTACACAAGTTTTCACCTGATGCAATATCGTAATCATATTATGAATTCACAATCTCAATGATAGTAAAAATGCACCACCTACCTAACTTTAATAATCAAGAAACTTCTGATCACCAGCTATGTATCTTATCAAGTCACATACCAGAGGCATAGTAACCTGAGCCACCATCGATTACTAGGATTTAGATTTGCATTAGTTGAAACTTGAAAGGAATTTCACAACTGAAATTCATTTGCATAAGTAGGAGACTCACAACATCTGCACTCTAAGGTGAGAGACTTCTTGTAAGCCAAAACTCATTGCGATGGCTATAAAAATCTAGGCTTTGACAGGTTCGCCAAAATTCCAAACCAAAATATACTCAGGCCATGCTTACCCTTCCCTTATAAGATTGAAATCAGGAATCCGTTTTACATAAATAACAAAAAAAAGGATAAACTATAACCAGGACTTAGGATGGCTCAAACAAAACCATTTGACTTCTAGCTTTAGTTGCATCTACTACATAGATATACGCTAACTATATCAGCGAGTTATGAAAAGAGAAAAGATTTTGAACTTGTCAAAACTCCTTTGGTAAAAGGCTATAAACAAAATGGGCTAAAATCAAAATCCAGAAAAAGACTCATGAAAAGGCTTCTGAAAATAAACACAAAACTAACGGTAGTGTTCAACAGAAACTAAATTCATTTGTTTTTCTTAAAACTAAACTCAATTATGTGCATAAGTTTACATAATTGTTCAAAATGTCATTTTGCTTTTGACCATGATGCAAAATACAAAACCAACCCTTTCACCAAGAGTACATACCTGATGGTATTACTTTTGCAGTTTCAATAGGACAGTCAATAGTTACTTCTAGATTTTCCGCTTTTACTAACTTTTCACCACCAGAAATTCTTTTGGCATCAACAGAAGACATTGGTAGCGAAGAATCTGCATTCAACAATGAATCCACAAAGCCTGCTCGACGGGCATCCTCGTTCTCAACTAGGTTGGCTGGAAGTTCATCTACAGATTCAAACTCAAAAGGTAAGCATGAAAAACATTGAAAGAATGTTCTATAAATATGAAAAAAAAGAATATCTCATGACATATTCCATACCATTGTGCCACATTGAAACAAACGAAGAGTATGGTTCCATGAGCATTTGGCAAAGTGGAAGTTCAGGAAAAAGTTGACAAAGGGCATACGATGCTACTTTATTTTGCGCATCCTACAAGTAAGAATTGCGAGTAGAAAAAGTCATAAAAGAATTTTATTTCCGAGTAATTTTAGTGATCATAAAATTGATGCCAAGAACAATAACAAATCTATATTAGTAATTTTAGTGATCATAAAATTAGAGCGGTGTTCAAATCTATATTAGTAATCAATTACTTTGTCATCAGCCATAGGTAGGACTTATAACAGTCATAATATAAATGATGTAAAATTGTAGACGTTGTATATAAATTAAGAAAGCATGTCTTCCCTCTTTACATGATGCATAGGACACTTCTAGTATGTCATTTTATACTACCAATGAACAATAGAAACATAAACAAAAGCATAATACCAGTGATGGCTCTAAGAAAGGATGAGAATAAGCGGATATAATCTCTCTAGCAATACAAAAAGTCCACAATTAAGATAAATTTTCTACTCAAAAGTATAAACTGATGTATGGAACCTAGCTAAACTGTCGATTTTCAAATTTGGCACCTCAACAGATTTGAAAGATTCGCCACCATTGGGTAACTGAATAGAAATCAAGCCTCCAGCATTCCGGCTCTTACCTCGGCCACTTGCCGAACGTAAGATACTCACAGCATACAGGAACTTATCTTCTTTTCCAGACAATTTACTGTATTTGGGCGGTTCCCAACCTAGTTTCTGGCACAGCTTCTGTAAAACAGCCTTTGGGATTTTCCCAGTGTCTCCCTGTGAACAAGAGAGTGTTGCATAACATGTGAGCACATTGTCCAAAGAATCAGAATACTATCGACAGTTCAAAGACAAAAGCTATGGTTATGTAAACATCATTATGCAAACACATCCAAGTTCCAGCAACCATCAATCAAGATAATTATTTAAAAACAAGTATACGGCATGTTACCATTTAAAGGTGAAAAAATAATGAGTAAATGCAAAATTAACGAGACAATATGACAAGATTAACTTACCTTCATCCATATGTCATCAATGCTTCCAAGATTATACCTGAATGCAAATTGTGACAAACTCTTTTTATTTTTTTGTGTCGATATTTCTGCAGGTAACGTAATGCTAGAAGAACAATCTTCAGAAAAGAGATTATCAAGTTCCAATTCTTCTACTTCCTCGGTTTTTTTATCAGTTTCATTCACATGGCCTTCCAAAAGACTAACAGAAGAATCAACTGCTTTAAAGTGATCAGCTTCATCTGCCTCTAAATTAACTACCTTGCTCTGCCCTGGATTCTGTTGATCATCTGATGCTTTCAACTCTAAAGATATGGTAACTGCAGAATTACATGCAATCTCCTCTGTCATTTTAGTAGTAGATTCTTCTTGTAAGCCAGACAACAAAATCTCATCATGGAAGCCTGCACAAGAACAGCAGCAATAACAAGGATGATAAGAAAATTTATCCAGGTGTGTAGAACCTAGCACAGATAACTCTTGCTTAAAATTGTTCACAATAATGCCAGAATGGTCCTCACTTTTCTCATCTCCTTTCTGCTTTGCTTCTACATCTCCCAACCCAGCCTGATGATACTCAATAGAGGCTGGTTGAGAGTTTGGCTCATCCTCCTGGAATCAGAAGCCAATAAATGTTTTGAGTTATTCTGAATCTTGCTCGTTTAAATCAATGCATCAGCTGTCTATCAATTAGGTAGCAACATATAATTCTCCCTTTACCTATGTTGATACACTGATACACAAACATTGCTATGCATTGACTAGGCCTGAAACTAGGAGAGATTCATAAATATAATGAACTGAAGTTCAACTACAATAGTTTAATGTATAAAATTTTTTGAACAAGTAGACACTAGTTATGCCTCTTTGATTATGCATCTAGATACATCAATGAAAAGCTTCAATGGTGAACATGGTGGCAAGGAAAGACAAAAAGCATATCAGAAATCTGTCAATAGAGTTATACACCTAAGCCAAGTGAAGTATGCATTAAAAGGTCACAGACAGAAGACTGAAGGCTGCCCTTCAAACAATCAACCTGACTTATGTGGTCAAGTGTGCCTAAGGGGAACTTCAATTATATGGTGCGAAACAGAATGACTGAAAAAATTAAAGAAGGTCAGCATTGTGGTCTAGAGAGAGGCAACTTGTTAATCAAGATGAGAAAACAAGCTAATACCACATACTCATTTTTTAGTTATAATTTATTTTAATATTATAATTATATTCTTCAAATAAACTGGGTCCAGGAATCAAATCTAGCCAATCTTGTCAGTCCATGGTCTCCAAGATCCAGCCTCAAGCATGATCCTAGTGAAACCTTTAGGCATACCATAAGAAACCAGAATGGTCAAGTACCATGCTGATCAGTTCAAAATTTACTACTACAGTATCCTTTTTCAGGAATTTAACAATTTAATATTGACAACCATCAAACTCACTATATCCTATGAACTCTTCCATGAATTTTTGCATATGAGTCAGTGATATACTTACTGTCCCTTTTTTTCTTTTACATGGTCCTAAGCTACTAAATCATTTTGCTGAAGGACTTGTCCTAAACCAAAAAAGTACAAAAGCAAAGTATCATCATATGCATCATCTTTGAGCTTTACTTATTTACTAAGCAAATACATTCAGTTGTATCCTCTAAAATTAATTAGGAAAGATTCTTCATGTAATAATATCTTAACTCAGATATGAAATGTCAAATAAATAAAACTAAAGTGAAATTCATGACAAATATTAAAATAGTTCAAAAACACATCTAGATCCAGAAATAAAACAAGAACTGAGAAATCCATGCACCTCTTCTTCTCGCTCCAAGTACTGTTGTATCCATTCCTTATGCGAAGATTTTCCTATATCAAGAGATAACTCATCCCGCTTCACCTTAATTTCAAGTAAAGATTTAGGTATACTTTCTGGCTGACGTTGCTGTGGAACCCAATCTTCCCGAGCTGCAGATATTATCTTCACCGACCTTTCTGTCCCTTCACAAAAATATTACCACACATGAAAAACCTACTGAAAATTTTAAACATAAGGAACGCGTATATCATAGTGATGAAAGCTATGTCATACCAAAAGTTGAGGACATATCCTAATTATCAATAAAGTAAGAAAATTGACATCACAATACTCTCTGGCAGATTTGATGGCAGTCAAAAATTGAAGAGTAAAAGGTAAAATGGCATTGTAGCATGCAAGAATCTACCTTCAAGATTAGATGTAGAGGCACCACTGGAGAATTTCATTGGAAGCTGATTTCCAGGAAGATTAAAACATAACCAATCCAAAGCACCCTCAAATGTTGCTCCCTCCTAAAATTCATCAACATATGGTATTTCAGTCTCCATCGAAGTTAAAATTTTCTTCTTATCAAGTTTGTTGATAGTTTGGCACCAATTCAAGGATTAAAACTAAAGAAAATCCAGATGTAATTTTTCCTCTAATAAATAACACTTGTTGCATTTAAAAATGAAAATCTCAAAAACTTCCAGTAGTCTAAATTTTCATGGCCTTAGATTTCCTAGTTAGACATTTCCACTCACAAACAATCTTGATTATGATAATGGAATAATGGATTTGAAAATCTCTACAAACAATGTTGATTGCCATGATTGAATAATGGATTAAAAAGTTTATTAACCAGTATATCTCCTAGCTTGGACTTTTATAAAAAATGTTGACATTGATTTAAAGATCAAGAGTTCAAGAAAGTTCAGAAAGCATTGAATGTTTCTTTGCCCTAGATTTCAGAATCGAAACCCTAAGCAAGAATTAGAAACTTCTCAACACAAAAATAGAAGAAAAATAAATTAAAATATAACAAAATCAAACTTTGGGGTGGAGAACTCAGATTCCATCTCATGCTTCATGTCCATAGATTTTCTAGATCGATTTTCCTCCTACGAACAATGTTGATTACAACAATGTACTAATCGTTCAAAAAAGTCATCAGTGTCTTGACCTTTTCTTTCCTAGACAGATTTTCCTCTACTAAACTATGAGGATGGTAGTTTAATGGTTTAGTAGTTCAAGAAAGACCAGAATCCATCCATACTTTTTTGCTCTCGATCTGAGAAGTGAAATCCTAATCAAGAATAAAAAACTCTTCATCACGGAAACAGCAGAAGAAACCCAGATTGAAAGAGGATCAATAGCACCAAAGTCTGATGACGGAGAATTCAGTTCCATTTCATGTTTCATGGACATACATTTTCTAGACCGATTTTTACTCTTTCACTTTGATTAAAAGTCGAGCAACTTCCTTCGTGTCTCCTAATTAAAGGATTAAGAGTTCAAAAAAGTCAGAAGCCATCGCATGTTTCGCTACCATATATTTCAGATACGAAAACCTTATCAAGAATCAAAAACTTATCATCGAAGGGACAGGAGAAGAAAATTTAAAGGACAGGAGAAATGGAAACGAACTCCGAGGGCGGAGAGAGCCTGTTCGATTTGATCCGCGGAGAATCCCTCTAGAGATAGCTTATCATAGACACCGCGAAGCCTCTTCGCCTTCTGCGTCCTTGAAGCAGCATCTGCGGCGGCCAGGGACGGCCCCTCCGCAGCTGCCGGCCTCTCGGTGTTCAAAAGGAGGCGTCGGAGACGGCGCTCATTCTCTGCGGAGATCTGAAGCTTGGGAGCGGGCTTGGCGTCGGCCGATTGAAGCTTCGCTTTGGACGCCGCCTTGTTGCTCGCCCTCTGTTGCTTCTTTTTCGGAGCCATGAGGGGAAACGGTGCAAATGAGTTCTTTCTTTCTCTCTAATTTTCTTTTATTTATTATAGAACCGTATCTGTATGTGGGCCACAGGCTCAATCGCCGGGTATGCGGGCGGGTGGAGAGAATATTTTCGGATGAGCAAACCCGCACTACCAAATCAAACCCACCAAGCCAAGCGATGGAGAGCAAACGGGTTATATGGGGAAAGGACGGCCTATAAAGACCCAATTCTAATGGCTCTCCATCTCAACCCTGCTCGCTTTATAGCGTTCCACCCCCTTCGATTCCCGCCTCTACGTCTTCCCCTCTCGCAAATCCTTCGCCCTCCCCCGAGTAGGCGACTAGGGTTTCGTCTCCGTGGACTCTGTAGCGGTGGCGGCAGCGCTACAGACAGGAGAGTAATGGAGGCGCCGTTCACGGTGAAGGAGAGGATTGATCTGACGAAAAAGGAGGAGAAGATCTTCCAGCGATTGCTCGATGTTATCCGTCACTTCAAGTTGGAGACGCAGCTCCGAGTCGCCGGTGGTTGGGTCCGCGATAAGGTTTGCTCTTGTTCCGTTCCTCTTCTTGTTTCGATTATCTTGTCTGTATCCAGATTAGTCGAGGTTACTCGAGAATTAAATCGAATCAGAATCTGTAACAACTGAATCACAGTTGCTAAGACTTTGATTGTGTGGTACCTGTACTCTGAATTGCGATTGACTACATGCTATTTGAACAAAGGTCAATTTCTCATTGTCGTCCTCGGACGAACTCTTTAATGCTGACAAGAACTGAATGAATATACTGACGATGGGCTATGCCTTATCTTCTGAGAAATGTTTATTAAAGATAACGTAGTATGCGATGCTGAATGCTCAGTATCTTGTATCTAAGTTTTGTGACCGATAATCGAGGTAACTCTCGTGCTTCATGAAACTTGAGATCTTTGTCTTTACTATTGGATAAAGGACCATGTTGTTGCTTTGGATACAGTTTCTCAAATCACAGTAGGGTTTATAGAACTGAGAAGCTTAACCATTATAGTGACCACAATTTCTTAGAGATTGGTGATATACTAATAAAAGGGTTTTACATGGAAAGGATAGAAGTGATCTGGACATTGTTTAAAATATTAAAATTTCAGTATGATGAGATGCCCTTGGTTTTTAAGATTCTTATTTAAAATATTATTGGGTCCTAATATTTGATTGAGTGATCACAAATTCCGATTTAGACTTGATGTGTGAACGCAACCGAAATGTATGATGGAAACTCAAATGAAGAATGAATACTACAAAATATATTTAATTAAACACAGAAAAGTGGGGCAGATACATCCCCTTTCACGGGTATGCCGGTTTAGACTTGATGTGTGAACGCAACCGAAATGTATGATGGAAACTCAAATGAAGAATGAATACTACAAAATATTTTTAATTAAACACAGAAAAGTGGGGCAGATACATGATTCAGACTCATGACTTGGTTTGACATCATTTGTCCAATCTAACCTGTTCCCAATCCCAAGTTATACAGTTATATTGGTCCTGCAGGCCTGAATCCCATAAAATGGGAAACTAAACTGGGATACTATGATTTCATTCTAAAGCTCATCTTATCTTAAGGTAGTCACTAATTTGTTCCTGGCAGAACAATTTGCTGTATGCAATATCTGATTATATTGTGTTTCTTGGGATAGCTTAAAAGACCCAGGATCATGTAATGTTAGAGGTTTGAAATAAAATAAAATTTTATGCTTAAGGTCTTATACAAATGTGGAGCATTCAATAGAAAAACTGGTAAAGCATCAAACATTTCTGTTGTTAGTTCTTGCAATTATGTCTTTCCTTTTTGGTGTTCATATGGCATTTCATTACTCGAAGAATTTCTCAGATTTCTGTGTGGTTGCTTGTGCTTTTGACAGTAAGCATTTCCTGCCAACACTTAGGTCATTGGAATTGTGATAGTCAATAACTGAATATTGCTTGTTTGGAGTTGACATGAGGTCAGTAGTCCCTATAATCATATGGTGAGTCGTTTCATATCTTTTGCAACTTATAGTCATTCTCCATAGTTAGACTCATCAATGGGCAAAGTTTCTTTACGGTTTTACCATATGATGACAATGGAAGTATTGAATGGAACTTTTGTAGTTTTGAGACGTAAAGTTAATGTACAGAAGGCTTTAAAAGATAATTGAACTGTACCATTTCAACCAAATGACTTGGATGCTGGCTGCTGTTTCTGATAACAGTTTAGTACTCCTGCTAATCTTTCTCCTGATTGGGTTAAGCACTTTATGATTACCAGAAGCCAATCTGATTCCAGTATTACTGAAGCTGCTTGTATCTATCTTCAGCAAATGTTTATTTTTTAAAAGCTACAAAATACAAATCCCTATCCATGTTGGTTAAAACTCAAAAGTTAGAAACTTAATGCAAAATGACTGAAATTACTAAAAAGAGCGTACCCAGTGCATGAGGACCTGGGAGGGTCAATATACATAGTCTTACCTTTAAATATTTAAAGAGGTTGTTTCCGTAACTTGAATCCTGGTCTCTCAGGTCGCAAAGGAGCAATCTTACCATTGTAGCATGGCTGGCCCTCAAAATGATTGAAATTATTGAAAATGTATAAAATGACAACAATAGTGAAATAAAAACCATATGTGTGTTCTTTTTGTTTTCTTTTTGTGGGGGAGTGAGGGGAATGAAACTAAAATAAAAATTTTGCTTGAGTTGCTCAAGCAGTGAATAAATTGGGAAAAAATGTTATTTTTTGAGTAGAACTATCTGTACTGGTTCCTAGATTCCTACTCTGGGTTCTAATAGAAGCTTCTTTTGGTATATGCCAACAAGGTTTTATGGCTTTTACGTTTTCAGTTTCCTTTATTTTGATGGGGATGAAATTCTTACTGGCCACGCTACTAGTTTTCATGAAATACATGTTGTAGTTATGAGTAGTAGTCCAAGAATCTTCTATAAAAATATATTTTTAATAATTGTTTCATCAGCTCTATGGTGTATCTGCACCAACCGGTGGCAATTTGTGCTTTTTAGATATTATTAATTGGGATCAAACTTCTTACACTGCCTTCTCAAGAATTTGTTGTAATAAGATTCTGCTCGAGACATGGCAGTGTCTCTCTTTGAAGAAAGACCACTCTTGCTTCATGGGGCTAATTTGTCAGTTTGGACCCCTTAATCTGTAGTTCAGATAGAGGAATTTTCTGTAAATGAGGTGATGGATTTGTATGCATATGTTAACAAAAATTGTACGAAACATTTGTGGTACTTGAACAATACTTTGTGGTTTTCTATGTTCATTATGCTTTTTGTTGAACTTGATTTTCTATATATGTGCTTCTGAAATTTTTTTCTTCTCAAAGTTAGAATACAAGTAATGTACGAAATTTCAAGGGCAGATTTATAGTAACTCTCATGTAAGCATATTGCTGTTACTTTGGTTCAAAAAAATTATTCTTGGTTTCATTATGAAAAATGTTTATTGTTCAAATTAAACAGCTATTGGGTAAAGATTGTTATGATATTGATATTGCATTGGACAACATGTTGGGTCGAGAGTTCTGTGAGAAGGTCAACGAGTTTCTCCAGTTTACAGGTGAAGAACAACAAGGAATAGGTGTTATCCAGTGGTAAGTTTTCCTTCCTTTGGTTTCTGGAAATAGATGTTACTTGTGTTCAATGATTTATTTACTATTTGGTTTGAGAAAGTCAACTTTTGAATTGTTGGAACCTGGAAGTGCTCTTATCTATCATGTAGTTGATCCAATGGCAAACATTGTATTCCATTGGAGTTGAGATTTATCAGTGCCAAAGTTGAACCAGACTAAAGAATATACTTGTTTCCCATTTAGTGCTTGTAAATTATAATATATCAATTCATTTGTGTCTGTTAATTTATAGTTATTATCAAATCACAGTGAACATAGGTCCTTCTGACTATTTTAGGTAATATGGTTAAGGTGACTTATGGAGGTTAAACTGTTAAGGTGCTAATAACAATAGTTTCTTGTGAATATTTGATTGATCTTGTATTGGCTCATTCTTTTCTCATTTTGATATATATACTGATGAGACACATGTTTATGCAGCAACCCTGACCAATCTAAACATTTGGAAACTGCAAGGATGAGAATTTATGATACTTGGATTGATTTTGTTAACTTGCGATCTGAAACCTATGCTGAGAACAGCCGAATCCCCACAATGGTACTTCCAGTTCTTTTAATACTATATCTAACTACTGAATCCTTAAATGTTATGTGGAGTCTTTGTTGCTATTTATGTAAGTGGTTATTGTACTGATAACATTGACAAAGAAAGTGCTAACCATGATATTTTACTCATGTACATTTGGGTCAGCTGCAGAGGAGTCATCTTTTTTTCTTCTTTGTGTCAGTGCATTAGTTATAAGTTTCATGGTATGGGCTGTATTGGGATGTAAATGTTCTGACCTTCATGATTTGGCTTAGAATAGTGCCCTACATCCATGAAGAAGATCTATATTCTTCAGGAATATAACATGTTTCATTCGCCTTATGATCTGGATGGTTCTTGTGAATCTGTTTTAATCCTCTTTATCTATTAAAGACATCATCTCTTGATATTTTATGGTCTTTATAATATAGTCTCAGACTCTCAATTTACTGATTCCAATGAAATACTGTCTGATATTGCTCCCCCACTTGTGGCACCTTTATTTTTCATCACCTGATCCCTCTGCAGCATTAGCTGGTTTACCAGTCTATACTGAACTTATTTACCACTTGATGTCTGAAATATATTAGCCAATGAAAACCTATATTGGTCGTAATATATGAACTCATGAAGGAGATTTTACTTGATCTTTGTTTAGCTTTATCAGATTGTTGTCCTTTTAAGGTGGGTTTGGTCTTTTGAGGCATGTTATATTGAATTACGATATATTTCAAATATATATAGGCATTAGTTTGATTTGTATATATTTGAAACTGAATCAATTTGGGATTACTTCCTCAACTAAGGTTGTTCTATGCTAGGTATTGTTGCTCGTAAAACAAAGCAAAAAAGATATATGAAATAGATTATATAAATGGGAAAACTAGCAATGCATAAGGATAAGATATATGCAAGGCCTCCATATATATAGCTTGCAAGCTATGATCTGGGGTCCAATACATTAAGGCATGATCTGACCAAAATGATCCTGCCTGATGTCCAACCCAACCCATTTTTGTTCCAAAAATTGAACCCAACTGTAGTATATGTTTCATATTTTGGGTTTGAAGTCAGACTGTATAGGGTTGAGTTCAGCTCAGGTTGGTCAGACTGGATTAAGTGTCCATTACAAAAAGAAAACCAGCCAACACTCATGTAAGAGATCTCTAGTACGATTGTTTGCATATTGCAAACTAAGGTAACAATACAAAAGTAGAGAAAGCTGTAGACATAGCACCTTCAAGGTTGAAATTGCTACAGTTGGTTGACTGGCGGTGAATGGTGAAAGGTAGGTCACTGGTTGCAAATGGGGAGAAGGCAATATTTTCATCTCCGAATGCATCATCTTTGTCTATTTTTCTTTTGTTCTAGTTATGTGGATTACAAAATGGTCCTTTCCATCTCTATCTTGACCAAAGTATTTGTCTTTCTAGCTTTGGAAATGTTTCGGAATTGTTTCTATAATTTATTACCCAAAATTCCTTTTCTCTTGCTTTATTATTCAAGATTACTTGTATTGCTTGGTTAATATTTGTGGTATTTACTAAAACTTGGAGAAATTCTTAAAGTAACTCAGAAGTTATACTTCAGTAGTTTGTGTTTTGAATTATTTATTCAGCTGCATTACTCAATAAATAAGTCATGCTCATGTCAAGTGCATAACTGGTAATTGTTTATTTAAGAGTCGTAGATTGTGTCTGCATGGATGTATATATTGTGACAGTCTTAAATTCTAATTGTGTTCAGAAGTTTGGAACAGCTGAAGAAGATGCCTACAGGAGGGATTTAACAATTAACAGGTATAATGTCATTTTTTTCTGCTCTTTTTTCTCATGTTTCAAATGGTGACATTTGTTCCTGTGCTTCTTGTTTATGTCCAAACCAGAGTTTCTTCCCTTTGTTGTTATTATTATAGACCAGATTAGCATTGTACATACTACATACTATGAGAATCCTCAAACTAATCCACGTAGTTGATGCTTTGTGGATACACTAAGCCACTTAGAGCTATGGTCGTTTTAACTTGTTGAGAAAATGTTTATGTTCCTGATAAGTGACCTTTGTGCTGTTGAACATTTAGATGAAAATTGATCACTTATAATATAATTTATTTAACCTAATTTTCGGTCAATTGGAAATAGACTAATTTCAATTGCATATAAGATGGAATATTGAATGCCCTTTCATCATGAATCTATTTTTTTCTTTTTTTCTTTTTTTTAGAGCCAGTAACAAATTACAGATGATTGTATCTTTTGATACTCTTTCGGAAGTAACATTTGCAGCCTTATCCTTATCAAATTCTCTATATATTGTGGTCTCCTGTTAAAACTGTGTTGCTGTGTACTAATCGGAAGAACTGGAAAAGACTAGTGAAGAATTTCAAACATGCATTGCACTCAACCACTCTCATACACAAGACTATAAACTTAAGATAATTCTGAGTTCAAAACTGTTTGTTTAGTCCAACATGATTTCTGCAATTATTTAATTATGACATCTTTTTTATATTACTATGACTACTTTTTTTTTTTTGACAGCTTATTCTACAATATTAACACTAGCACTGTTGAAGATATAACTGGAAGAGGTTCTGTTTTAGTTTGTTTTTCATCAATCTACCATGATATCTTCATTATTGGTCTGACACTCCTGGTAATCCTGATTAACATAATCTTTCTGTTCAGGTGTTCAAGATCTAAAGAATGGATATATTGTTACTCCATTACCTCCTAAGGCTACCTTTCTTGATGATCCACTCCGAGTTCTTCGAGCAATTCGCTTTGGTAATGACAAACATGGAACCGTTTGTAAAGTAAATTTCCAACAATTTATGCTTCTTTTTCTTTTAGGAAATTGTATTACATGTGGGTAACTTGGTTTTATTGTTACAGTAAATTGATAGATTTTGTTATGTAAACTTTAATATATAAAATTTTATTTGTTTATTTTTAATCTGTAAAGCATTTTTTCTCTGTGTTTGCTATGTAAAAATGTAAAATTTTAGTGATGTTTGCCATATCAGTAATCTGCTTTCCTTCTTCCGATAGTTCTCTTTCTGAGAGAGAGTGTTTCAGATACACTTGCCAAGTATTGTTGGCCAAGGCCATGCAGGAGCATTCATGTATGTCTTGCTGATTGAGCAGCACACAAAACCATGACCATCAAACATACAAACTCAGTAATTTAGAAAGATTAAAAGAAGTTATTTTAGATTGTTGTGACTTGTGAGATATGATAATGCAGAAAGAACTTTTTCTGAGGGGGTAGTTAAATAGCTATACCTTATTACTTTACAACTGCACTAAACTGCAAAGATGTATGTTTAAGCTGGATTGCTTTAGACACTTCAGACATTTATTCTATAACTTTTGATTGTTTGCATGTCAAGTTAGGTTATTTCAATTAAATGCTTACAGTGAATTGTTGTCAGGTATTTCAACTAAATTATCATTATCAATGCGGAATTGCAATATTATGATAGAATTTGAAGTGTGAAGAAATTGCACAAATTCATCTTTAGTGACATAAATATACCGTTACAGATATTACTATTCAATATACTATTGAAAAATGCAACCTTCTTCATCTTGTCAGTACTCCTCTTTTAGAAGTAACTTGAGTATAATAGAATATTAAATCATCCTTTTTTGCAATACCAGGTGCTAGATTTGGATTTGCATTGGATGAAGAATTAAAGAAAGCTGCCTGTGATGACGAAGTAAAAGCAGCAATTGCAGGAAAAATTAGCAGAGAGCGTATTGGTCATGAGGTATGAATTTTCTTTTGTTATCAAATGTTGCTCTTTCTCTTTAGGGACGGCTCCTCATGAGTGAAACATTGTCCTTATGTTTGAAGGGTAGAGTTGGATTGGTCAGATTTCAGCTGGTTTTGGTTCCAGCATATTGTCAATTTCTCAGTGCTTTTGACCAATCCAGCTGATTTCTTTTGATGGTAGTTCTGGTGCTAGCTAAGGTTGATCCTAGTTTTCATGTGTGGGCTTTTAAACAATTCCTTTCTCTAAATTTCTGACTTTTATATATCAAAATTAGTTTCTACTAGTTATCCATTTTCTTTTTTTTTTTTCAGATTGATCTGATGATGTCTGACAAGCAACCAGTGAAAGCAATTTCATACATTGTTGATCTACAACTATTTTATGTTGTCTTCACCTTACCTGCAAATCCTAAACCTGCAGTAATTGAAGGAATTGATAGGTTTGTGTTTGTCCAAATATAGTTATTCTATTTTCTTCTGAAACTCATCTAAGCATTCAACAAAACCATCAGTGGTACCATTTCTTTGACATGCTGCTGTTTCAGCTAGACCTTGGAGTTTATCTTCATGGATGATGTAGTATACATTTATACAATGACTCTTTTATGTCTTCAATATCATGGAATGACTACTATGAAGATAACATTAATTAAGGAAATTAGATGTGGAGTGGACATGTCATCATCAATTGGCAATAGTTGTATTTCACATTTTGCTCAAATCACATAATGTGCAGATGGAATTTTCACTATTGTTTTGTTAGCAGAGAAGTTTAAATTTTCCTTCTTTTCTTCCTTGCTGCAACTGTACACCTTTAAAACTTTGGTCCGTTTTGTCAGTATCTTTAGTTGACATGAATTCGCATTGGTTTGATTTTTTTTAATCAATTATTATCTTGATTAAAATGTGGTAATCTGCCAGATTTTGTTTCTGTTGTTATCACATGGGAGATCTATTTACCTGTTAAGAATGTTTTTCTGTTTGATAACTTCGTGAATTGATGCCTAAAACCTCTAGTGTTTTTAAATGTTCATGAACTTCATGATACTTATGCACAAACTCGTGCTAATGGACTGGCTTCCTGAAGACATGTTTGCTTGGAGGAATTTGAGAATTGGTGTCCACTTTGTTCATCGAGTTTCATTAACTCTATTTCCACTATGAATACTGTCATGGTTGCTATCTCTATTCCCCAATACTTGATCACAGTTTAAAACAGCCTATGAGGTTGTGTCTCATTAAGTCTCTTTCTTGACTTGATTTACATGTTTGGAATTAACGATTATATGACTTGGTTGTTCAATCTGGTCTACGTTATCTCTCTCCTTGCTCTCTTTCTCTCACACACACACACAAACACATGCAACAGACTCAACCAACCCCATGAAAAAAGGAACGAAAAAATCAAAGAAAAGTAGAAAAGAAAAGAAAAACACCTCACTTTCTTTTGAATGCAAATGTGATTTTTCTTTATCCTGGCATCTTATTAACAACTTATTACCAGTAGTAACTTGTTTGCCTTTTGGAAAATAGTTAGCAAATTCTTCTTGTGAAGTCTGTCAAGCTTCCTGAGTCCCAGCATTTATATCATTTTTGAGTTCTTTTATTGATTTTTTGTCACATTACAATGTAAAACCCTTGTTGATCATTTCTGGTCCTACTACTGAGCAGGATTTGTGTTTCGTATTTGGATGCAGCATGGAATCTTCTGCAGTGTGTTGGCCACTCAATATTTAGTGTGAGTTAATTATTTTGAGAGTATGCTATATTTTTGTTTCATATGCAGAACCTTTTGCTACTTTGACAGATCTGGTTGCAACCATGCCTAATGCAGTTGTTTGACCTTAACAGCATGACAGTTTAACTCCTTTACATGCTTGTACTGTTCCACACATTGAATTATTTACTGTAGTTTCTTGGCCTCTAATTGATGTTTAATCCTGGAATTCCTCGCACAAAAGGAGTAAGATCAATGCATCACAGGGGTGACCCTTGAGCTCAACATGCAAAAGTCTTGCCCTATGTGAGATCTTTTTCTTCATGTAATATAAAGGTTTCCGTTGATGCATTGTGTTGCTTCTTTTATTGTTAATGTGCATACTGTCCAATTTCTGCCTCATAATAAGAAACCACATATGAATATATGGACTACTTTTTCCTCTTTTGGGATGAAATTACATGCTAAGTCATCCTTTCCAGTATGTATTTGACTTCATGATAAATATTTGACTTCTAATTTTTAAAAGCATTCTTATATTAAACAGTCATTTGGTCTTTTATTTGTGTAATTGGTATAAGTAGTTGCAATACAAATTTCAGGATGAACACCGAAGGCTCTACTTATATGCGGCATTGTTTCTTCCATTTAGAAGTATGGTGTACATGGATAGAAAATCTAAAATGGTGAGTAGATTTAACTTGCTTATGCTATATCTAAAAGGTGTACATTGATTAGGGAAGAGTCAGACTTTGTCTTGAGTGCAAGGACTTGTTCATTCTTCAATAATGTTTGCTTTTTACGCCTTAATCCTAATTGCTTACTCAGTCACCAGCTTATTTTTCATACTCTTTCTAAATTTATCTGAGTGATCTAATTATCAGGTACCTGTCACCAGCTTTATCTTTCGGGATTCCCTTAAGTTGAAGGCTAGTGATGCTGAGATGGTCAGAATTCTTACCCCATTAACAAGCTACATCTCATGTTCAGTTGCAAATTTTAGTGTTCCACAATCATTTATCTTTTTGTAAGATAGCCTATTTCTACTTGCCATCTTCAATATGTTACAAAATTCAACTTCTAGGTGATGAATTTGCATGTTGCATCTGAGAGGTTCGTTTACTTAATTCCTTTACTGGAGTCGAACGAAGATTCAGAATTTGTTGATGCAGAGCTTGCTGATGAATTCCTTGACATACCTCTGACTTCAAAAAGAAGGGTTTTGGCAGGTTAAGAAATGCTGCATTTTATATACTTGTGGTATTTCCTTGCATTATTTATAGCTTCCATACCAAAGCATCATGTTGGAATCCAACTATACAAAACCGGTGATGAAGGCTAAATAGGTTGTTCCATATTCAGAGGGTTAGACTTGAGACAAGGATATTGACATGGTAATTAAGCATGTTAGGTTAGTGGATTCATCGCACCCCAAATATAAAGTAAACTAGAACGTTTAGGATGATATGGCACATGATTATCAAACGTGTTGGGGTTGGCTGATCCTTCTGCCCCCATTAAATGACTCATTTAAGCTCATATATGAGCAGCTGAACTTGAACAGTATTTGGCTTGTCAAGGAAAGGAAAAATTGGAAAGCTTAGGATTAGCCATGGAATAGGCTTATTTTCATGACACATGGAGTAAATGTGAACATTTACAGCTCAGATCAGTTAATGTCTTGGCTTACTATGTGCATTAATACATGTTGCATGCCAGCTCCTTGACATTCTGTTTGATCTGGCATCATAGATGCTTCGGTTCTGCAATGATTAGGATGTTGAAGATTTGTGTTCTGTCTTTAACTAGGATATACATCATATCTAGAGGCGTGATTGACAACTACCTGAACAATTTGACAAATAGTAGCATATTGGCACTGCAGCACTAGGAAATCATCTTTTAGAAATCACCAGGAACTTCGATTCTGAAGCTTTCATTTCAACAACCAACATTGTAGCATATTTTTGAGCTTTAATTTTGCAATATTGTTTTTCTTTCTCTTCTGATTTTAACATCCTGAGAATTGAGACTCTCAGAACTCGATGTGGATTCTTAACCAATTTTGGCTTTTACAAATGCTCAGGACTTCTTCTGCGACAAATTAAAGATTTTTGGCGTGTTTCTTTGCTAGCATCAACTCTATTATACTGCAGAGTTGACCACAATGATGACCCTTCAAGCGGACAGTTAGAATCAGAAAGAAGGAAAATGTTTTCAAAAGTTCAGAGTATTGTAACTGAATTAGGTAAGAAATTACCCCTACTTATAATTCTGATTCTTGCATAAATATGGTTATTAACAAGACTTAAGATATTTTATTTCAGCATATATTAGTTTTAACTTCTTGCTACATCTGCTTACCATGAACTATTTATTCTTTCCAAGCTGTTTCCTTGTGTATTTTCATATTGTTTGTTGCTCTACTGCTGCTTTCAATTAATTGCAAGAGTCAGATTCTGACGGCCAAGTGTCTCGGCAGGTCTTGATCAGGTGTGGGAAGTGAAACCATTGCTTGATGGAAAGGCAATCATGAATTTTCTACAACTAAAGACAGGTGGTCCGCTGGTCAGGGAATGGGTAAGATAATATGATTTCACTCCCAGCACTAATTCTCACACTCGGAATGCTTATGAACAAATCCCTTCTTGACAGCAACAAAAGCTGCTAAAGTGGCAACTTGCTCATCCTGAAGGAACCGCAGAGGAGTGTCAAGATTGGATGAAGCAATTTCAAGCAAAACGGGCAAAACTTGACTGCTGCACTTGACTCACACAGTCCATTAGTCTGCCATTGCACTTACAGTTTTCCATGTTCAGGAGGAATGTTGATGCAATTACAAGACAAGTTCTTGTGCTGCTGCTGATAGGTTGCGCCAGTACTTTCTATGGTCGTCGGTGTGGGTCGAGGACAGTTATCTTTGAACTCGTTTTACTGTGGCCAACAAGTTTTGTATCAGCTGACTTCTCTTTTCTCTCCTTTTTGGTTTGGACTCGCAAAACCGAGTCTGATGTAGAATACTAAATATTTAATGTTATGTCCATTTTAACAGGCCATTTTGACATTTGTATACCTCGTGTAAATTTCGGTACATTTGAGGAGAAAATTTCGCACGATGTACGACCGAGTCAGCTGGTCTTTCTTTTCTCGTGTTGTCAGCAAGAATGTTGCAGTTTTCTTTTCAGGGAAAGCACGAGCTCGGTCGTGCATCACGTCTACCGTGGGTGACCAGAGCCAAGCCTCGATGGTCGTGAAGTGCCAACATCAGGTAATCCCACACGCTCATCCAGCCATCGCATACTGTTCCGTTCAGCAGTCTTGGTTCTTTCGAGGGCGTTATGCCCAGGTGATGACTTGCATGTGTCTCACTCATCAGAGCTATTTTTCAGGGGTGTTCTGTCCGCCTCACGTTTTCATGGCCACCGGTTCGCTCTTCCTCCCGTTTGTTCCTCACCAATCTTCACATCCAATGGCGCATGATCGTTTCAAAGAAGACGCGTCTCCTCCATCTCCATTCTTTCCTTTGGTAGAAGTCGGTGAAGCAAGCAACAAAGAGAGTGATTTGGATAATTCCTTCGAGCGGCAAGCTGTCGCTTGGAATTCAGAGCACCCAATATATAAACCCATCTGTCTGATCGGCATCTCACATATTCCGTCGCCACCACCACCGCCTCTCTTTCCCAGAAGATCCCCCTTCTCTCTTCGATCTCTCCGCTCCCTCCACATCCCCCTCGATCTTTCTCCTCCCAGTTACGATCTCTATCCCATCCTTCATTTTCTTCCTTCTTTTTTTCTGCAATTTTTCGTAATGATACTTTGTGATTTGATCTGTTGTGCATGTAGGAGTCAAGACGGTAGTATCAGGACCAAGAGTCGCGGTCTTTGGGCCAAACCAATCGTGAAAGCAGCTGCGGCAGGAGAATATCTGATGGCGGACACGATGCCGATGCCGATGCCGATGCCGGTGGATACCACGGTGAGCCCCCCAGGGTTCAACCCCTGAAGCCATCCAAGACTATGGCCACTCACCGATCACGCCACCGCTCTCTGGTTTTCCTGTCATCGGTCTTGCTACCGGCCACCCCGACTCCCGCCGCCATCGCCGGGTAGGTCCTTCCTTGCAACTTGGGTTCTACGATTAGTTTCCCAACTCCTATCGTCATCTGGTTTCGGTTCATTTTAGGCGGGGATGAACCCTATTCGGGAAGGGTACACGCCTAATGCTGGAACTTTGAAGCTTCGCCAAGCTATCTGTCGTAAACTGAAAGGGTTAGTGGATCCTTCTCTCTTATTACGGTGACTATGCTTTGGGTTGCTAACATACAGGTTTGTGGAGCAACATTGCAGCGACTATGTTCATTGCTTTGGGTTGTATTTAGTCTGGTATTGATTATACTTTCCATGGCAATTAATACGTTGTTTGTGATGGACCACTAAATCGAGGCAAACCTGTTGCTACAGAGCACTGGTGAGCTGAGCCGCAAACGTTCAGTTGATGGCAGTCAGCATCAGGTGCGAGATGCGAGTGCATCTCGTATGCAGCATCACTATCGACATTACAAAGAGGCGATGGAGAAGGTAAGGCAGGGCCGTGCTTCTCCTGAGGCAACCAGTTCCAGTCTAATCACTAAAACAGAGCAATTAGGGTTCATGTTTGAGCCCATCAAATCATGAAAATAATAACATTATATAGGTACGGGGACAAACACTTTCACTGCACCAACGACAATAAAAGCAGAGCGGGAAAGTGAGTCGAATCTCATCGCCGGGCGGAGACAACATGATGAGAGGGGTCAGAGGAGCACGGCCCCTCCCCACGTGTCCGGCCTCGTACGATCCTGATTAGAAATGTACGGCCACTGATAGCTTTGATGGGCGAGCAACGGTACACGGTGTACTGTCCTCTTTCCTCCTCCTCCGTTACAGCGTTCCCAGACTTTGATGTGCCTGTCCTGTTACCTCCGTGACCACACAGAAGCCGTCATCATCGATCGCCGTCTTGTGTAACCCACTGTGAGTGACTCCTCCCCCCACCCTTTTAAATAACGGCTGTTACAGGGTTACACAATATCTTTGGCATTATCACAAACACCTTTCCTGCACTTCGAGGCACGCCAGCTCCGATACTGTGTTTATAACGCTTCATTACTTCTTTTTAGGGGGCAGACGTACGAGGAATTGTATATCTATCATGACACAGCCGGCGAAGAGATTTAAGCTCCAATTCTTGTAAAGGTGACGCAGGAATTCTTCCCACCGTCATTGCTGGCTCTATCTCTGTCTGTGTCGGGGTGCGTGCATCTCCTGTTGGTGGCTTAGGACACGGACGTCTCACGACTGGAATCCACAGATCTCGAGGCCACAACGCGTCGGAGCACGGTACAAAAAGCCATCCCCTTAATAAATGGCCATTTAGGACTTGGTCATTTGGGATTAGCCTTTGCAGCTCGCTCCCCGTGGAGATGAGGATGTTTGCCTAGTTTTGGCTGTGACAGCGAAAGCCCTTCATTTTTATTATCGCTCGGTGGCTCTTCCGACGACACACATCAAAGACAACCGGAGATAGAGAACCCCCATGAACGTGAAAATAGAAAGAAGAGCCATTGCAGAAGTCTAGATCAGAGATTACATGAAACCGAGGAGGAAGATGCACCCGGGCAAAAGGTTTGGCAGGTGAAGGAAAGATTGTGAGTACTTAGCCATCAAAAGCTACTCTCTCTCTCTCTCTCTCTCTCTCTCTCTCTCTCTCTCTCCTTGAACAAACAAAGAATTATACTACAGAGACGAATTGGATCCCTATACAAATCTTTGTTCCCCACTCTTGCGGCCCATTTGGACCCACAAATCAGGTTCTTAAAATCACAACACTCAAGCAGAATAGAACAAAAATAAAAGAAAGAGAAGCGATGGAAGTATTCTTTCACAAGCTGAAAGAACACTGTCCATTAATTTAAAGGGTTCTTTTTTGCACGCCAAGCTCACCTTCTGCAAGTCAAAAGAGAAGAAGAAGAAGAATAAGAAGAAGAAGAAGAAGAACAAGAAGGAAAAGGGGGAGGGACAGTCTCCGTTTCCTGGATTCGAAGCTCCAATTGGATTGTTTGTTTCTACCATGCATGCTTAGGATCTTACTGAACACGGTGGGATGACCCAAATGTGAATTCTCCTCGCCTCTACTGTGAACTGGTGTGGTTGTCCTCGTCACTGTCTGCGCTTTGCTGTTGCTGATGGGTGTGGGCTTGGTGATGGTGATCCATTGGGTGGTGGTGCTCAGAATTCATGCTCAGGCCACCTCCTCTATTATACGCGTTGAGCGCCGCAAGCATGCCCAGGTTAGTCTCGGACGTTCCCAGCCCGAGATGCTGAGCCGCCACGCCGCTCGTGGGCTGCTGCAGCACCATCGATCCCAGCGGCAGAGCACGGCCACCTTGGAAGTCGGCGGCACCAGGTAAGTTTACTCGTGACATGAATTGGAGTGGCGCTTGGATGGTGTTGCCGCCGCTGATCCCGCCGCGGTACTGCCCGGCCATGGCCGGGAACGTCCAGATGGACGGCTCTGAGGACCCGGTGGCCGCGGCCACTGCCGGCGCGGCTGACCCTGCGGACATGGGAAGCATCCAGAACGCTCCGCCAGCTGCGCTGTTCGGGGCAACTGCCCACATTGCCGCCGCAGGGAGGATCCCTGGCGACCTCGTCAGTCCTGCAGCTGTTGCGTCTTGTTGCTGTGATCGCTGCTGCAATTGGAGCCCGCTGCCCGCCCTCACGGACTTGGAGACCGACGACGGCGACGAGGGGCCGGCCCCTCCGCCTCCTTCCTGCTGCTGGGGAGGAGTCTGTTGCTCGTCTTTGAAGAGATCCTCTCTAAATCGTTTCCTCAAATAGGTGTCGGTGGAGTCGCCACCGCCACTGCCGACTCCGCCTTGTAAGCCTTCCCCGATCTGGTCGGCGGACAGGAGCTGGTGCTGGTGGGGATGATGGTGGAGCTGGTGGAAGCCGAGCATTGCGGCAGCACCAGGGTCTGTCACCAGCTCGAAGTCGGGGCGGTGGTGGGCGAGGGCGAGCGCGTGAAAGGAGAGCGGGGCGGACTTGGAGGCCGGGGCGGAGAAGGAGGAGCCGCTACTCCTCAGCGAGATGTTGAGCGTGGAGAAGTTGGCTGGGATCGTACCGGTACCAGTGGCAGCTATGATTGCCGGCTCGGCCTGCTGCAGCAGCCACTCGATGGTCTCGCCGTCGGTCTTGTGCCCGAGCTCCCGCGTCAGCTGAAACACACGCGCGGCGCAGATAGCCGGCATGCGGATCCGGCGGCCGCGGCCGTCGACCTTAGTGTGACGGTCCTTGGAGGATCTTTTGGCCGGGGTGCCAGCGACTGCGAGCTTCTTGGACGCCTCGGCAGCGGGGGAGGAGGAGGAGGGGCCAACGGCCCCGCCGGGGTCAGGTTTGGCGGTGGAGATGGCCAGGGAGGCGTCGACGACGCCTCGGCCAGACGCACCGTGGTGGATGATGGAGCCCATGAAGGGGGCTACGGAGCCGCGGCTCTCGAAGGCGACCTTGTCGAGCGTCGACGGCCTGCTGTTGCTTCCTTGCTGCTGCTGTTGGTGATGGTGGCCAAAGTAGTGCTGTTGCTGGTGGTGTTCCGAAGTGCTTCTACTGCTGCTGGTTCCACTGCTGCTGTTGCTATTTGTTGGAACTCTTCCCCCTCTACCTCCTCCTCCTCCTCCTCCTCCTCCACCTCCATGCCTACCATGCTCACTTTTTTCCATATCTTCCTTTACTGTTCTCTAATCTCCCCTATAAATCCACAGCAATTATTTCCTTTTCCTTTTTTTTCCTCTCTCTCTCTTTTCCTCTCGAACTCTATATATTTCTTTATGAGATTTTTCGTAAAAAAAAATCCGAAGAAATAATAAGAGGAAGAGAGAGAGAGAGAACCTAGTTAGGGTTTGCGAGGGGGAACACGTGCAGGGGGCCGCTGCATACTTGGCTGGAAGACTGGCGTGGGGCTCTCTCCTCTCTTGATTCACTGTCGTCCCCTGTGCGCGCGCGTCAGTGTGGGCGAGAATGGAAGAAAGAAGAACGAACGCACGCGAGCAAGAGAGAAAGGGAGAGCGGATGGGAGGTGGGGAAGACGCAACTTTAGATCGTTTAAACGCACAGACACAGAAGCGAGACCGAGAGAGAGTGTGTGTGTGTGTGTGTGTGTGTGAGTGAGCGAGAGAGACTACCAATAAAATACGAACACAAAGAAGGCGATGTGTTGAGAGGAGCGGAAAGCAAAGGAGGGTCGCGGAGATTTAGATCCTAAACCCTAATTCCCTCAGGCCTCAGCTTTTTTTCCCCCTTCTCTTCTCTTCTCTTCTCTTTTCCCTCACCTCTCTCTCTCTCTCTCTTTCTTATGATTCCTCTCTCTCCCTCTCTTCCTTTCTCTGTCACTGCTTCGAGTCTGAGAACCACTCGTGGGGCCTCGAACAGAATAATGAATATAGACTGCTGGTTTAGAAAGATGCAGTTAAAAACCTAGCAAACCCATGTCTCTTTCACTTCATTCCATCACTGCCCAATGCTAATCTCACTTCATACTTGGTTGATGCAGGATTCAGTCTATGATTATTACTGCTCCCCTGCGGTAATATGGAGCAGCAGCAGCAGGAGCAGCAGCAGCAGGAGCAGCAGCCAGACATCGCAGGTGGGCGTCAGATAAAGCATCTAATGCTGATGACAGCTCATCCCAACACAACCATCTCTTCTTTTCAAGAAATTTCCTTTCCAAAAGAAAAAACCTTTGCACACTGACCCCTCCAGTCGATGCAGCAGACTCCTTCCTACCCTCGTAAGATGATCCAGCAGTAGCAGTAGAATACTCATCTGCCAGTCAACTCCAGGTTGCCCCACCTCCCCCCCTCCTTTGATGGATAGATACAGCAGCACGGACATCCCCAACTTTATCCCCCGCTTACATTATGATCACAATGTGTTTGATTATTTTACTCCATCTCGGCCTGCCCGCCTCTCTCTCTCTCTCGACCGGCCTCTGGTGCACCAACTCGCGGAGAGGAGATGGTTAGGAGGCCGGTAGCGATCCGATGTGTCTCCTTCTTTTCTCTTCTTTTGATATGTGGTCTTTCATGGCGCCGATCAAAGCCTGGGGAAGCCTTCCTTTTGTTGACTCCCAGGTGGATCACCATGTCAATGGGTTGCTGCACCACACGCGACTGGGTGTCAGGACCCGGCTCGAGCATCGAGCCACCACCTGACCCACGTGCGCTCGGTGGCCTGCCCTGCGCCCTGCCAAGTTGCAGAGCAAGTTGGAGAGGGGGGCAGGAGAGGCAAGGAAAGCGAGGTGCGGATTCAAATACACGGAGGAGTAATGGTGTATTATATGGCGGCCTCTGGTCACCAGACACAGCAGCATCGCTGTTCCTGCATCACCCCCACCTTTGTTGGCTACTCCGTATGTGAATTCCTGACGGTGACCCCTCCCGCGTCCCCACCCCATCCCATCCCACTCACCGATGCCATAATTTGAAGCAACGCCGCTCCGTCCGCGTCCGTCTCCGTGGCTTCATTCCACAGAAGCGTATCAGATTTGAGCTGGTTTTGGGTTCTTCACCGGCCAAGCTTCCACTGTTGGGAGTGAAAGCCGCGCCAGGGGCTTTCCTATTGTGAGGGAGACGGGTGAAGCAGGGGAGGTGGAAGGCGAAAGCCAGCAAGTACAGCGACTGCATGGCTTCAGCTCTGCTTTCGCCTGCGGAATGGCGCGTGCGTGCGTGCGTGCGTTCATAGTTACTGCGGTAAAAAGAGACGCAAAGGAGGAGGAGGAGGAGGAGGACGGTGATCGATCAATTATTGTGAGCCGTAGAACTGCATGCTCTCCTTTCCATTTCACCGTCCTGCTCGTACGGTCTCTCTCTCTCTCTCTCTACATAAGCTTAGTGGATTCTCTTGAGCTGGTCAGCTTGTGTTTGAGATTAACACGAGTGCGAATGACGCCAACTGAGATCTCAGCAATGGTCCTGTGCCTGTCTTCCTCGCGAAACATAAGAGATGATGGTTGTGCAGAAGAGGAGTGTAGCACTTTTGGTATGAGAGTGCGGCGTAGCCAAATCTATCACTGACATTTAATGGAGGGTTTCCTGATGCAGGTGGGGATGGTAATGAGGTGGGTCCTCGAGCTGCAACTCTTTCCACATTTCAAGCTCGAACAGTCACAGGTAGACAACTTCATGTTGGAGCTTGCTAAAACCATCATCCCGACTCCATCATCTCTTCACATGCCTGCCTTCTGGCATCCCTCTTTCCTGCATTGATTGACACAGGCAAGGCTTGATCTCACCCGTACCATCCAATCTTGGTACCCCAGCTAACATCCATTAATCAATCAGTCTCCACACTGAGCGCAAAAGAAGCAGGACGAGATGAGATTAGGAGGCGAGTTAGTAGATGGAGAAGCAGCATTGCATTAGTTGCACTTCTGCGATGCGATGGGGGTTCTTAGGAGAGCTTAGTGAGTGGGATGGAGCTAAGTAGGGCTTCTGCAGCTCCACTTCAATTCTCATCTCATCTCAGACCAGATTTATTTTTATGATTACCACTACATCCATATGATTCAAATAATCAGACGAGAGACCAT
The DNA here is from genome assembly GCF_036884655.1 of Musa acuminata AAA Group. NCBI lineage: Eukaryota > Viridiplantae > Streptophyta > Magnoliopsida > Zingiberales > Musaceae > Musa > Musa acuminata. The sequence goes on along the minus strand of NC_088343.1, from coordinate 14,002,001 downwards.
ATATTTGACATGATAGCCTATCATTTGCATCGAGATATCACCATTTTATCACGGACAAACTTCTAAATAGGATGTTTGATGTAATGATTATGTATGTCCGTGTCTTTTGATATGTTCATACTTTGTACAACATGTAGAGGGACAACCGAAGGTTTAATAGTCTCATTTTACTTAGGTTGGTGGCCGCTTTAGGTTTGTAAATAAATGTTATGTCGTGTGGACACGTGTGAGAGATTTTTGATCTATAATGGACCATTTTACCCTTTGTTGTGCAACTGTTCAGAGCTTGTAAAGTCTGTTTGTAATTTGCATTGTCTATAAAGTGTTTTTCGGAAATGTTTGCTTGTGGATCCAAAATAAGACGTTTTTTCTAACCCGTCCTCTCTTTTGTGGGTCTTAAGGGACATGAGAGGCTGACCTTTGTGGACGGATACGCAAGGGTGCCGCACGGCTTAGGCAAAACCAGCTAAGTCCGTGACAGTTTGTTGGATAGGGAGAGGAGATAACTTGAAAAATTAAAATAGAACAATAATTAAAAATATATCATAAGATTTAACATAATTTGATAACTTTTACTTATATTAGCAAAGAAAAATTAAAATTTTCATCGTGTCATATTAATCACAAGGTCTCATGTAGACCTCGAGGAACTTAAATTCTAGAGAAACTCATAACACATAAAATACTCATTACATATTTCTATCTTTTCATCAAAACTTAAAAATATATATAAAATATTTATAAGGGAATCGAATCTTAATTGTGTGTATTTAGATTTTTTTTTTATCCTTCTAGAATATTGGCTTCAAGGAATCCTAAAATATGAAATGATGATTTTAATATAATAAAGATGTTGACTCTTTCTTATTATTATTACATTCTTAAACTTAAGGTATTGGATTATGGATGTTTAAGATTAATCGAGTACTTTCCTATGGGTTTAAGCTTTTGAGATAAGTGATCATTCATACAAAACTATTTAATGAGTTTGAATTTTATGTATTTTTAAATAAAATTAATATTTATGAAATAATTATTTTAATTGATATAAAAATATTAAAAAATAACTAATCAAAATCAAAGTACATACATCTAGAGAAAAAAAAAATTTCTAAGCAACCAAACAATCCGCAAATTAAAATGGATGAAGATGGATCGACTCTCCTTCTCGCTTGAGGTATCGTATCGTATTTTCTATCGATAAAACTCTAATTGATTTGATCCGAGTCTTTTTTTTTTTTTTTTTATCATCTCTGTTTAAACCAAATCCTAGATGAAATTATAATTCTATTCCACTTTCGGCTTATAAATCTATTCCACAACTTAACATTTGAATCAAAGATAAAATTACAGCCAAGTAGACAATTCATCATTTTAGGTGGCCTTTGGTAGTCACTTTCTACGGCCAAAGTTGTAGAGGACCTACACCACCATATTTGATTCCTTTCTTAAAAGATTGGGTAGCAGGACCAGATCTCAATCTGAACCAGTGGGAAGGAAAAGGCTAGGATGACTTTAGGTCAAGCTGATTTGACACCTTCAGCCATTAATCTTGCAAGTTGTAATATTCCAATCATGATTCTTCCCCAACTTATTCAAATATTAGACTCATGGATGCAAGCTTGGCATGTCTCCTTTTCAAGATCCAGAGAACAAACATCAGGAACTCTTTTTCCACATACCGAGCCATCAAGTTGGCAAGAATGAGAAAAAGACTAGGATTGATTGAGCTAGAATAGCATTTAATGGTGCAAGCATCCATCAAGGCAACATGGAAATTATTGGAAATCATTGCATGATGGCCTCCTTTGACAGTGCATGTCCTTTTAATTATTATTGGAGGTGTAGTGAAACAACAGGCAATAATAGTTCAAAGTTTCACTGTGTGTGCTTTTCTTGTTATTAGTGTCTTTAATCTTCTTCTCAAAGATTTTACATTTAGTATTTTCACATAAGAATAGATTTATTGAGGCAAAAGACAAAAAAAAAAAAAAGGAAAAGAGAGCCTAATGAGATATGATTCATTTTGTTGAAATATTAAATTAAACTTTATAATTATATAAGAAATCAATATAATAGTTTTAGTAAAAATTAAGGTTCATTTTCTTGTAATATTATTAAATTAAACTTTATGGTTAGTGAAATAAAAAGCTCATATAGGAAATTGGATTCATTATGTTGAAATAATAAATTAAACATTGTGATTTAAGATTTATAGTAAAATAAGGTTCATCATATTACAATACAAAATACATCATAAGAATTTGGATCCATTATTAGTAATGGAAGTTCAAATTGTTGACTGATACAGTTCTTTCGCTTCTCTTTTGTGTAAGGGAAGTATAGGGTGGGGTGGTATGGGATTCGATGGACAGAAACCATGTATGATCAATAAGAGACTGGAAGAAGAAGAAGAAGAAGAATGATTGGGGAAGATGGTGAGGCATACGGCGGAGGAACTGCTCATTTGGCTGCATCATTTCGCCATGCAGATGATGGGCACGGCTGCTGTTTCTTGACAGCACAAAGTGCAGAATCCACCAGGCGATGGCTACAGGGAGGAGATTGCTCCGCCGAACAGATCCGTGGACATCTTAAGCCACCAACAGTGCTGAGAGGAAAGGCAAGAAGGTGATGTCGACGCCATGCTGAGAATGCCACACACCTGCACGGCCTTCGGTGTGGTTTGTGGAGGAGACCTGCCTCCCTGGACTGCACCAGTGCGGTGATAAGCATCATGTGGTGTGGCACATAACATCACAGGAAAGCAAACCGGGATTGCATCGCTGAAGTTGACCTGTGACAACATAATATCCTTTTTCTTCCAAGTAAATGCCACTGCGAAGCTGCTGTTAGATTAGATGATCGAAGATGACATCGGAAGGAAGACCACAGACACCTCAAGTAGAATCTGATACTACAATATTTCGGTAGAGCTTCTTCTACACACAAAAAAAACACTCTTCTCCTCCTCCTGCATATACTGTTTATAGTTTTCTAGGGGTTTATATATATAGTGTTAAAAGTATATATTAGATCCTTTCTTAACGATTTAAGTTTTCGATAGTTTTAATTAGCAAATAAAAAAAATCCTTTTTTCGACGTATCGGATTACATCATACACTCGGATTTTGTTCATATCTTAGGTTTGAATCGATTTACTTATTATTAAAAATGTAAAAGTATATATCGAGAAAAAATTAAAATTTTAAAAGTTTTTATTATCCAATCAAATAGTTAAAAAATATAAAAATAATTAAAATCAAATGTAGAAATATATATTTTATTTTATTTAATAAAAGATAAATGATGGAAGTAGATTTCGATCGTAGGATGTTGTTATCGATCATCATCATCGATCGTTAAACTCTATATTAGCCAAGATAATTGATATCTTAAATGTGACTCGAGAATATTTATTTATTTATAATATATTTAATATAATTAAAAATAAAAAGAGGGTAATTTTTTGAATTTTAAATAATATTATTACAAACCCACATTCCTATTTTCTCATAACATATGGAAAATAATAAAACGGTTATTCGAAAATTTCTAATTACTCAAAAAAAAATCAACAGATTTTTAATTACTTTTATTTAACAAAAAATTCATAAAACAAAATATTCTTTTACGTGGTAGGCTCGAAATATGCAGGCAGATGCGATCGGCCCGACGCTTGTCACATGTACCAAATAGCAGCCGAGAAACGGCGAGGGTGTACGCCGCCGCCCATGTCGCCGCGTCTCTTCCTCGCCCCCGGCTGCCAGATAGAAATGCCTTTCGCCGTCTTTCTCCGGTAGGTTTCATCTCCCGCTCGGCCACCGAAAGAGCACTTTTTTTTCCTCTCAATCTCTCGGTATTTTTGCTCGATTCTGCTTCGATCATTAGAGATTCGGGTATTCTCTATGTGAAATCAATCATTTATGCCTTCGGAGCTGCTATCTAATCTGCAAGTTCCCATCTTGATCCTCGATGTCGGATTGTGTGATCGTGAATTGCTAGTTGGGCTTCGTTGGATTTCTAGGGCTCAAATAAACGCTTGATGTCTCTCTTAATGATTCCTTTGGTCGGTGTGTGTTCAAGAAAGCTTCTTTGGGTGATCGTAGAGAGGATTTAAGGGTCGTATCGAGTTGCATGTGTTTGAGACTCCCATCTAACATTGTCCAAATGACCTCATTAGCAATGAATGCTTCGCTACCAAGTCTTCTGCAACAGTGCCTTCGATGCAAGTCATTGTCATGTTGACTTTGGTGACATAGTAAAGAAACTTTCTTCATGGCCGGCTCATGAAATCATTAAGGATTCCTTCTTCTTTTTCGGTGGAAGAGATACATCAGAGTCATGGGATGAGCACAACTGCAGTGATTCACTGCAGCTTATTTATATTGAGTTTTCCTCAATAGACAATTTATGACTCTTTTTGTTGTTCATGCATAATGTACTTATAATTTGTGTCATTAATATGAAAATATTGAGGTGGATAAGATTGAAAGAAAATTATTTTTATTTAATTGCTCTAATACATGTAAAATTGGAGAGAATAGCTTAGGAGAGCATGATCATGTCCTAAAAACACCTATGTATATCATATATATTATAATTAAATATATTAAATAATTAATTAATTAATATTAGTGATAACTAGAAGATATAAAGAAAATCTTAAGCTATCCATCCATATTAAAAAAATCTATTGATGAGGATAGTAATTACGATAAGACTCGGCTGACGTCAGTCGCGCCTCACACCTCGGTCGACGTGACGGTACCCGATTAAAATACAGCCCAAGGCGCATTAACACCCGCGTAGGCTCGGCTCTTCACGCCACGCAACGCCTATGTCCGCTACCATTTGCCCCAGCAAGCGGGCACATCAGACCACAGTAAGCTTCCCTACAAATACCCTCGCGCTCTCAACGAGCAAAGCGGGGAAGAACGGAAGAGAAAAGAACACACCAGGGAGACACCTCAAACTCTTCTTCTTTCTACCCCCTCCACCATCTACTGACTCGATCGTCGGAGGGGTCGAGTCGCGTCTCCCGACCCGACCTGTGTGCAGGACTGCAGACGGAGCGCGCCCAGCCGAGGAGCCCCCTCCGGCGGAGTCGGCTGACCCCGTCCCCATCGGACCGTCGCGGCCGACCCCCTCGGCGAACTCGAGGGCCGCACCGGGGAGATCCCGCCTTCCGGACCCGAACCGAGCCGCGTCGGCCCCAAGGCCACGGCTCCAGGTTGTTTACCACAACAGATTGGCGCTAGAAGGAGGGCCCGGAATGTCGGGTCATCACCCGAGCGGCTCAGACGAGCCCACGGCTGACAGGTCGCTCCCTACCGAAGCCTCGGGGGACCATCCCCCGCACGGAGGCCATCGTGACGAACACCCCGCCACGACCTCCGAACGATACTGACAAATATTCAACGACCCGGGTTTGTCGCCTCCCAACGGCGCTCCCGTCGACTCGACGCCCGTGTCACCCGAGGCCTTCTAGGACCTCGTATGTCAAGGCCGAGCTCTGATGGATGTGGTGCAAACCATCATCCCGCTCGTTCCTCATCCGGCACACCCGCCTGCAGTCCAACCACTGCGACAATACTAACCGCCCGTTCGGGCCCACTCAACACTTCCGGAGTTCCCCACTTCGCCTCGGGTCGGACCGGCCCCACTCGGGGATCCAGTGATGGCAAACCCGAGCGGCCGCTCGGAGACCGAGGCACTCTCTTCGAACTCCCTGCGGGCCCAATTGCGCTTCGTCAGTCAGCGACTCGACGAGGTGCAGAAAGAGGTCCGCAAGTCCAAGGGAGAGCTAAGGGAGGACGCAAACAAAGGGTCTCCCTTCACGCCCGAGATACGGGATCAGATAGTCCCCTCGGACTTCCAGCTCCCCTCTCTGGACGCTTACGATGGCTCCGCCGACCCGGCGGACCATGCAGCTACTTTTCGCGCTCAAATGGCGCTATGCGGAACCTCTGATGCCTTGCTGTGCAAAGCGTTCCCTACCACCCTGAGAGGGCCTGCCCACTCGTGGTATGGCGGCTTGAAGACCGGAGCAATAGCTTCCTTCGACCAGCTCGTCAAGGACTTCGAGCTCCACTTTGTGGCTTATGCACGGCCGAAGCCTCCCGCGGCACTGCTCTTCCGACTCAAACAAGGGGAGGACGAGCCCCTCTCCCATTTTGTGGATCGCTTTGCCACGCAAATCCGGGGCCAGCTGGACACTCACCCCTCTCTGTTAGTGCAGGCGTTCATGACAGGCCTGCGACCTTCCAGATTCCTCTGGTCCCTCGCGGAGCAGCCTCCCACCACGGTGCCAGAGATACTCCAACGTGCTAACCAGTACATCGCTGCGGAGGCCTGGGCGACCGTGAGGAGAAGGGACGACCCCCGACCGCGGACTCGATAACAGAGGTCAAGCACCCGCGGTGGCTACCCCATGTAGTCCTCATGAAAAGAAATCCAAGCCCTACCTCAGCCTTTATCGAGCCAAGGTCCAGTATCTACCCGACCCCCTCTCGGCTCGTGGCTTAAAATCTTCTGAATCTACACGCCTCGGCCGCAGCCCGCCTGCGCCGAGCTCCTCGGCCACAGACTGCCGAGCAAACCTCAGGGCGGCTTGCCCACCTGAGTTGCATCCCTCGGCCGCAGCCCGCCTACGCCGAGCTCCTCGGCCACAGACTGCCGAGCCCACCTCAGGGCGGCTTGCCCACCTGAGTTGCATCCCTCGACCGCAGCCCGCCTGCGCAGAGCTCCTTGGCCACAAACTGCCGAGCCCACCTCAGGGCGGCTTGCCCACCTGAGTTGCATCTCTCGACCGCAGCCCGCCTGCGCCGAGCTCCTCGGCCACAGACTGCTGAGCAAACCTCAGGGCGGCTTGCCCACCTGAGTTGCATCCCTCAGCCGCAGCCCGCCTGCACCGAGCTCCTCGGCCACAGACTGCCGAGCCCACCTCAGGGCGGCTTGCCCACCTGAGTTGCATCCCTCGGCTGCAGCCCGCCTGCGCCGAGCTCCTCGGCCACAGACTACCGAGCCCACCTCAGGGCGGCTTGCCCACTTGAGTTGCATCTCTCGGCCGCAGCTCGCCTGCGCCGAGCTCCTCGACCACAGACTGCCGAGCCCACCTCAGGGCGACTTGCCCACCTGAGTTGCATCCCTCGGCTACAGCCCGCCTGCGCCGAGCTCCTCAGCCACAGACTGCCGAGCCCACCTCAGGGCGGCTTGCCCACTTGAGTTGCATCTCTCGGCCGCAGCCCGCCTGCGCCGAGCTCCTCGGCCATAGTCTGCCGAGCAAACCTCAGGACGGCTTGCCCACCTGAGTTGCATCCCTCGGCCACAGACTGCCGAGCCCACCTCAGGGCGGCTTGCCTACCTGAGTTGCATCCCTCGGCCGCAGCCCGCCTGTGCCGAGCTCCTCGGCCACAGACTGTCGAGCCCACCTCAGGGCGGCTTGCCCACCTGAATTGCATCTCTCGGCCGCAGCCCGCCTGCGCCGAGCTCCTCGGCCACAGTCTGCCGAGCAAACCTCAGGACGGCTTGCCCACCTGAGTTGCATCCCTCGGCCATAGACTGCCGAGTGCGCGCTTACGCGACCTGCCCGCCTGCGTCATGCCACTCGGCCGCGTGTTGCCCGAGACCACACCTGTGTGGCCTGCCCGCCTGCGTCGTGCTACTCGGCCGCATGATGCCCGAGACACACCTGCGCGGCCAGCCCGCTTGCGTCGTGCTCCTCGGCTTCATGCCCCCGAGACACACCTGCGCGGCCAACCCGCTTACGTCGTGCTCCTCGGCTTCATGCCCCCGAGACACACCTGCGCGGCCAGCCCGCCTGCGTCGTGCTCCTCGGCTTCACGCTCCCGAGACACACCTGCGCGGCTAGCCCGCCGGCGTCGTGCTCCTCGGCTCCATCCCTCCCGAGACACACCTGCGCGGCCAGCCCGCCTGCGTTGTGCTCCTCGGCTTCACGCTCCCGAGACACACCTGCGCGGCCAGCCCACCTGCGTCGTGCTCCTCGGCTCTATGCTTCCCGAGACACACCTGCGCGGCCTGCCCGCCTGCGTCGTGCTACTCGGCCGCATGATGCCTGAGACACACCTGCGCGGCCAGCCCGCCTACGTCGTGCTCCTCGGCTTCATGCCCCCGGAGCATGCCTGCGCGGCTAGCCCGCCTGCGTCGTGCTTCTCGGCCCCATGCCTCTCGAGACACGCCTGCGCGGCCAGCCCGCTTGCGTCATGCTCCTCGGATCATGTCCTCGGCTTCATGCCCCCGAGACCGCGCCTACGCGGCCAGCCCGTCGGAAAGCTAAAGCCATGCCCCGGACTCTCGTTACAACGACCGACGCATAGCTTCTTTCCGGGGAGGAATATGATGAGGATAGTAATTACGATAAGACTCGGCTGACGTCAACCGCGCCTCACACCTCGGTCGGCGCGACGGTACCCGGTCAAAACACAGCCCGAGGCGCATTAACACCCGCGCAGGCTCGGCTCTTCACGCCACGCAACGCCTGTGTCAGACGCTACCATTTGCCTCGGCAAGCGGGCATATCAGACCACAGCAAGCTTCCCTACAAATACCCTCGCGCTCTCAACGAGCAAAGCGGGGAAGAACGAAGGAGAAAAGAACACATGAGGGAGACACCTCAAACTCTTTTTCTTTCTACGCCCTCCATCATCTACTGACTCGATCGTCGGAGGGGTCGGGTCGCGTCTCCCGACCCGACTTGTGTGCAGGACTGCAGACGGAGCGCGCCCAGTCGAGGAGCCCCCTCCGGCGGAGTCGGTTGACCCCGTCCCCATCGGACCGCCGCGACCGACCCCCTCAGCGAACCCGAGGGCCGCACCGGGGAGATCTCGCCTTCCGGACCCGAACCGAGCCGTGTCGACCCGAGGCCACGACTCCATGTTATTTACCACAACATCTATATATAATATATATTATAATTAATAAATGGTAGGAGGAGACAGAGAGAAAAACTTAGTATATCCATGTAGTTGCTATAATAGTAGTAGTTGATCATGCTAAAAAAACCTATATATTATATATATTATAATTAAAAATATAAAATAAATAATATTAATGATACTAGAAATATCTATATAGTTGTTCATAATATGTGTTACTATCTTTTTGCCAAAGCTTAGATGATAGGCACTTGTTTGTTCAACTTGATATGTTTGGCATTCATGTGAATCATCAAAAGGGATTAATTAATGTACAGAATGATCATATTTATGAGTCAGTGGTGTCTCTCCTTTGGAATTCTTTCTTTGATTTGTACATCATTTTCACTGGACATTTTCAATAAATATTTATATATTATATATATCACAAATAATTGAAGTAAAAAACCATGAAAAATTAGACATTTTCAATAAGTTCTTGGATTGGTGTTTTTCATTCAACAAAAGTCCCAAATTGAAGATGGCATTAATTAGGCCCATGTTTTTAATTTTATGTCATCGAATGCGAACATATCAGCTAGTTTTTTAGTTGGTAAAATTTATCGTTTACGATATGAAAACAATAAGAATTTAGGGTTAAATTGCATACTATACTACTTTTAAGGAAAATGAAGACATCAAGCAAAATTAATGATATATAGCCCTCTAATTTATGTTTCATGTATTTATTTTTTTAATACTAAAAATGTGCATAAATAATATCTAATTCCCTTTAGAGATATATTATCTATATTTCTACAATTTGCAATTCCTGTATTTATATCTTAAAAATTAAATTTTCAATAAAAGTATTAAAGAGTATTTATATATTTAAATTTGTTTTTCTGAAAAACTTAATAGTAATCATGATTTGTAGTTATTGAATTAAATTTATTAGATCAATTAAATTATATATATATATATATATATATATATATATATATATATATATATATATATATATATATATATATATATATATATATATATATATATATATATATATATATATATATATATATATATATATATATATATATATATATATATATATATATACACTAATTAGAAACTATGTTGAAAGCCCTTCTTAAAAATAGAAAGAAGAGAGATAGGTGTCATCGAAGGCCCAAATGCCGTTTCTTCATTACTACGCCTTGGGCTTTGATTGTTGCAGCTCATCAGCCGTAATACAAGTCTCTTCCGCCACCTCCCTGTTGATCCCAACTGCCATGAGAGGTCCCGTTCCCCTCTCTCCCCTTTCTACCCGAGGATAGAGATCCCGATCCGACCCAATCCCATCACCACGTCCCGCCTCAGTCTCCTTGTTCTTGAGGGGAAAGACAGGAATTGCGAGCGAGGGATGGACATCTTGATCGCGCAGATCCAGGCGGACCTGCGGTCGAACGACGCGCTGCGGCAGTCGGGGGCGCTACTGCAGGCGCTGCAGCAGTCGGCGGCGGGGCGGGACGTGTCGGCCGTCGCCCGCTCTACCTGCGAGGAGATTCTCGCATCCCCGGCCTCCGCTGTCTCCAAGAAGCTCGCCTTCGACCTCATTCGCTCCACTCGCCTCACCCCCGACCTGTGGGACACCGTCTGCTCCGCCGTCCGCTCCGACCTCGACTTCCCAGACCCCGACGTCGCCGCTGCCGCCGTCTCCATCCTCTCCGCCCTCCCCTCCCACCGCCTCCCCCGGCTCGTCGCCGACGCCCACCGCGAAATCGCTGCCTTCTTCGACTCCCCTAGCGACACCCTTCGCCTCGCCGCCACCGAGACCCTCGGATGCGTCCTTGCCCGCGACGACCTCGTTCTCCTCTGCCACACCGCCCCGGGCCTTCTCGACCGCGCTTCCGCCTGGTGGGCCCGTATCAACCAAGGCACCCTCGACCGCTCCGACGCCGTTTCCCGTGCCGCCTTTGAGGCCGTCGGCCGTCTCTTCCAGGAGTTCGAAACCAAGCGCATGAGCCGCCTTGCGGGGGACAAGCTCATCGACGGCGAGAACTCCTTCGCCATCCGCTCCAACTGGGTCGTCGCTGCCATCGACCTCGTCTGGAAGAAGCGCAACGCCCTCATAGCCCGCTCCCTGGTCCTTCCCATTGAGAGCTTCCGTGTCACCGTGTTCCCACTCGTCTTTGCTACCAAGGCCGTGGCATCTGGCTCGGTTGAGGTATTCCGGAAGATCTCCAGGCTGGGAGGGAGCAGCAACGACAGGAGCGCTTCTGCCGCAACGGACTCCTCGACGAGCGCTGAGAAACACGTGGGGGTCTCGGATGTGGTCTCCCATCTCCTTCCATTCTTGAGCTCGTTGGATCCGCCTCTGATATTTGAGGTCGGGATCAATATGCTCTCGCTGGCTGATGTTCCGGGAGGGAAGCCAGAGTGGGCTTCAGCGTCAATCATTGCCATTCTCACGCTCTGGGATAGGCAGGAGTTCTCTTCTGCTAGAGAAAGCATTGTGAGGGCTGTCGTCACGAATCTCCACCTTCTCGATCTCAGCATGCAGGTGCACCGCGAGTCCATTTTGTCTACGTAGTGGTCTTTTATTTACTTATCTGTTGGTGGTCTCAATAGCCAAAGATGACGAGCTGATCTTTTACATGCTAAAGAACTTAATTGAGCAACTACATATGCAAAAAAGGCAGGCAGGACTTTACCAATTCTAACTAACCAAATGCCGCCACCAGATTTTTATTGCATATGCAAGCTCTAACTTAGTAAATATCAAGAATACAAATCCAAACACAACCTATATATATATATACATGTGTATATATATGTACATGTATATATATATATATACATGTATATATATTAATATATACATGTATATATATTAATATATACATGTATATATATATATATATATATATATATATATATATATATATATATATATATATATATATATGCAAGGTCTGTTATACCGAAGCGTGCCGTTCGTACCGGATGGTACGTACCGATCCGATAGGTTATCGGTACGTGGATCACCCGGTACCGCTACAGTGTTACAGTACTATACTATAGCATTGCTACAGTGCTACAATACTATACTGTAGCACTGCTATAGTATGAAAAAAAAAGTATAAAATTGTTCGGTACACCAGGGTGTACCACTCGGTATGCCCTGATGTACCGCCCGGTACACCGATACCGTACCATACCGAGCTCGGATCGAAATGTTGGTACGGAGCGGTACGACGAACCTTGTATATATGTATGTATGTACATGTATGTATATGTATGTACATGTATATATACACATGTATATATATGTATGTACATGATGTATGTACACAAACCCAAACACCTTGTTGTTTGTTTGGCTTTTTCATTTTTAGACTAGATTAGTGATGTTAACTTACTTTCTAGTAATGTTCTTTAATAAACAATAGAAGACTAAAGCACTAGGTGCTGATCCTATTCAAAGATATGATTTTTCAGAACACACAATATAAGAAATGGTAAGAGTGCTGCAAGATTTGCCTGATACTGTACTTTAATTACAAAGTTTTTTTTTTCTGATAATTCAGAGGGGTAAGTGTAGGTATTCTTTACTTTGATGGAGTTTTGTAGGGTTAATTTTTTTTTTTCTCATTCCTCCTTATTTCAGGTTTCTTTGTTTAAGAGGCTGCTTCTGATGGTGAGAAACCTGAGGGCAGAATCAGATCGTATGTATGCTCTGGCATGTATTTGCCGTACAGCCCTTTGTGTCGATCTTTTTGCAAAAGAAAGTGTGCGAAGAGGACAGAAGCCTCTCCCTGGAACAGACATTACCTCACTTTTTGAGGATGTAAGAATAAAAGATGATTTGAACAGCGTAATAAGTAAAAGTTTGTTCAGAGAGGAATTAGTTGCTTCACTAGTGGAAAGCTGCTTTCAGTTATCTCTTCCGTTGCCTGAGCAGAAAAATTCTGGAACGGAGGGCAGAGTCATTGGTGCTTTAGCCTATGGAACTGGTTATGGTGCACTGAATTGGACAGAATCAGCTTTAGAGGTTGTGGAAGTGTGTCGACCATGTGTTTTGTGGGACTGTGATGGACGAACTTATGCCATTGATTGTTACCTGAAGTTGCTCGTCAGGCTCTGTCACATTTATGATACAAGAGGAGGCGTGAAAAGGATCAAAGATGGTGCTTCTCAGGAGCAGATTTTGTATGAGACTAGGTTGCGCAACTTGCAATTACAACTTATCAAAGATCTTCGTGAGGTTAGTATCATTATTTTTGTCACAATCAAATCTGATACATCTTTTTCTTGTGGAAAATGATTGTGAAGAAATGCTAAGGCATTGCACATTTGCAGGAACTTGCAAATTTGTAGTGAGCAAGCATGAAATAATAGAGATAAAATACACTAGTAAATTGCCATTTTCTGCATTAAGTTCAGTACTTTTCAAGATTGCAATGAAACAACCAATTTATTTTTGCATAAATGCCTCTTTTTTTCTCTCGTATTCATTTTTTTTCTTAAATTTGGCTGAATGCTTTTACCGTCGGGTGCTTAGGAGATTATCAGCTAGATGTAATTGTTTATCATGCTCTTTTTATGCATCTGTTTTGAATTGGTAAATTAATATTCCTGTGAGGCTGTAATAGTATGAGACTATGATAATCATATAAAAAATAACTATCAAAAGAGACTTTTGTACATATCAGTTCATTTGCTTTATTCAGGATGAAAATTTGACAGTGGCTTAACCCTTTCAGAAATATTTGAAGTTGCCAAGGCTCCTTTCTCGTTAAAACAGCCAACTGTCCTCTTTAACAATATCATATGTGCCTTAGCCGTCAATTGTAAAATAGCAATTGCATGTCGTTCTATTGACTCTCATTCTTCTTCTTACATGCTTTATCTATTTTGTTTATACAAACACAATATTGTCCTCGCCTGCCTACTTATCATGTTAAAGTAAGATCTATTTTGCTCTGCAAGGTGCATACACCGAGAATATCTGCACGCTTGATTTGGGCCATTGCTGAACACTTTGATATGGAGGGTCTTGATCCACTACTAGCTGATGATCCGGAAGATCCATTGAACATATTTATATCCAATATACACAATGTGTTGTTTAATACTGATTCCTCTGCAACTACTTCAAACAAGCTTCAAGATGTGCAAGCAGTCCTTATTTGTGCACAACGTCTAGGTTCACGGAATCCCAGAGCAGGACAACTGTTGAGTAAAGAACTTGAAGATTTTAAAGGTGGTTCCATGGCTGACTCTGTAAACAAGCATCAAAGTCGCTTTATATTGCAGATGTTAAAATTTGTTACAAGTCATCCAGAAAGCAGGTCAGTCCTTTGTGCACGTTACAAGTTCAGCAAGTGTGTTTTTCATCAGTTGATTGAGTTTATTATTGTGTGGAATTATCTGATTAGATTTGCATTTTAATCAATTAGATACTGAAACTAAGAAATGTGTTTCAGTTGTTGATTATAGCATTTACCAAAAAGCTTAAAAATGATTGAGAAATGCTTCAGTTAAGTCCATTTTGGTAATGCATTTGTCTTATATGTTTGTGTTGTTGTTGACTCCAAGAATTGTTCTCTTGATAGGGCAATAAACACTGGTCATGTTGTTGTAACTGTATTTACCAAGGCAAGGGTATTTTTTAACTAAATATACACTTTTCTTTGGTTAAGTTGATGGGTTCTCAAACTGAGAGAAATAAAGATAAGTTGATAAACATGTGCTGCTAGCTCGGAAGAGTGTCTACTGTCTAATGCTTGTAACTTTACATCTTAGGTAGATATTTGACAGATCGGAGTCTATTAATGTTATTAAAGACTGTTAACTGTTACTTAGATCTCCTATCAATGAGGCAGCATATTTTCTTCGGAAAGCCACAACATGTTCATATAACTAATAGATTAAGTCATTAAACATCCTCATGGAATAAACCATATACTGATAATCTTGTTTTTTCTAGCTTCTGACATGATTTTTAGAAAATTGATGTTTCATATAATGCAAAAATTGTTTCTTTTAGTTGTGTAGAATGCACTACAGTAGTCAATAAAAACAAACTTGCAGATGATATTTTTATCAGGACAAGTATGATTTTGTTCTCCTAGCCTAATTATTGTAGAACTTGGCTACAGAAAGAATTTTGGAGCACTAATATGCTTATTACCAAGGTTTTGGGAATTGGCCAATCATAATCTGATGTAGTCCAGCTTTGGTCCTAACTTTTATCTAATTGATGATTATCCCTCAATCTAATTCTGCAGTTGATTCTGCCTGAATATGTTTGGATTGGCTGATTTTAGATGGAATGTAGCAGTAAGTGACCAACTTCAGCAGAGAGGACTACATAGAGGAGGAAATAAGAAAAAGGAGAGTAAGTGGACAAGAGGATTGTGGAATTATAAGTAGAGGTGGAGAAAGAAATCTGTTTCTTGCTGGACACGTTTATTGCATGTTCAGTACTTTTAGCTGATATTTTTTCCATGTTCATCATTCACTCTTAAGGCATATGAAGCGAATGAGACAGGGTACAAGAGAAGAGATAGGATTGGAGATTGGAGGTTACATGGGCAGTATACGAGAATGAACAGTCACATATTTTGATGGTTGGTGGGTGAGGAAGGCTGTTGCAGTTCCAACAATTCTGATGAATCCTGTGACACTAAAAATGAATTGCCAAAGGGTAGATATTTATAGAAAACATTCCTGACCCTTTTTTGAAACAATGGATATGCACTTCAAAAGTAGATTTAAATATCTCCAGTATATATTTTTTTAAAATCCTTTAAATTTTTTCAAGCTTATCATGAACCTTTATTCTTATATGGCCACTTAGGTGCACGACATATTTACACTGGGGCATACCAAATTAAGTGATACTGCATTAAGTACTACTCCACTGTCACGGCCTTAGCTGGAATTGCCTAAGGTGTAAGGACCATTGCGGCAAAGACGCGAACTTAGCTTGCGTTGCCTAAGTCACGCTTCGCCCTTGCGATTTACGTCCGCAAAGATCAGCCCACTTGCAACGTCTCGCAGGTCCCGAAGGACCTGTAAAAAGAGAAAGTTGATTAGTTCGAAGAACGAGCGACGGACAAGTCCCGACGTCTCGCGAAAAGGGGAAGCTTTACAAGCAATTCAGCGAGCACCTTGCGTGCACCAGAGAAAAGAGGGAGAGGGGGAAAACAAGGACTTTAGAAGGTTGAATGAACAGCTGCAAGTCCACAAACAACTGCTCACCGAGTGCCGGGCACGACAACAAGTTCCCGTTAAGGTAACGTGCGAACTTACGAAAGAGTGTTCAACGCTCGACACTATACCGAAGCTCCATCCAGCCTTGTGCCACCCGGGTGGTTCCAGGGTGCTGAGATAGCTGACGTTTTGCGTGCAGTAGCGGGCTGCAGAAATCAGCCCATGGCACGTGAAAACGGAGCTGTTTTGGGGTTGTTTTGCTCGGTTCGGTGAGTGGTCGCATTGTAGCGTTGCAACTTGTTCGAACTTACATTTTTACAAGCAAAAGGACTTAAAACAAAGCCAAAACATGCTGCCAAGCAGCTGTACATGTAGATTAGAGCGACGAACGGTTCGTTGAACGGAGTTGTTGTGGGTGCGCGACGACCGTTCGTGACACCACAGTGCCATTGTGGATTTTTTTCTTATACTTCCATCTTGTGGAACTCAACTCTTGGGGTACAATAGTAAATCATTACTCTAAAGCATGGATCCAAGAGGCTATTCAGATCCATGAATAAAAAATTTGTGGTGTTGCTAAAACATGGGAAGAGCATGAAGTAATTAGTAATTGCATTTCTATATGTATGTATTTTGTTATGAAAGATTGATAAAAACAATATACAGGTTTGCTCCTGTGCTAATGTCTTTCATAGTTCGATCATCTGACTCAACTGCAGTTCTGTGTTGTTTGAAGCTTGGACTTCTTTTTTGATCTTTGTAGCAACGAATGCTGTAAACTATTTGATGCTTTGAAGAATGACTGACATGTAATAATTTTCAGATGGGTAGGAATTAGTGACACTATGGGAGATTATCCTTTTAGCCACCATAAACTCACAGTTCAGTTCTTTGAGACATCTGCAGCCCAAGACAGAAAATTGGAAGGATTGGTTCATAAGGCCATTCAAGAGCTCTGGAGGCCTGACCCCAGTGAATTGAGACTTTTGTTAACCAAAGGTGTCGACTCTAGTAAGCATAAAGTACCTCCAAAAGCACATTCTCTAACAGGTAGTAGTGATCCTTGCTATGTTGAAGCATATCATCTGGCAGATTCGATGGATGGGAGGATCACCCTTCACTTGAAGGTATCACACTTATATACTTTGTTGATATTTGTGTATGTTTCTTGATTTCAGATGGTTATTTCTGCTTGCAACCAACTTTTGCATATATTAGCATCTATAATTTTTGTATTGTCTTAATATTTCAAATTAAGAAGTGAAGGAACATAAACATTTTAGAAGTATTTCCAAGAATTAGCAGAATGTAGGAGATTTTGGTACTAAAACAAGAAGGGGAAATCAGATAGGAAATCAAGTTGTATAGCATGATGATTGTATGGAGCTTATTCAGTTGTTGTATAACTCTCATGTGCAAGAGGCAAACTTATGAGAAAGCAATGACAAAAAGCATGTTCATGGTGAGAATATTTGATAATCTGGAATCAATGCATATGGAAATTTTGTGTTGCAGCTATGAAAATGTTGGAATGGATGTTTGCGTCTAAAGAGAAAGATAAAAAAGGAAATGCAGATGATTGCACTTATTGAGGATAGTCTTGTTCATTGTCGTTTAAATTTGAATCACTTACAAAAATGACCTGGTTCAGCAGATTTTTTTTCATCTGCAGCTTAAGTGTGGCATGACTCACTTTGCGTTGTTTATTTTGGTGTGTACCACTCAAGTCAAAGATCAAGATTGTTTGAGCCTGAGATATAGCTAGCTAGTTTTTTTAACGTAGAGCTGGAGGTTATCTTTTCTGAAAAGGAAACTGACAAGAATTCTAGCATATCCTGTTGGTTGGGTGCATTTCCTCCGACCAATGCCTTTATTAGGTTTCTTGACAATCTCTTGTATGATAATTTTGTTCCTCATACGTTGTAGGTAGAAAAATTAAGAATAACATGACAAGTCATCTAAGCTGGTCTGACATATCTTACTAATGTGTATTTAATTTTTTTGTTTGTCATGGATAAAAAAATAGAGTTACAGGAAAGTTGAAGTATAACTTAAAAGGAAAAAGTGACATTTATCTCTTAGGCTTGTTAAGTGAAGTATTGGATGTTGACTTTATATAATTTAGAAAGCCTAGTATCATCAAATTAGAATCACAAAAATCACTTCTTATTATTACTATATTAACTGATAATGAAACAATATACTTACAGTTAGACAAGTGTCCGAGTGAAGGGCAAGCAAATAGTTATTTGTCAAGGCTTGTGAGTTTGGAAATATGATTCCATGTACCACTGGTTTGCACTAGTTTATATGCAAAAATTTGGTATTTCTTTCTCACTTTCAAGCTAAAATACCTTTTTTGTTTTAGTTTGTCATGATTTCAACTCATTATATGTACTGATTTATTTAACTGCATTTGTAGTTGAGTATTATTTAAACTATGCCATCAAGACATATTAACCATTCTGATCAAATCAATAATTTCAGATCTTAAACTTGACTGAACTAGAGCTTAATAGGGTGGATATCCGGGTTGGCCTCTCTGGAGCACTGTACTTTATGGATGGGTCACTTCAAGCAGTTCGACAGCTAAGAAATCTTGTCTCACAGGTTTCTTTCAGGATTCTCTGCTAATTTTCTTGGATTTTGCTTCTGTAATTGCTACTTAATGATTGTAGGCCTTTTGGCTTTCCAATTTGCTTTTGCCTTGCTATCACTCATTGATGTGTGTTTATAACATGCAGACACATTTAAGAAAATAACTTTATTGTCATTTGTTCGCACTTGCACATGCATACATACTGCAATCATATGCTATATATACAAAAAAGTGCCTCTCTATATTCATGAATCTATGTTCATTAGCGGATGCTGCATGATAAATCTGAAACAATTCTTTTGTTCATCTTTAAACAGAAGAAGACTTGTCAGTTATAGGTGGTTGATTGTATCTTCCAAATTCCTTCCAGCCTGAACAAATCAGCACTTGTAAGCCTATAGAGCAGGAGTGCACTTTTAAGTTTTCCAAATTATCAGAGTACGTTAAGTGGAAAGTCATTTTGTGGAAGACATTAGTCTGGACTCTGCAGTATTTCCTTTGAACTCTTGAGCTATAAAATTAATTTTTTATGTTTTAGATATTATTGCATGATAAGTTCCAATTTTCTCATTTATTCCCATCATCAAATTGTGAAGAGCTATTACATTAAAGAACTGCAATGATATCAAAATGGATGAATGACCTACTTGATATGTCAAAATAATTATTTGGCTGTTGAATTCCAGCATCATATCACAAAAATGTCTACATGTAGGTTTGGGCATTTTGAAGCAACTTCTTGTCTCGTCTGGAGTCCCAATGCTTATTTTGATTGACTGGTATATGTTATATGGCAGTTGTTTAAATTTGACTGTTTTTTCTGTTAGAATGTGAATCACGTGGAATATTTTTTGCTGCATATATAAGACATCGTTTATCTCAAGGTCCGCAATACCGTACCGTACCGGAGTTTCGATCTGGGCTCGGTACCGGTATGATACGGTATACCGAGTGGTACACCCAGGTGTACCGCTCGGTATATTTAGGCGTGTCAAGCACTGTAGCACTGCTACAGTGTTGCTACAGCGTCGGACCGGTAACATATGGTCCGCGTACCGGAAGTCTGTCGGACCGGTATGTACCGCCCATACCGGGCGGTATGGTCCGGTACTGCAGACCATGGTTTATCTACAATATTCATGATGGAATCTGTACTAGCTTTGTAGCATGACTTAAATTTGTTTATCCTAGGATCCGGTCCTCAGCAGTGTCACTGTTGGTGTTTCACACTTTGAGAGATGTGCTTTTTGGGTTCAAGTTTTGTATTACCCTTTCTATGGAAGTGGTGTTTCTGGAGATTATGAAGGAGACTATGCAGAAGAGGATTCTCAGGTCATGCGACAAAGGCGTGTTTTAAAACCAGAGCTTGGAGAGCCCATGATTTTAAGGTGCCAGCCTTACAAGATCCCACTAACCGAGCTTCTCTTACCACATAAATGTTCTCCCGTTGAATATTTTCGCTTGTGGCCAAGTTTACCTGCTATATTGGAGTACACAGGTGCATATACTTACGAAGGCAGTGGTTTCAAAGCCACTGCTGCACAGCAGTATGAGGCTTCTCCATTTCTCAGTGGATTGAAATCACTCTCATCTAAGCCATTCCATCAAGTCTGCTCACACTTTATCCGCACGGTAGCAGGTTTTCAGGTAAGTGGATAGTTATATATGCATAGAAGTGTCGAAATTCGAACTGCTATCCCTACTGAACTGCATTCTGTTTCTTCTATGTGGATTTATACTTTCTAATTTCGAATATAAAACAAAAACAAGAAGTTATAATGGCCCATGGATGTGGCTATATTAATCTTTTCTGACCATGGGGTGCTCTTTAGGGCGGTATCACTTGCTAGCCAAACCAAGAGCACTTATCTCTTTTTATCATTGTTTCTAAAATTTTTTCTGAGGTCTTCCTCCAGCTGTCATCAAAATCCTGGTTAACATACCTTGTGGAGCACTAATAGTCTCCTTTGGATATGTTGATATCATTTAAACAATTTTCCACATTTTATCTTCCGTCAGAGTTATAACTAATTAGTATAAACATTTCTTTTTTATTATTTCTATCAACCGTATGCACCTATCTTAATATTTCATCTAAACAACAATAATTGTGTTCTCTAAATATCTGACATTTTGACCCATGTGGCATAACTGATCTTACAGTGGTTTTATAAATTAATTGTAATATAATAAATACTACATTAAGATCTGCGATCACATATCCTGTTTTACCAAAAACCGTTTTGTAGCATTTTCATAGTTAGTGGATGTTTGGATTGTTGTGCTGATTATAACAGTAGTTACTTGTGCATCACTGACGTCTCAAATTCTGATTCTTCTCGACAGTTGTGCTATGCTGCAAAAACTTGGTTTGGTGGTTTTGTGGGTATGATGATCTTCGGTGCCAGTGAGGTGAGCAGAAATGTTGATCTAGGAGATGAGACAACAACGATGATGTGTAAGTTTGTCGTCCGTGCTTCTGATGCATCAATCACAAAGGAAATAGGATCAGATCTACAAGGCTGGTTAGATGATATCACAGACGGGGGCGTGGAGTACATGCCCGAAGAAGAGGTTAAGATTGCGGCTAAAGAGAGGCTAAGGATTTCTATGGAAAAGATAGCCCTGTTCAAGGCAGCCAAACCCCCACCACAGCGTCCAAAGGCTGAAGAGAAAAAGGAGGAAGATGAGAAAAACAAAGAGAATGTGGATGAGAACGGTAACCCTAAAGAACCTTCCACCTTATCGACTCTGACAGCAGAGGAAGTGGAACATCGTGCTCTTCAGTCGGCAGTTCTACAGGAGTGGCATATGTTATGCAAAGAAAAAGCCGTCAAAGTTCAGTGAGTTTTGGTTTTCACCTTCAAAATTTTGGCCATTCATTCTACCTCATAATTCTTTTGTTTTTTGATAATTCATTTTTTTGTTGATTGCAAAATTCTTTTCTGCGTGCACATGGCAAGTCAGCCTTGTTAATATCTGTGATCTAGATTGATCTCTGTCTTGTCCGGTTTATACATAAACCGAGGGGAGTTATTCCCCGGTTTCCTTGAATCAGAGTGTACGGGATGAAAAATAAAGTGACTTGTTCTTTTACAATCATACATATCATCACCTTGAACAAAAAAGAAAACTGTTGTTATTTTTGATCTCTAGAGTTAAAAGAGATCAAGAATTGGGTTGTAGTCATATTTGATATCAATTTTAGATTTTTTTTGCTACTAGACATTAATAATTTTAATATCGAAGACTGACCTCCTGTCCATCTTATAGCCAATTCGGATAGGCAATACGTCAATTGGACATGCTAGGAAAGTATGATATGTAAAGAGGACATATAAATGCTATAGAAGGAACTTCTCTAAGCATGACGTTTAAGGGGGCAAAGGCACATATATAACATATGGTATAAAACGGATTTCTCTATATCGAATGTGTAATTTTGTGTTTGTGTGTGTGTGTGTGTACGGAATTGAGTGAAATAAGATATAAATCCTTATTGACTCCCAAGAAAAATTCTTCCTCGTCGTATTGTGATTTTGGTCTCTTACAGTATTTTTCATCGTGTCAGATCAATTTCATGAATCTAAGATCAAAATTGATCATAGTAGTTTTTTTTTGTCTATTATTTTCATTAATTGGGAAAATGTTTTCCCTTTTTTCGGTATTTAGAAGTAAAATTCGACGCTGCCGTTATTGAAGCCTCGCTCAATGCGTAAGTCGTCGTCGCCTAAACCACAAGCCCGACGCCGACCACGGTTCGGATAGATTCCTTTCTTTCCTTCCCTCCTGCCTTGACGCGCCGCCGCCTCCCCATCTCACCTCGCGCCCGCCTTTTTAAGTCCCCAAATAGTCGAACGAACAAACCCTCCTTGAGATCTCCCGTGCCGCCTCTCGCGAGCGCCGGACTTTCAACATTTCTCCTCGATTGGATTGGTACATGGATCGCGGTCGCCTCTCCGGCGGCGGTCGAAGAGGAGAGGCGCCGGCGGCGCATTCAGAAAGCGTTGGCTCCTCGCTATGACATGGCCGCCTCCTCTGGCTCTCAGCACCGCTGCGTCTTTGGTCGGTTGATTGCCGTCTCATTGTGCATCGATTCTTTTGCCTGTTTGTGGTCTTCATCCTTCCCCAAACTTTGTTTTCTGGGCTGCTGTTGCTGCTTCTTTTCGTTTGCTCTGTGCCCTTGATGCTTCTTCCAAAAAGAAAATCGCCATTTTAGCTGCTTTTCGTCTTCGATTCGCTTGCAAGTTGGGTTATTCGAGTGTTACTGCTTTTCTTATGTTAAGTTTCGTGATTTATGGCAGTCGGGAACATACCGTACGATGCGACGGAAGATCAGCTTAAACAGTTATGTGAGGAAGTTGGCCCTGTGGTGTCCTTCAGGTCAGCGTTCTTGAGAACCCTAGAATCTTGATATGTTGGAATCGATTTTCAGTTTACAGCGAAAATGTGTAATGGTTTCTGTACTACTTTTGTTACTTTGTATGCGGATATTTGATTACTTTACTGACTATGAAGAACTGATGGTCTTTGAATTGTTGCAGCTTGGATCTGATTGAACATCTTTTCTTTGATGGTATACCTTATTTAAGTTATTATAAATAAAAAAGGACTTTTGGTGACACCATCCTTTTATCTAGTCGTATATGGTGTCAGGGATAAAGGTGTAAATTGGATGTTCGACGTAATGCTTGTGTATGTCTATGTCTTTTGGTTTTGTTCATGCTTTGCACAGCACGTAGAAAGCTTACAATAGGCTTAACAACCTTATTTTAGTTGGTTTTTATAATCGTTTCAGGCTTGTAAATGTAAGTTGTGTGCAGTCGTTATATAGAGACAAAACTACCCAGAAACAGACCATTCAGGCAGTCATTTTGGGGATTTTCTAACCCCGCAGAGTAGTGCGGAGTGTCAATCAGCACAACACCCAGAAGCTACTCGGGTGACACATGACTGGATGGGCCTTTGGGATAGTGTCTAGGGTTAGTTCGTTGCCTCATTACGCAATAGTGTCATGTGAGCACTTTTGGTTGCGGTGGATTACCTTGGACCCTTTGTCGTGCGACCATTCAGAGCTTAAGAAGTCTATGTTTGTAATTTGTATTGCCTATTCGGTGTTTGCTGAAATGGTTGTTTGTTGGATCTCGAGCTAGATGCTTCCTTTAACCTGTCTTCTCTTTTGCAGGTTCTTAAGGGACCGTAAGAGGTAGGTTGACTCTTTGCGGACAAATATGTAAGGGTGTCGCACGACTTAGGCAAAATCAATTAAGTTTGTGACAGATGGTATCAGAGCAGGACAAGCACACTTAGAAACACTTAGCATGTAAATTTAGGGATCTAACGGGCATCCGAGATTAACATTCAGATGAATGACCAACCCTTCACGCGAGAGGCACTACGAGGACAAGCGAGCTGGGTAGAACGCGTGGTGCATAAAGGTTGTGATGGTTGAGTTCGAGCTACGACTTGACGTTGGTTACCAAATTTGATAGTGCTCAAGGCAATTGGGTCGCTTGGCAAAAGATGAGACCGTGCAAGGTGGGATGGGTTGCTTAGCTATCGAAAGAGTTATGCAAGGCTCACAGAGGTGAGGGGAATTATTAACTCGAAGAATTTGGTACTCATGCAAGAGTTTGTATGCGGATAATGGACTATCCGTGACCATCCCAAGGCGACCGAAACTCGGCGCCATGGAGCATTGAAACATTCTCTTCGGTATGAGAAGGATACGTTCGTAGGAGACAGAAGTATGTAATAAGTTCAACATATTGCTAGGCCTTGAAGGACGCAAAGGGGTTGTATTGGCAAAGAGTCATAATCTAGCAAGTGTGTTCGCGGGAGCAGAACAGTGCGCAATTCGTTCAACAAAGCGAAGTAGTCTAAGGCGATGGTGGTTTTCGAAAATTTCAGAGGGAATGATGTGAAAAGAAAAGTTGCTCAAACGGGACAAATATCTAAGAGGGATAAGTCCCGGTTCTCCAAAGGGAAAATCATGTGCAATAGATTGCACATATTGAGGAGGGATACCTCAAGACAACAACTCCACAAAGCTTAACGAACCGAGCAAGCGGTGAGGAGTCATCGCATGGTCTCGCATAAATTAATGCGTTGGTGGACACATTATAAGATCAAGTAGGGGAGCAACCCAAGGCAACATTAAACAAAGGTACACTTAGAGTCGATGTGGAGATCAGACTTAACAAGGGCTGATCCGTGGAATGGTAGGCATGAGGGCCACCATCAACTCAATGCAAATCAAGGAGCAGAGCAATTTAGGTGGAACTTAGTGAAGTGCCAAGCCGCACGAAGGGAGTCAACATAGAAGACGGAACATGGAGCGGAGCCACGAAGCTTTCATTGGACAGAGGTCAAGGACATGAACTCTTGCAAAGGCAGGAGCGGGATCATATCGTTCTATGGGTCCCTTATTCTGATGGTGTGGACTCAACCTATATGGTGCCAAAGTCAAAGGGAGCTTTGAGACACATGCATTTTATCTCAACGAAGCATTTGACGGGGGAACTAAAGTGATTTAACTTGCAGAGGAAAAGTTAGGGTCATAAGGCCTTGGCACGGGGCAAGAGAACGCGAAGGCGGGTACTCTTGAAGAATATGTCACAGTGCTGTCATTCGAGTTGTCGCGAAGGAAGTGGTGCACGACAAAAATTGTGCTGGGGGGTAGAAACCTAGAATCCAGATAATAACGCACCAATTTTAGCGAAGTTAGTGGACTTCGAGAACTGCTAGGCGATGGATTATCCTAGAGCTATGCTTCGTCCAATTGTGACCCAAGAGCGGGTGGACGAAGGTCGATTGCCAAAGGAGCGAGTACAATCGGAGGTGGCGGAGACCCTGCGATGTGTTGGTAGAGGTCACACATAGAGAGATTGCAGTCTAAGTTCATCCCACAAATATCAAAATGCAATGGAGACATCATCAGGATGCGACATAGTGCAGCGAATCATGGTGGAACAGTTTGAGGCAATGCGACACACACGGGAGAAGTTCCGTGAGGTTCTTGATCATACAAAGGTATGATTAGGAGCTACTAGGAGCCCCACTTTGGTGAGTAACACGATGACAAGAAGGGCTATGAATTTAAGGAGTGAATGCCATGGTATCGTAGAGGCGAGTCTTTCATGTATGTATCGAATTTTACATTAGATGAAAACCTTTGTCATCAGCATATGGGGGTTGTGTACCATCGAGAGAAAATTCCGAGTGCAAGTACCAATGAGTCCTATGAGGGGACTTGATCATATAGAGGCGGTGATTTAAAAAGCGCTAGGTGCCAAGGTCCAAAAACGCCCGAGGCGCTAGGCGCTCGCCCGAGCGAAACGAGGCGCTAAAATATAAAAATATATAATATAATTAATATAATTATTTAAATAAAAAATATGCTATTAAATTAAAAAATCGAATATAAAATCACAATGTCATATTAATAAAAAGTCTCAAAAATTAAAATAATAAAATTTTACATCAAATCTATTGAGTTGCTCTGTACACTTGCCATTTATTTTGAAACTTAACAATAATTTTAAATAAATAAAAATTAATAGTATTAAAATCAAAATAATATATTATTAATCTAATAAATAAAAATACTATTATTAGTATACAGTTAACTGTTAATATACTGTTAACAATATAGTGAGAAGAGTGTGAGAAGACCGAGGTTGCTAAGGCAACGACAGCGGGAGCGGGAGCGGCGAGCGATAGCGTGAGTGGGAGCTACGAGCGATAGCGTGAGTGGGAGCTACGAGCGATAGCGGGTGTGGAAGTGGGAGCGGGAGCTGCGAGCGGCAAGCGGCGACAACAATGATGAGCAACGATTGTGGCAGTGGCGAGTGGCGACAGTGGCAGTGGCAGCAGAGAGCAACGACAACGGAGAAGAAATCTCGACAGCAAAATCGCGAGTGTTAGGGTTGGGGAAGTCGGAGAAATTGTGAGAGGGAGCCTATCGGTGATTTAGTTGGTTCGATTGAACCAACTAAAGCACCGGAGACCGAACCAGACGTAAAACACTAGTTCGGTCGCCTGGTTTAACCCGGGCGCTCGCCCGGCGCCTGGGCTCGGGCGAGCACCTAGGCGGCGCCTCGTTGAAGCGAGGCGCTTGGACATGAAGCGAGGCGCTCGAGCCTCGCCTCGCCTAGGCGAGCGCCCGAGCGCCTAGGCGAGCGCCCAAGCGCCTATTGAAATCACTATATAGAGGTATGATTGGAACGACTAGAGAGTTGGACTACTCTAGAATTCATAATCATTTAAGGGAGATCCGCAAGTCAGAGGACAAGGCCGAGTAAGCGAACATTGCTATCAAGGACACAAAGGAGAATAGAATCGGCATGAGCCCAAGCTGCCCAACAACATGATGGCAGAGGCTACGTATGGGAGTTGCAGTTTGTCTTTCCATTGACCAAAGGGAATTATTTGGAGAACACAGAGGTGTTAAAACAGATGGTCGAAAGGGGCAAGGAAGCGACGATGAGTCCAGAGGGACTCGGTTACACAAAACCAAGCGTCGGTTAGAATAGAGGTGGACTTGGAAGAGTACTATAGTGCCGCAGAGGCGAATCGACCTATCACGAAGAAAGGGGCGCAGATGTGAGACGAGGGATAGTAGGGTCATTGGCATGGCAATGCCATGGTACCGCAGAGGAAGGACTTCCGTAGAGTCATCGATCCCTTGCTGTCATTAAAGGAAAGTGCTTGGTCGTGCATGGTGCCGAGAAGGTGGAGAATGCATAGGGACATCCACACTATGTACCTTCACAGTGGTGCAATCCACAATATGTACCTTCACATTTTAGTTGTTTCTCAGATTTGCTGACGGACATCCACGACCTAAATCTTTGCCATCAATCATGTGATACTTTACCTTGTTTTGAGTTATCAACTCATAAAGTTAATTCACTTTGATTTTGACTTGATTTATAATTTCTTTCATTGGTATATCTTGTGATCCTGAACCTTTTTCTTTTACATTCTATTTTGTGCCTTTTTCGTTTCTTTTTCTTAAACTATGATACAGAATCTACTTTCTAGTTACTCTTCATTCTCGAGAAATAGCTTAACAAATGGCAAGTCCTATATTTGTATCCTTATAATCTCTAAGTTTCTACTCTAACAAAAATTGAGAAACAAACGTATGTGTAAACCCTAGATCATTTCATCAACCTAAGCATTTTTCACATCTTTCAATCTGAAACATGATTGTAAAGCAAGCCTTGCATTTGATTGCAGGTATTGTCTCATGGTTCAGGCCCCCAACTTTCTTTATATGATTATACTGTCGGCTAGTGAAGCACTTATTAGCTACTAGTTATTCGTAAACATGAGTTGATGAGTGATCCTACATCATTTGACTATACTTTTCATATGCCCTACCCGAAGAGTATGTTATATCTAGAACAGGTATGTATGCTCTAAAACTTTTCATATGCCCTACCCGAAGGGTATGTTATATCTAGAACAGGTATGTATGCTCTAAAACTTTATTCATTGTTTATAGACTCAATATATGTTAAATAGCACAATTATATATGTGTGCGTGTGTGTGTTTATATATATATGTATATGTATGTGTGTATATACATATATGTATATGTATATGTATATATATATATATGTATATATATATATATGTATATATGTATATATATATGCATATATGTATATATGTATATATATATGTATATATATATATATATATGTATATATATATGACAGTAACCAATGTACAAAATTTAAAGTTCCATCTCTAAAGCTCTTAATGATGCATGGTTTTCTATAGGCATGTATAGGGAACTCTAGGAACATTTCTACATGGGAATATCTGTTTATATCTTCCTTTGTGTATTCTTCTTAATGGTACTGCATAAAGTTGATGCAGGTTGGTTTATGATAGAGAAACTGGAAAGCCCAAAGGTTATGGATTTTGTGAATACAAAGATGAAGAGACTGCTCTGAGTGCTCGCCGCAACCTTCAGGGCTATGAAATAAATGGGCGACAATTACGAGTTGATTTTGCTGAAAATGATAAAAATTCTGATCGCAACAGGGAGCAGGTCATCATCCTTTAGCTGTCGACTTCATAGGAGTGTTTTAATTATTCTGGGAGTAACCCTTCTTTTGTATGGCCTTGGGTATAAAATATTCTTACCTTAACAATGATATTGGCATAACTCACTCAAAAAGTTTCTTGCTGTCAGATGATGTTATTGTGCCAATTGTTCTTAATAAAAGTATTAGCAAGCCAGTTTTGGCATATTTTTCCTCATCACTAGGTCCTCTCTCTTTGTTAATAT
Organism: Musa acuminata AAA Group; assembly: GCF_036884655.1. Taxonomy (NCBI): domain Eukaryota; kingdom Viridiplantae; phylum Streptophyta; class Magnoliopsida; order Zingiberales; family Musaceae; genus Musa; species Musa acuminata. Next base: position 13,972,998 of record NC_088343.1, on the reverse strand, counting down.
CATCTAAACTTACTCTTCTTTTTACCTAACCAGGAAAATATATCTTTGTATCCGCAAAAGAATATATTTTGACAAGGAACTTCTAAAGGCCATGATGATGCATTTGTTATTATTGATCAAGTCATTACTAATTAGGCAGAAGATGAATGTTCACATAAATATATTCTCTGAAGTATCTGAATTCTCGGTTGTCTGCATATGTGCCTTATAGTTCTACACTAATGTGCATTTGACTGGAAATTTTATCAGTCATCTTTTTTCCTAGAAGGTTGGTGCATTCAATATATTGAACTATACTATAAGATGAAACTCATGAAGTAGATATTTTGTACTCTAATTAGTATTACCTTTACAGGGCCATGGTGGACCAGGATTGGCACCAAGTGCAGGTTCCCTTTCTCAATTTCTCAACGTCAAATTTGGTTTTTCATGTTTTCTTTTATTCCATTTCTTCCATTATTAATTCACAGTCTTTGTTAACATGCTTTTTCATATATAACAGATGTTCAAAAACAATTTAGTGGTGCCCCTGTTTTGGGTGACTCCACTCTTCATCAGCCAGTAGGTCTCCCCTTAGCTGCAACAGCTGCATCTGTCATGGCTGGAGCCTTGGGTGGGGCTCAGATTTCCAATGCACAAAGTGTTTTACCGGGCCAGTCAGGAACAGGAAGTGATCCCTTGACTCACTATCTGTCCAGAATATCTAGACACCAATTGCATGAAATTTTATCCGAGATGAAGGTCAATTCTTTTCTTTTTGCTCCCTTCTTTTCCTACTAATAATTTTTGCATGACATGAAGTTTGTCTTAATTTGATGATAGGCCCTTGCTACTCAGAACAAGGCACTAGCTAGACAACTTATGCAAGCAAGTCCACAGCTGGCAAAAGCCCTCTTTCAGGTGATGTTAAACTCGCTGATGACTCTGTTTCTAGATCTATAGGATGATCTTTGTTTGTTATCTGCAGAGAATGTACTTATAAATCCAAACACAAACTTGAATTTTCAGGAAATGTTGCAATTAAAGCTTGTCTATTTTGATCTTATGACTTGGCAAAGATCTGTTTCTTTCTTTTGTATACTTGTGTTGAATTTCTATGTTCTTTTTTTTTTTTGTGTATTTGTTTGCCAGTAGCGGGGGAGGGGATCAGTGGATGTTGTAAAGGTCCTTTCTTTTTAGGCAGAGACAGAAAACTGCCAGCTTATTTCATAAGTTAATGAATTAAATACAAGAAGAAAGAAAAATAAAATTAATAACAGTGGAATCCTCTTGATGATGGGATGAGACAACAAAAGAGAATTTGCAAATTGTAAATCCTACTATGTTGGCGGATGCATCTCTGACAAATAAAATTTTTGGGCAGCAAAAGGGAAATTTTGTTAAATATAATCTCGAAAGTCTAAACAATGAAAGATATTCATCGATTCTTCTCCTTCCAAAAGAATTAACATAACATACTAACAAATCCATCTCAAGATTACCTCTTTTCCCTGGCAGACATTTATGACAACTAGCAGACACAGCTTCTGCTGATTGACAGTGATTGTGCATTTCTTGACCTAACACTGTAACACTTAAGCAAGATTGTTAATAACAGGTTAATTATTAAGTAACTTTATCGGGTAATGTGAACACTGTGTATTCCTGTATCTTTTGTCTGTCATAGGAACTAACTAGGGAGTAAAATAGTTGCTTGGCTGACTCTTCCATTCAGATTTTCTATGCTCATTAACCATAAAACTGAGACCTTCATAATCGAATGAACAAACATTGCCAAAGAGGTAGGAAACTAACATCCATGAGTCTTTTAAGAACCTGATATCAGAGTGCCTCTCCAAACTGGTGGAGAAGTCACCCTGTTTAACTTTAATTTTCAAGTCTTCTGGAAGTACTTGTAGAATTACAGCAATTAACCTTCTTGATCCTTCTCCTGCAAACATTTACCAGCTAACCAATACCTTTAATTTCTCTTTTTTCCATTCAAAGGCGATGCCTCAAGTAATCTAGATCATTAATCAGCCATCCTAGAAGGGTTGTGCCAGCATCGTATCTGTTGACAATGGAATGGTAATCACTTTACATCATTATGTTGCTTGTAATTTATATTTATAAAGTTTAACTTAACATAAATTAGGTGGTATGTTTAATCATTGGCTTATTTGTGCCAGCTGAATGAAATTTTCTTTTTTTAGTGAAGCCCATTGATTTTCCTTAATCTCTTCAAATCTTCAAGAATCTTGAGTGTTGTTCTGAGTACATGAGTTTAAACTGCGACTACCAAGTTAGAGATTTTTGCCAACCTACTAGTCTTTTGGTGTTTGGTCAAGTTTTTCTTGTCTTGGTATCAGCTAGGAGTTTATTAGCAAACTTTTTGGAGGCTGGACTTCGCAAGATATTGTTGGATTGCCGTTGGTGCCTTATTTGTTACGAGTCATTTTCAATAAGAATGTAAAGCAATGATGGCTACACTCCTGTGGAGATTCTCCTGCCTTGTTAAAGTTGTTTTCCATTACAGGTTTGTTGTATCACATGATGAGATAATCTGAAACTGGATTTTGTACTGTGTTCCTGGTGCAGGTGCAGATAATGGTTGGCATGGCTGCACAGCCAGTGGTCTGTCTTGGTTATCTGAAGTCTAATACATAATGGCAATTTGTGGAGCTTATGCTAACATCAAATGCTTGTAACTGATCTTGACTGCAGATGCAGATTGCAAATAGTGGCCAATCATCAATTTCAAACCCTCAGAATTCATCTAATGTCGGGCTGACATCTTCACAAACACTAGGTGGAAAGTTCCCCCGGCCACCCGAGAGTCACATTGCAGTTACATCACAAAGCCTTGGAATCCTACACCAGGCGACATTACCTCTTCAACAAGTCCTTGTTCAACCACAATATCAACTCCCGTTACTTCCACAAGGTCAGGTATCACAAGGAACTCTGGCGGAGAAATCTGGAGTTGCTACAATACCATCAAGATGGCCTCAATCAATTGGCGGCGTTCCACATCAGCCTTCTCTTTTATCAACATCCAAAGGGCTGATATCAGAGAGTGAACCCCCGCTTCCGCAGCAACCTTTATCAACTGCTATTGCAAGTTTAGCACATCATCCTCAGTTATCCCTTCCAAATACAGCTCTGCAACAGTCAATTTTGCCGCATTCACTTACTTCTCAGGTAAGACTTCTCATTAAGTAATTTAATGTTTATTATCTAGATTCTCAGCTCTTGAGTTCTATCAGGCAGAATCAACAAATTTTATCTATTAGATTAGGAAGGTCTGTCTTGCTGTTCCTGCATGCAGCCTCATGGCTGTGTTAGTCGAGGTATGATGCCAGGGAAAATTCTCACCTTTTCCTAATTCATTTCCTCTTTTTCGCTTTTAATCTGCTGTGACAGTGAGCTGAAATTTGGATGCCCGCTTGTTTATTGCAGAACCTTAGACAAAATTTATTCTGAGGTTTTCCTGAAACTCCCTTCCTGGTCTAACTGCTTTGTCAGGAAATTGAAATCATGGGAGGCTTGAAGTTAAGTTGAAAACATTGTTAAAGTCTGTTAATCCTGGGGAGAATATTTTAACCTCAAGGCATTTTGTAGGTTCCTTATTTTGGAAAAGACGCAGATGCTTGCTACACTTGGTTAATATGCAGTATTTGTTGTTGGTCCTTTTGAAAGCATTAAAAATTTCTCTTTAATCACATGACGTTTTAATTATGGAGTAGGGTTGCTGAATGAAACTTATAGTAGTTTCAGGGCGGTGATTCAATTCTTCATGAATTTGACTTTTACTGGGTTAAAAACAACAGGAAAATGCATTTGAATCCTTGTTTCACTTGGTATGTTTGGGTTTCTCATGGTTTGATAGTGATGATCTAATTTTTCATATGTTTGATTTTTCTGGGGTAAAAGCAACAGGAAAATGCATTTGTATCCTTCTTTCCTTATTTAGTGTGTTTGGATTACGCATTTGTTCATATAACATTATAACCTTTTGAAGTTTCATATATCAGTAGGGGAATGTGCTATGTTTGTGTGGGTTTGTTCTACTGTTATACTGACAATTACTGTTTTCCTGATAGACTGGCTCATCAAATGACCCACTGCTGTCAGCTGGACTGGAGACACTTCCAAAACGAGTTTCAACATCTTCTGCGATTGAAGATTTAACCTGGCATTCCAGATTTAGGACACAAAATTTAGGTGTGGGATTAGCAGATCAAACCAGATTAACAGGTAATGTATCGGAACAGTCGAATTATCATTCAAAATTACAAAGATTAGAAGATGGAAGTGGTGTTGCCCAAATAGTGAATGGCAATTCTGGCATTAATAATTCCTCACTTCAAGCACTTGGCACTGGCATAGTTGCTGGGAGCCAAATGGTCGTGGGAGATGCAGTTCAACATTCTAAGAAGCAGATGCCTCAGGTACTATTTTCCTGGATGTCTTAGAAATAGATATAATATTTTTAGTCATCTCACCACCTTTATTTGTAATTCACCTCTTGTTTTCATATGTTCTCATAGGAATTTCATACTTTAATTCTGATATTTAATGGTAAAATCTTATTTCTTTTCAAATTGAATAGTTGCAATATGTATGCAGTGTCTTGGAAAGCCCATATTATCAACCAAGCAACACCTCCAACTAATTATGATCTTAATTCTTTGTTGTTATGTTATCACTTCAAGTTCATTTTTTCCTGGTTTCTTTCGTCATGTATTAACTATATTGTAAATATTGATTAAGGAACTTTTGTGTTAAGGCTTATGAAAAGTAACCATAAGGTTGTAACTTTTTCTGACCTTGACTTACTAAATCTTCTGTCCGTGACAACATAGTAATCAGCTTATATTATGTCCAATGCGAGAAAGAAAATTTTGGAACTTGGGATAAATTACCTTGAAGTATGTTTCCAATATATGTTTTAGCAAGAGAAAGGCGATGATCAGCTAACTTATATAAAAATGCTGATATATTATCATCTCATAAAGCACGTTTCACAGATCAAACAATACATGTGTTTTGTAGGATTTTAAGGTAGTCTTATGTCAAACATTTATATCCTTTCTGTCCGTCTAGTGTCCAAAAAAGAGTTGGGTGTTTATAAGAGTTCAATCCATAACCGCACGAACTTGGTATTGTTGTTGCATGTACATTTAGGATCTGATTGAGTTGTGAATCGAGTTTTGAGCAAATCAGCATTCGAAACCCCAACATCACAATTTGCTTGCTTTTCTTACACGAGTTACCACGGAATCGACTGATAGTTCGTAACAACCATGTTCGTTGATTTGAGCATTTGAATTTTTCCATAATATGACTCCCATCATGTATTATACTAATTTGCTCTGTGATCATGTAAGCCTAATGTGCAGTCTCATGCTTTTATCTTTCACCGCAAATCATATTTTAGTTTATTTTATTTTCTCTCTGCAGCTTTCACCTGAAGTAGAGTCAGCTCTATTGCAGCAAGTACTTAGCCTGACTCCAGAACAGTTGAGCTCATTGCCTCAAGAACAGCAACAGCAAGTGCTTCGGCTCCAACAGATGTTGTCAGCTGGCAAAATAGTGTAGTTTGGTTCGGCTGATCTTTCTTTGATTTAGGTAATGGTGCCGACAAAAGCATAAGGGTCTATCACCAACCACGGACGATGCGAGATTTCGCTTCCTTTTTCCATGTAACAGTAGACGATAATCTATAGCCTTTGATTTTTTTTGCTTCAAATCAAGTGTCAAAAATTCATTTGATGTTTGAAAAATAGTGCAATGATAATCTTCTTTCACAATGGGAAATGCAGTTTGCCACTATTAATGTTATTCCATCTGCAATTTGTTTTCTGTGCTCATTCACAGTGTGGTCATTCGAATCGAGTTCTGTTGCTCTGCTTGACCTTTGACTCGTTTATTGGTCAATCATCACCTTGCCATTTCATTGCTTCAAGCCAACATGAACTCGTTAGGTTGCATTTTCTTGAGTTGGAATTTTGCAAATGGTCAATGTTTGTCGGTAGAGAATGAACATTAGCAGTCAGCATTTGTGTGCACGCACCAATAGGCATTAATCCTGATTAGGCAATTTGCAATCAGCATCAATAACAATTGCAGTGAAGCACACAAGCAGTAGTTATTTTCGCAGAGTATTTTGCTTGTATCAATCTGTGTGGATTTGATAACTGGCACAGTAAACTGCAATGACTGCCTACAATAGCATTAACCAATCCATCAACTATGCATTAAAACACACAATTAACTGAATACTTAGTAAAGCAACACTGGGATAACAATTGCAAGTCTCCTAAATGACAAAGTCGTCGCTAAGATGAAAGCATCAGATGCCTCCATTCATCACAAGCATCAAACTGATGAAAGACAAACCCAACCTTCCTTATCAAAGAAGAAAAAAGCAAACAATCACCAAGTCGCAATAGACTATGGGAATCTGTTTTCAATTTTTAGAGAAGAACATAAGAGAAATCGATGGAAAGGCAAATGTCTCCAGCAAACAAATACTAGAGGAAATCAAGCAAAAGTCATTATTTTTCCTAGGTTGCATGCAAATCTCATCCAGAGGCAGCTTTCTTCTGCTGGAAAATAACTGCATAAATCGGAACTACCACACCGATGCTGAATGCAGATAGCACACCCAGAGTCACCTTTAGCTTCTGATGCTTCATGCGATCCAGGTTATACATGTGTTTAGCATGAATGTAGAAGGGCTCATCATGGCCATGCCCTCCCATTCTCTTCATGCTCGTCGCATGGAATTCATGGGTCACTGCCATCAGGTCAAACAACTTTTTATCAGTAAATAGAAGTAAATAAAAGATAAAAAGTGGCAATGCAAACAATAAAAGATAAAAAGAGGCAATGCAAAAAACCAGTTTGACGACTCAAAATTAGAATAGATGAGAAAACACGACTTACCAAACAAACATATCATTTAAAGGGTTCGGCAACTCAGCATTTGGTTGAAGCAGACTATCATCATGTCAAACCCTCTAAAGGAGGGATTTGAGTAACATGAATTTTCAACATGTTGAGACTCAACATAAATTTTCTATCTTTTTTTTAATAAATCATTACGTTTTATGTCACAGTCCGACCCGACAGTGTAACTCATTAGCTTGATGGGTTTGAGACCACAAGGCCAAAAATAATTAAACCCAATTATATCCATTTAGTTATATAAACCAAGTCAATTCTCCTCCTACATCCAATATGGAATGTGTCATGATTTCCTTCATTTAAGGCTTAATGTTCTTGTCAAAATCCAAGTCCCAACTTGGGATGAAAACATAATTGGTTGGTGGTCGAACCCATTGATGGTTTTTCATTGTGACATATTTTTGTCCCGTCCACTAATAACCCTTTTCTAGTTGGGCTCCTCAACAAACCAAGTACTATGTCCACCCTGGTACCGATTATCACAACTCGATCTGATGAAAACCGGTTTATTAACTGAAACCACATGGAAAGAAAAATTCAAGTCCAGGTTAATAATATAAACTTATCTAACTCTACAAACAACTCAAAATTTCTTTCGATTCGACTGTGAAACTAAACTAGGATGTCATATTAAAAATGCATTTTATATGGAGCTTTCCTACTACTCATTAAGACAAAATACAGACTAAAACACAGAAAAGAGAGGGAAAAAGGCACAGAGATGCAATTTCAATCCATCTCAAAACACTATTGACATGCAGAGTAGAAACAATAAAAAGATAATATAGTTGTAAATCAATATCACTACTGGCTAATTGAGAAGAATGAAAAGGACAACAGCATGCTGCAAGTTTCTTATGTCAGTGTTTCTACGTATTACCAATAATTTCCTATTTCCTCTACTATTGCTTGCAACAAAGCACAGAGAAAGTCAATGTGCAGTGTTCCTTCACGTATTGTCCAAAATATATATGAACCATATCCAAGTAAGTGCCTTTGAAGATACATGCATTCAAAACAAAAAATAAAAAAAACTGACAGAACTTTTTAGCAAAGGATCAGATGATAAACATGTCTGTACCCAAGAGAAGATGAATCTGATGCTTCCAATATTTTCTTTTCTTTACATATATGTGACTCCGTTTTCTCAATTTCCAACCATAAGCATCACTTATTTTAATTGACCACTAGGATCAACATACACAGCCTCTCCCCTAAATGTAGAAAGATCGTTTCCATGACTCAAAAAGGAGCAAGTTCAGGTCTAAGTAATAACTTATTCCTAAAGTGCCCGTCATCAAGGCATGCACAAGAATTCTCCATAAAGCCAGTCCCGGACGACTAAAATAAGTATAGGCACTACAAACCTAGTTCATCAACCCTCTCAAGAAAGATGGTAAAAGTAATCACTAGAAGAAGATTGAACGTTTCAAATACTGTGAGATCTAGATCAAGTTCAACACATCCCAAATACAATTGATTTCATCAAAAGCGCTACTGAGTTCGCTTCAATTTTAATCTCTGTGATCAGTTCAGCATAACATGAAGCAATATTGAATTATTTCCCTAGCTGGATGATACCATCGAATGAGTTTACAACATTTAGATCCAAAAATTAACATCAAAAAGCATATAACACACTCATGGTTTCTAAGTTCCAGCCTCTTCCCTACCTTCGACTTGTGAACCAACAAAACTATGTTATCTTTCGCAAAGTAACCAAATAAAGGGCACGAATGGGGATCAAAACAATCACGCCACCGCAGGCGATCAAGAGCAGCAATAGGCCACCTTTCGATCATCAGATTCTTTCCGTAACGTAGATCGAAAAGAATAATAAGATAATAAGCAACCGATCAAAGGATAGGAACATATAAGGCACCACGACTAGGTTGAACCGCGGAGAACCCCACATCACATCAGGATTCCGAACAGATCGATGGAATTTAAGCCCTAAATCAAGCGAACCAACCAAGAAGATTCAGAGGGGGGAGAATAGACCCGCCTGATCTGGGAAGGGCGGCTTCGGAGTGCGACAAAAGCTTCAACCCGGATCGGATGCCGCGGCTCAACGCCATGTCTGGCTCTCGAGGAACTCCCGATAGACGACTCCTCTCCTGGAGACTTCCGGCGGCGCTCGTTCTCCTATGACAAACCTATACATATAGAACATGTATGCCGTATGTATGGATGTATATATGCATTTATGCATACCATATCATAGCTGAGCTTACGCAGAGCATCGTTGGATTTGCTTTGAGATCCGTGCGTAATCGGACCAGCAAAACCGATCCTCTACACAGACCCGGATCCGATCCGATAACGTGAGAGAGAATTTAATTGGAGCGACAACCCTATAAGACTCCGATCCGATAACGTGAGATAGATTTTAATTGGACCGTATTTATGACCCAACGCAACGCAATCGGATTCCGATCCGACACACTCCTAATTTGACCAAACTCGGATTTAGTCGAACCCAAACTTTTGGGTGCGATCCAATAAGAAAAATCCCAACCCGTACTCGTACTAAAGAGGAATACACGTTATTAATCTCCAATTCCATACTGCGCCGAGACTTTCCAGCTATAATTCCCTCAAATCACAGAAGTTCTCATCACAATAATACAAAGTATATGATTAATTGAGGGTGGATTTTTATACTCAACCTTGAAGAGATCAAATATTACATAAAAATTTCACTAAGAAAGACGGTTTGTAACCGACCCGAGTTATCTCTGAGCTCAAGAAAATATTCATTTGAATATTTCATAAAGGAGACGGTTTGTAACTGACTCGAGTTGCTCATGGACTCATGAAAATATTTCTATGAATATTCCGTTAGGGAGGTAATTTGTAATCGATCCGAGTTACCACTTGGACTTCTATCCATGCGGGTAAGCGAGTGTTGGGTCGTCTAACGCTTACATGATAGGTAATGACCGACTAATTGTATATTCGCTATCATTGCTAACTTGCTATAAATTAAAACAGAGTAGTGATTAGTATTTGAACCGAATCAATGCCTTCTGAAGTAATGTATTTGATTCCTTCTGGTATAGCTTTACATTCAGCTTGCATAATACTTTGGGCAGTAGTAGAGTAAGAGTTGCCACTTCGAGGATGTTTTCTTCCCTGTCTTTTGAGGATGAAACCTAAACCTATAGCTTCAGCAGAGGAGGAGAAAGAAGCATTGCATTCGAGCACATAAGTGAAAGCCGAAGGAACAATAGCAAAAGCATCAAAGAATCGATTGTTGCTCGTCACCCTCCGCACCTCACATAGCATGGGTGTTCGCACAACAGCTTTGCACAATAAGAACTGTACGGTGGTTTCAGAGAATCTAAAGAGAATTAATAATCAATATTAAGAAGAGTTTTTCTTTAAGTTCTATCAAAATTCTATCCCTCACACAATCAATTACCAAAGTTCTAAGAGTCGAAGAATGAGAAACGAAGATAAATTTTGCTTTGCACAATGTGTCCTTAGTTATAAACAGGACATGGTGAAACAGCAAACTTAGAGAAGCCACAGATCCAAGCAAATATTGATTCTCTAACCAATAGGAGCTTCCAAATGAAGACTTTCACCCCATGAGTCATCCATAAACTCTAGTACCTTTCAACGCACTGTATTGTCTGTGGAATGGTTCCTCTCCCAATTATGAAAAGTATAGATATTTTTGACCTATAGTTATATTTAATTAGATAAGATATATTATAATTTTAATTAGATTCTGTTTATGTTTATCGATCAATAGAAAAAAGTTCACTTATAATATGATTATTTAGGAGAAGGCTTTTAATATGAGAAACTCTCATAATTATTTATGTTAGACCTTCTGTTCTCTCTTACTATATATAATATTGTCTTGTCTAAGGGCTATACAAAATATATGATACAATATGACAAGTTTATAGATATATTATTATCTTTTTTTAGCTCTTATTTCATTACTCATGGTTATCTTATGAAAGATAGGAAGAGAGGAGGAGACTTTAGTTCTCTTTGCATATTGTTGTTATTGTGTTTTACGAATCGAACTACAAAGAGTATTGTAAGAATCAAATAAAGATAATTTGAAAGGCATCGAAAAGTATGTATCCTAATCTTGATTGATGTTTATTTGATTTTAAATTCTGAGATTAAATTTATTATGCATAATAGTATCATTTTAATTTTATGCTAATAATTGGTATCAAAGCCATGTTTGAAATCAAATACCTTTGATCATAAAATTATATAGATTTAATTTATATTTTGATATGTTTGTGAGTACCATTCGCTTATAAAAGGACGTCATCAATCTATTTGTTTATCATATTTACTCTAATCACCTACTTGCAGAAGATGGAGGTTTCTTGTTGACGGTCGTGGGCAGCTTGCATTCCATGATAGGGATATTATCGACATTGCCATGGATAATAGCATATTATCATCAGAGGTGCGGCGATTGGTCGATGGTTTATTGTGGTTGCTCGACCTACTAGGATGCGACGGTGCTACTATGTGTTGTGAAGTCATCGCTATCATATGAGATAATCTAACGGAGGGCGATAGCTTACTATGATTGCCGACCATGGCATAAGAAGCACAACAAAAGCATGGCAACAACCATATTATGGGCATTTGCTCTATGCGGTAGGCTTGGCGACGAGTGAAGGTCTGGTTGTTAGCCCAACTAGTGTGTAGTAACGATGGTCGATGATAGGCAATGGCAGCAATAGCAAAAGCGTGGCAGCAGTGACTATTGTATGTAATAGCCTAATGACAAGTGATAACCTCTAACGATCATTGGCCCTACCCGAGTGCACCACTGCTTGTGAGCGATGGACGAAGGTATTATGGCAATACACAACACTATAGGTAATGAACTGGCTATGGTTTTGGCGATGGTCGAAAGATGTGTAATGGCGAATGATAACGCATGACATGCAATGGTGACACTATGTTAGTGCGTAGTAACCATGAACATGGGTGTCAGGATGAAGAATCATCGGTCAACTAAGTCATATGTCTATGGGAAACATAGTATAACTATGGCGACCACTATGAGAGGGTTTTAGGGTTTTAGTATTTTCACCTAATGAAGCTTAATTTTAGCCTTATGAAAGTTATTAATTTTAGTCGATATCCCTAACATTTTTACTCTTTGAAAATCAAGTATTTTTTACTTATGCACTTAGTCACAAAATTTCTATTTGACCCTTATTAAATTGATTATTTTTTATTGATATCCGTTGCCTACCATTTTATCCTTTTGATTTGATAATATTATCTCAGTAGTCATAATTTAATAATAATAAAATTATGTCATAAAACTTGATAAATATTTTTATCAGAATTAAATAAAAAAATAAATTATAGATATTTTATTTCTATCCATGTGACATAATTTATTATTGTTAAGATTAACTAGTTGTGCTATTAAGAAATTTTAATTATTGTTTTAGATATTTATGTGACTCTTAAATACATGACCATGAAAGAAAATTATGAAATATATTTATTTTTATATAAAATAATTATTTATATTTTATCATGATTATAGTCATCATATGAGTTTTCTTTTATATTGATAAATATAATAATTATTATATTTATTATTTTATTATTAATAAACTATTTTCATATAAATTATATTAATAAAAATTTAGTAAATATTATTTATAATTTATATCTATAAGTTTTATCTAACTAATAGTTGCTAAAATGGCTAAAGATGATAGACTTATGCATTGTGAATTATAATAAATATTTTATTATTTATAAAATATTTTAAAATATATTTTATATTAGTATATTAGTCTAGCTACCAAAGTGATTTGGATTAATGATTTATAAAATTATATAAAATATTATTATTAAATAATATTAAGAAAAATAATATTTATAATGACACATATAATTAGGAGATTTAGATAATCTTAAAGAAAATTTTACTTCAAATAATTATGTTATGAGATAGGATAATACTATTTTGAATATCTTTATGGTTAAGAATTATATATCTAAAGATAACAATACTATTCTACATATTAATCTTTCATATATAATTTTTAGTAAATATTAGATATATCAAAAGTTTACCCGAAGGTGAAATATGGATGGTATTAATACTTCATCATATTTTAAAAACTTAAAATATTAATGATATTTTATATTTTATAATGATACTTTTTTCCATACATTCTCATGCTTTTAGTATCCCTATACTCTCTGATGTATTAGATTTTAACTTAGTCTTATTTGTCAAAAAACTTATAGACTTGACTGATAAAAACTCTATAAAAAAAATAATGAAATAAATGGTTAGAAAAGATTTAAAAAGCTTTGTGATTATTTGAGAGCTATTAAAGATCGATTTAAATCTACTGATAAGTCATGATACATTACTGAAAGAACTGACTATGGTTTACTATGATGGCACTCGAGGGATTCAAGATCATATCCTTAATATGACTAATAAAGTTGTAAAACTTAAACTATTATACATGAATATAGATGAGTTTTTTCTCGTATAATTCATTATTAATTCTCTTCCTTAATTTGACTCATTCAAGATTCACTACAATACAAGTAAGGATAGATGAGATTTGAATGAGCTGACTAATATGTCCTTAGAAAGAATTAATATTAAGTCAAAAAAGATCTCATAATGTTTTAACTTCTACTCAATAAGATAGTAAAAAAAAAAAAGTTGAACCGTCGTCTACTAAATAAATTTGTCAAGTCTAAAAATACTAAACAAACTAGTGAAAAAAAATCTTTATAGTGAAATGTTTTTTTATAGCAAAAAAGGACATAAAAAATAACTACATTCAACACAAAGGCTTAATTCAAAACTAAAATTCTAAACTTAAACTTTGTATATTTCCAATCCAACATAGAAGTTCCTTCTAATTCTAATGCTATAACTTATATTATCAATAATATGTAAGGATGTTTTTTAACTTGAAACATAAAAGAATATGAAAGATTCATCGTTATAGAAAATCATCTCAAAATAAAATTTATAATAGTGAAAACTTATCACATATACTAAAAGATGAGTCATCTAATGGATCTTACAGATACATGCTATGTTCTTATTATTTCTAGAAATTTAGTTTCTAAAATTGATATATTAAGATATTGTCTTTCTTTTAGTGATGATAATCTCATTATATTTTATGATTCAAAAAAAATTAGTTCTGGAATCCTATATAATTGTTTATACAAAATTAATTTAAATCTTGAGTTTGCAAAGATATGGTATATCTGCAATCAAATGTTAGATTGAAATATATTTTTAATAATAAGAAATCTTCTATCTTATGAAATATTACAAACGTTTGGGACATATCTCCAATAAAAGAATTGAAATATTAATGAAAAATAATATTTTAGAAAATTTAGACTTTATTGATTTTGATGCTAGGATAGGTTGCATTAAAGGAAATCAAACTAAATATAAAAGGAAAATATCACAAAAAATAAGAATCTCCTTTAAATTATTTATATTGATATCTGTGAACCAATTCATATTTCTTGTTTTAGTGACAAGAAATATTTTATCATATTTATAAATAATCTATCAAGATATGAGTATGTGTATCTAATATATAAAAAATCTTAAGCTATTAAAACTCGATGTGTACATAAACAAAGTTGAGACATAATTAGATAGATTAGTTAAAATTATGATCTGACATGAGTGATCAATTTTATAGTAGGTACGATAAAGAATCCTGATCCATTTGTTAGATTCATAGAAAAGTGAGGTATTTATACTTAATATACTTTATCAAATATGCTACAAAAGAATAACATTACTGAAAGATAAGATCATACCATTATGGACATGATTAGGAGCATGATGAATTATTTCTCTATATTTGAGTTGATGTAGGGTGAAGTTCTTAAACAATTATATATATCTTAAACATGGATTCTAATAAGTTAGTCTCATCAACTCCATTTGAATTATAAACTCATATAAAATCTAATTTGAGATATCTACAAAGTTGTTTTACAAAGATAATAGTCTTCAATATATATGAAAAAAATGAATCTTCTAGGTATTTTATTTGTTATCTAGAAAAATCCAAATGATATAAATTTTATTGCCGAGCATATAAATAGTAGATATAGTAATGAAAGATTATTAGAATATGACAAAATTAGTAGGAATGAAAAATCTTGAAATATTAATATTGATATAAAGGTGATACAAGTTGATACTCCATTATCATTTTTTATTCGAGAGATTATTGTTTATCAAATCATTGAATAACAAAATAGTATTGATGAACCCCTATATGATATTGTTATTGATAATCTTATAAAACAATCATAATCAATAATTCTGAAAAAAATCTTAAAGAGAAAGGAGACCTACCAATTGTGATGATTATATGGTACATCGATAAAAACCAAAGTATAATATAGAAATCAAAATAGACCCTTTATCATTTTTATAAGTAAAGCAATGATTCTAAAAGATAATCAATTATAATGAGAAATTTTCTTATATTTCTAAAAGGGACTCATTAGGGATCGATCATAATATTAGTAGCTTATTATTATTTTGAATTAGATCAAATGAATGAACAAATAATATATCTCAATAACATAGAGAAAAGAAAGAAAGTTGGGTTTACAAACTTAGAAAGTCTGTTTATAACCTTAAACAAGCTTCTAAATAGTGATATATAAAATTTTATAATATTATTACTTTCTTAGAAATTCAAAAAATATTATTAATCAATGTGTATATTTCAAAATTAGTTAGAACAAGTTTATTATATTGGTTTCATACGTGGATGATATTTTAGTTGTTAGTAGTGATATTGATTTATCGCATAAAGCAAAGATATTTTTTATTATAAATTTTAAGATAGTTAATATGAATAAGACAATTTATGTTATTGGCTATTAATCTTAAGAATTGCTATGAGTACCTCAGAAATGATATATTGATTGAGTCTTGAACAGTTTAGTTCTTTAGAATCTCCTAAGGACTATACACAATATACAATATAATATGACACGAGATCATATATCTATTTTTGTCTCTCTTTAGACCCTATTTCATCACCCATAATGGTCTTATAAAAGATAAAAAGAGAAGAGAACGAGAGCTTAGTTCTTTTTATAAATTATTATTATTGCATTTTACATATCGAACTATAGAATGTGTTTTATGAATCAAATAAAGGTATTCTGAATATTATCAAAATTTATGTATCCTAATTTTGATATATAGTTAGTTGATTTCAAATTTTGATGTTAAATTTATTTTACATAATAGTATGATTCTTATTTTATACTAACAAAGTCCAGATCCAAGCCAATAAAGTCGGGTGATACATTAAAATTTAAAACCCTATCACACTGTCTTCTTTCATGAATGTTAAAGAAAGTAGACTATCTCTCAAGGATATATCAAGATGGAGGGATCATGTCATGTATCTATTTGTGTCTTATTTACTATAAATTTTCTAAAGTTACCATATATTAGAAACACATTTCCAAGACCAAAAAATAACTGAGTGTATGTTGGGTTCCCAATATCAATTCCTTTGAATGATATTATTCTCCCATAAAAGATTAGATCTGTTAAGGATAAAAAGGATCATTTTGATAAGAATGAGAGTTGTGGATACCACAGCCCCCCTCCACCTTAGGGCTAGTAATGCAATCCCAATTAAGAAGCTTAAGACTAATTTTTTCCTTTCCAATGTTAACAAATAAAAAAAAAGAAAACTCTAAGAGTCTAATCGATTTGGTTGAACATACTTTAGGCAATACGAGAATTCAAGCAATGAATAGATGACATTAACAACAGTATTAAAAGGACCACTTATCCTTTCTCAACTGAGGCTTAGATGACTGTTCCAGATGTGAGCCCATCTTATCCTTCTACTGTTCAAGTGGAGATTGATCCTTTGCAGCAATTTTGGTATAGCATTGTATCTTATATTCTGTTATTTGTTTTCTTTAAATGATTTTTGAGCTTTTCATGCTCATATACGTCAAATTATAAGAAGAGAGAGCTCAAGCAAGAGCAAGAAAACCATCGTCTCTCATGCATGAGACGTGCTGGGGCTCTCAAAGCCTGTGACCGCTGCTTCACTACCGATTGCAGCAACCAAGAGCTGCCTGCAGCCAGAAATCATTACTTGACTGCGGTGGTGGACCTTAAAGTTCCCACAGCCACAGGAAACTAGAAGCAGATATTGTTGTAAAACCCCACGCATGAAGAGGATCATGAGTTCCTGCACTCTAGTGCAACTCAGGCTGCCAAGTAGCTGATGCATGCAATGGTGGTCAACAAAGATGGCTTCGTATTCATAGAATCAAAGGAGAAAGGTGAATTGGAGTGTTCTTGAGCCAGTATGTCTTTGTCTGTTCCTTCATGCTTCTGTTTTTGACGTCTGATATCGTCGACGGGGGTTTGATTCGTCTGCTGTGGCACAGAAGGAAGTGATTTGCCACTTGGATACCTTTGGTTGGTATTGATCAAAGAGAGAATGTGGTGTCATGTCAAATTGTCAACATCTTTGGCCTAAATTTCATGGATTGAGTGTATCTTTTGACAATCTTATGTGACGATTCATAGATTTCTAGGAGAATATATGAATCATCATACCGTGGACATCATGTACATTCTAATAAAGGGGAAACATGCCGACATGATTAATCATATGAATCATGCATTCATATAATCTATAGACAAATTTTTTGGGGGGAAAGACAAGTATTTTGTAAAGACTGAAGCATGAATTGTGCTGTCCTTCTGCCAAACATGTAGAGAGAGAACAGTGGTCTCTTATGAATAGAAGAATGAGAGTGACACGCTGCCAGTCTCCACTCCCTCTCTTCCGTTGTCATGTCGCGTTCCAAATAATGATACCACCACTCGCCACGCGCGCCAATACCCCTCCCGCTTTATGATTCTATCTTGACGTAATCCGACGGTGCTGATGCGTCCTCTCTACTCGCCAATCGAATTGAGTTCCTCCGTTCCAAGTCCATTATTTAGACGTCGTTGAGAACACGGTCACACGAGGGAGAGAGAGAGAGAGAGAGAGAGAGCAGTCGGATCGCGGCAGAAGAGCACGATGACGAACCTTTCGTCTCTCCTCTCTTCGCCTGCCGTCTTATCTTCTGGGGAGTGGGAGTCGACGATGGAGGAAACACTGCCGTCACCGAAGATCCCCACCGACTCCGCGGCTGGATCCCCGGAGGAACCCCGCGCCCGGACCAGTTCCCGGTCCCGTTCCTTCTCCAGCTCCGCCTCCACCTCCCCTCGCTTCTCCGCCGTCCCATTCTCCTGGGAGCAGCGGCCCGGCATCCCCAAAGCCCTCTCCCCGGCCGCCGCAGACGAGGACGCCGCCGCCCACCGCCTCCTCCCGCTCCCTCCCCCGGTCCGCTCCCACTCCGACCTCCCCATCCCGCGAAAGAAGCGCTCCGCGGCGCGGTTAGCCGCCGCCGACCCGTTCGCGGCGGCGCTCGCCCTATGCGCCAAGGACTTCCCCGACGCCGGTGGCGACCTGGAGGAGCTCTGGGGGGTGCCCGATGCCTCTCCACGGAGGGTAACCACCATCGCCGACCGGTTCCGGCTCTTCGACCTCTACGGTTCCTGCAAGGCGACGTGCTCCGTCATAGACGCCACGGTCCGCCTCCCTCGCACAGGACCGTTGGGTTTGCTAAGCCGCCGGCCCGGTGCAGGAGACATCTGAGCCCGCACTCGTCCCGTCGTTGATAAGTACATAAACTATTCCCATATTAGACGTTAAATCACTCAGACTGCGTCTTTCTCGTTGCTTGTATTGGTTTCCATTAGAACGAAGGTCCTTAAAAGCATGTTAAATGATGTACTTGTTGAGTGGTCGCTACATGTACACCATCTCAAGTCCCTCTTCAGCTGCTTTGTGACAGCAGGAAGTGGTCGGCTCCACTTCTCTTTCTTTTTCTTCCTTCAACATGGTGTCATGCTTCTAAAGTGGAGCAAGTTGGTGGATGGAGGTCAAACTGTGCTTTTCAAGTATGTACATGTTTGCAGATCTAAGTTCCTAACAGTTCCTTCCCCAGACTAACTTCAATGAATCAGGGAAAAGGAAACGGGAAGAGAAATGAGCTACTTGCCGATAACTCTAGCATTCCTTTTCTTCTTCTAGTCGACTTCCTGTGTTGATTTGGAAGGACCAAAAATGGATCCTGTAGCATGTCATTAAGCTTTCTTGACATAATAAAACGTACGCATCTGGCCATGCTCTTTGATATCGAAATGATTCCTCAGTGTAGGTCATGCAAGTTTTCATACCGAAATGAATGCATCTCAGCTCTCAAAGGAAGGAGGAGTTCTGGTCCCAACACTATCATGGGATAGCGTACAGTAACGAAGAAGACAACCAGATGTGTCTGTCAATTATTGCTGTCATTCTCGTGCTGTTTCCTTGACGAAGATGATACAATATTAAGATTCATCCCTGTAGCTTTTGACTCTTTTGTTTGGGTAATAGTTGGATCTTTTTCTCTATTCTCCAAGCTTGAAGCGCCAGTTTGACAGCACTACAGTGCGAGAACGATGGACGTGCATGTGTAGGCAAGGAGAAGTGTCACTATAATGTGTAGTGCGCATCACCCTACAAGTTAGGTGGTTGACAAATCCATCCAATTTCTTAGGGTTCATAAGCTGCTCAACCTTTATGTCAACAGTAGATTTCTGATCTATGCAACAAAGAAAACTTCAACTTGGCTTAGGGTTGATTGGTTGATGAGGTGATGACAGAGTAGGAGAAAGAGGAGTCATTATTATCAGGCTATCTGTAGCTCAGACTGCAGTCTTGCATCTGGATCTTGGATGATGGTGTACCACTCGCACGCAAGCTGGATGAGCTGAGATGTGTGTGTGTGAGAGAGAGAGAGAGAGAGAGAGAGAGAGAACGAGCTGCGGGGTAGTCATATGGAAGATGTCAGTGCGTGCCTCCCAGTGAAGACACACCTCCATGACTCACCCCCATGAGATGCTTCTTTTCGTACGTATAATAACAAGCGGTGACAGAGGTTGATGGGGAAGAAGCAGTGGTGGCGGAAGTCTTCGTGGTGGGGAAGACAACCCGGCTGTGACTCCGTGTTGTCAGCTGGCGTTATTATAGGCGATACATCACTAAAATATGTTATTATATATATATATATATATATGGTTTCTAGTTTCCGTGAGCCAAATCAAATTGTTGGGTCTACTAATTAGGCCAATGAGGGCCGTATAAAGGCCCATTATGCAGTATTTAGAGGGCCGGCCAGTCCAAGTCAAACGGCGGTCCGTCTCCAAGCGCTCACCATGCGATCGTTCGAACTCCTTCGCCGACCCCCGCCCACCGCCTCCGCCTCGCGTATCGATCTCCCGTGGCTCCCTACCTCGTCCCGCCGGAACCCGCGCTCTCCGGGCGCCGCCGACAAGCCCTCACATTTCCTGTCCAACGCCGCCGTCCTCCGCGCCGTCAAGGCCGCAGGTGCCACCCCTCGGCAGATCCTCTCCGTCTATTCGGCCGCTGCCCGACAGCCTGGCTTCCGCCACGACCTCCCCACTTACCAGGCCCTGACATACGCCCTCGCCCTCCGCCGCCGGTTTCGCGCCGTGGAGCTCCTACTCGCCCGCATGCCCCGCGACGGCCTCCGCCCCGGTCCCGCCCTGGTCCTCCCCCTCCTCCGCGCGTACTCCGCTGCTGGACGACCCCCTGACGCGCTCCTCCGCTCCTGCCCCTCGCCGCTGAGCGACCGGCTCTTCTCCGCCCTCATCCAAGATCTCCTCCGCTCTGATGACATCGATATCGCCGGGTCTCTCCTCCTCTCCGGCGCTAATCTAGGGTTTCCACTGAAGTCCCGGCACTACTCCGGTCTCGTCAGAGCCCACTGCGACCGCGGCGCCGTCTGGTCGGCGATCGAGTTTCTGGATCTGCTGGCGACGAGAGGGTCCGTCCCCGATGTGTTCTTCTACGGATCGTTGATCCGCGACATCTGCCGCGCCGGCGGCAGCGACGCGGTGGATGCCGCTTTCGAGGTGGTGGACCAGATGAAGCGAAACGGGCGGGAGCCGGACGTGGTGATATGGAACACGCTCGTGCACGGTTGTGCGAAGGCCGGTCAGTGGGGCAGGGCAGAGGGGGTAGTGGCGGAGATGGAGCGCAAGGGCGGCGGGGCGGCGGCCACCGATGCCGGTACCTACAATGCCCTCATTTCGGCCATCCCTCACCGTCAGATGGTCCAAGATGGCATCTTGGCTTTCCGTCGCATGATGGAGAAGGGGGTCTCGCCGGACGTGGTCACATTCTCGATGCTCATCGGTGGATTGGGAAGGGCAGGGAGGGTGTGGGAATGCAACACTCTCTTGGGAAAGATGGTGAGGCTGGGAATTCCACCGGACATTGCCTGTTACAAGATTCTACTGAGTGTGTACAGAAGCAACGCCATGAGCGATGATGCCTCTGCAGTGCTACTGTGGATCAAAGTGAATGAGGAAGCGATGGCGGCACTGAGGACAGGAAAGAGATGGAAGATAGAAAAGAAGGTGATGGGATTGTAGCTTTAGTACAATTGATGGTGATCTGCACGGATCTCTAGTGGAAGATGCAGTGCCACATGCAGCGGAAAGGATGCTCGTAGATGCTTTGGAAAGGAGGAGGATGAACGATGGAGTGTAAGCGATACAACACTCCATCGTTGAGCTCATGTTTTGTAATCTGTCATGTTTCCTGCCATACGAGGGGCACATTCTGCACGGTATACTCAAGCTGCTTTAAAGATCTCAAAAGAATGATGGAGATCATGTGTTGTACCCCAAGGAAGAAAGGAGAGTAGGATTGTGTCACGCTACTTGGCGTCCAATCCAAGCTAGATTGGGAGGAGGAAAGAATCTTGATGACCGACACGCATTATGAAGCAAAGTATTTATTATCTTACTACGATGTTGTCGAACTCTTCAAGTCAAAGTAAAGTTAAATGCAGAAATAGAAGCCTTTTTTTGGTTTTTTTATTATTTATTTTTATGGCCAGGGATTTGATTGAATCGCTTTAATATTTGTGCGGTATGATGATGCTTCCATGAGCCGTTTCACTTTCTGCAGCCACTCCATGGTGGCGTGGGGGAGATCGCTTTGCTTTGCTTTGCTCTGTTATATGTATGGATGCGATACAAGCATGGCATGGTACCAAAATGGCGGACGCTGTGGGCAAGGCATTCCTGGTTCTCGTCGTCCTCCTCTCGTCCTTCCTCCTCCCCTCCTCCTGTGGCCGCATTGAGACCACCAGCTTCTCCAAAGGAGTACACGCTAAGCTGAAGGAGAAGGTGAGCCACCTCCACTTCTACTTCCACGACGTCGTCAGTGGAAGCAACGTGACGGCGGTGGCTGTGGCGAGGCCACCGAATGCGCAGCCGCCGACCTTATTCGGGGTGGTCACGGTCATGGACGACCTGCTCACGGAGGGGCCGGAGCCCACGTCGAGGCCGGTCGGGCGGGCGCAGGGGCTGTACGCGGCCGCCGGGCTCCAGGAGACGGGCTTCCTCCAGGCCATGAACCTGGTGTTCGTGGGCGGCAAGTACGACGGCAGCGTGCTCACCGTCCTCGGCCGCAACGCGCCGTTCCACGCCGTGCGGGAGATGCCGGTGGTGGGCGGCAGCGGGCTGTTCCGCTTCGCCCGCGGTTACGCCGTCGCCCGCACCCACAGGCTCGACATGAGCACCGGGAACGCCATCGTCGAATACGACGTCTACGTCATGCATTACTGAGCAACCACGGCGTCATCATGTTTCGTTTGTGTTGGCGATCGTCGAGTCATGATTCTTCTGTCTGCTTCGGTTATCATTTCGACTGCTACAGCACATTCACCAAATAAAGTGGGTGTCAGTCATTATCAACAACACAACAGTGCATTTAAATTTGCCTCTTGTATGTGACTACAAGTCATCTAAGAAATTATTGATATATCTGAAACATAAATAGACTGTTCAATCATCCGAAGGGAAACCAAAATGGCACCAATTCAATCATCTGAAGTATCAAGAGATTTTTGGCCAGAAAACCAGAAATTTGGGCACCCTCCCATTCCATAAAGACAATCTGAACCTTGGCTTGGTGTAGTAGACAGGAATTTACAATAACGCAATTGCCCTACAAATTCTCAAAAAAGTATATCAAAATTGCACTTGCATCGCGCAGCTAAGTATACATCACTACTTGTGCCTTGCATAACTATTAACATGGCTTCAAAAATTTGGTCACGTTTCCTCCAAACTCTTTGCACCTCCCACCCACCCTAACTAGACTTTTAACCAGACATCAAAATCGACCTTGCACCCAAAAGACATTTTCCAGCAGCAGAATTGAAGTTAGCAGCCGGCAAAGTGGATGTGATGTACAGAATGGATGACCTTGTAGACTGGAAGCAAATCACCAGGAGGAACCAGAAAGGGCAACCATCACGCTTATCCAACTATTTCTTGAATGCATATTCCTTAAAAAGGCCACCTATGCGGCTGTTGATTTGGTTTGCTGGAGTTAACCATTGAGGCAGAACTCGACCAGGGGGTCCCTGCCTCGTAGGAGGAACTGAATCCTCACTCTCCATCTCATAACCATCAAGATCGATATCTATACACCGACCATTATAAGCTGACATGCTTGTGGTGTCTGCTGGACCATTTTGGCTGTTTACTAGTTTTGCTACTCGTTTTTTTGACTGCACGGTGCTTTCGGCAAAGTCATCATCATTAGCACCTGGTTCGCTGCCTGCTGAGCCCCTCCGCTTCTTTGTTCCATCAGCATTATCATTGCTGCTACTGCTGCTATTCCTACTCGTTTTACGGTACTCTCTGATTGTAGTTTCTATAGTTTCCAACACACGATCCCCGTACTTATGGACCTTTGCCCTAGATTAAGCACTCAAATTAGTCAACATATTTAGCACTTGATTAATGGTGTAGATGTAACAAATTCTTACTTTCCAATGCCAGTGATCTCGAGAAGTTCTTCTTTGGTTCTTGGTATTCTCTTGCTAATCTGCTGCAATGTGGCATTTCTGATGTAGGAATGGGAATTCATCAAGCATCAGCATGAAAGGAATTAAAGGTAAGTGCATTAATTTGTGCATATGTGATGAAGAATTTGAAAAACAGAGCTTACCCAAATATGTGATATGTCATGACCCCCTCACCAGCTTCTTTTACAAGAGCTGTTCGCAGCATACGTAAAGCAGCATAAAGTTTGACAGAAAGATTCTGCAATTAGATAGAATAATATTTGAACATAGTTCTCCAGGAGGTGCTATATGATAGGCACATTAAGACAGTGGATATGAATTTTACCAGGTCGATTTCATTTGTTGATTGAGCGCCCATGTCAAATGTCATTGTGTTCATTGGCAATGAACCCTTTGCTGGTGTCCCTTCAGGTTTGTTCATTTTAGATGCCTTTGCAGGAGCAGGAAACCTGCATAACAGCAAAAGTTTATGACATCAACGTTATCAAATTTCAACATTAATCTGAAATTCTGATATAGTATTTTGAATATTATAGCACCAGCAATTGCAGATTGTAATCATAGCAAAAGACAACCTCTACCTTGTCATTATTTTAAAAAGTTTGGTTAACCTGGAATCAGACGGCCAGTAATAGGATAAAGAACACAATGAACACTAACATAGGCATGCATACAAACTCTACCTCAAAACATCATAGTATTATGCGGATTATGAGAAATTATTACCACGAATAAATACAAGCCAACTTGCATAGGTGAGTGACATAGGGAATATATAGCTTCGAAGGCAATATCACAAAACTCACATGATCTCCCATGTATAGTAGATTAGAGGGAAAACTTATGAAATATAAATCTTGAACTAGAAAGCTACTTGATCTAATAACTAAGAAGCAGGGAAATCAAAGAAGATGACTTCTGACAGTATGCCCTCCACATTGCAGAAATCTCGACACTGTATGACTCTACACCAGTGATATATATTTCCTAGTGTCTCAGAAACAGTATCCTGTTCTACATTTAACATTGTCGATTAAGTAAATTAAAAATGAGCCTTTCTGCCTGCTCAATCAGTTGCTTGCACCTGGCATTGTAAAAAACCTACCATCCAGTGATCAAAATCACAAGGGCCTTCAATGGCAATCGGTCAGGACCACACAGGATTTTTAATAGCTACGTCATAGATGACATGGTACATCTATGATAAGTTCCAATTGTCATACTACATTTACATATCAATCAATTGTATTTATGATGTGTCAGTTGCCACCCTTCAACAAGAATATTTTTCATAACAAGTTTTTATTAAGCATTCCATGGTTCAACATCCAGTCCAACCTAGAGCCCTCTAAGATTCAACATGCTAAACTAGTTCTGCTAATACATCTGAAGAAATCATCATCAGAGGCAGATAGAAGTTAGACTTATATCTCAGTCTTAAATGAACCAAATATTCCTCCTTGAGAATAGATCCGATAAAATGTCTTCATTTCATGTGGTGGTCCACCTGTTGATCTAGTAGTTTCATTGAGTATTCCGTGTCATACCCTCATTACCTAGTTGATCTAGTAGTTTAGTCTGGAAAGCCAAAGAACCATACCATATCAAGGTAATACCATAACTGAGTATGAAATCATTATGGTCCACCTGTTGTAACTCCCCGAGGACTTAGCAACTAAAGTTCCTAGAGCAGAGAAAAAAGTGTAGTCAACAATTGTTTATCATACGGAAGGCTCCTGCAAATTCTTTAGGCGAATCCTCCAGTCATAGTTGTCTAAGAACAAGAAAAAGAAACAAGACTAGTTGAAGAGAGCAAGGAAAAGGTGGAAACCTCAATATGATCCTTTGTTTTCCAGAGAGAAGTTTTTGCACCTTAGACTCGTTTACCTGCAGAATCAAAATCAGTCTCGCATAGATATTGATATTCAATTTCAGATCGAACTGAGAGCACACCACATGGAACAAATGGAAGCCATGTTAATAGAATCACAAAGAAAAAAACACTTGCAGAGTAGAAGGTAAAGATATCTCTGATATATATATATACCTTTAAAACAGAAGAAATGGATCCATAAATATCACTTTTCCTGACATCTTCCACAAGTATATCTTCAACAACTAAATGACGAATAACTCTTGATGCTTCACCTTTTGGCAGATGCTTTCCAGCTCCATGAAGGCCCAAATTGTCATGTCTATGTTTCTTAACCTGCAGCAAAAAGTACATAAGTGCTCAAGCCCAGTTTACTACCATCAGAGAGGAAGGATTTCACACACGAATTTGTGTACATTTTGGCTCAGGGAACCCCTGTATACTTCCAGAACATGAGATGTTGAATACTGCTTTCCAGTTGATATTACTAATTCAACCTACGAACAAATATAATGCAAGTAAAATGTGTCAGTTGCCAGATGAAGCCATTATACTATGACATAGAAATTGATCAACACTAACCATTTGCTTTGCTATATCAGTCACATCCTTCTCAACCCAAGTCAACAGTTTTGAACAATTATCACAGGTTCTTTTACAGTTGTCTGGATTGAACTTTTCACCAAAATGAATCAGTTGTAGTAAACGTCTGCAATCTGTTTCATTCTCACAATAGCTAACCTGCAATAGAAGTAAAATTATCAGATTCTACATATGTGCTAACCATTGCTGAAAATGAAAAGCATCAACTTAGTTGATGTACCATGCGTGAAAGGTTCTCAATATTTGTTTCAAACACTCTATCATTGCTGACAAACGAATTGCGTCTTGATACAGATGCCAAGGGACTTTGCTCAATCATGCCTTGGGTAAGCATGTGCTTGACACGAATCTGTTCCCAAGATAAAAAGAAAAGGGGTTCATGTTACTCAATACCTACAGTTATAAAGAGGTACGCTGAAAAACATCCATATATTGACTTACATAATCACTATAGTTGTAGTACAGTACACAAGATGATCGTAAACCATCTCTACCAGCACGTCCACATTCCTAAAAAGTCAAAAAGAAAAAAAATGTTTTGCAGTCAAAGCCTAACCTGCTCTGGCTCAACAGAGGCATATTAGGAGTTACCTGATGATAACCTTCAATAGATTTTGGAAGAGAATGATGAATAACAAAACGAACGTCAGGTTTGTTGATACCTAAAATTTTCATGTATCATTAATATATTTCAATAAATGCAATAATTTATTTACAGACAAAATTCAGATACATATAAGTGAGAAATACCCATTCCAAATGCCACAGTGGCACAAATTATGTTGATCTCATCTTTACTCCACTGCTTCTGCACATATGATCTTTGAAGAGGGTCCATGGTCCCATGGTAAAATGCTGCTTTATGTCCAAATTCCTGGAAAATGTTAAATGAGAAACTAAAAATTTCTTAGCATAATGGTGACAGACAGAAAACAAGCATATCCAAAATTATTAGCACTACCAAGTAACATTCTTAACAAGGCCCTCTCATTAAAGAATAACAAAGGAAAAAACTACATCCAATGGATGCAATATGTACTCCCTCCACAAAAAGACGAGAATGTTTAAAATATCCAAAAATATCAATAGGGGAAACTAAAAAGATATTCAAATCACAGATGATGAAAGATTGATGCAACTTCAACAAAGACTAAATAGACTTCTTCCTAAATTTCTGGATCAGGAAATGTCAGCATTCTGACATGATAAACATCTAGTTGCCACTTGCCAGAAATTCTAAAATAGTAGATG
Source organism: Musa acuminata AAA Group (assembly GCF_036884655.1). Classification (NCBI taxonomy): domain Eukaryota; kingdom Viridiplantae; phylum Streptophyta; class Magnoliopsida; order Zingiberales; family Musaceae; genus Musa; species Musa acuminata. Next base: position 13,945,295 of record NC_088343.1, on the reverse strand, counting down.
GTTGATTAGATTATCACAAGATTGCTGAGTTTACCACGAAATAGTTCATCACAGACAAGCTTGTTCAAAAACAATTATATTCAGAAGAAATTGTATGATAGGCAGGGTTCACTAAGCACAATCAAATGGTAAAACAAGTATAAACTCATAACTTGTTTAGAAAGCATAAAATTTTATAATTTTTTTTAAAATAAAGGAAAAATGTTCCATCTTTTCAAACTTTGGGGTCATTTAACGGCAAAGAAGGGTTAACAGAGAACCATAATCATAGCGGTAAATATTTCCCATTATAATTTTATAAAAATTCAAGGAGGCTTTTGAAGTTTCACCAATTTAGCATTATTGTTGTAATTTAATATTAATGAATCAATTAACTATACAGGGGATTAAGTCAGACAAATATTTTCTAGATTACAAAGGCCTCAATGACAGGAGAACATCCATGTAACCCAAACCAAATATTTGGGACATAAGCTTGTTCTAGTTGATGTCAAACACGAGATGCTTATATTTTTCTGCATTCTACAAGCATATGTATTAGTTTGTGCAAGTGCAGATATTGGTGAAAGTTGACACTGATCAATAAAGCAGTAATTTCAAAACTTGCAAACAGACATGTGCACAAGGATGAGGACCGATAAGATTGAATTTAGAAAATAAAATTTGTAATGAAAAGTTAATATACATTTAAAATTCATGTCTTCAGCAAAATCCAGGATAAATTTGAACATAGTGGCATTCACGGAAGACCAATGCTTAGTACATTAGTCACGCAGCATCCACTAGAGACTGAATGTTCTCATAAATAGGCTCCTCTTAATAAAATTCATCCTCTATATGGTTAATGCATCATTAATAGCATACATATTTTCTGACAAAATGCATGAACTTCTATGCCCAAAACTTAGACAACTTCTTTCACATAACCTTAAACATCATTATGTGTACTAGCATTTTTTTCCATCTCTTGACATTATTCTAAGAGACCCACAAGTTCTATTCCTTGCTATCTGGTTGGATATATATGGTACACAACCATATCCCATTTCCTGATAGCAATTTAAATGTTTTGATACCGACATCTACTCAAATCCCATTAGAAAAGTATATTACAAGGATTAGACTGAAAATGCAACTTGCATTTAGAAGATGTGATCCAAACTCCAAAGTTTCATTGCTGGAGAATAACTGGTTTGTGGATTTTAAAAGAAAAACAAAGTCCAAGACAATGGTATTCAAGAAGCATTGGGACCCAAATAAAAGCAATAAAATTGCATATATGTGATTTGATTTTTGACAAAAGAAGTTGGTGTGAATACACAAAGTAGTCAAACAATAGAAAAAAGAACAAAAGTGTCAACAAATCAGAGAAGATTTGGTTTTCCCATGACAAAATTTCTAGAATGTCATAGCATATAATTCAAAAGAAAAACCTGTAGCTTTTCAGCCACTTTTTCACAGTCCATTCTTGAGAGACAGTAGATGATGCCACAATCATCAAAATGATTTTCTTTGATGAATTTGTCAATGTCCTCCAAACACTTCTTTGTCTTGGGTATTACACAGTACCTGCAAAATGAAACAGATGAGCCAAATCAAAGTCACAATTGATATGTAGTTCAGTGGCACTGACCACAAGTTTGGACGATTGAAACTCTGTCGAAAAACAATGCAGTTCACAAGCCCAAGAGCTTGTACAACATCTTCCTTTACACTGACAGTTGCTGTAGCAGTCAAAGCTAGCACTGGGACTTTTGGAAACTTCTGCTTCAAAATTCCAAGACCCTGGCAAATGAACAATGAAATCAGACTAAACCAAGTGAACGAGTTAAAAAGATGTTGAAATAAGGATTCTTTGCACAACCTGATAATCGGGCCTAAAATCATGCCCCCACTGGCTTATACAATGAGCTTCATCAATAACAATTCTAGCAAGTGAACCCCGAGAATGTAGAGAATCCAGGTGTCTCAATAAAACATCACTCCTGAGATTAAACATATTTCATATCATAAAATTATCTAACCAAGAGAACTGGCAAGTACAAGTCAATTAGTTTCAAATTGAATCCTAGGATTATTTACAGTTTTACACCTCCTAACTATATCTCACATCTACCATGTGATTTTCTAAAGATAAAGCATCTTACCCAAATAAGCAAAATTTTGTTTTCGACAAACACAGAACTTGATGAAATAGCTTCAGTATTAGTAGGCTATTTAATCTATGCAACTTAAGAAAACCTTGTAGCATCAAAAGACAACCATATTGCACGCGGGGGAAAGCCCCATTGATAGCAGGTAGAACATGGGTAGACAAAAAAGCAGAAAGAACAAAGAAAAACAGGAAGAATAAAATGTATCAAAACAACAGGACATGCTATTAACTTAAATGCAATTCATAGGCACCTCCTCTGAACTTTGTTAAAGAAAGATTACATGAAAAATAACTCAAAACACTCCAAACTATTGTCCATACAGAATAAACTTTAAAATGCTAAAAGAATGAAAAAAATACATGTTAATAGACCTGGCTTCAGATTAGACCTAATATAAGAATAATTGACATTCATGCTACATCAATTCGATTCTGCATTGTCAAATCACATATGAGCTTTGAATCCACGGTCCACATGCAGCTTGACGTGTTGGAAACAAACTTGTATATTTGCATCTCCTAGAATTTATTTGTTTGATCAGAATGTCTTTTCATTATCTTGATTTTCAGGCCCTTACAGGTTAGTACCAGCTTCACCTCAGGCCTTTTGTTGGGATGAAAATTCAAGAACAAGTCTTGGATGTCAAATGACTTCAAGAACAACTGTATTTTCGTCATTCATTCAACAAGATGTAACGTCCCAAATATTTGTGGTCAGCTGAATGAAATTTTTTCCACCTTTGAACTCCATTGAGGACAAAATCACAAGTCAAATTTCTTCTTATCATTTGTAATTTTCTTAGTTGGATGCCATGATGCTGGACATAAAAGCATTCAAGTAGAAATGCCATTGGTAGTCTTACCTGAACTAAAGACCATGCAACAGTTGAATAATATTATAACATATGATATTTGTATGATAATCCTAGTCATGCGCAGAAAAGACTCACTTAGCAATTTTTTCTGGAGTGACATACAGCAGCTTGTATCTGCAAGAACCAGACATCAATTCTCGAAAAATCTCCTGTTGTTCAACCCATTCCATACTGGCACTAAGATAAGTAGCGGGAATGTTTGCCTGATCAAAATGGAAATGTGGAACAACTCAGTTGATACCCTATGGTATTTCCTTGAGAAGAAAAAAAAATCCAAATTGTTTATAGAACCTGCAACAAATGCATAATCTGATCTTGGATGAGTGAGACAAGCGGTGAAACTACTAATGTTATTCCAGGGCTGATGAGAGCAGGAAGCTGCAAGAAAACTTCTGTAAGTAATATTCAAAACAGCTGATAGTGTTCTTGCTCTCTATGCTATATATGAGCTTCTATAAAGACGTTTTGCCTTTCTTTTGGAAAATGACATTTAGAATGTTTCTTTCGGAAATGACATTTAGGATGTCTCTAAAATTCAACTATCCAGTACCTCTAATAAAATTGCCAAAATAATACTCATTTATGTGTTTGATGGTTCAAGACATAAGGGACTGTAAACAGTAAAACTGCAAATGTGTATTGCTTGCTTAAATGATCATTGCCACAAAGATGAAGGTTAAAAAAAATGAACTGAATGTTTGAATATGCTAAACAGGGGAAACACCACCTTCAAAATGAAGTAGATAAAGTCCTCAATGGAACGTGTACCTGGTACGTCAGGCTCTTCCCACCACCAGTTGGCATTAAAACAAAGACATCACATCCACTCATTGTTGCATTAATCACCTCTCTTTGATTAGGACGAAATGAGTGATTTCCAAAAACTTTTCTGTTGTTGGCCTGGAAAGAAGTAATAAATTACTATTAACCAAAAAGAAATGAAGATGAAAGGCCATATCAGGCAACAGAAATCACCTCGAGTTTCTTGGTCCATGGAAAATCTAAACTTTTCCACTTTATATCTCCAGATCCTTCAACGTAATTAATGTTCTGAAGCTTTGGAGCAAACACTTCTCTTTCCAAGGGTGCAGCATCAAACCTATCTGTATAGTGGGATGGGGCAGGTGAGCTCCACATCATACAGTTCCCTGTTTCATTTCTTAGATGAACCTGGGTGTTAAACCTAATAGGATCTATCATATATTTGTTTGTGGGGTTCTCAGGTCCAAAACCCCTTGCAGTAGTTGATGATGCCATAGAATGTGATCTCTGTCTTTCTTCATCTTGATTTAGACTGCAAAGGTACTTCTCAAGCAGCTGGATCTTCTTATTCAGATATAACCTGACATAAAAATTTATTGACTTGTGAGAAAAGACTTCTCACATAACAAAGTGATAGAACAACACTCATACAAGGACAAACCGCTTTTGACGAAGATTTTCACAGTCCTGAGGACTGAGCTCAGTAGCATTATCAAGAAGTTCATTTGATACAGCAATGAGCTGATCCTTCATCTCTTGCAGATGAATTGCAGCTTCTGGACACAGAGCTAGCTGCACGTTTGGCTATACCATGAAGAATGTGGTGATTGCTAGCAAAATAAATAAATAAATAACATTGAAAAGCATACCTTGGAGCCATGAATACATGATTCATGTAGTTCTGGTGGCAACATGTTTTCATCAGGGATTACCGTACAACTTCTACTGGAAACTGGGGTAAAAGGTGTTTGTTTAGACATAAATCCTTCTGGTGTGGCAGTTACTTGATAGTGTTCCATAACTATTTGGTCAACATCAATACTCTGTGTTACATAATCTAATGAAATGTAAGTTTCATGCCAACAACCATATGTAAATTGATTTTAGGCAAGAACCGCCTGAACAACAACAATCATAAATCCTACCTCCAATATTTCATCATCATCAAGAGCATCTAAAAACTTGTCATCAGCAAGATTATCAGCAGCAGTACACACAAGCTCATGGTCATCAATAACCCGATGAGTGGCAGAGCTCTGCATTTGTGCTCCAGTTTCTTGTGCCATTTCTGAAGCTACATTATTGTTCTTATCGTAAGTACTTTTTAGCAATGAGTCTGTTGCATAATGTGGTGAATCATATTGAGGGTATGATCTAGAATGTGAACTGTAATTGACATGAGAAGGCATATTTTCATGGAATGGACCTTTAAATACTTGGGAAGTATCCACATTCTTAACAGTGTTGGATGAGTCAGTAAATGGAGCTCGAAGATGATCTTTGTTATGGTTCTGTACTGGAGCAGTTAAACCAGGTATCAAGTAATTCCTGCAAGCCAGTTGCATGCTCGAAAGAGCTTTCCAGGCCTGACAAATGATTCAATTCACAGATCAAAAGAATAGTACATCCAGTTGCCACACTTTCCAGCATAAGAAAACTGACCAACATATCAGAATAACATAAAAGAAAGAACATACAAGCTAATTCTAGGACAAACCACTACCATTTATTCATCTATCCTTTGTCCTAGTTTAAGCTCAAATGGTAACAAATTTTAAGTGTAAAGCAGAAGAATCGGTTCAACTTCAACAATTCAAACTGATTATTCATACTCAGAAGAAGAAACCTCTCTAATCATCATACTCAAGCATACCTTCTCAACTTGTAACAATTGTAGCCTCTCGCTTCCATGAACTTCACAAGCAATAGACCTGATAGTTCATATTTAAGAATAAAAATCCAGTCAGAATGAGTACATGTTTCGTGTTGCTAACAGAAAGCACATAAAATGATCTAGCAAACTATGCCTACATAGATTTTTTTATCTCTGATTTTTATCATAACAATTTAATAGAAGTTCGAGAAAAATGAAAGAAGACGATTAAATAGACTGAAAGAACCTGGCCTACAACTACTAGTACATGTTTTTAGCACTTACTAGAGTAGATTTTCAGTGCAATCAAAGTGATTCATGGAGCCTGAAAGGATCCAATTTTCCATCAATTTCAATACATAGCAGTATCTTTTTGTTTCTGACAGGCAAAATATGATCTACAGAGACAGCCTGAGAAGTCTATTTGCTTCAGTATGAAAGCAATCTAGTATGAGCCATTGAAAGGATATTTTCTTTTTATTTTACCTTTTTCTGACTTTTCGACCCTGAAATCATTGGTTAAAGGCACCTTCTGAAAAATCTGTTATTGCCATCACACATTCATATATGATGTCTTTTCAAGCATCTTTAAGATATTGAGCAAAAAGATATATGTTCTGCAGACAAGTCAAACAGAAAAGCAGCAAAATCTTTTAGAACAGTCATACCTTGTACACAACATCTGATCAACATTTTTCTGGGTTTGAGGTTTTTGTGTCGGTAAAGAGAACAAAAAACCTGAGCTCAAAAATTTGTCTTGACAGGAAAAATCCTCAAAAGCAGATGCATGATTGCACCAGTTGACCTTAGGAGATTTGTCTTCATTAGCAGACTTCAACTTAGTTCTGTTATGCATCTAAGGGCCTGAAATTTTATTAGGTAGAAGACCAAGCAAAAGCAAATTATGTAGACATGAAAAGAACTAGAATAAATATATCAAGCAGAATTTTATTTATCAGTAGACATGCCTTGAAGTTGAAGAGTCATCAGTTAGCATGTGATGCAGGAGCAATTTGGTTTATATGTTATTTGAATAAATTTTATTAGTTTTGAGATATTTTGCATTTGTCATAAATTGTCATATGGCAACATCTATGCAAGGAAAAGAAAAAGGAAATAAATACAGGAAAAGTAGAAGAAATCAAATTCATTATTGATTGAAGATTGCAAATCTTAATTGGAGATCTTAAATATTCATTTCTACAAAGATGAAAGTCTATCAATCAATAATATCATCAAGAATGGAAGGTTGTCCCTCAAGAATATTATCTTCTTCGAAGGAAAGAATAGATTGTATATTTGATTTGATGTGATTGTAATTTTTCTTATTTCTGTAATTTCCTTTTAATCTTTGTACTTGAGCCTATAAAACGGGCTAGAACATGTAATGGATCAATGAAAAAAGATGAATTGAGTTCTTTCCCACCTTGTTTGTGGGTGGTGCGAGGCCTTCATCCTAGGAATGTTCGCCTTGAGCCTGAGCGAGTCTAGTAATTACCCATTTGTTTTCCTATTATCTTTCAGTTACTATCTTCTATTCCTCCCTGTTATGTTCATCTATTATCAAAAAAATATTCTGCCACTCTCATCCTACATCAGCTTGCCTTTGTTATTATGATTACCTCATAGTAAAATCTGCAGAGCAGAAGTGAAACGTTAAACATTCAATTACATAGGCAGAAGACAAACAACATCCTGGGATAATAACAAGCTCTTTTTTTATGTTTATCATTTTATTAAATTATAAATACCCGAAACCGCCATTTGGAAGTCTTCCAAACCAAACATAAATTATACATGATGTATCACTTTGGGTTGACATTTGAATAGAACTTAAACAACAATGTCTTGATTATTGCATGCAAAAGCTGCAACATGAAGAATGTTCATCCCAGAAACTTGCACTAGCAGTCACTTTTCCTCGATGGAATATTGCAGTGACTAGCTATAGCTGTACATTGAAACAATAACACAGTAGTTCAATGGAACTTGCCGTGCACCGAGCAGAGTAACCCAAAATACTACAACATCTCATATTTTAGCAGAAGAAGCAACCTTGGTAACATATATGCATACTTCCTATTGTTATTTGTATTGTGATAAAACTTTGCTTTTACTATCTTTGTTTCAGAGATATTGTAATTTTTGAGTTGTGACCTTGCCCAAATGCACACTTCCTATTTCATGACCGGAAAAAGGCATACAATAACTCTTTGGCATTAGAAGCAACGCTTACTGCAAAAAAGTCAAGGCAAACACAAAACTACACATACATGCAAGACATTATTAAGCACTTCAGTTCCTCATTTTCAATCACTGTCCAGTGCTAATCTATCAAGAATTTGTGAATGCATAAAGTGTGCTGAACAAGATAAGCACTTGAGGTTGAGGAATCAGGTTGACGATAAATTGTTTGGAGAATTTCAAAGATGATGGATACATCTAACTAGGTACTTGTACACTTTTTTTTTTCTCTCCAAATACCAGTGGATGATTTACACTTGCAATATTTACTTTAAAATCTGCTTAACTGCACAACCAACATATACTAAAAGATCAAAAACTGTAACAGCATTAATAGGCCGATGTATTATTAACATCAAAAGCTATAGTGCTATACAGAAGACCAACATATATAGTTATAGCATCCATGTCATCTTTTCATTTGGTGCATCATCCAACAAATATTTAAAGCTTGCTGTCCGAGCAGTGCTGTGACAGCAAATACCGAAGTTCCCTGGAGACAGGCATCCACAGTTTGGGATGGGAGGAGAGAACAGGAGAGAAAGAGGAGACGCGGGAGAAGGAGAGGGGAGAAGGAATTAGAAGAGACGGGAGACAACAAGAAGCAAACCCCCAAAAAGTCGATTCCCCCTAAAACACGATGAACTACTCAACTTGGTGATCTTAACAACAAGAAGCAAACCACAATCCTCAACGTGTACACGCTAGAATCAACAGTGATTCCCGGTTCTCACTCAAAACTGATGCCCTTTCTTTTCCCCAACCAAATTTCAAGAAGCAAACCCCAATCCTCAACGTGTACACGCTAGAATCAACAGTGATTCCCGGTTCTCACTCAAAACTGATGCCCTTTCTTTTCCCCGACCAAATTTCTAGTTCTACCGTTCCATTCAACCAAAAGAAAATCAGAAATTTCTACATCATAGCCGTTTGCTGACGAAAGTGCCTTCCATAAATCATCTACAGAGCCCTCGGATCAAATCCGACCCAAATCTACCCGAAAAAACAGTCCAATCGACAAAAAACACGGCGAACGCCCTAACAATCGCAACTTCACCAATCCTAACCTGAACCCAAAAGAAAAAAAAAACTCAAAAAAATGTGAGGGAAACAAGAGTCATTACCTGATATCTCCAGAAATTCGAAAGAGTGAACGAGGGGCCTCGATCGTTCCAGGGCGAAGGTGAGGGAAGGGCTTCTGTTTGGCGTAGAGAGAGAGAGGGAGACTGGTTTCGCACTCCTTTTTGCCTTTTCCCTTCAAAACTAGCGCGGGGTGATGTCGAGGGAGGGCTTCTATCACGACCGTACAAACTCACTGACGAAAGGAATGTGGGCCGAATTGGTCCATCCGGCCCAAATATCCCACCTATTTAGGCCCGTGAGATCTCAGAATCCAGAATCATAAATATGTTGATCGATTGATTTGACTTGTCGTTGCGATTACCAATGACTCAGTGATTGACGTATGTAATGCACTTCACTTCGTTTACCCATTTTTGGGTACTGAAACGGTTATTAAGCTCGTCCAATTTTGACTTCTCACCGGACCCAATTGGCAGTCAATTGGACCAATTATTATATTATATATATAATATATATAATAATAATTTTTACAAATGATAGAAAAAGAAACAATAATAAGCAACAGCGAAGAGAAATGAGGCTGCACGACGCCACGTGCCATCACGAGATGTCCTTCCCCACCTTGTCCCTGCGAACTTGACACTTCACGCTTCATGATTCGGACGGGGCTCGCCTGTCATGTCGGAGACAGGGACCAACGTTTCTCCCATCCCACGACGGTTCCCTCCATTGAAGGCCTTTAAAAACGTAGCTCGCGTCCGCTACCCCGATGAAACATCCCCGAAGACTTCTTCTCTGCCGTGTCAGTCTGAGAACGTGCCACGGGGCCCGCCTTTTTTGCGTCTACCCGGCGATCATGTGGACGTCGGCGGCTTCGCTTCTCCTTCCGCGCGCAGTAAAGAAAGGGAGGGGAAAAGAAACCCTCGTTCCTCCTCGCATCTCACGCCCGCCCTCAAATTATGGCGCACACACTACTCTCATCTCACCTGCTCCCTCGTCCCTCTTGCTCGCCGATACTGTGCGAGCAAAGCGCCGGAGGAAGGAGGAGGAGGAAACATGGGCGAAGGGAGGTCTCTTGCGGAGACGCCGACGTGGTCCGTCGCCACCGTTACCACCGCGATGGTCGCCGTCTGCTTCCTCGTCGAGCGTTCCATCTACCGCTTCGGAAAGGTAAAGCTTCTCTCTCTCTCTCTCTCTCTCCACTCGCCAAGAAGAGAAAAGAAGATAAAAATGTCTCCTTTCATCCCCAAACCCACTCCTTCCGAGTTCTTGAACGCGGCAGTGGCTGAAGAAGACCAAGCGCAAGGCCATGCTCGCCGCCCTCGAGAAGATTCGCGAAGGTGACGACTCGCTTGATCCATTTCGGCTCCCTTCTTTTGCTTCTGCAAGAAACGGCGGATCTTGATGGTGTTTTCTCGGTGGTGGCGGTGGTGGTTTTTCTTTGACACGTAAAGAGCTCATGTTGCTGGGTCTCATCTCGTTGATGCTGAGCCAGACGGCGAGGTGGATCTCCGAGATCTGCGTCCCTTCTTCGCTCTTTAGCAGCCGCTTCTACGTCTGCTCCGAGAGCGACTTCGAGGATCTGTTCGCCGGCGGGGACTCGGGGCCGATGTCGGCTTCGAATCGTTCGGCGGCTGTGGAGACTGCGAAGGAGCTGCTTGGATTGTCTGCGAATCATTGTCCAGAGGTGGGCGACTCCCTTATCGAATTTGCTCGGCTGCTGAGAATTTGGTTGATGGATCTTCGTGTTCAGGGCTATGAACCCTTCGTCCCGTTCGAAGGATTGGAGCAGCTCCACCGCTTCCTGTTCATTCTTGGGATCACACATGTGGCGTACAGCTTCGTCACTGTCGTTCTGTCCATGACTAAGGTAACATGGTTTGAGTAGCCTTTGGGCATATGGAGGCTGGTTTTCTGTGTTGGTCATCAAATTGTTTTCTTGATTGCCACGAAGATTTACAGCTGGAGGAAATGGGAGAGCCAAGCATATCCAATGTCCAGTGAGGACTTGCAAGGTAAAATCATGATGGGAGAGCCAAGCATATCCCATATCTTTGTTCAGGAATTCTTCTTAATCGACAAGTACACGTTACATGAGCCATCGGAATATTCCAGAATGGCTTGTGAATAGAGGTGCTTTGGTTGGGTGAATGTCAACTCATTGCTTATTTTAATAGAATTGTTAGTATCAGCTGATGGAACGACAACAAGCTACTAAAGGCAATTTGGTGGGTTGAATCCGTCTAAAGTTCTTTCTTAGAGAGACTTGATTGGATTTTGCATTGACTTGGAAATTAGATGCTGATTTATTTCTATTGGCTCAGAAAGCTAACTTGATTAACCTTCATTTATAACTGCTTTCCCTTAAAATACACACACACACACACATCTCTCAAGTTAGTCTACAAATGTTTCGGTTATGGGAAATTCTGCAATGAGAAGCTTGGTGAAAATGATTTCTAAAAGAGCATCTTTGGAAAGAATGATGTTGTAGCCAATAGAATTATGGAACGACATTTTAGCATGTGAAATTCCTTGCTCTAAGAAGACTTTTGGAAGAATTTTGTTTATAGCATTGCTTTCTGCTATTGCACTGTCATGCTTCTTTCATTTGATTGGAGTTCTGTGATTGTTTAGCCGGATGACTTGACGTTGTTTGTTTTTGTTGAAGCAAGGAGGAATCGGATGATGAAGAGACAGTCTACCTTTGTTTTTCATCATGCATCTCATCCATGGAGCAAGAACAAGATTCTTATTTGGATGGTGAGATTTAGATAAGATGTGTAGTTCGGGCTTTATCCTACGGTTTTGTGATACATAGGAACAATTTGTTTTAAAAATTTACTACTTGATGTTCTCAAATGAACCTCTGTGAAGTTGTAACAAAGACAATGTGAATTTGACAAATGAAAAACTTGGAAAATCTTTCTTTTGTTATAGGTATCTTGTGTTGATTAATTATCAAATATTTAATTATTTCCTCTCCTTTTAAATAATGAATTTTGTGATTTGGTTTTGAGATACTATTGACTTGAGGTCATGTTAATTCCTAGTATAGACTCTATAGATATCCGTGATAAAAATTATAATCCTGCAAGAATATGTTATTAAGGTGTGATGTTTTATTTGTTAGGATATTTTTGATGTGCTATTATTTTCCATGCTTAATTTTATTTTGGAAAGTTATGGCAGTTTCGATGACGAAATAATAAAATATTTGTGGCGAGGTTCACAAAATATTACTTTATGCTTATTGAGTGTCTCCTAACTCTTCCAAAAGATATACTCAAAAAGTAATTAGACTTAAATTGAAACTTTGCTGGTTAAGCTTCTACAACCTTTTAATTTTAAGAATATTAGAATATGATTTTATGGGAAACGAAGTCTTGAAAGTTGAATTATGAATGCTTTTCTCAAGCAGCATCTATGACTCATTCATATTTTATTTTTCTCACTAAAATTTAATGTACATATTTGGATTTTGTAGATGAGTGAAAAATGGTAAAAGCTTCTCAAGTGACAGTTACTGAAGTGATCAAATTTACTTCTGTATCTTGTTCCTTCTAAAAAGAGAGAAAGAAAGAAAAAAAAAAGCTGACCAAGTAAACAAGACTCTGCAATGCAGGGAGTCACTGTACATAACCTTACCCCAGCAAGCAAAAAGGTTGATTCCATGACTAGTACCTTTGATGTCCAGAGCAGCTTTTCCATTCTGCTAGGAATGACATTGGAATATATGTACTATTTTATTTGCTCATAAACTTAGCAATAATCTTGAATGCTGTTCAATTAATCAGTTAGGCACCAGGGATGATCTTTTTCTATTTTTTTTAAGCAACTATTCAATCATTCATCTGGTAAGATGACAAAATATCAGTGATGATCTTGCCATCAATCAGTATCAATATGCTTCTGATTTCTGACATTGGCTCTCAAACTCTATGTAGCTCTGTTTCTTCCGCCAATTCAAGGGATCTATAGCCAAGTCAGATTATATGGCATTGCGTTTAGGTTTCATCACTGTGAGTATCTCAGTTCAAATTGCTTCTAATGCTACCTGATTTTTACACCCTTCTCATGAAGCTTTCTTACATAATTGTTACATTAACATTTTCTTTCTCTAGGCAATTACTCTTAGCCATCCCATGGCCGTAAGGTTTAGATTGTCATGCAGCGGCATTAGGTGTTTAAGTTGTTTTGTTGGTGTACTTGAATTATGCTTTCATTTCAGAATCACAAATTGCCACTTTCTTATAATTTTCACAAATATATGGTGCGGAGCATGGAAGATGAGTTTCATGGAAGTGTTGGCATCAGGTACACAAAATAAGCAATTTGATCAAGGGTGAAACTTTAATTATTTTTGGACATAATCATTTAGTGATGCTTTTTCCATGTGCCATCTTACAAGTGTTGAGATGCATGGACACGTTAAGTCCTAGCAGTACTTAGACTTGTAATGCTTGTTTTCTGAATATATTTTGATATGTTTCTTCTATTCATATACTGTTAAAAATACTAGATTTAAGAGTTCATTTATAGGGGCACTTTGGGTGGAATTGTGTAAAGTGAGAGAATTAAATTTATAATTTAATTCTAGGTTTCTTAACATAGTTCTTAGTTATATGGACAGATTAATTGCTAGGTCAGCTATTCAGCTATATTTAGTGAATGTAGATGTTTGAGTGTAGACTATAATGGGTTCATTTGATCTTTCAGTTACAAAGAGAAAAATTATGCCTCTTAAAATAAGTGCCATGAAGTATTTGGTTCGTTCAGTACATTATATGAACTCTTTGGATCTTTTGATACAAGTATATCTAGTTCTTTTCTAGCCTCACCTGTAAGAAGTCTGTATTCACCAACAATAGTATCTCGTAAGAGAAGAACCATAACCAAGGGTTGTCATAAATATCTGGTACTGGAAGTACAGACTTAATACTTACTAATCACTCATATAAGTAGGCCATATACTGCTTTAAAGCTACAGTCCTTTATTTTCTTGCAGTTTACTAACCAAATATCTTTAATTATTCTTTTGATATTCTTACTTGCCTACTGTATCATCTGGAATCATATTTTAACTTTCATATATAATTTTGATGAATCTTGCTTCCCCAATTCCTTCTTTTGACATTTTGATCCCAGTCATGCTTGGTGTTCCTATGAATAGCAGTAGCATTTTCCTCCAATTTTAACAAGATTAAATTTATAATGATTTGCTGTTTCAATATGCTTCCTTCATTGATGTTGCAGCTGGCCACTTTGGGTGTATGCAATAATGTGTATATTTGTGAACATTCATGGCAAGTCATCTTTCTTTCACTATTGTTTCTTTTCTGTAATTGATTCATGGCCAGTTCTTTTCTTCATCCAATCATCTTATCCTTCTTCATCTTTGCAGGGCTTAATATATACTTCTGGTTATCCTTTGTCCCTGCCATTGTAAGCTTTTCCATCACCTTTTCTTCCAAAATATGGGCTACTCTCCTCAAAAGCATATTTTTTATATTTTCCATGAACGTACAAAAAAGTTGGTCATGCTGGTGGGGACCAAGCTTGAACATGTCATTGCTCAGTTAGCTCTAGAAGTTGTTGGGGCAACAGATCCATGTGTTGGGACACAACTAAAGCCACGTGATGATCTGTTTTGGTTTGGAAAACCAGAAATCTTATTGTGGTTGATACAATTTATTTCCTTTCAGGTGATGATGATAAAATTACTGCATAATAGTTCTATACCTGTCATTACATAATAGTTTGTTGCTATTGTGTTCTGACATTCCTTTTATACATTCAGAATGCTTTTGAGATGGCAACATTCATTTGGTCCTTGGTAAGATGGCATTCACTATATTTCTTCTGCACTCTTGCTTAAAAATGTATTTGGTCTTCTCCAGACATTCTTGAATAATTTGTTGCTAAGCTATCTGCTTGGTTCTGTATTTCTCTTATTAAAGCAATTTTGCTCATGAGTAGGTTCTTTGTGTTTGCAAATACTTGTTGAAAGCAATTATTTGTGCAGAGAGAACACTTTATTTATTATACTGATAAGTTGAATGTACACATGAAACTCTCTTGATTTTACATTAAATGTCTTTTCTTTTATTGTATTTTTAACATATAATCTCTTTTTACAGTGGGATTTAAGTTCTCAATCATGTTTCATGAAGAATCATTTTATGGTTGCCACTCGCTTGGTTTCCGGGTAAGTTTGTCTATAGTCGTGTTACATGCTTCTAATTTTAAATGATAGATTTTGCAGATCTATGACTTTTAGCAGTTGATCTAATGCCCTGTTATGCTCATGTTATTGATATATGTTGGTCTATTTTGTAATCAAATCCGTTATTTTGAAGGTGTAGCTAATTTATCATCCTCTAGAGTCTAGATCATTGTTACTTTAGAATAATTTAATTAGTTTGGACTTTGAAATTTTCCAATCGAGGTAGTTCTGACTTGGGGTGCCACGAGAGGTAGAGAGACTTGAGATTACACAAAACATGTGGAGAGTTAAATAATTAAAATCTTAGGAACACAAATTGTAGCTAACGGATTTGTAGGCTTGGGTTGATAGTTCAGGAGGGTGATTACGAATTAGGAGTTTAGGACCGAGTACAATGAAAGAGCTGAGTGTCATCACCCAGAAGACAAAGAAGATAGTGCAGTGATCATCAGCGTGGAACATGATTACCAATTATGTGATGCAATTTGATTATTTTACAGGGAATCATCAGTGGCTTTACAGATACAAAAAAGAAGTGTATGTATGTTGTGTTCCATTAGAATAAGATGAATGCATCTGGCATCTTTCAAGTCGTCTAGGTTGAATCTCATGTATTTATTTTGATGCAATTTTCATACACTACACTTAAGAAAATGTCATTCATAGACTTGAGTTGGTTTCTTATATGTTGCAGGCTACTAGTTCAGTTTTGGTGCAGCTACAGCACGTTACCCCTGAATGTGATAATTTCTCAGGTTAGGTTAAACTTCAAATTAAACTGTTTCTTCTTCCTTTAATCAGCATGACATTCTTTAGCATTTTAATACACACTTCTGGGTCAGATAGTCATGTTTTCGTATATGAATATAATAGTCTCTATTTGCATGTGTTTGATAGTAGCACCCCTTGGAAATTGCAAGAATGTAATAAAAAATATGCTTTTCTGGAAAATTTTAGACCAGTGCAATTTAATGCTATTTCAAGCTTCTTTGTGTGTGAGATATTCTACAAGTTTCATCTAATCAATATAAGTCCAGGTTTCCTATTCAGAGAAAAAAGAAGTGAACCTTATCCTCCGTATTTCACTTATGGTGCTTCTATTTTTCCAATAAATTTCATTGAGCAATTCCATAATTGTCAGTTTGCTTCAGTACTTGTTGGTTGAATCTGAAACTTGGGGAGCAAGTGCTGTGACTAGTGCATACACTAAGTCATCAAGCTGATAAGGAATCTACATTATATCAAAACCTCCCTAATACTATATCAGGCATTTGTTTAATTTAATGAGGCTTATAATAATGTAAAACATTGTAGAATGAGTATCCAGAGGAACCCTATAATGCGGTCTATATACATCACAAAGGCTCTTATGTAAATTGTAAACCATTTAAAATTCTACAAAGTTGATCAACAACATGCTTGCGCACATAAGCACTGGCGAGAAGAGGCCTCAAGAAGACCACAATAAGTCACAAGGAAAGAATTAAAGGTTCTCCTCACTTGGAAAACATATGCCCACCGGTTTGTTTGCGACAACCAGAGTCCATCAATTTTTCATCAGGCCCTTGGAGTCGCATTGGTTTAGCTATCTATTGGTCAATAGTCTGAATCACCATTCTTCAAAATGGATGTCTGTAACTTGTCGATTCCTCTCTGTAGCTATGATCGTACTTGTTTAGCACAGAGTTAATGCTCCAAAATAATTGATGTGCATTAACTACGCTTGCAGCTTGGTTAGGTTCCTTTTATTTTTCCTACATATGTCAAAGAGGCTCTGTACTATTATGGGCACCCACACAAAAAAATTTGTGCTTGCTAGGAAGCCATTTATCTATTGTTTGTAATATCCTAATGTCATTGTCTTAACTTTTGTTCCTGTAACAAAATGTAGATGGGGTCCAAATTTAAAAAATCTCTGATAGCTGAGAGCGTGAGGGAGTCGCTTCATAGTTGGTGCAGAAGAGTCAAAGAGAAATCTAAACGTGACCCTGTTCTTTCACGACTTGGAACTACTACTACATCAACTTGCTCATTGGAATCAACTGTTGATGAGACAGATGAGACGAACACAATTGGATCAGGCACATTGTCCCGGTGCTCGTCAAGAGCCTCTTTGGAAGAACTTGCTGCTGATACTTCAGACGTGCAGGAGAACAAAACCCCTCATCTTTAGTTGGAACAGATTGATTGAAGATAACACCCAATTCATCACTACTTCCAAGCAGGTTTCATTTTCCCAGTACGGAAAACCATGAAGCAGATTGTTGATAGGATCGCGAGCATTCCACACGACTGAAAGCAGAGAAATGATGAGAAACAACGATGCGAGCAACCATGGCAGCAGTTCTTGTAGGGTGTCTACTATTTTCAGTTTCTTGTGATATGCATTGCATGTTTGAAATGAAGTTGTGTACTGTTTGCAGGGAACACAGCACTGCCTGTAATGAACAAAATGTTCCCTTTGGAATTAATATTTAGATTTCATCTTTCTTTCAGAAGAAAGACTATATTTGTTACTATTGTTTTATTTTTTGTCCTTTTCCTTTCTATTTTTGTTCTTCAATATGCAAATTTCTTAATTACCTGTCACTATGAGTAAAATACCTATGAATATATATATATATATATATATATATATATATATATATTAATTTCTTCAATATGCAAATTTCTTAAATTCTTCAAATATATATATATATATATATATATATATATATATATATATTCATGTCCTAAGAATCAGATTCCAGAAATGACTTAAAAGGGTTGGGAGGGTAAATGCCTTAAGCAAAAACATGTGCAATAGACAAGAAAGCAAACAAAAACACAAAAAATATCACAATATGATTGTTGTAATATTTTTGGATAACATAAATGTAAATTACTAAGAAAAATTGTGAACTTGGTGTTTGGAATGGATTGACTTAGTTGATTAATATGATTTAATTTTAAGCTTCATCAATGATAAAACAAATTCCCAAGTGAAGTTTATATAAGTATATCATAAATTGTTTGTTGAAATAAGAGATCTACAAAAAAAAAAAAATTGAGATTAATAGGCTATCCAAATTTGTTGTGTTTATTCACCCCAAATGTTGTAATAATTTGGGAATCGAAGGTTCTAGTAACAAAGATAAGGGTAAAATCGTTAAAATAAGCATGATTTGTTGGCCCGGAAATTGACCATGAGAGAATACATGATTCCGACTCCGATAGCCACCGGCTTCGGTTACAACTGTTATATTTGCCACGAACCATGCCAAGACAGCGCGACTGAGATACACGTGAAAGAAGGCACGTCGCGACTTCACACAGATTTGGCGATGGCGGTCAAAATTTTTACTCGCATGGCTGGTCAAACCATGTTAAAAAGACAATAGTTGCCACGTGGAAATTGGCCATCCGCTCGCCGCCTGGCCGTGCTAATTAGCATGACTCCAATTAGCATCGGCTCGGGTCCGTTGCTCCACTCGTTAGGTTGTGGTGGACACGCGGTCGTTTCCTATTTCGACAGCCGTCGCGTCCGGCGTCCTCCTGTTCATCCTGTTCGAGAGAGAGAGAGAGAGAGAGAGGAGGCTATGATGCAAACTTCGGTGGTGTCGAATCCCTCGTCTTGTACCGAAGCCACCTCCTCTTCAGCCGCCGCAGCCTTCTTGCCTTTCCGTCCTCTCCGCTTCAAGGTCTGTCTCCGCTATTCTTTTCTCCCTTCCTTTTTGGTTTGAATTGGGGTGGTTTCCGGTCCCCCGGGGATCACAAGGTATCGCTGTGTAAACGACAGGATTCGGGCGTCCGGGGAACCAGGATTTCGATCTTGACGCGCGGGTTTCGCTCGCATAGGGGTTACGCTCTTCGGTCGATTCCCAGATTTAGGAGGCCGGCCGGTGAGCCTCTCGATGGTCTCAATATCGTTTGGTTTGGCCGATGCTTTTTCGTTGTTAATTCTGGTTTTATTTATATTACGCTTGATGAATCAATCACCAAAGTTCGTTTTTTTCCCCGGATGAAGTGCCCCCTTGATGACCGCCATATGAGATCATATAGTTTTAAGGCAATTAGAGGTCCTCTGTCAAAAGGAGAAGGGATTGAATTATCAGGAGATTTGGATTTTTCAGTGTCCCTTGGGTTGCTCTTCATGCCATAATTATGAAGCTCCATAAAGGAATGGGAATATAAGCTAATTGAGGCTTTCAATCCTCCATAAGTATTATTTTTATGCATATTTTGTCGCTGTCTTTTACATTAATTGTTGATATCGGAAGTGAATAAAGTTGCTGCAGGGAAGTGATTAATCAAAGAGTTATTAGAAAAACTAATTTAATGTCGTGAATGTTTGTATGATTTACACAAGTCCGTATTTAAGTCTCAGAATGAAATAGATAAACTTTTGTACTTCATATTATAGAAAACAATGTGTGCATCTGAGACATTAGTCAGAAGAAGATACCACATTACTAGTCATGTAACTGATGCTACACTCCAAGGTCAAAGGATGCTAAATAAGAGAAGAATAATAAGCAGCGAAAAAAACACAACTAATCTGAGTTCATTCTGATTCTGTTATCTGGAGTACCTGATACGAAGTACATTACTTGCGCTTTTAATTCAATTCATGATTACCAACTGAATGTAAATTTTTAGCTAGTGCCTGGAGAAATGTAGACAAATGGACAATGAGGAACATTAAGTTGGAAACTGAATTAAGGAAGTTGATAGGAGAGAAGATTGTGATGTCATGAATGATAAAAGAAAAAAAAAACAAGCAGAACAGTAGAGTTGTAAGAACTCCAGCAAAGTTACTTCACTTCGTCAAAGGCAAAGAAGTTGGACTGCAAAGAACAAGATGAATGGTGCTATCAGTTGTTTTTTCACATAATTTTTGAAACCCAAAAATACTCATATTGCATAATACAATTGACTACATTGACATACAATAAGTATCTTTTAGTCTTAAGCTCATTTTCTTGAAATCATATTTTCCAAAGTATATGCATTGTGTCTGAAGTTGCACCACTGTCTTCCTATAAGGTGTTTAGCATGAGGGTTATCTATTTCTTAGCACAGTATAAAAGCCATTTTAACTTGGTTGACCGTTTTTTTTGTTTTTAGAAAACCAAAACTATAGGATGCTATGCTCCTCTTCTTTCCTCTGTCTTTATGGGTCTATGTTAGCTTAATCATTCTTTCTTTTTGCTACAGTGGTTAAATCAGTTGCTACTCCTGATCCATTAGTAGAGTTACCTCTAACTGCTGAAAATGTTGAGTCGGTGTTGGATGAAGTGCGACCATATCTTATAGCAGATGGAGGAAATGTAGTACTTCATGAGATAGATGGAAACATTGTAAGATTAAAATTACAAGGAGCATGTGGTTCTTGTCCAAGTTCTGTAATGACGATGAAGATGGGCATCGAGCGTCGCTTAATGGAAAAAATTCCAGATATAGTTGCTGTCGAACCAATCACTGATGAGGAGACTGGTCTTCAGCTGAATGAAGAAAATATAGAGAAGGTAACAAATAGCATATTAATAATTATGTTAACATGTGGTTTTCTCCATTGGAAATTTGGGATGCTGAATGTGTCCTATGTTCTTTTTTGTCGTGATTGTGACCGCAAAAGTGTTATTTTAGGTCCATGATTTTTGAAGATTTTTAGTCTTTAAATTGAACTAATTACCTTCCATATTTTAGGGGTGCTAGTTCACATTATTTTTTACTTTTTTATTATAAATGTTCTAGTGTTTGTGCATTTCATATTTCTCGTGTACGTTTCTTCAAGGATTATCGATTATAGAAAGTTAAGGTATCTACGAGTTGCCACCATGAAAACAGAATTGATCAAACATAAAACATTGCTACCTCTACCTTTCCTTGTCTTTGTTCCATCTGTTTAGCTGTTAGGTGAGTATATTTTAATTCAGATGAAATACGGTGTGGGTTCCAACTCTCATGCTAAGCGTCTAATTCTTTAATCATCTTTACCAAACTGAGCTCAAACCCAACTATGAATGTAGTCTCCATAAGGTCTGAACAGCGACCTGTCTGGACATCCTTTGTATATCTTTTTGTTTTGTCAATTTTTTTACAATTGAAACATTTATGCATGTTATATAAGATCTCAATCTTGGCGGTTAGCAAAAGTTTGCTATGTCTCCAACTTATCATGTCCCATTAACTGGACTGTTGCATTGCATCCTGACATGGCTTGTAAAAATGTTGTGGTGTGATTCAATGGTTCGTTGTGGAACAGTTGATCGCCCATTTAGGCTATTACGAGTATATATTTAACAGGGTTTAAAGATGTAAGTTTAATTACACATGAGCCTCTCGTTGCATTGTATTTGAGCAACTTCCAATGTAACACTGTCTGGAACACTTTCAGAACAGCGAGTTTTATCTATTTAGGCCTTATGTTCCTTTGAAGTTAAAAACAAGAAGTTAAATCTTGCTATTGCTAAAGTGTAGCTCTTGATGAGAGAAAATGATAATGAAAAATTTCATACCAAATTGTATTGATATATGAACTCAATAAAGCATTTTCCCAGTGTGAGGTGACTTTGGTAAACTACTTTTTTCATGTCTTGATGCCCTTGGTTGATAACACTTGTTTATAATTCTCATGATTCCAGCTTGAATATTGCACCATTCACTCGTGCTATTGCTGAGAAGAGCTAAGTTAGATCTCATTTTGGAGTCCTTGTGGATTTGATTGCTGTTCAAGAAATGGAAGTTTGTGACCAAAACCCTCTAGCGATTTATTTCCAGCTGAAGCTTGGAATCACTAAGAATGATATTGATTTCCGTGCTTGATGGCAATATTTCTTGGACTGGAAGGAGGACATTTTTTTGCAAGAATTCTTAACTTATCCTTTGTGGTTCAACTTCTTTCTTGTGGTGTTTTTCTGCTGCCAACATTGTACTGAATTGTTTTGAAATCTTGGCTGCCTTGATATTACCATTTCTTTGTGTGATTACATAAACAAGCAGATGCCAGAATGAGAAGCCTGATACTCTGCCTCTTTTTCCATGTTAGGTACTTGATGAGATAAGGCCATACCTTGCAGGAACTGGTGGTGGTGAGCTTGAGCTAGTCAAAATCGAGGAGCCCATTGTTAAGGTTCGGCTAACAGGGCAAGCCGCCGGTGTGATGACTGTTCGAGTGGCAGTAACTCAGAAGCTGCGAGAAAAGATACCTGCCATTGCGGCTGTTCAGCTTTTATCGTAGGTCGGCCGAAGACTTATTTTTATACTTATTCTTACACTATGATGTTGTAAGACGTTGTATAGTCAATAATTTTGCTTGATACAAAAAGCTCAAGAGACTCATCATCTTTTCAAAATCGAAGCCTTTGTGATTGATTTGAGGTGATTTTGATTGCATCTCTCATGTTGTGTAACTTCAGAGATAAACAATGTCTAGAATATGTTGTGCAAATTATAACTTTACATCCAGCACGATATATATATATGGTCATGATAGTCCACATGAACCATGGCAAAATTTGGGTTTCTTTCTCTTACAATAGAATTATTAAACTATAATATGTATGAAGTATGATGCATCCAGTAAATACAATGTCAATTTTTTTTCACAGGGGGAAGACTTTATGATTTTTCTAGAAAGTAAATCTTCTACAATAATTAGGGAATGAGACTATAAATTTTTGTCTATGGACAACACTAGAAAAAAAAAAAAAATCAAACTTAATATCAAGATTTCCAAAACTTAACCTAAACTCTGATGTAGGTATTCATTTATAATTTTTTAATAGATTTTAATTTTAATATATAATTTTTTTATATAAATTAAATAATATATTTAACATTGTAAATATGTCATTTATAATTTTTTAATAGATTTTAATTTTAATATACAAATATTTTTTATATAAATTTAATAATTTATTTAATATTGTAAATATGTCATTTATACTTTTTTAATAGATTTTAATTTTAATATATAAATTTTTTATATAAATTTAATAATATATTTAATATTGTAAATGTGCGCTTTCATCACTTATCTTAGAGGGGAAAAAAAGTATATAATCTTATCTATAAATAAGAGGTTTTCTTATCAAAAATTAATATATCAGGATAAAATCATAAATGTGCTAACTATTTTAGTTGATAAAATTTTTATGCTCCATATATTAGTATGAAAGTATTTAGTAAAGAAAAAAAAGAATTATATTCATATATATCATCGAGTGTTTCTCCATCTTGATTCTAACATTTGTGCA
Organism: Musa acuminata AAA Group; assembly: GCF_036884655.1. NCBI lineage: Eukaryota > Viridiplantae > Streptophyta > Magnoliopsida > Zingiberales > Musaceae > Musa > Musa acuminata. The sequence continues at coordinate 13,921,837 of NC_088343.1, read as the reverse complement.
CGTAGTGAAGCAATAATTAAGATCAAACCAAGTAATAGGGAATCCAAGTTTAATTGATTCTAACAAATTAATCCTTTTTAGCATACTAGAAATAGTCTATTCCTAATAACAAGAAAATCCCACAATTTGCTCGATCATGTGTTCTTTTGATGATATACATGAAAATAATTATTAAGCTTATCGCAAAATATACTCGATTATGCCCCTTATACGTGTTCGGCTGTGATTCACCCAAATTCGAATCTTGCAGCTGATCCTCCCGCAGTAAACCACGAGAATAATAGAGGAATTAAATCCACCGTCCAATCGGCATCAATCGGATAAGACGCGTGAACGTCTAAGTAACTCCCGTGCGTGGTCGCGACTTACCGAAGCGAGGGGTCGTGATGGGGATGGTGACCTGCTGTTCAAGTTGACGACAAGCGCGTCTTTGCCCGCGATCCCGTCCAGGTTCGCTCCCACTCCTCCAGATATTCCCATTCTTAAACGGGCTAATGCCGGTCCCTTCCCTCTCTCTTATACCGTCTTCCTCTGCCCTTTTCTGAGGCTAGGGTTTCCTTCGTTCTCTCTCTCTCTCTCTCTCTCTCTCTCTCTCTCTATCTGCCTCCCTCTCTTCGCCTTTGATGGAAGCTAGCAGCCTCTCTGCCTCGCCCTCCGCCTCCCTTCACCGCTGCTGTTTCCGTTCGTGTTCTTGTTGTTGCTGCCGCTGTTTCTGTTGCTACCATCTGTAGAGTTTGGAATCGTCGTTTGATTCCAGTCTTTGATTTGAAATGGATCACACTCATCACCAGTCGAACCTGTCCCTGGGGTTCCATGCCGTTCCTCTACCTCCGCTGACGTCTCGTGCCCCCATCGCGGACGACTCGATCTCGCTCCAGATCGATCCGGGCCTTCGGGACCCGTCCCACAACCCTCGGCCGATCCCTCTGCAGTTTTTCGACCAACAGCCGGACAGCGCCCGCGATGGATCCGTGGGGGCGAACGATGGCGAGGAGTCCGATGAGGAGGATCAGAAGGAGGAAGAAGTCAGGATTTTAGGGTACTCGATGTGCATCAAGAGGCAGAGGAGAGGGGATTCGTCCTCCTCTTGCTCGTCGTCATCCATGCTACTCTCGAAGAGGGCCAGGGTGGAGCCTGATCTCGAGACGCGGAGGGACGCTGTCCGGTCCTGGGGAAACCAGCCCTTATCTGCAGCCGACCCTGAGATCTTTGAGATCATGGACAAGGAGAAGCAGCGGCAGGTACTGGGAATTGAGCTCATCGCTTCGGAGAACTTTGTGTGCCGTGGCGTGCTCGATGCCCTCGGTAGCCATTTGACAAACAAGTATTCTGAGGGATATCCGGGTGCCCGATACTATGGTGGGAACCAGTACATTGACCAGATCGAGCGGCTATGCCATGACCGTGCCCTTGCAGCGTTTGGTCTCGATCCTGAGTGCTGGGGTGTGAACGTTCAGCCTTACTCGTGCACCTCAGCCAATTTCGCGGTGTACACAGGCTTATTGCTCCCAAAGGATCGAATCATGGGGCTGGATTCACCTTCAGGCGGGCATGTTAGTCATGGTTATTACACGCCCAGCGGAAAGAAAATATCTGCAGCTTCCATTTTCTTTGAGAGCTTATCATATAAAGTGAATCCGCTCACAGGTTACATTGACTATGATAAGCTTGAGGAAAAGGCGATGGATTATCGACCAAAGATACTGATCTGTGGTGGGAGCACGTATCCACGAGAGTGGGATTATGCTCGAGTTAGGCAGATTGCAGATAAGTGTGGAGCAGTGTTGATGTGTGATATGGCTCACATTAGCGGGCTTGTGGCTGCCAAGGTTGAATTCCCTTATCCTCTTTTGGTTAAAGATTTTTCTTACCTTTTAGTCTGTTACCTCAGTGTGAATATGAACTACCCATCATTTGTCTCTACTGTGACTACGTGAGGACACTGTTATCCTTCTATCTAGTTGCAGTAAAGAAGAATGCCACTTGAAAAAATTATATGTATTTAAGGCAGACCAATGAAAACGAGTTGACTCTTTTTCGTCTCTTGTTAATAGTGTAAGTTTACTTTTATGTCTTTTGTTCTATAAAAGCTGTACTGACATAGATATTCATTGTTGGCATTGATGTTTCTCATTCCTTTAGCTAAATCAGTAATCTAATTGATTTAAGTCATAACAATATATTAAAAAGTTTCATCATGTTATCAGTTGTATACTCTTAAATGAGTTAACTATGAGCTAGTCATGCTGGAACGCAATATGGTTGCAATAAAAAATGATTATCTTTTAGTTACTCAAATTTAAGTGAGTGAAGGCGGTTCTTCTTTTGAAGTTCACACATTAAGAGAGTGGCTACCAACACTCCCTCCTGATTCTGACACCCGACTTTATTGTCTGATTTTGTGCTAGTGAATTATGTTTCATAGAACTGTTTATGGAATTCTTGGTAGCTATGTAATGCAACTTCTCTCTTTAGTTTCTATTGATGAATAAATGGACTTTACTCACTACCAGTTTAACCATTTGCAGGAATCCCTGAGCCCCTTTGATTATTGTGATATTGTTACTTCAACAACTCACAAAAGCCTTCGAGGACCTAGGGGTGGTATAATTTTCTTCAGGAAAGGGAAGAAACAGAAAAGGCAGGGGTTTTGCCTTGGTCAAACAGATGAAAATGATAGATATGATTTCGAGGAGAGGATAAACTTTGCTGTTTTCCCATCACTTCAAGGCGGTCCTCATGATAATCATATAGCTGCTTTAGCAATAGCTCTAAAGCAGGTGGCTACACCTGAATACAAAGCATACATTCAACAGGTCAAGAGAAATGCTCAAGCATTGGCATCTGCTTTACTGAGAAGAAATTGCAGACTGGTCACTGGGGGCACAGACAACCATTTGTTACTTTGGGATCTCAGAACCTTCGGTTTAACAGGTACTCATGAAGATCAATATTCTTAAAATTATCAAGCACGAAAAATGTTTCTTAGATATGCCAGTCTTTGCAAAAAAGAAAAGGTCCATGGAACTAAGAAATGATTTATGGGAACAGCCTTTAACTTCTCAAATTGCACAACAAAGAACAGAGTTGCTTCTTTAAATTTGCAAGGAATTTACTTTTACCTGTATGTGCTTTTTCTGTTATTTTGCATGTGCTCTGTATCTTCAGTTTTTTCCTCTGGGCTGTAGGTTATTACATCCTCCTTGTCTATTAAATTACAACTACTGTTAATTTACTAAAGCTACGATGATTTTTAACAAATAAACATAACTTGAATCAATGGGATGGGAAATCTTTGAGGCTTGACTCTTTCTTTTTTTTTGTGCTGTCCACTGATTTGGCAGTGTAGCTTCTCTTGTGATCTTAGGTCTACTAGTACAATTGTGTGTGTGTGTGTGTGTGTGTGTGTGTGTGTGTTGATTGAAGGTTGTAAGAACATTAGTTCTTAAAAAGGAAATAAGTGACTTGTATACTACAGATTTGCTGGTGGCATCCAATTTAGCATCGTCATCTGTTTTCAAAATATGAATCTTGCTGTTGCCTTTTATGATGGAAATGCCATGATGATAATATAGGTTTTCTCCAACATGTGCTGCCCTTTGTTATTGTCATGTAGCTCTTTTAAACTCTTATTGAACTATTCTTTCACTCGTGTGTTTTAACATGCAAATATATCTGGTTGGGTTTGCTTATGAAATACAATCACTTTCATGGGCTTCTTTGAACCTTATTGTTATTGGCCAGGATTACTAGTTTACATTTGTTGAAACATGGTGTCAACTGCAAGTAATAATGGTGACGGACTGATATGTGGCCTTTTGTATTGGAAGTAGCATCTTGTTATTGGTATTTGGTACACATGATACTTGTTTGAGAGGGTGTGTATGCAACAAACATGATATAGTCAAACCTTGAGAATAAATTTTCACTAAGGATAACATGATTAGACAAATCACATCTGAAACTGTTATTTTTTGGGAGGGAAATTGAAATAAAAGGGTTTTGAGATTGCAGAGCTTTAGGCTGGATGAAATGCAATTTGTAGAAAACCATGGGGGATCACAGGTGAACTTTTTAAATTCTTGATAGCAATAATGGAGCTTAGTTCATTATTGTGTCCTCTATAAGTACGACAAGAGTCAGATCCAACAAGTATGTTGATGTAAGAAAAATGCTTTAGATATTTACTAAACTTGGCTTTAGATATTTAGGCTGGATGAAATGCAATTTGTAGAAAACCATGGGGGATCACAAGTGAACTTTTTAAATTCTTGATAGCAATAATGGAGCTTAGTTCATTATTGTGTCCTCTATAAGTATGACAAGAGTCAGATCCAACAAGTATGTTGATGTAAGAAAAATGCTTTAGATATTTACTAAACTTGGCATATGTATTCTTGGCTTTCTTGAAAATGCAAAAAAGAGTAATTGGAATGTAAAACTTCAGGAACTGAGGGACAAAAATGTAGAAAGTGAAATACAGTGTCAAGATAATTTGGTTGCTGACATCTTTCTGCTTTTTAAAGAAATAAACATGAATTTGTACGCTAATTATAAAATTTATAAATTTAGCAATCAAAACTAATATGTCGTTCAAAGTTTAAATTATAATTTGAGTTATGATGCTTTGCTTGTGGTTGATCATATAGTTTAAATTATAATTGGACTTATGACTTATAATTATAGTTTAAATTATAGTTTAAATTATAATTATAGTTTAAATTACATCTATGTCTAGCTTATTGATGTTCTTTCACTTAGTAATCCAGTGTCTTTTCCCCGTATATTAAGTTCCTTTAGTGTTTAGGAGAAATTTACAGGAGAAATTTATAGGTAGCCACTTTTTCAATCAAATCAGTTTTGTTAGGTGATTGGTCACCAATTTAGAGAGCTAATATCAGACGTTTTTGGTGATTTTATGAATGTTATATGGATATTATTAGCTCCGGTTGGACTTTTGGTTGGTGCATGTTCGCATAAATAACAATGTTTTTTAGAATTACCCAAGTGCTTGGTTTTGGCACCAGTTTTTTAAGATATAACTTCAAACTTAGTTATCAAAACTTGGTAATATTTATGAAACATAGACCATTCTTGCATGGTCAGTTATACTTAGTATTCTGATTTTGTTGTAATGTTGATATCCTCTTTAGCAACAAATTTCATTATGACTATGATCTTTGAAGTATCAACGCAGATACAGGACACTGTTTCAATAGAACATGGATATATTTAAACTCCAAAACTTGAAAAATCAGATGCATTGTAGAATGGATACACAAATGAGGGAAACAATTAATAACTTAAGATGTATATAAATATATAATACTACAGGATAAAGTTTGACACCTATGGTGTTAGAATGATTTATAATAGATTTACAAGTAATATGCAAGCATCTATAATTCATCTTTTAAGATATTATTTTCAGAACGTACCATATGAAGAATATAGATGAGATAGAAAGAACTTTGATAACTAAAGTGAAGTATCCAAGAACTATCCTGAAAGTACCCTATCTTTTTTATAATTATTTAAAATTTTGGATACTTCGAGGAGGCATTTGACATGTGTCTGGTATCTTATATGTGATTCAATATAGGGCAAGCAATTCAATATGCTTGTAAGTAATAAATCTCCATAAAATTCTTTGAATTTTTCTTGTAAAAAATATTGATGGCAAATGAGATGAGATGCTTCTCATGTCTGCTAACTAATTAAAGGAAGTAGAATTTCTTTCCTACAAAACAGGACCCTTCATTTCTGTATATTCATTGCATGTCAATGAATACAAGATTAACCACCTTCCAAAAGTATATGATTTATGTTAAAATAGGCAACTTATCAAGAGCCACTTTTGGAGAACATTTCTTTTATCAACTTAGCTGTGCTTAATCAATGCAACTTGTGTGCAGGTTATAATTATAATCTTTAGAAATTTTCTTATTATAGACATGACTCTTTACTGATGGTAATCCTGAAACAGGTAAGAACTTCGAAAAGGTCTGTGAGGCATGCCACATTTCTCTGAACAAAACCCCAATTTTTGGTGACAATGGTGCCATCTCTCCAGGGGGTGTGAGAATAGGTGACCTCTCTCATGCCCATATATATTTTCAATATCAAACATGCAGGTTCTGTATGTTGGAAGGATTTTAAGCAACTTGTACGGGTTTTGCATGTGTAGGAACTCCTGCTATGACAACCAGAGGTTGTTTAGAGGGAGATTTTGAAATGATTGCCGAGTTTCTTCTGAGGGCCGCACAAATAGCAAGTACCATACAGAAGGAACATGGGAAGATACAAAAGGAGTTTCTGAAGGGCCTCGAAAGCAGTAGGGATGTTGCTGAGCTTCGCAACCGTGTGGAGTCCTTTGCTTCACAGTATGCAATGCCAGGATATGATGTTTAAGGGGGGACTTCCAGAGATCTTGCTATTCTCCATAACATGGTAACTGTCTTAAATACATGTTATACTGCAAAAACATGGTGACAGTCTTTAATTGCTTTCCATTGTTTGCTTACCTTACTGTACAAAACGAAAGTACCATTTTGAGTTGATTTGGACATAGATGCATATTGTTTTGTAAAAGTCAGAACCTTGCCATATTACCCACCCTTTTTGTTTCTGGTCCTATAATTGGAATGTTCATGCTATTTGTACATCAAATACTCGACTTGAGAGCAGCTAGCTTATGAGCTCTAATATCCTTATATATATATATATATATATATATATATAGTTGTAAGTTAATTGAGAGAAACATTGTTTCGTTTGTCATTTTGTTGTTATCCATGGGCTTTATTTGTTTTGGAGTTCAAAGTTGTGATAAGTGAGGCTAGGGATTGCTATAGTAAATTTGTGTCGCTCCGAATCAAGATGGGCAAAGCAAATATCTGCTCACTCTTTGATGTTGCGATGAGATACGAGCCTTTCATAAATTTATGGAATCGGAGTGTGACACGTTGCTGCTCTATCATTCCACATTTCTAGTCTCAAGGGCAAATCACAAGGGATTTTCCTTCAGTGGATTCGTGGAGATTGCCCTCCTCTACTCCATACCGATTAAAGTTGTTCGGATGCAGTACTTGCCGATTATGACAAACTGTGGTCGGACGGCGCACGAACACTGATCTTAGGAAATCAAGCGTCGAAATAAATATCGTTTCATCAGATATTAAGATTTATTGACAATGAATACAACAAGCGCCCGTGGCCTAATGGATAAGGCGTCTGACTTCTAATCAGGCGATTGTGGGTTCGAGTCCCACCGGGCGTGTTTTTTTTATTATTTCTCCGTTTCGTTTTTTCACAACAATCATCTTTATTTTATTTTATTTTTCTAAATCATATTTCTTATTGTGGGTTAGAAGAGTCCCCATCTGTTTTCTTTTCCTGAAAACATGACTAATAAAATGAGAAATACAAATTCAACGTAAAAAAAAAAAAAAAATTCCAGCGAAACTTGCTGCCTAAGTTTGCCACTGTAACTGTGACATGGATTCATTCCAAATGCTCTCTCTGTCTCTCTCTCTCTCTCACTGAAAAGTCAACAAATACACTCCTCTTTAGCTCCCAAAATTCCACAGCTTCAGCATGGAATTAATGCTGGTTTCTGAAATGGCTGCATCAACTTGACGAGTAAACCAAGGCACTGCCTTTTGATTCCCTTCAATCGCACGGAGTTTAATCACAATAATGAGGCGTATAGAGCCTTTCATTTTCTTATCATCTTATTGTTTCATCATCGTCATCCTCTTTTCCGAGTTTATCGGCTCATCTCCCTCCTCCCATGTAAATTTCTCATGAAATATTTTTGTCCCCATTGCTGTCCCCCGAAACTGTCACTCACTCACTCAGTCACTCACCAATCTATGGGGCCCAAGAAGCGGTCCCGACTTGGTAGGGACGTTGGTGCCAATGGTTTGGGGTAACAATGGGTTAGATTGGTGGATAAATAAGGCCCCAAAGCTGTAGCTGAGACGTCGCCAGTCCATCTCACCCGCTCTCCGTCTTCCTTCTTCCGCTTCCGAGCCGGCGGGGAAGGACGAGCCCTGTGACCGGGTGCCGGATACAGATCGCGGTCGACGGCTCCTTTGAGGATAAGAGCTCCGCCTCCGCTTGCTTCTTCGATCTCAATCGGAGGAGGATGGGAACTTGGGAGGCCGTCAGAAGAGGGCGGCTCTTAATCGCCTTGTTGGTCGCCGCCGCGGCGATCCCGCCCGCCTCCTCCGCGGCCGCCACCACTCTTCCGAAGAAAGCGAAGGCGTCGAGCCCTCCGGAGCTGTTGTCGGAGCTTCCGGTCCACGCTGGTCGCCTGGTCCCGTCCTCCGTTGTCTTCCCCATCTACGGCGACGTCTACCCCCACGGGTGCGCATCGAGATTTGGGCTTTGGTCGATTTATGGTCTCAAATATTTGAATCTTGATCGAATTCGCAGGCTTTACTATGTAGTGATGAACATTGGCGATCCGTCAAAGCCCTACTTCTTGGACGTCGACACCGGCAGCGACCTCACCTGGCTCCAGTGCGACGCCCCCTGCGTCAGCTGCTCCAAGGTCGGATCTCATCCTCATCCCCTTCCATTCCAATTGAAATTTCAACATAATTCCAAGTATTATCTCAAGATTCAAGTAAAAGTTGCACCTTTCCTTTGGATTTGGTGACTTCAGGGGCCTCACCCGTGGTACCGGCCGAAGAAGAGCAAGCTGGTGCCCAGTGGAGACCCCCTCTGCGCCGCCCTTCACTCGGGCATCGCCCAGGGCGAGAACAGCGGTCAATGCGACTACGAGATCCAGTATGAAGACCGCGGCTCCTCCCTCGGCGTCCTACTCTACGACGCCTTCTCTCTCCGCCTCACCAACAGCACCCGCGCCAGCCCCATCCTCGCCTTTGGGTCAGCATCCGATCTCCAGCACTTCACCTTCTCCAAAAATTCCATCTTTGCGACCCATATACAATGCAGTTGGTACGTGCAGGTGTGGGTACGATCAGCAGTCCGCGGTCCAGGACGCCTCTGCGCCGACCGACGGTGTTCTCGGGCTTGGCACTGGGAAGGTTAGCGTTCTATCGCAGCTGAGCAATCAAGGGGTGACCAAGAACGTCGTCGGCCACTGCCTCAGCGGGAAGGGAGGAGGCTATCTTTTCTTTGGAGACGATTTGGTCCCCAGCTCTCGAATGACTTGGGCGCCCATGTCTCGTATTGGATTCCGGTGAGGTGGCTTTTGCTGCGACTCTGATCGAGTTCGCGGTGAGAATCCTGATGACTTTGAATTGCATCAGGAACTACTACTCGCCTGGGCCAGCAAAACTCTACTGGGGGACACAGTCTCTGGGAGCGAAGCAAATAGAAGTGGTTCTCGATACCGGGAGCACCTTCAGTTACTTTGAGTCTCATCCCTACCAAGCATTCCTCTCAGCTGTAAGTATGAGCTCGCTCGCTCTTTGGATTCAGTTGTTCTGGAATTTGTTCAAAGCAGGGGATTTGATGTATGGGAGCTTGAGACATTGCAGGTGAAGAGTGATCTGTCGAAGACACCGCTGATTGAGGAGTTCGATGATTCGGCCCTTCCGGTGTGCTGGAAGGGGCAGAAGCCATTCAAGTCTGTGAGTGATGTCAAGAAGTACTTCAAGACCTTAGCTCTCGACTTTGTGAAAGGAAAGAGAGCATTGCTTGAACTATCTCCGGAAAACTACCTCGTCATCACAGTAAGCATTTACAACATCTCTCTCTCTCTCTCTCTCTCTCTCTCTCTCTCGCTGTCAATCTTACTGAACAAAAGAAAAGAAAACTAAGGATCTTTGATTGCAGAAACATGGCAATGCATGCTTGGGAATCCTCAATGGCAGTGAAGCTGGACTCAGAAACCTCAATGTAATTGGAGGTAAACGGCCCGTAGAGACTGAATAGGAAAAGCTCCTCGTTGTTGTTGTTGTTGATCAAACTTTGGTTGGATTGTTGGTGTTTTCAGACATATCTCTGCAAGACCACATGGTTGTCTATGACAATGAGAAGCAGCACATTGGATGGGTTCGTGCGGCATGCAATAGGCTCCCCAAGTCTGGAACTTCCTCTCTCTGATGATTTACTACTTCCTTTTACGTGGGTGTGCATGCAAAGGGGTGGGCGGGGGTTCTCATACTGCAACTCTTTTCTGTGTCTTCAAACAGTGCTGATGACCATGGCCTTGAGGATGGTGATCTGTCTCAATATGCCAGCATGGGTGTCCTAAAATGAGAAAGGCCTTCATACTACCACTGGAAAACAGTAAACAGTGTGATTTCTGATACAAGTAATGCCCTGCCCCCTCAGATATGTATGACGCTTTTTGTTGCAGCTCAGATATGTATGATGATAGGGGGTTGTATTTTCCTATTTCTTTGGATGTAATCATAGTAAGACAAAATAAAAGTCATATACAGCAGCACTGGGACAGTTCATGGATCAAAATCATGTCTCTCTTTGGATCATCTACTTTGAATGTACAAACAGAGTGTGTTTGTAGCCTTTAAGCATCTTCTCATGATTCTTTTTGGATCAGCTCTCTTCTGTGCAGGTGGAAAGTACAGCTGCTGCTGAAACAGCATGTTTAGTGTAAATTTTGACTTTAATCTGAATTGAGTTTGTTAATGAGTCCAACACTCATACATGGGAGTGGACTACGGGTTCGTAATGGGATCCGATTTGGTCTGGTTAGACCAAACATGACTCGAGATTTAGATTCACTGATGGTTGCCCATTTTAATGTGATCGGATCGGTTATTCTTGAGTTCGGATCGGATCCGGATTTGGCTAGATCCGTTCTGGATGGCGGTCTTTTAAGCGTTCGCTCTCCCCCCCGCCCTCTTAATTGCCCCCAAATCTCCTCCGCTTCCCACTCCCTCTCGATTCCAAAACCCTCGCTGGCCTCTTCTACAGATGGATCGATCGATCATGCGATGAAGAAGGAAGAGGTACGGCAAGGCCTATCCCGCCAGAGAGAAGTAGGCGTGCTACTCTACCCTCGTACAATCCTCTATATCTTGTGAATGATCTATTGTTCGTTCTCACCGTGATGCTTCTCGCGTTGAAGTGCGTGTTCAGGGTGATCTGCGAGGCTGCAGATCGAGATCCAGCACTGTCGGAGCCAACCGAACGTCTTCCGTTTCTTGGCTTGGTTCCATGATGAGACCGGCGTCTACTTGGACCTCGAGTTCGCGGTTCAGGTGAGCTTTACAAGCCTGTGATTCTTGGCTTGGCTGGACGCCCATAATCATGTTATCCATAGGGACATCAAGCACCTTGTGAACCTGTTGCTGGATATTGAGGGATTCCTAATTACTTGATCTTAGTCGTGATGCTCCCATCTTTTTGCCCATGATCACAGTTGTAGCATATTTGTGCGATCTACCATGTTTCTGATGTAGTTCATCTTGTCAATTATCATCATGAGGGATTCAATGGTGGCAAAAAATGTTATAACATCATTTCTATGGCAAAAACCTGTGTTAATATCTTTCACTTGTCATAAAGTGTTTTAGAACTTTTCAACCTCATTTTAATAATTTGAAGTGTGTTTGTTTTGTTGAAACTCGAAAGTGAAGACCTACGAGTGGAGTTTGATGGGAAATGATCCCTTCCTTGTTCCAAAATGTTGCTGAACTCAAGAACATGAGTTCTCAAAGTCTTGGTACTTGACTTTGGCTGGACTGGCCCTTAGATGGCGTTATCTATATGATGACTCTGGTTTCAACATAATCGTCTTGAATTATGATTTGATTTTGTCTTTTTGATGACTCTCTAAACATGTCTTATGTACAAGTTATGTTTTCCCCAAGGTCTTAATAAGCATCATTCCATTTCAGATAACAAACCCTCTTATCCATCAACTTAATGTAGTTAACACTGCTAGTTACAGTGGAAGTGGCATGCACATGTTCATACAGCTCATAAAACCAAAAGTAGTACACTGGGTTGAGGAAAAGTCCAAAATCTGTCCAATTCAGAGAAAAAGAAATCCAGAATTCATGTAATCCTGGTTTTACAGGAAAGCTGAAGCCAAAGCTCCAATAAATTTTTGAAGGTTTTTTCGGATTGTGTGAATTCCAAAATTCTTCATCACCCAGGCTACCAAAGAAACCCAACAGCCCACCAACACAGTGGCAGTCAGGAATTCAGTAGGTCTCTGTAGCTACCAAATCCATCCAAGAAACCTATACTTGGCATAAAGTATTGCCACTTTTATAAAGCATCAATTTTTTTTTTGGTTTTATTGCCATCAACTAAATGAAGTTTGTTCATGTAGCAGCGAGAATTTAGGGCAGTCACTCTATTCTGTACATGTAATGAAATCCATATTTAGATCAATGACATGTCTGATTTTCTACTTTGCTGAGATGACTTAAAATAGCAGATTTTGGATGGGCTGTGCAGTCAAATGCTAAGAGACACTGTGTGGTATTGTTGATTGTCTAGCACCAGAAATGGTAGAGAAGAAGGAACATGATTATGCAGTTGATAATTGGACTTTAGGCATTATTTGCTATGAGTTCCTTTTTGGTGTTCCCCCATATAAGGCTGAATACTAGTATGGCACATTTATATTTAATTCCCCCATACTGCTCCTTGTGTTTGCTTCATTATTATGCTGAGTAGATTTTTCTGATCCAGGATAATGAAAGTTGACATAACGTTCCCTTCCACTCTCTGTCTGATGAAGCTAGTGATGTTATCGGCAACGTAAGTTTGAACCCCCAAAAAAGCATTCTTTAAAGTAAGTTTAGTCAGTGATTTGGAGTTCTGATGTTTGACATCAAATGGTAGCTTCTTGTAAAACAGTAAGATTCATCAAGGTTACTGTCACTTCATTAGATTTTTTATGCTTCCATGGATTTCCAAGAATGATGATCCTTCTTGCATTTGTTGTAAAAGAGTTTTTTAGGAAGGCATATGCTAAAAGAACACTTAAATGTGGTGGTCTCCATTTTCCCCTTGGTTTCTTGATGCAGTGGACATTCCCTCAAACACTTTTTATGACAATCTCTGCTGTAAGGCTAATAATTGGTTTGTGCTAATATAGAAAGATTTTTTGGTTTGATCGCCTGGTGAGATCTTTTTTATGATGGCCTATTTGAAATGATACCTATGTAATGGTGTGATGTCACAAAAGGGGATCATTACTCTTTGCATAGTAACAATAACTTGCAAGTTACAACTTCTAAGAAGGAATACGAAACATGTTAAATTGTTTCAGGGTCAACAGTCTGTAGGTATCTCTATTTGTCTGGAACTTATGATTTATCTCTTTTTTTATACTTCCAAGAATGTTATGGTTGAAGTTTTTGATCATCAGGACATTTTGGCAGAATATGGTGTTGGCAAATAACATAGCACATGCCTACATCTGCTGGTAATACATTAAAATTTTTTGCATCATATTTGGAAGTCTCATCGTTCTTCCCGTCCAATGTAAATCAATCTGTGCAGGCAATGGTTTGGTCGGGTGGAACAGCAAGGAGGATGCAGTAAGCTTCATCCGAGTGGTTAAAGCAGCACAACTCCTCGAGGATGCTGAGGTAAAGTGCCAATGAATCATTTTTATATTTGCATGTAGGCCTTCATACTGTTTAAAATATTTTATATTTTTAATAGTGCCCCCATATGAGGAGCTACTTCTTATTAAAATAAAATATGAACAATTGGCATATTTTAAGGTAAGCAAAATTGCACTAAAATTATTGTAAGAAGATAGCAAACAATGGTTTATGCCTGGCTCACTTTTATACTATTTAATTCTTGGTTTGTTGTAGGACTTTAAGCGTTTATAGTGAAAAGGACATGTTAGATATCAATATATTACATCCCAATGAATGAGCACTTGCAGTAATCTGAAGTCTAGAACTGGAGTCATCATCATCCATCCACTGAACAGTCATCAGCAACAGTTTGCCGATTCAAGTTGGATTCATTGTGATCATACACCCCACCCAATCGTGTTTGCCGGGTTATTGCTGGTGTCGTTCTGCAGGTCCGCAGTAACCAGCAATAGCGGGCAAAAGTTATCGAACGTTCATTTACAGTCATTTGCTAAATCTCCCAAAAGGGCCTTTGCAGGTGAACGAGGAGATCAGGGAAGGGGTCGTGGAAGAAGGCCGGCGAGACGGCCGGCAGCCCACCAACTCCCGTGGCGTCCTCCTCGTCGATGAGCCCGACGCCGAGCTCCATGTCCCAGTCGTCGTAGTCGTGGGCGTGGCTCTCGACCTCCCGCTCGCAGGCGAACTCCGACGACGACAGCACGTGCTCCGAGCCGGTCGACTCCCCCGTCAGAGGCGGCAGTGACTCGGGCGAGTCGAAGCAGATCATTGCACTTCTCGGCGCCGGCACGTGCGAGACGACACCCTGTTTTGAGTCCGGCTGGGCCGGCCGAGTCTTCTTGGGTCCGGCTGCCTTCCGGCCCGGGGTGGCTTGCTTTCCCACCTCCCCCTTCTTGTGGTAGATCCGGCACAGCACCCAGTCATCAAGCTGCATTACGAAACGCCAGCGAGAAATCGGATCAGGTACATGGCGGTCTGTATGTTGCAGCGTACAACCTCATCTAATTGTTGGGCACGTGTAGGACAATGTTGGCGTACCCGGAGGCTGCGGTTCTTGCGGGCGGAGCGATCGACGTCGGCGAGGCGGTACTCGTGCATGATCCAGTTGGTCTTCTCCCCCTTGGGCGGCTTCCCGGAGTAGAACACGAGCGCCTTTTTTATGGCGACCGGGCGAGGCGAACCGACGGGCTTGTCGGCCCCGGTGGCCTTCCAGTATCCCGAGCCGGCGGCCCGGTTCGGCCGCGACCCGTTGGGGTACTTGCGGTCCCGCGGCGAGAAGAAGTACCACTCCTTCTCGCCGTACAGTGCCATGCCTGCCGAGGAGATCATCAGGACTTCAAGATCCATCTGCACCGCGTGATCATGATCGGACGGGATGAGAAATGGGCGAGAGAGGGGGAGGACAGGCACGTGTACCTGGGAGCTGCCAGGGGTCGTACTTGTACAGGTCGACATCGGCGATGATGGGAACGGGGACGGGAATCGCCGCGCACCGCCGGCATAGGTAGTGCATCACCAGTTCCTCGTCCGTCGGATGGAAGCGGAACCCGGGGGGTAGGGCCAATTCGCTGCCGTTCATCGTCGCCTCCCTTTCCGTCGTCGTTCTCTTCGCCTCGGCTGTCGTAAGAAGGCGAAGAACGCTTTGGAATTCGGGAGAGTTGAGGGTAGGGAACTTATATCGTGGAGTGTGGCCTGGATTTACGAAACGTGGCGGAGATCGAGCGGGGAGCAGCAGCGTGGACGGGATTGGGGTGCGCGGATTCTGTCACGGCTGACGTAGTAGGTTGCGGGGCCCGCGTTGTCCCTGTGAGGGGGCGAAGGAACGGCGTCAGCCCGAGGACGGCAGCGGGCGAGGCGGAAGATGGGGACGGCGGAGCGACCGGTGGAAGACGCGGCGAGATGGAGGCGGAGTCGGACTCCAATTTAGGACAGGGGGCACTTAATTAGTGTTTACCTGTCAGCGTCGTGGCACCGGGTATTCCAGGTGGATGCGAAACGTACGGTCAAGATGTTATCCGTTATGTCCATTCCATGATTCCACACTTGAAAAAGGCCACCCGTTTTTGCACCCATCAGGATTCCGGATCTGAGAGTAACGGACGGAGAGTTAAGTTGATAGTAATAAATTGAATTTATACGTGGCAGGCAGCTACAATGATTGGTGTAGGTCAACGATCGGAGGATGGTCTACGGTTCCACGTAGGATTCCCAAGTGGATGTTTTCTATTCTTTGAGCAAGTGCGGTCTCAGGATCTGCATGTGGGTCGCGGATTATTTTTCATGGGTGGATCGTGTGTGAAAGGATACCACCCGGGAAAGTTTCAGGATGGTTCGGTCCACCTAAATCGCGGTCGTGACAAGAGACATGGCCCGCAGGCATGACAACAGACGAGATCCGCAGCAACATCTTCTTCTGGGCCAATAGTTTTATATTATTCGCGAGGCAGGTAAGGAACAAGGGATTAATACCCAATGTTGATGGGTAATGTTGTCCTTTTAATTGGACGGAGGAAGGTGGGGTCGGTCCTTGGTAGACCGCCGCGGCGAGCAGATTACGTGTAGAAGATGCGGCGGTGGCTTCCAATTTGATCTTTTCGTTATTTAACACAAAAAAAAAAGAAAGAACAACCAGTGCTGCAGTCGTCGTTAACATCAGCATTGGGATCACCACATCTTGGTTTGCAGTAGTTTAATTACGCGGAGTCAGATAGCATTCGTTAATTATATATGTCTTCCTTTTCCCTCGCTAGCTCGAAAGGTTGGGGTATGGGGAGACATCACTGTAGGTTGGTCTCTTCACTTCCGGATTCGCTGCTTCACTTCACTGTGGGTTTGCATCAGTGAGTCTAGGAGGAGATCCACAAATTCTATCCGTCAGGCTTTGGTAGTATGAGGGCATTCAGTATAGTTTTTACTGTTTCCTCCTTTGTGGAATTTATGTTGTTTATAGCTAAGTCTTCTAGAAAAACAACAGGATGAATCTGATGAAATGCATTTTTTTACTCTTCACATCCATGATGCATTTAAATAGTAAGGTTAAGAACTCTCATCTTTACTCTTTGTTATTGTTATCCATTGACCCCATAGTTGGAGCCACTGCAGCTGGTAATGCTGTTGTTTTGAAACCATCAGAGGTTTTTATAAGAGTGATTGAGTGATCTATTCCTGAGAAAACAGCACTTTTTTGGTACAAAAGTTTGATAAAATACTCTATCCATGTCTTTACTTGCTACCTAAAAGTGTTTCTCCTGTTCAATATTTTTCTTTTCTAATATTGACTGCCTTGGTGTTCTTTATACGTGACATGCTCCACTTATATAAGATTTTTTGATATAGCTATTTCTTCCATTTAAACAATGTGCAGTGGCTGATGGTTCTGTGCACTTAAACCTGTGACATTGAACAATAACAGAACTACTATGTAAACTTTACAGGCAATGCGAGAGTAGGCCATATATCCTGATGACTGCAGCTGCAAAGCATCCAACACAAGCAATTCCGGAGGTTGGAGTAAAGTCTCTTGTTCTTGTTGATTCCAATGTTGATACAAGTGTACTGATCATTCTTAAAGGAGAAACATTGAATTCTCCTTGTTGGATAGTAGTGTTCATTCTTTACTTGCGAAACTAATTTGTCTTTGTTTCTCAGATTGCAGCAAGCAAACAGAAGGGATGCGACATTGGACGAGCTTGTATTTCACCGGATTATATTATTACAACAACATTATTTGCTCCAAAATTGCTAAGTGGGTAGCGATTTCATCCTGCTTATCTATTGCTCGATTAGTGACCATGATAATTGCAGGTGGATGCTCTAAGATCAACTTTAGAGAAATTATACAGGAAGAATGCGTCGGAATCAGCAGATCTATCTCGCACTGTGAACTCCAACCATTTCTCGAGCTCGATGAGTCTTTTGGATGGTGAAATGGTTTCTGGCACGATTGTCTACGCGGGACACCGGAATGAAGATTGCCGGTACGCATCACACGCAATACCATTTTCAATGAGATGGTTCAAGTTACATGTTTGTAACATCATCCCAATGTGATTGCAGAAGAATAGCTCCTCTTATTAGATGTTTCGGATGTTTCACGATAATGAAAGAGGAAATTTTGACCCTCTACTTCCAGTAGGGTTAAATGTGATTATTGTTGGTGTCAATAACTTTAAGTCGTGGCCTCGGGGCCGACACGATTGGGTTCGGGTCCGAATGATTGGGGATCTTCCTGGGACGACCCTTGAAACTGCTGAGGTGGCCGACTGCAGTAGTCTGATCGCGGTTGGACAGCCGTTGTTTTCACCGGGGTGGGATTCCTCGCCTGAACGCGCGGTGGGAGGCGCTTCATCTTCGCACCTGCACACAGGTCGGGTCGAGAGGCTCGACCCGACCCTTCTGACGGTCAAGTCAGTAGATAGTCTTAGGGGGTTTTTCTTACCTTTTTCTCCCTCCCTTTTCTTTCTGAGCACGAGGGTTTTTACAGGGAATGTTACCATTGCATGATGTGTCCGCTTGCAGGGAGCAGGATCGTACTCTTGGTAACGTCTAACACCGTTGTTGGTGTGGCGTGAAGGACCGGGCTTGCGCAGGACGTGGCGTGCCTCGATCATCATCTTGGTCTGCCTCGGTCAGGCGCATTAAGTCAAACCGAGGCGTGGATCATTATCTTGGAAGAGCTGATGTCAACGCACGTCCCATCATTATTACCACTATCATATTACCACTATCAATTATACCTCAAGGTTTAGTCCTTTTATGGTAGATTTTAAAACTATGTTCATATTATTATTCTCATTTATAACCAATTTACAAGTTTTTTTCTTGCTTCTAATAATAGAGAAGATACATGGTAGAGAGAATAATGTAGACAATATTATCATTGGCATCTTCAAATTCTAGTTCGTTCTCATCACTAAGTAGGTCTCAGATTCAACTACTTAGTCTACTTCTTCAATTTAACTATTTAATTCTTATTTTAAGGCAAGAGTATATTGAGGACAATGAGCGATAATGTAATTTTTATTATAACAATAATGATATTGGATTGAAGACGAAATAGTTTGAGAATCAATAATTGAATAATCTAGACGATTTATGGTTGGACTAAGATTGATGCTACTAATGAGAATTTTTGACTTAATAGAACCACTACTTGGGATGGATTGGGAAATAGTTTATTATCAAAAGACTAAGAAGATGGTCGACGAATTGGATAAGATTTGATATCCTTATTGATCTCAATGGCTCAGGAAGCTTCCTCCATGGTGTTGAGGAAATTAGCAAAGACTATCCATTGAATATCATACCTTAACCCATTAACAAATCTTCAAACGTTGATGATTTAGTCCTTTTATGTTTCACATCTAATTAAAAGTTTCTCAAATCGAGTTAAATACTTTACCACACTAGAATTTAACTATTTAAAGTTTTATAATTGTTTGACTAGTTGGTTTTGAAAGTAGGTTGATAAATATTTTTTCTTAAATTTTTGTTTCATGACTTTCAATGGGTGGCTTTTGACGATGCTTGAAACTATGTTGGACATGTTACCAATATTTCTTAGTGGATCTTACTAGTTTCATTTTCTTCAATATCAATCATTTTATACTACTCAAAGTAGTCTTTCATGCTATCTAATTAGTCAACAAACACATTGGGTCAAACCTACCATTAAAAGCTCAATATATCTACTTTGGCTCTTTTAGTTATTTTTCTCGTATTATCAGCAAACTGAACTTGCTCGCCCATTACTCGGGTTTGTGGATTTTTAGTAGTATCTAAGAATTTATCGTTAAGGAAAATTTGATCATTAAGAATTATTGGAGTATAATTATGAATAGGTGCCCTATGATGGACCTACAATTTATTCGAATTGGCGCTTGGGAGTAGGTAAAATTTTTTTATTTAGAAAGTTATAGATTGTGGAGAATGGATATGTTGTTTTTGAAGGTGTTGAAGAGCTTTTAGGACTTGGGTCATTTGATCACATGACTGGTTCAACATTGTGTCATGATTTGCTAACTTAGTCTTAAGGGTATTTTATCTCACTCAATTGGTTTGGGGATTCATCATGATGGATTTAATTTTTACCTCACCAAGTCATGATTATAATGCTACCAATAAATTACCCCTTGATAATAAGATTGTTAATTGTTATAATGTACAAGGTAGAAATATAATATTCCAAATGATTCTCATTTTTTCCTTTTTTTTGTTTTTTTTATAATTTTTAATGGTTTAAATTTTAGTAGTATTATACTTGTAGCTAAAGGGGAGAGAGAGGATAATAAATAGTAAAAAAAAGAGAAGAAAATGTGGGGCGACGTGGGAGAAGAAAAGCAATGAAAATATATTTGCCCAAATATTAGTAAAAAATATTATTTTTTACTAAAAAATATTAGTAAAATTTTTAAAAATTTACCCGATATCGAGAGCTATTGGTCCATTAATTTTGTAAGGACATTTGTCCAAAGTCTAACTCTATAGGTAAGGGATTGGCGTTGGAGGTGCATGGATTCTTGAGTATTGATTAAAGTGTTTTTTGGTTGCGATATATTTCTTGATGTGCTCTAATACCAAACTGATATAGAATAATAGCATGGAAAAGTAAAGAAAAAGAGAGGGAAAGAGAAAGAAAAAGATGTATGAGATGAGAGATTAAAGAGGAGAAAAAGAAAGGAACGAGATTAAATATTAGATATTAGAGGATAGAAAGAGACTAAAGAGAGAAGATGTAATTCTTTTTTATTCAATTCTGATGTGTTTGATTCATTCATAAGCTCCACTATTTATAGGGGTTTAAAAGTCTTGGTATAATTAATGAAGATAATGATTCCCAACCCTAATCTACTTGGAAATTAGTATATGTCTTTTAAAAATAAAAAATGTGACATGGAAGATATCTAAATAGTAAATAAGTACACACTTAATATAAAAGTGCACTTAATAGAAATGAAATCCCTAGAAAGACCAAAAGATTTTTCAATTTCTAGACCAACTAACTAATTGATGACTTTTCATTTTTGAATACAACTTTTATAATTTATAGGCTAATTAATTGATGATTTCTTTTTTTTGTCTAGAATAAATTTTCCTCGGATCCTTTATAAATCTTGATGGTTCCAATTCTAGGACCTATGGGTTATGGGCTCGTCACGTTCTGATACCATAATCAAGCTTTTGACCTTAATGATGAATTTTTAGAAATGTACTAGAAATTCACAATCTAATGGAACTAGCTCGAAGAGTAAAAGTGGATGTGATAGATTTTGATGATAAGTTTAACCCAAATATGTTTGTTGATTGGTTAGAGAGCATAAAGGACTATTTTGAGTGATAAGAAATGATTGATGTTGAATGTGTATGATTTGCAAAAATGAAACTGATAGGATCTGTTAAGAAATATTGACAATATATATCCAACATAGTAGAAAACACCATCTGAGTTCCTCCCGTTACTTAATGGGAAGTCATGAGATAAAAACTTTTAAAAAAATATTTACCAACATACTTTTGAAGTCAATTAATTGAACAATTGTAAAATCTTGAATTCTAGTACGACACAATTCGAAGAACTTTTACTAAAGTGTGAAATAGAAGAGTATCAAATCATCGTCCGAAGATTTATTAACGGATTAAGGTTTGATATCAAACAAAAAAAATTTCTTAGTTTACCTAACATTATGTCAGAAAATTTTCGATGAGCCATTGAGATCGAGAAGTTAATCGAGCCTTATTAAATTCATTGAGCATCTTCTTAGTCTTTCGATATATACGATTGGGGAATTATTATCTTGGTTATTCGATTTTTATATAGGCAGAAGAATCATTGTATTCACAGAAAGATTTGCTACAATTTGTTAGATGGTTCTCATCACTGTATCCGCTGGGGAAATGCTCATCAATGACAATCTTACAAGTAACTTTTTTTTATTGAATTTATGTTCTCTAGATGCATCATACTTCAAGTGATTTTGGTCAACTTATTTACTTGTATGTTGCTCCCAATCATTTAAAACAAATGGACATGCATATCAGATCAAGAACTCCATCCACCATCTGCATAAAAAAAAAAAAAAAAGGAATTGCCAATCCAAATTCATAAAACATCCATCCCCTCTTAAATTAAAACTAAATTGGCACTATATTTTACATCATTGCTGAATTGTGAGGGGTTCTACGAGGGGGTCGACATCATCATTGCTGTGCTTCTTTCACTAATCGGCTTTGATTACCCCAAGTTGACTTGGCTTAAGCAAACCACATTATGCCTCGTATTCAAACTCCCATGTACACAACAATAATGCTTAATAGGGTTCAACAAGTGCATTAAATGCCTCTCTCTCTCTCTCTCTCTTCTCTCTCTCTTGACTCTCTCTTATTGCTTTGCTCGTACTCATCTTACCCAAAGTAGCATAGCATTACAATAAAATAATCCTTGAAGCTCTTCTTGGCATTCCATATGTGCTAATTTATTTGAGATCAGACGTACTGTAACCGAGTAATGCCGGCACAGCTCTCAATAAAGATCGATACTATGCATGTTTAGTCGGCACTCACTCACACATAAAACCCTCCTCTACTGCTCACCACCTGCATCACTGCTTCCCTGTCATCATCACTTTATTCCCTTCATTTAATTTCTTCTTCTGCCCATTCCATTTCATAAAATGCATATATGACACATCTCCAGTTCCTCTAAATCATGATTACTGGGAGAGAACAATTGGGATTCGATGCCATTAAAAGCTCAGCAGTCCAATGGCGCAGCGTCAATAAGTGCAAGCCCGCCGATCGACGCATGCATCGAAGCATCAGGCGGCGTGCGCTCGCTCGTGCGGGAATAGTTGCGAGTTTGGTGTCGGTCAACGCCACCATCAATGGGAGGAGAGATGGATTGGATCGACTCCGAGCTGCTCTCCTTCTGTCATCGCAGAACGTGCAGTGCGTACAGAGTCATCAATGCGGGCACAGAGAAATGCTCGTCCTCTAATTAATTCACGATGATGGATGTCTTCGGAGCGCCCATCATGTCGACATGGGCGATTGATGGTTCCTCCCTTCCCCCGCCGTGCGGGTACCCTTCCATCCACCCGCCCCCATGGCGTGGGACCCACAAGCGGAGGTCACGTCAACCTCGGCCATAACTGCTGCCTCCCGGCTTGCGTTGACGATGGAGCGACCACGCGTACGTTTCACCCGTACACGATGAAAAGTATGATCTAATTCGGGTATAAACATGTCTGGAATCCGACCAGAGTATAATACTTCGATTGGGTACAAATAAATATGTTTAGTTTCGATCATTCGAAAAATAAAGTCTGTTTTTGTTTAAGAGTAGTAATTTTAGGTTCAGTTAAAATGTGTATACGATTAATAATATAAATGAGTCGGATAAATAATGAAAAAAACCCGACCCGTTATTGTCATCCTGTTCGCATCAAACGGCGAGTTGGATGGGATTCCGTTGTCGGGTCTCTTTCATGTGAGTCAACTCCTTTGCCCAAAATTTCAAGTCAACATGTTTTTATCTTTGAATGAATGAATTTTTTACGTTATAGCGTTTTCGGTAATATAAAAAATATATATTATAAAAAGTACAAAAGAAAATTATATGTATAATATTTTTATATTACGTTATAGTAATTTATCAGTATTACTGAAAAAAAGAAGAAAAAAATTACGTCATAATATCGCCTTGAAAATTCGTTTTTTATTAATATTATTTAATGGAATTCCAGTAAATGTGAATAGACTAAAATACCACTGTTTGCTCCTATCATCGGACGCATACGCACATCAATGCCTATAAATCTTCCCCTCACTCGCCGTTACTCTTCTGCGTCTTTGGCTTTATATGATCTCTCCAAGAGCATCGCACTCCGGAGGAGGAAGAGGCGGCGGCTATGGGGAAAGGATTCGACGGCGCGAGGGCGGCGGAGGTGGTGGCGGAGCTGAGGGAGACCTTCCTGTCCGGGAGGACAAGGAGCTTGCGTTGGAGGGCAGCGCAGCTGAAGGCCCTCGCCAGGATGATCGATGAGAACGAGGCGGACATCGCCGCGGCGCTCTACCATGACCTCGCCAAGCCTCCTACGGAGTCTTTCCTTCACGAGGTCCTTGGCGCTCCATCCCTTAAATTCTTTTTGCCCTCGGTTTGGTTGCTTTCGTCTCTTCGATGGTCTCGTACTTGCTGTGAGAGGTTAGGTAGCTGCAATCTTTCGTTTCTCGAAGAACGTTTGGAGCTTGAGTGCTGGGGACTGATTGTTCGTTCCTATAGCTGAAGCTTGATGAGAACCCATTGGTACTTAACCAATTCGTAGCGCGAGAACCTCTGCGCTGCTTTGCTTGCGGTGGAACGCCTGATTGGATGTTTCGCATTGACCACAGAGTCAAAGAGGAGCAGCACTCGAAAGTTGGATTTCTATTCGATGATAGAAATCCGTCCCCTTTTTTATTGAATTTTGTATGACATTTTTATTGAGGTTGAAGATTAATTGAACTGATATAGTTATGTCATGATGTAAAAGGTCATTCTTTAGATGGAGTGTCTTTCCTTGATTTATTCTTGCTGGTACAATTATCTGTAGATAATTATTTTCTTTCCTTGAAGAGCTATCAACTCATATCACCAGAATAATTTTCATTTAGGGGATTGCCACATAATCCTGTTTTCTTCCCATTTCTTTCAATTCACAGTCTTACATGCTCGATCATCATCCAGTTATCAATGTAGATAGTTAGAATGGCTTCCTCGTATGGTCTTCTTGGCTCTATAGCCATGGAGACAAGTAGGCTATTGTCCCAAAGGTGAATGTTTATGTACTCTCAAAGGTGAGCATCTGTGGTCAACAATTTTATTAATCTACTCTCTTCTTTTGGCTTCTTTACTTAGTTCGGATGAATATTTTCAGTGTCCTTCTTTTAATATCTCTTCCCATCTATCTTTCCTTTTTCCTTCTAAGCTGAACCAAATAAGTTTGTTTGCATATATGACCTATAGTTTATGTTGCAGATTTCACTGGCAAAGGAAGCATGCCTGTTTGCTCTAAAGAAATTGAAACGCTGGATGAAACCGCGGAAGGTATTAAGACCACAAACTCCATGCACATATATTAAAACATCTGTAATAAGAAACCCTTCAAAATTAACCGCTAATATCAGTATCTGCACCAACCATGCAGGTTCCTACTTCTATTATAACTTTTCCATCATCTGCAAGAATTGTGCCGGAGCCCTTTGGTGTTGTACTTGTCATTTCGGCATGGAACTTTCCATTTTGTAAGTCGAGAATCCATTTAGTGACTATGATCATTTTGAAGCTAGATGTTCTTTAATGAACATGGGAAGTACTTGTAGGAGTAGAAATCTGTTTGTTACTGTGATTGCTTGAAGATGCAAAAGTAATTTTAAGACACTATTATCTAGATGCAGATGACCTGTTAAATGCATTACTAGTACAATGAAAGCAACCTGATACAAGTGGAGAACCATCATGCTGAAATTTTAAACCAGTAACTTCATATTTTTGTGGAGTAATATCAAATCTTCATGCATAATCTTTTATGTGTATAGTGTTAAAATGGCCTTGACACCCAGAATTTGTTGTCATCATTTAATGCATTACCAGTCTGAATTCTATTTAATGCGAGCTGCATCACATAATTCTGCTGTAAACTCTTGTGGAAGGATATAGATGGTTATTTCTAATGGGCCCTCTTTATTCCCTGGGAGAGGGAAATTAAAAAAAAGTAAAAATGAATGGTTTGAAATGATAAAGAAGGGCATAATAGGTTTTGAATAATCTACTGGCAGATGCTCATCACATAAATTACTACAAGCTCTGATGATATATATACTTGCAGTCACATCATTATTATTTTTTTGTCCTGTGTGAGTGAAGGAGATGACCTGGAGGTGGTATCTACCTGAATCACCTGCTCGTTGCTTGGTATATATCATTGATACAATCAGAAGGGCTCGATCTCATGGCTTTGTTCTCTATGCTGCGTTTTAATGATGGGAAGATATTAAAGAAAATGGCTTACATTCTTGCTATTGCATCCATGACATGTTTTCTTCGCGATAGTAGTGACTCTCTTTTTTTTTTGCTTCCTTTGCCAGTGTTATCCATTGATCCAGTAATTGGAGCCATTGCAGCTGGGAATACTGTTGTTCTGAAGCCATCAGAAGTTGCAACAGCCACATCATCATTTCTTGCAAAAAATCTACCACAGTATGTAGATAACTCTTGTATAAGAGTAGTTGAGGGATCTATTCCTGAAGCATCGGCACTTCTGGAGCAAAAGTGGGATAAGATATTCTATACAGGTTTGACTTACTATCCATGCCTCACACCAAAGATGATCACACACAAACGTGCATTGTAGTCTCATTCCTACTCAACATCTTGCTTAGTTTTGCTCCTACATGCATATTTCCTGGTGTTTGCTCTTTGTACGTGCAAAAGGTATTGTAAAAGCATTGTCGGAATCTACAGGCAGTGCAAGAGTAGGCCGTGTCGTGATGGCTGCAGCAGTAAAGCATCTGACACCGCTAGTCCTGGAACTTGGAGGAAAATGTCCTGTTCTTGTTGATTCAAATGTTGATATAAAAGTAATCAATTTGCAAATGCAGAGAAATATTGGATTCTCTTTGTTGGAAGTGATTATACTTTAATTATGAAGCTAATATAGAATTTTCTTTTAAGGTTGTGGCAAAGAGAATTGTTGTAGGCAAGTGGGGGTGTAATAGTGGACAGGCTTGTATCGCTCCAGACTACATCATTACAACAAAAGCATTTGCTCCAAAATTGGTAGGCTTCTTGAAGTGAAATTTGAGAAGGGCTTACTCTTGCTTCTTGTAGTGTTTTTGATGATAACATTTGCAGGTGGATGCTCTAAAAATAACTTTGGAGAAATTTTACGGGAAGAATCCATTGGGATCAACAGATCTATCTCGTATCGTGAACTCCAGTCATTTCACACGCTTGAAAAATCTTTTGGATGAAGAAAAGGTTTCTGGCACAATTGTCCATGGAGGCCAAGAAGATGAAAAGCATTTGTAAGCATCTAGGAAATATTTTTTTGTAACATTTTTTTTTCTTGTAACATTATCTTAATGTGATTGCAGAAAAATAGCTCCTACGCTCTTATTAGACGTTCCCAGTGATGCATCCATAATGAAGGAGGAAATATTTGGTCCCTTACTGCCAATTATAACGGTAAGAAATCATTCTCGATGATTATTTGGAATGTTAACTTCTCAATTGTCTAGGATAAGATCAAGATACTTATATTCTTTAACAGACTATTATTACACACACATACTTTACAATATATTAACTTCTTGACTTGCCTAAGATAAGATCATGAGTATTTTTTTTAACAAGGTATTATCATGTGCACATACATATTCGTTATAACATACACTTTCATTACATGCATATGTTTTTTGAATAGACAATATTATCACATGCAATGCACATACTTTCTAATTCTTTTGAATTCTTATTTTGATTTACAAAGGTTGATGATTTGGAACACAGCTTTGATGTTATAAACTCAAAACCGAAGCCTCTTGCAGCTTATCTGTTCACCAAGGACCACAAATTAGAAAAAAAATTCGTGAAGACTGTATCAGCCGGAGGAATGCTCATCAATGATGCGATCTTACAAGTAACTTTTCCTTCTAAAATTGCAGAAGTAACTTCTCTAAGAGTACCTTTTGCAGTTCAAGTTTTGTGCAAGTATTTGTGTGTGAAAACCTAATTCTCAGTACTCAGGTTCCAATAAGTTGCATTCTTTATTTGACCTTACCTAAGTTACATAGGTGTAATATTAGATGTGAAGTTAATTACAGTAACATATTATTAAAAAAATGTCATTAATAATGTAATAATTGTAACAACCAGACAGATTAGTATTAATACTTTTTTTTACTTAAGGTTTATATTTATAAAATGTAATTTAGATTTTGTCTATAATATTATAAAAATAATCATATATAAATATAGTAAACAAAGTTTAATGTGTATAACATGAGATAGATATATCTTAGCTGAATTTATATGTATAAATTATTGAAAGAATATTGTTTAGCAACATATTTAATGAAAAAATTATAATATTCATTAATGATTAGTGTTGCACTATAATCAAATTAAATAGTAAAATAATAGGAAAACAAACTAGCAAAACATTAATGATTAATGGATTTAAGGTATTGGTTTACTGTAGAGTAATTTAAAGTAACTTATCCAAACTACCTTGATTTGACTAAAAACCATATTGATACAGCATTTATAATTATAAAACATTTTTCCACATCCAAAAATTGACTTTGGAGCAAGTCAATTTTAGATATTTCAGTACACCATATGGAAAGTCAGAAATGGAAGTAGATCACTTCTGAAGTAACTCTATCTTAGATTCTCACTTTCATCAAATCAATTCGAACCTAAATGAATGCACATTTGCGCATTTGTATCTTTAAATCTTCATTGCAAAATTGAAGCTT
Organism: Musa acuminata AAA Group; assembly: GCF_036884655.1. NCBI lineage: Eukaryota > Viridiplantae > Streptophyta > Magnoliopsida > Zingiberales > Musaceae > Musa > Musa acuminata. The sequence continues at coordinate 13,893,752 of NC_088343.1, read as the reverse complement.
TCAAGAGAAATGGTACCTTCATTAGAAAAGTGAATAATTGAAGTGACAATGTCTTTAACTTTCTGCAGTTTACAAATCCTCATTTGCCATTTGGTGGAGTAGGAGAGAGTGGAATGGGGTCCTACCATGGAAGATTCTCATTTGATGCATTTAGTCACAAAAAAGCAGTACTAAGCCGAGGTTTCTCCGGGGAAATTCCGATGAGGTACCCACCATATACACCACTGAAGCAGAAGGTTTTGAGGGGACTGATCGCCGGTAACATCCTGCCGCTGCTTCATGCTCTTGTTGTGTGGCCTGGGCATCAAAAAGTTTAATTGTCTACATTATGCAATATATCTATGAACTAACTATATATGTCTTTATTAGATTTGATGTAATATATTGTACTTGTGCTCTTATGTAATTTAACTTTCTAAGAACATCAAGCTGACTGAAATTTGTGTGTCCTGATCTTAGCTATACAATATCTTCTATGTTCTGGATTAATGTTGGGTGTCCTGATTTACTTGTTGGATAAACTAATGGCTTTATAGAAGCCATGAGATGATGTTTGGTCTCTATATCTCTCCATATGCCTTCGAATCAAGCTTTTCTTTCTTTCTGCTTCATGTCATCATATATCTCTCTTTAAAATCGAAACAGGACCATTTGATCTCTGTTAGAATATTATTATTAACTATGTTGGAGAAGCTTCTTCTTAGTTGATTTGTTGTATATTTAAGCCTTCGGTATCCATAGTTTCCATAGGATTTTTATGGGCAGAATTACTCTCTACATTGGCTCTACTTATTCTTCCAAAACCATAAGAATGGCGTATAGTGAAATCTTCAATAGCTACTGTAAATTAATTATTACTTGAAACTATAATTTAAATTAAAATTCTTTATTATGATGCAAAAAAACAAAGACCATTTTAGGTGGGTTTTTTTTTTCTTCATTTTATGTATTTTATAACTAAAACAAGCTAATAAATCCACCCCACCATATTTCTAAATAATAACTCCGGTTGGGTCGAGTTGGACTGAACCGGGTTCAACTAGGTCGGTTTCTGGGCCGATGACTCTTGCCCTCTATAAAAGGAGTCCTCTCCTCCTCTTCCCTCGCATTGCATAGCGCAACTCGAGAGAAGACGGCGACGACGACGACGGAATGGTGTGGCGAGCCAAAGCAGGAAGAATGAGCGAGGGGCTGATCCTGGAGAGGAGGAGGTAATCGCCTCTCCCGTTGCTCTTCGTTTGCCCCATCCAAGCGTTCATGAATCGTTAGCACATGTTGTCGATCAAATGATTTGGGTGTTGAGTTCCAAGCTTTGGTTTACCTTCGATCCTTCTCCTCGAGGAACTACTATTTTTTATCGTCGAATTTATAGAATGCATCTTTCTTTGATTTCTTGATGGTCGATGCGTGATTTGTCTGGTTTTTAAGTGGGTTTGTACTTTGAGGCGCATATTTCTTTGATTTCTGTGATGCCGAAAGCACCACAGGCCCGGTCTTCGTCCGAGTCGTGCCAGGTCGGTCCTCGACTTACGATTCGTCGGTCCATATGTCTGAGCCCGAGCGTAGTCCCTCGGCCCACAGGCTTGGTCTTCGTCTGAGTCGCGCCAGATCGGTCCCCAACTCGTGACTCGTCAGTCCATATGCCTGAGCCCGAGCACAATTCCTCGGTCCACAAGCCCAGTTTCCATCCGAGTCGCGCTAGATTGATCCCGACTTACGACTCGTCAGTACCATCCTGCTTGAGTTCGAGAACAGTCCCTCGGCCCACAGGCCTAGTTTCCATCCGAGTCACGCTAAATCGGTCTCCGACTTGTGACTCGTCAGTACCATCCTGCTTGAGCCCGAGCACAGTCCCTCGGCCCACAGGCCTAGTCTTCATCCGAGTCGTGCTAGATCGATCCCCGACTTGCGACTCGCTAGTACCATCCTGCCTAGGCCCGGCCTCCTGACCGACGGCTCCAACTCTCTCTAGCACGGAACCTAGCCCGCCCTGTAGCTCCACAACCAACATGCGTGACACTCCGACAATGGCACGCCCCTCGCCCTCTTGCAAGGACCCCACGGTGCGCCTCGGCGGGGGGAAGTGATAAGGTATATTCTGGTCCCAGCCACATCATCACCACATCATCAACCACGTCACCACCGACGCATACCCTTCCCACGCGCCAAGTCGAAATATGTACAAAGGCGTTCCTCAACATGCCCCTCGAGAATCAACTGGCATGCCAAACTTGCGTGCGACAGTCGCCTGGCGTCATCATGCGCGCCCCAAGGCGACGGTCGCACAAAGGTACCAATGCGCCCCTCGAGGATCGGTTGGCACATCAAGCCTGCGTACAGCCAACCCTCGTGCAGTGGTATAAAAACTCTTGGTCAGCATCTGGCCAGGGGAAAGAGACAAAAAACAAACACCCCCCATCAAGCACTGACTTGATTGTCGGAGGGGCCAACGTCAGTAACCAACTGACGAGGGTCTTCTGTGCAGGAAAGCGGAGGTCACCAGGCTACCATCGTCATCCCGACCGAGAGACGCTAGCGCATGACTGCCAGCACCCAAACCTGAGGACGTGGCCGACTTCGACAACCAGCTCATCGGCCGAAGACTCTCGACATCGGCTCGTGAACCAGGCCGTGCTGACTCACTAGCTACGACACATCTATTCACCAACATTTAGGTTGTCTGGCTAACACTTGTTCGTCCAGGAAGGATTCCAAGATCATGATTCTTTGCAACGATTTATGAAGATTAGGGTGGTGATGAGGGTGAGATGGGCTCCTACCCCATTGTTTCTTTGCTTATGTTTATTACAGCGCTTTGGTATCCAAACTTTGGATGCTTTGATGTGGCCCATAACACACAGGTGGCAAGCAACTGCTTGCCACATATGAATGACATCATCACAGTACAACCACCCCGGAAAGCTCGGGGCGATGTCGCGTGGTGCTGATCCGTGCAGGTCGGTTGACTCTCGTACAGAAGCTTAAGTCGGTTGCCCGAGGAGTCGACCACAGTTGACTCTCGTATAAAAGCTAACCCTCCCTAATCAGGAAGGGGGACATTTCAAACTCTAACTCTCTCATACATACTGTTAACTTGAGCTTCGGATGGGTTGAGTCGGAAAATCTCTCTCCCGACCTCAACCTGTGTGCAGGAGCCCGATGACAAAGAAATAGGCCATTCGTCAAGAGAGAAGATCGTGCTCGGAGGACGAGGCTCGAACCCGACTCGACCCAATGCTCGCCCTCACCACTCGAGCATCCACGTGGACGACCTTTTACATCGGGGATTGGATCGAGCTGTGCTGACACCTCGGCCACGACGTAAAGGTTCACCAACAAATAACGAGATCGTGATTTTTTTTATAACAATTTCAGATTAGTAAGGTCATAGAGTTTGGGATGGTCCCAGTTGCTTTTTGGTTCTTTTCTTGAGTACCAATTGTTAGAATATGTGGCCCTTTTTATAATTGAATAAGATAGAATAACTAATTGGGTTCCGTTGCGATATTTTAGCCAATATAGACTAAGTCCACTACGGAACGATTCCTCGGAGATATTCTTGATGGGAGGAAATCTTCTGAGATCTCATCGTAGACCCTCTGCTCTCGCCTATTAAAGGACAGGATCTCTAGGGGTTGAGGGTGTGTTAGTGTGTTAGAGCGTCATAACGTTGACACGTATAGACGCACCTCTCCGTTGAGGGAGCCCGGTTTTTGAAATCATGGATTAGATCTGTAAATTAATTTACGATGCATAATTACCTTTATCTTCCAAGAACTGCTAAGCAGTAATGGTCACCGTCGACCTCGCTGGAAATCTGCGGTTACGCCGAGTAGCGTACGCATTACAGAACTCGTCCCATATGCGGACATTACAGAACTCGTCCCATATGCGGACATTACAGAACTCATCCTATATGCGGACATCACAGAACTCGTCCCATATGCGGACATCACAGAACTCGTCCCATATGTGGACATCACAGAACCCCGTCCACGCGACGACATCACAGAACTCCGTCCGTGCGACGACATCACAGAACTCCGTCCGTGCGACGACATCACAGAACTCCGTCCGTGCGACGGCATCACCGAACCCCGTCCGTGCGACGGCATCACAGAACCCCGGTCGCACACGGCCAGAATCCGTCCATGTGACGGTCGGCCGCACGCAGGCAGACAGCCCAGGTGGCGACCATGCGTGAGTTGGCCGTGCACAGGCGGCAGCCGCGTGCTGGCAGCAGCCACCCGCGGGCAGGAACCGCCGCAGCGGCAGCGGCCGTGCGTGAGCAGTAGCAGCCCCGCGGCGGCAGCGCCGTGGCGGCAGTGGCCGCGCACAGGCTAGAACTACCGCTGGCAGCCGCGCACAGGCGGCAGCCCGCAGCCGCGTACAGGCGGCCAGGCCGCAGGCAGCAGCGGCAGCGCCGCTCGCGCAGGCGGCGGCGGCGGCGATGGCAGATTAGGGTTTTGGCATATTTACGTTTTTGCCATCGAGGCTAGGGTTTTGAAAAATTACAGTTTTACCCTTTGCAAATATCGTAATTAGTTCTGTCAACATATTTACGGTTTTACCCTCGGGTCTAATTTCTGCCAAATTACAGTTCTACCATTCGCATATTTTCGATTTATATCCTATCAAATATTTCCGTTTTTTTTTATCATTATGAAATTGAGAAATTTAGGTTATATTCTCAATTATAAAATTGATAAATATCATTTATTATAATTATGATTAATTTTAATCATGATTATATTTTTTGATTATTTGATTGGATTTAATTTTGATAAAAAAAACTATAAATTATGGTTTATTTTATGGTTTTCTCATATGAATTATTCATTATATATGTGGTAAATAAAATTAAAATCCAATTATTATTTTTTGGAATTTTTATTTATTTATTCACATGTATATGCTTGAAATTATCATATGAGTTTTATTAATGTTCAATAATTATTATTGTTATTTTATTATTGAACTGTTTTAAATTATTGTTCAATAATTATTATGGTTATTTATTATTGAACTGTTTTGCATTAATATTCAATAATTATTATGGTTATTTTATTATTGAATTGGTTTTGCATTATGTTCAATAATTAAAGTTGTTATTTTATTATTGAATTATTTTGCATTATTGTTCAATAATTATTATGGTTATTTATTATTGAATTGTTTTGCATTAAATTTCAATAATTATTATTGTTATTTATTATTGAATTGCTTTGCATTAATGTTCAGTAATTATTATGGTTATTTATTATTGAATTGCTTTACATAAATGTTCAATAATTATTATTGTTATTTTATTATTGAACTGTTTAGCAAAATTAAAAAATATTGATGAATATTATTTGTAATTTATTTCCTTAAGTTTTATCGGACTAGTAGCTGTCAAAGTGGCCTAGGATGATAGACTTTTGTGATATGAATTACAATAAAAGTTTTATCATTTATATGACATTTTATTTTATATCATGGCATTAGTCTTGTAGCCACCAAAGTGACCTGGACTAATGACTTATAAAATAATATTAAAGAATTAGTCCTAAATGATATTAAAGAAATAACATTCATAATGACACATATAATTATGAGATTTAGATAATCCCAAAGGAGAATCTAATTCAAATAATTATGTGATGGGGTAGGATGATACTATTTTAGATATCCTTGCAGTTTAGGGTTGTATACCCAAAGGTAACAATACCTATTCCTCAAGGATGGTATCAGTCCTCCAAAATATTCTTGAGTGAACACTAGATATGTCAATATTTCACCCAAAGGTGTAATATAGATGATATCAATAGTTCATCAATTTTTTGACAAACCCAAAGCATTAATGTTGTTATATATCTTTTTGCAGTGGTACTTCTGCATATACATTCATATGCTTCAAGTGTCCCTGTACTTTCTGGATCAAATTATTCAGAATGGTTAGAGCATGTACAATTCACACTGGGTGTATTAGATCTTGATCTAGCTTTACTTGTTGAAAAGCCTACAGACTTGACTGATGAAAGTACTGCAAAACAAGTTAATGAAATGAAGGCTTGAGAAAGATCTGATAGGCTTAGTTTAATGTTCATAAGAATGACAATTGCAAATAATATAAAGACTTCATTATCGATTGCAACTAGCGCAAAGGAATATTTAAAGGTTATTGAAGACAGATTTAAATCTGCTGATAAGTCATTGGCTGGCACATTGATGAAAGAACTGACTACAGCTCAATATGATGGTACTCGAGGAATTCAGGATCATATCCTCAATATGGCTGACAAAGCTGCAAAACTTAAAACATTAGGCATGAATGTTGATGAATCCTTCCTTGTGCAATTTATTCTCAATTCTCTTCCTTCTCAGTTTGGCCCATTCAAGATTCACTACAATACAAATAAAGATAAGTGGGACTTGAATGAGTTGACTAGCATGTTTGTTCAGGAAGAATTGAGATTAAGGCAGGAAAATTCATATAATGTCATGATGACTACTCAAGGAGGTGGTAACAAGAAAAGAAAGTTGAAGCATCATCCATCAAAGAGATTTGCTAATATTGGAAATGTTAAACAGACTAATGAAAAGAAAGCCTTTACTGTAAAGTGATTCTTTTGTGGCAAGAAAGGACATGTGAAGAAGGATTGCATTAAATGCAAGACTTGGTTCGAAAAGAAAGGTATTAACTCGACCTTTGTATGTTTCGAATCAAACATTACAGAAGTTCCTTCTAACATTTGGTGGATTGATTCCGGTGCTTCAACTCATGTTACAAATAACATGCAGGGATTCCTTTCAATTCGGAAACCAAAAGAACATGAAAGATTCATCATTATGGGAAATCGTCTTAAAGCGAAAGTGATATCAATGGAAACTTATCGTCTACGCTTAGAGACGGGTCACTTGATGGATCTTGTTGACACATGTTATGTCCCTACAATTTCTAGAAATTTGATTTCTCTTTCTAGAATTGATGAGTTGGGATATTGTATTTCTTTTGGTAGTGGCAAACTCAGCATATTTTATGATTCAATAAAAGTTGGTTCTGGAATTCTGTGTGATGGTTTGTACAGAATTAATTTGGATCTTGAGTTTGCAAAGACACTAATGACCTTGCAATCAAATGTTGGATTGAAACGTAGTTTCAATAATGAAAGATCTTCCATATTGTGGCATAGACGATTGGGGCATATCTCCAAGGAAAGAATTGAAAGATTAGTGAAGGATAATATTTTGGAACATTTAGACTTCACTGATTTTGATATTTGTATAGATTGCATTAAGGGAAAGCAAATTAAACAAATAAAGAAAAATGCCACAAGAAGCAAAGAACTCCTTGAGATTATTCATACTGATATATGCGGACCACTCCATATTCCTTGTTTTAGTGGAGAAAAATATTTCATCACATTTATAGATGATCTGTCTAGATATGGCAAAGTTTATCTAATACATGAAAAGTCTCAAGCCATTGATACTCTTGAAGTATACATAAATAAGGTTGAGAGACAATTATATAGAAAAGTTAAAATTGTCAGATCTGACAGAGGTGGTGAATTTTATGGCAGATATGATGGATCTAGTCAGAATATTGGTCCTTTTGCTAGATTCCTGGAACAACGGGGTATTTGTGCTCAATATGCATTACCAAGTGTGCCACAGCAGAACGGTATTGCTGAAAGGCGAAATCGTACTCTGATGGATATGGTTAGGAGCATGATGAGTTATTCCTCTGTACCTGAGTCAATGTGGGGTGAAGCTCTTAGGACAGCTGTGTACATCTTGAACAGGGTTCCTAGCAAGTCAGTTTCATCGACTCCATTTGAGTTATGGACTGGTAGGAAGCCCAGTCTGAGACATCTACATATATGGGGGTGTCCTGCAGAGATAAGAGTATTCAATCCACATGAAAAGAAATTGGATCCAAGAACTATTTCAGGATATTTTATTGGTTATCCAGAAAAATCCAAGGGATACAGATTTTATTGCCCTAATCATAGTATGAGAATAGTAGAATCTGGTAATGCAAAATTCCTAGAAAATGGTGAAATCAGTGGGAGTGAAAAATCTCGAAGGATTAATTTTGATATTGAGGAGATTCAGGTTAATTCTCCCATATCATCTCCTGTCCGATAGATTGTTGTTCCTCAAATCAATGAGAGTATTGATGAGGGTGAACAAGAAAATAACAGCCAAGAACTCTCACATGATGTTGATGTCGTCGCTGATGATCTTGTAGAACAATCACAATTGGCAGATTTGAGAAGATCTCAAAGGAAAAGGAAACATGCCATTTCTGATGATTATGTTGTATATCTACAAGAATCAGATTATGATATAGGAATAAAAAGAGACTCCTTATCGTTTTCACAAGCCATAGAAAGTAACGATTCTGAAAAATGGTATGATGCAATGAAAGAAGAGTTAAAATCAATGGTACAGAATGATGGCTGGGATCTCGTTGAATTGTCCAATGATTGTAAAAGAGTCGGTTGTAAATGGGTCTTTAAGACAAAACGTGACTCAACGGGCAATATCGAACGATATAAAGCCAGACTTGTGGCCAAAGGTTTTTCTCAGAAGGAAGGCATCGACTATAATGAGACTTTTTTTCCTGTTTCTAAAAAGGACTCATTGAGAATCGTTATGGCATTAGTAGCTCATTATGATCTTGAGTTGCATCAGATGGATGTGAAAACGACATTTTTGAATGGGGATCTAGATGAGGAAATCTATATGGAACAACCTGAAGGATTCATAGAAAAGGGAAAAGAAAGTTGGGCTTGTAAACTTAAGAAATCCATTTATGTCCTTAAATAAGCTTCCAGACAATGGTATATAAAGTTTCATAATACCATTACTTCCTTCGGATTTAAGGAAAACACTGTTGATCAGTGTATATACCTGAAGGTAAGTGGGAGCAAGTTTATTATATTGGTCTTATATGTGGATGATATTTTACTTGCCAGTAGTGATCTTGGTTTATTGCACGAAACCAAGATATTTCTCAACAAGAACTTTAAGATGGTTGATATGAATGAGGCATCCTATGTTATTGGCATTGAGATATTCAGAGATAGATCTCAAGGATTATTAGGATTGTCTCAGAAAGGATATATTGATCGTATCTTGGAGAGATTTAATATGCAGCTTTGCTCAACCAATGATGTGCCTATTACTAAAGGTGAAAAATTCAATCAAAACCAGTGCCCAAGAAATGACTTAGAAAAGAATCAAATGAAGAATATTCCTTATGGATGCGCAGTTGGAAGTCTATTATATGCTCAAACCTGTACAAGACCAGATATCAGTTTTGCAGTTGCAATGCTGGGAAGATATCAAAGCAACCCAAGAATGGAACATTGGAAAGCTACAAAGAAAGTAATGAGATATCTACAAGGGACAAAAGATTATATGCTCACATATAGGAGATCTGATCAGCTTGAAGTAACTGGATATTCAGATGCTGATTTTGCAAATTGCCTCGACAGCAGGAAGTCCACTTCAGGATTTGTATTTATATTAGCTGGTGGGGCAATTTCTTGGAAAAGTGCAAAGCAATCGCTTATTGCATCATCAACAATGGAAGCTGAATTTGTGGCATGCTTTGAGGCCACAAATCAAGCTTTATGGTTGCGAAATTTTATCTCAGGACTTGGTGTGATCGACTCAATTGCCAAGCCGCTGAAGATATTTTGTGATAACACCGCAGCAGTTTTCTTCTCTAAGAATGGCAAGTACTCTAGTGGTTCCAAGCTCATTGAGTTAAAGTACTTGGTGGTTAGAGAAAGAGTCCAGAAACAGCAAGTATCAATTGAGAACTTGAGCACCACTATGATGATTGCTGATCCATTGACAAAAGCCTTACAGTTCAAAATATTCAAAGAACATGTTCTTAGAATGGGGCTTGTGAGCAAGTCATAAAGGATATGGTGATGCATGTTTATGTGGATGCTATTATTGACATTTTACTTAATTAAAGTTATCTGTTTCTGCTATCCTGTTTACATTTATGTTTATGCATATTATGGTTGAATGTAATAGCAGGATTGTCTTGACAAGACAAATTACAGGGGTCATTATGGACTATGTTAGGAAAGACTAACAATGTTGTGGTACATAAAAGAGAGTATGACATTGATGAAATACAACCGCTATGACTCGCATTGATAGTTGGACTTAATATAGTATTATTGTGATTATTGGACTTATTGGCTTATTTTAAAACATGGCCATGTATAAAATGCTTTTCAAATTTTTTTTTTTGGAATCCAATTAGGTAAAATTGTTTTCAAACAAATTTTGTTTTGTTTGTTTTGATTTTGTATCTCTTTTATATCTTATCAATTAATGGGCCAAGTGGGAGAATGTTAGAATATGTGGCCCTTTTTATAATTGAATAAGATAGAATAACTAATTAGGTTCTGTTGCGATATTTTAGCCAATATAGACTAAGTCCACTACGGAACGATTCCTCGGAGATATTCTTGATGGGAGGAAATCTTCTGAGATCTCATCTCATCGTAGACCCTCTGCTCTCGCCTATTAAAGGACAGGATCTCTAGGGGTTGAGGGTGTGTTAGTGTGTTAGAGCGTCATAACGTTGACACGTATAGACGCACCTCTCCGTTGAGGGATTCAGTTATTCTCCTCAACTCTCCCCCAAAACCCTCTCCCCAAATCCATCAATCTGTGTGATTCTGTGAAAGGATAGGAAGAGAGGAGAAAGGGTCTACTCTTCGCACTCCCTGTAGATTCCGCAGCGCGATCGGATTAAAGACGGAGCCTGCAGCAATCTTGGATCACGGTGCTGAGCAGATCAAACAAGATCTTTGAACGGATGGCATCAAAAGGTACGCATCGTATAGATCTATGTATTGAATTTGCTCAGCACCGTGATCCAAGATTGCTGCAGGCTCCGTCTTTAATCCGATCGCGTTGCGGAATCTGCAGGGAGTGCGAAGAGTAGACCCTTTCTCCTCTCTTCCTATCCTTTCACAGGATCACACAGATTGATGGATTTGGGGAGAGGGTTTTGGGGGAGAGTTGAGGAGAATAACTTAATCCCTCAACGGAGAGGTGCGTCTATACGTGTCAACGTTATGACGCTCTAACACACTAACACACCCTCAACCCCTAGAGATCCTGTCCTTTAATAGGCGAGAGCAGAGGGTCTACGATGAGATGAGATCTCAGAAGATTTCCTCCCATCAAGAATATCTTCGAGGAATCGTTCCGTAGTGGACTTAGTCTATATTGGCTAAAATATCGCAACGGAACCCAATTAGTTATTCTATCTTGAATTACTTTGGTAGCGAAAAGCCTGATGGCATTAGGGCGCTTGGATGCCCGCATGTTATGTCACTGACACCACCTTTGAAAGTCTGATCTCACGAGACTTATTGGGCCTTTCTTCCGATCGTTCTCTTGAGACAAGATCTATATTACCTTTCATCTATTGTTCCTTGTATTTTATTTTCCGGCCTTGTTTTCTTCCTTCCAGTGTAGATTGTTCACTGCATGGATGATTCAAATCTCTTATTCCAAATCTCGAAGTGCTTGTTCTCTGCATGGATATGATTCAAGGCCCAGTAGGCCCTATATTTCTTTCTGGACGATCTGCCTGCATGCATAATATTCGATGTGACGACGGTTTGAAACAGACCCCATCCGCAAATATTTACTACAACATTCTATCAGCAAAATTAGTTTTTATTTATTTATTTATGATGAGGATAATAATTATGATAAGACTCGGTTGACGTCAGATGACGCCTCACGCAACAGCACCTTGTCAATGCAGACCGAAACGCCGACTGAGGCGCATTAACATCCTGCCAAAGCTCAATTCTTCACGTCACGCCAACACAAAGTCAGACGCTACCAGCCTGCCCCCTGCAAGCGAGCAGCTCAGGAAGCAATATGCTTCCCTATAAATACCCTCTCGTTCATTAGAAAGGGAGGAGAGGGACAGGCATACAAAAACACTTCTTCATCTAAAACCCCCTCCACATCTGCTAACTTGATCGTCAGAGGGGTCGGGCCGAGCGCCTCGGCCCGACCTTTGTGCAGGTGCGCAGCCGAAGGTCCCCTCCGGACGCGCAGGCGAGGAGTTTATGCCCGGAGGAGATGGCTACACCGTCCCTCAGACACCGCACCCGACCGCCTCAGCGGGCTCGAGGAACGCCCCAGGGAGATCCCCGTCGTCCGGACCCGAACCGAGCCGCGTCGGCCCCGAGGCCACGGCTCAAAGTTGTTTCCCACAACAGATTGGCGCTAGAAGGAGGGCCGGAATAATGGGTGACTGCCCACCTGCGTCGTGCTCCTCGGCTCCTCGGCCCCATGCTTCCCGAGACACACCTGCGCGGCCGGCCCGCCTGCATCGTGCTCCTCGGCTCCTCGGCCCCATGCTCCCCGAGACACACCTGCGCGGCCAGCCCGCCTACGTCGTGCTCCTCGGCTCCTCGGCCCCATGCTTCCCGAGACACACCTGCGCGGCCAGCCCGCCTGCGTCGTGCTCCTTGGCTCCTCGGCCCCATGCTTCCCGAGACACACCTGCGCGGCCAGCCCGCCTGTGTCGTGCTCCTCGGCTCCTCGGCTCCTCGGCCCCATGCTCCCCGAGACACACCTGCGCGGCCAGCCCGCCTGCGTCGGTGCTCCTCGGCCCCATGCTTCCCGAGACACACCTACGCGGCTAGCCCGTCTGCGTCGTGCTCCTCGGCTCCTCGGCCCCATGCTTCCCGAGACACACCTGTGCGGCTAGCCCGCCTGCATCATGCTCCTCGGCTCCTCGGCCCCATGCTTCCCGAGACACACTTGCGTGGTCAACCCGCTTGCGTCGTGCTCGTCGGCTCCTCGACCCCATGCTTCCCGAGACACACCTACGCGGCCAGCCCGCCCGCGTCGTGCTCCTTGGCTCCTCGGCCCCATGCTCCTCGAGACACACCTGCGCGACCAGCCAGCCTGCGTCGTGCTCCTCGGCCCCATGCTTCCCGAGACACACCTGCGCGGCCAGCCTGCCTACGTCATGCTCCTCGGCTCCTCGGCTCCATGCTCCCCGAGACACACCTGCGCGGCCAGCCCGCCTACGTCGTGCTCCTCGGCTCCTCGACCCCATGCTTCCCGAGACGCACCTGCGCGGCCAGCCCGCCTGCGTCGTGCTCCTCGGCTCCTCGGCCCCATGCTCCCCGAGACACACCTACGCGGCCAGCCCGCTTGCGTCGTGCTCCTCGGCTCCTCGGCCCCATGCTCCCCGAGACACACCTGCGCGGCCATCCCGCCTGCGTCGTGCTCCTCGGCTCCTCAGCTCCTTGGCCCCATGCTCCCCGAGACACACCTGCGCGGCCAGCCCGCCTGCGTCGTGCTCCTCGGCCCCATGCTTCCCGAGACACACCTGCGCGGCCAGCCCGCCTGCGTCGTCCTCCTCGGCCCCATGCTCCCTGAGACCACACCTGCGCGACCAATTCGCCTGCGTCGTCCTCCTCGGCTCCATGCTCCCCGAGGTCACACCATGCTGTCACGACCTTAGCTGGTTTTGCCTAAGGCATGCGGCACCCTCGCGCGTCCGTCCGCAAAGGTCAGCCTCCCCGAAGCCTCCCATTGTCCCTTAGGACCAACAAAAGAGAGAACGGGTTAAAGAGAACGCCTCAATCGGGATCCACAAGCAAACATGTCCGAAAAACACTTCATAGACAATGCAAATTACAAACAGACTTTACAAGCTCTGAATAGTTGCACAACAAAGGGTAAAATAGTCCATTACAGACCGAAAAGCTCTCGCACGTGTCTACATGACAACCTTTATTTACAAGCCTAAAGAGGCCACCAACCCAACTAACATGGGACTATTTAGCCTTCGGCCGCCCCTCTACCTGCTGTACAAGGTATAAACGTGCCTAAAGACAACGGACAGACATAAGCATTACATCCAACATCTTGTTTAGAAGTTTGTCCGTTACATTCTCCCCCACTTATCCCTTCGACGTCCTCGTCGAAGCCTTTGTGAACACTGCAACCCTTCTCCTTTGCTGAGTCTTCAATCTTCTGCTCCAGCTGCAATGCGCCTCCTGGCTCCCAGCTGCTCTCCGCTGCTATTTCTGAGTAGTCGAACCTTTGATCCGCCATGCTGCTTCAACTCGCCAATGACTCTGACTCTGGTGTGGGGTTGGCTGAGTTGTGTTGATCCTTGTCGATTCTTGCGGATCCACCAAATGAAGGAAAAGACCATCTTTTCTGCGCCAGTCTCTCAAAATTTCCACATGCTGCTTGAACTGAGTGGATGCTTGTTGGAGCTTTAACGAGCATCGCCTCGCAAACTTCTGAAGTTTTGGTTCCTTCCTCCACAAAATCTGCTCATTGACTCTTCTTTCAGTTAGTTGTCACATCCAAGTAGGTTCGCATCACTTCCGCTTTCGATTGGCATTTCGTTGAGAAATGAAGCGGACGATCTACTCTCAGTAGCACTGATCACCGTTGGTGAGGATTTGACAACTATTGTCTTCCATTATCTTCGAAGGGTCTTTGAACTTGTGCAGAGCTCCTCTGCTGGATAGATAAGAGAACTGGGGTACTCGGTTTCGCCCATTCTCTTAAGAGTTGAGAAGGCAAAGGTTACTTTGACTTCGCCCGCCTCCTCGAGGTTGTACTTCATGCATCGAGCTGGTTACTAGTCTTCGCCTGCTCTTTGCTCACACTTCTGAAGCACTTGAAGTGTTTGCACTCCTTGCGTTGAGTTGGCTACTGTGATTCACCTTCTCAATGCCATCGAACTTCTGGAATGCGGGAAGTTTTCACCCCAACTTGGAGTAATTCTCTGATAGATGAGGTCGCCTTTGGGATTGTACCGTCTTCTCCATCAACCCTGCCGCCTACTCCACTGAGTAGCAAAGGTACAGCACCGCGTACTGCCTGCTTCGTTCCTTGGTCGTGCACTCTTGCATGACCCGAAGTCCTTCACTTATGGCTATCTTGATGAGAAACTTGTTGACACCGGTCTTACGAAGTTTCTTGGCCTCTGCCCTTCAGCCTTGTCTCGGTACTTGGAGATTGCCTCTGCATGCTCCACCTCCCCGGCCCCTTTCACGACCAAGCGCTCTCCCTCCATGAGAGCAAGGGATCAATGACTTGCACGGAAGTCCCGCCTCTGCGGTACCATGGCGCTGGCATGCCCATGGCCCTACTATCCGTCGCCTCGCCTCTGTATCCCTTTTCTGCATGATCAGTAGAAATGTCTCTGTGGCACTCCTCTGAGTCCACCTCCATTCTGACTGATGCTTGATTTTGGGTAGCTAAGTCCCTCTGGACTCGTCGTCGCTTCCTCGCCCCTTTCGACCCCCTGCTTCAACACCACTGTGTTCTCCAAGCAGTCCGTTTGGTCGATGGAAAGACAGACTGCAACTCCCAAGCATGGCCTCTGCCATCACGTTGTAGAGTTAGCACCGATTCTGTTCTCCTTAGCTTCCTTGGTAGCAACGTTCGCTTACTCGACCTTGTCCTCTGACTTGTCGGGCTCCCTTAAGCGAATATGAGCTCTGGAGCAGTCCAACTCTCCAGCTGCTTTGATCATACTTCTGTATGATCAAGTCCCTCCCATGGAACTCACTGGTACTTGCATTCGAACTTTTCCCTTGGTGGAACACAGCCCCCATATGCTGATGACCAAGGTTTTCATCCGATGCAAAATTCGGTGCACGCCCGGAAGACCCGCCTTTGCGGTACCATGGCCTTCACTCCTTGAATCCATAGCCCTTCTTGCCGTCGTGTTGTTCACCAAAGCGGAGCTCCCAGTAGCTCCCGATCATACCTCCATATGATCTCATTCCTCACGGGACTATGTCGTGTGTGTCGCATTGCCACGAACTGTTCCACCACGATCCGCTGCACCATGTCGCCTCCTGGTGACATCTCCATTGCATTCTGATCCTTGTGGAATAAACTCGAATTGTGAACCCTCCATGTGTGGCCTCTGCCAATACATCGCAGGGTCTCCTCCACCTTCGATTTTGTTCGCTCCTTTGGCAATCGACCTTCATCCACCCACTCTTGGGTCACACCTAGATGAAGCACCGCTCTAGGACAGTCCGTCGCCTAGTAGCTCCCGAAGTCCACCGACTTCACTGTAATTTGTGCACCATTGTCTGGATCCTGGGCCTCTACCCCTACCAGCACAATCTCCACTGCACACCGCTTCCTTCATAGCAACTCGAATGGCAACACTGTGGCATATTCTTCAAGAGTACCTGCCTCTGCGTCCTCTTGCCCCTTGCTAAGGCCTTCTGTACCCAACTTCGCCTCTGCAAATTGAGTCGCCTTAGTTCCTCCATCGAATGCTCCTCCGAGATAAGGTGCATGTGCCCCGAAGCTCCCTTCGTCTTTGGCACCATGCAAGATGAGTCCGCTCTGTCAGAATGAAGGACCCAGGGAACAGCATGATTCTACTCCTGCCTTTGCAAGAGTTCATGTCCTTGACCTCTGTCTAGGGAAAGCGCTGTGCCTCTGCTCCATGTTCCAACTTCTATGCTGGCTCCCTTCATGCGGCTTGGGTACTTCGCCAAGTTACACCCAAGTTGCTCCGCTCCTCGTTTTTGCATTGAGTCGATGGTGGCCCTCGCGCCCACCATTCCACGGGTCAGCCCTCCCTTGAGTTGCTTTGGGTCGCTCCCCCACTTGATCTCGCAATGCATCCACCAATGCATTCTCTCGAGCGAGATCATGCGACAACTCCTCGCTGCTTGCTCGGTCCATTGAGCTTCGTGGAGTTGTTGTTTATGAGGTACTTCCTCCTCAACATGTGAAGTCCGTCTCACATGATTCTCCCTCTGGAGAGCCGAGACTTATCCCTCCTGGATAACTGTCCCGTTGGAGCAACATCTCTCTTCGTTTCGGAGACCACCATCCCCTTGGACTACTCCGATCTGCTGAACAAACTGTGCATTGTTCTGCCTCTTGCAAACGCACTTGCTAGATTGCGCCTCCACGTCAATACAGCCACCGCTGCACCCCTCAAGGCCTAGCAACATGCTGAACTCGTTGCACACTTCAGCCTCCTCCGGACGTATCCTTCGCATGCCGAAGAGAAAGTTTCAATGCTCCATGGCGCCGAGTCTCGACTGCCTTGGGATGGCCACGAACATTCCATCGTCCGCATACAAGCCCATGCATGAGTACCGAATTCTTCGAGTTAGCAATTCCCCTCACCTCTGTGAGCTTTGCACAACTCTTTCGGTCGCTAAGCAACTCATTCCACTTTGCATGGTCTCGTCCTTTTGCCAAGCGCCTCGCTTGCCTTGAGCACCATCAAGTAAAGTTGTCAACGTTGAGCCGTAGCTCAAACTCAGCCATCCCAACCTTTGTGCGCTCCGCATTCTTCCAAGCTTGCCTGTTCTCGTGGTGCCTCTCGCGCGAAGGGTTGGCCATTCCTCTGAATGCCAATGTCAGATGCCCGCTCCTCTGAGCGACTCTTTTCCCTACATCTCCATGCCCGTTTTCCCTCAAACGGTCGCGCGTTGCTGACTGCCCTCCATGCAGCCCCACTAGGTCCCCCACGTTTGCATATCAAGTGTTTCTATGAGTGCTTGTCCCGCTCTGATACCATAATGTCACGACCTTAGCTGGTTTTGCCTAAGGCTTGCGGCACCCTCGCGCGTCCGTCCGCAAAGGTCAGCCTCCCCGAAGCCTCCCATTGTCCCTTAGGACCAACAAAAGAGAGAACGGGTTAAAGAGAACGCCTTAATCGGGATCCACAAGCAAACATGTCCGAAAAACACTTCATAGACAATGCAAATTACAAACAGACTTTACAAGCTCTGAATAGTTGCACAACAAAGGGTAAAATGGTCCATTACATACCGAAAAGCTCTCGCACGTGTCTACATGACAACCTTTATTTACAAGCCTAAAGAGGCCACCAACCCAACTAACATGGGACTATTTAGCCTTCGGCCGCCCCTCTACCTGCTGTACAAGGTATAAACGTGCCTAAAGACAACGGACAGACATAAGCATTACATCCAACATCTTGTTTAGAAGTTTGTCCGTTACAATGCGTCGGCCTGCCCTACTAAGTGTGCTCGTCGGCCGCACGCTACCTGGGTCACCGCTGCACATCCAACCCTTCTTAGTTGCTAAACTCCACGATTCTCACACCTCCAGCAAGGCGCTCGGCTAGGACAGTTTCTCAAAGTCGAAGCCATGCCTCGGACCCCCCCCTTTTACGGCATGACTTCCTTCAGGGGGGAAATATGATGAGGATAATAATTATGATAAGACTCGGCTGACGTCAGATGACGCCTCACGCAACAGCACCTAGTCAATGCAGATCGGAACGCCGACCGAGACGCATTAACATCCTGCCAAAGCTCAATTCTTCACGCCACGCCAACACAAAGTCAGACGCTACCAGCCTGCCCCCTGCAAACGAGCAGCTCAGGAAGCAGTATGCTTCCCTATAAATACCCTCTCGTTCATTAGAAATGGAGGAGAGGGACAGACACACAAAAACACTTCTTCATCTGAAACCCCCTCCACATCTGCTAACTTGATCGTCGGAGGGGTCGGGCCGAGCGCCTCGGCCCGACCTTTGTGCAGGTGCGCAGCCGAAAGTCCCCTCTGGACGCGCAGGCGAGGAGTTCCTGCCCGGAGGAGACGGCTACACCGTCCCTCGGACACCGCACCCGACCGCCTCAGCGGGCTCGAGGAACGCCCCAAGGAGATCCCCGTCGTCCGGATCTGAACCGAGCCACGTCGGCCCCGAGGCCACGACTCAAAGTTGTTTCTCACAACAATTTACTACCCATATTAACGTGATTTTTTTACCTTTTTTTCGTATCATTTAAAAGTGGCATTCATTGCAGACTTGCGGTGGCTATTATGTCAATCAATGAGAGACCACATGTTCCTGCTTACCACACTTCGGACCCACAATAAACTAGAGGCTGCATTTAAATGCGACAAATATGGCACAGACACATGAAAACGACCACTTTATTGTCATCAAGACCGGAGAGGACAGCTCAAACCTTAGTATCTGGATCACCATAGTTTGATATCAAACTGGTCCATGATACGTCACATTATCAATCAAAATCCTATTCGTTCGTGGACTGAAATGGGTTTATGGCATTCACCCAATCAACTTTCTTACCGCAACTAGAGAGGGAGAGGGAGGGGCGGAGGTGTGTAGGAGAGGGACGCCCGTGGACTTGTGGGCGGCAAGGAAAGACCCGTCGGCTCACCATATTAAATGCTGGGCTATGCAGCCAACCAATCACTATGATGATGATGATGGAGGAGAGCGGCGGTGGTACTTCACCCATCCTAGCCATACCCCTGTTTTGAAGAACACGTTGGTGGGAGGAAGGTCAAATCCCGGCACAAAGAGAAATTGTTAGCTTATTTTATCGTATCTTTTCGAGATGTTCTTTTAAGGCGGGAGTGTGAGAACGAGAGGGCGACGTAGAGACAAGGGAGTGCTGATGGCGGAGGAAGGGAGCGGAGCAGACGCCGCCGCGCCGGATCGCGAGGTCCTCCTCATCTCTGCCGGCGCCAGCCACTCCGTTGCGCTGCTCTGTGAGTTAGAAATCTCGTTTCTCGATCTGGATAAAGGGCCGTTCAGAGACTCTGCCTTTTGATCGATCGAATCGCTTGGCTCCACCGAATGCATGTAGTGAGACGCTTCAATTGGCCAAACCCTCTTCTTGATCACTTCTTTGATAGCAGACTATAATCGTTGGCGTAGATGGCAAAACCCTCTTCTTGATCATCTTCTTTTTTCTCAATACTTGAAACTTATGCATATATTACTAAATATTTTTACTCCATTCACTCCGTTGTACCACTGAAATCCCTGAAAGTTCCATGTTTCCGGCAAATGACTGATAAATCTAGCAAGCTTTCATTGTGCATACCAACAATAGGCATTACGGCTTCGGTTGGATAGCCAGTTTGGACAACAAATCAGTTTGCAGTATTCTGGAGTTCCCATGTCTCAGTAATTTGGATGTAAGAGTGGCGGTAATGCTCTCTTAACTGTTTGCTAGCTTCTTGCAGCTGGCAGTGATATCTGCTCCTGGGGAAGGGGTGAAGATGGGCAGTTGGGCCATGGAGATGCTGAAGACAGACTTCTTCCGACGTTACTAAGTGCATTGGACAGCCGAAGCATTGTTTCTGTTACTTGTGGAGCTGACCATACAACAGCTTATTCTGAATCAGACGAGCAAGTGTATAGTTGGGGATGGTATGTTTTCTCCCCATCTGGTTATGCCATTTCACTTCTTCATTTGTTTGCTGAATGGGGTCTTTTTATCCTTTGTTCCAATGCCAATTATTCAGTCTTGCCATATTCCTCAAACTAACTATAGTCACTTGAGTAAATTGTCTAATGCAATGTTAGCTGCGTGCCATCTGCAGAAAATGCATAATATGCCATATGCATGCTATACTGGGTGTAATATTAAATTTTCATCCACACCCAAAGGGTGTGACATTTTGGCTGCATCCGTTGAATTTCTTTAAATTTGAAAGTCTTGAGTGAGCATTTAGATAGTGAAAGAGTGATTCCATTTCTAGCAACAGTTTTGTGAGCGAATATTTATAAAAGCTATTCTTCAACCAAGGATTTTTGTCAAGAAAGATCAATACCTTGGAGAAATTCAAAGCGCATGATTCTAATCATCTAAAGATCCTGCAAGTATTAGCATCGTGCAATCTTAAAGATATGCTATGGTTTAAGTTTGTATGGCTGATGAATTATTTTTTCCCCATGCTAATCACCATACTTATTTTAAGACTCTGAACTTGATTCATGTCTTTGTTCCTTCCTTGTTTATTAGATGTGTGCCCGAGCATATTTGTTGTTTTTGCAAACTTATTTATGATATGTATTGGAAAAATCCTATGGTGATTTTGCCAGCAACATTCTTATCCATGGTCCAATGTATAGTTATAAAAGATTTAGCTCTGAAGTCAAGATGCTATCTAATTCTTAATTGAATTGAAAACATGATTACATTGGTTGTGGAAATTTGTACTAGTGATTTGATCCAATCTATATTTTGATATAAGTTTTGTTGTTTGATGACAAAAAAATGAAATAGCAATGATTTTGGAACCTGATTCCTTGAATAGATAAAACTGGATATTTGCCAGCAGAGAATAAGAGAGAAGCTTTTTTTTACCATCATGCTGGCGTTAGACCATTCATTGACAATATTAAACATAGCCAGGGAACATTGGCTTTTGTCATGATATGTTCTTGGAAAATCGCTTTGCAATCTGATTTCAACTGCTTTTGAGGCAATGCAGATCCATTAACAGTGATTCTTATATGATGACATTATTATCAATGACTTCACAATACAGGGGTGACTTTGGAAGGCTAGGCCATGGAAACTCTAGTGATGTGTTCACTCCGCAGCCAATCAAGGCGCTGCAGCGCTTGAAGATTAAACAAATTGCTTGTGGGGATAGCCATTGCTTGGCTGTGACTATGAATGGGGAAGTGCAAAGGCAAGTCTTAGTTGCTAAATTGATCTTGAGGGTCTCGTGGCATTTTGTTTCGTTAAACTAATCATTTCTTCTCTTCTTTGAGCTTTGGCTATTTACAACATGTTGACTGTTGGCATTCTATTTGTTATCCTTTGTCTTGTTGGTTTCTTTTAAAATGATTATGCAAAATTTCAAGATTCTTGGAATTATCTCGGAGGACCACGGGGGGAAGGTAACCGATTATCTTGTCTGTGGCAGTGTGACATAAGAAAATCAAATCAGTCCTCAACAATACTTTTCCTTTGTTAAACTAGGAGCCCCCAACAACATAGTAGTTAACTAATGAATATATTTATTTACAATTTTTTTTTTTACCAGAATGCTAATACATCTATTATGCCTGTACAAAATATATGCATGCGAGTTAGATTGTCTGGTTAAAAGTTGCATCTAAAATCATGTAATTTATATTAGGATGCAAGTAACCAGCTAAGCATGGAGATGAAACCTACGAGGTGCATGAAAATTGACATCTAATTTTCTTGTTAAAATTGTTACTGCCACATCTTTTGACTATAAGTCTTCAGGTTTATTCCAATTGACTAGATACAGGGTAACTGATCACATCATTTATTAAATAAAGTTCACAAAAAGTAAAAGAACTTTTAGGCACAAAAATATACTCTTCTTTTTATCTCTTTCGTATATCAGGTTAGCCCCATGCATCGATTAAAACATTAATTTTACACATGCTAAAAATACTCAACTTATACATTTTATCTTTCGAGAAAGAAAAGAAAAGACTCGATTAAGGCTACATTAACTGATTCTTAAAATAATTGTTCTCTTGAAGTGAAACTGAAATAAATATCAAGATTATTAGACAAAAATTTAGTAGATTGCATACATGAAAATTTATGTTCCATTAAAAGTTTTCACAATTAATAGGTCATGCTTTCATTGCTTGCAAAAAAAGTGAGACATAAGTATTTATGGTTTCTAACACCTTTCTTCAAATATGAGATAGATAAAGCCAAAAGTTTAAAGTCCAACCCATTTTTACTACATGATCAACAAAATTCATGTTGAATCAAACAATTTACAGAGGTATCAAGGAATGATCACACCAAGGTCTTCAATTTTGAATAATATCGCTCGTACCGGGCGGTACATACCAGTTCGTCAGGAGACTGGCACACGGACCGCCCACTACCGATACCAGGCGATATTTTATATATATATAAGTGTGATGTCGCCTCTATATATATATATATATATATATATATATATATATATATATAGAGGTGACGTCGCCTCACACCATTTTTTTTACTTTTATATATAAACATATATAAATATATATATATATATATATAAATATATATATATATATATATATATATATATAAAGTAAAAAAAAATGGCAACGTTGCCTCGCATAGGGAGAAGAGAGGCGACGTCGAATTTTTTTTACTATATATATATATACCGCTCGGTATACAGTAGTATTGTACCATATCGAGCGAATGTTAAAACTCCGGTATGATATAATATTTTAATCCTTGGATCACACAATACGATATGTCATTGACAAATGGATAACACTCGATTCTTCTAGTGAAGCATAAACACGTCACACTTTTGGTTTTTCTCTAATAATCTATTCATAGAAGTGATTGCAATGGCCAAATTGCATAAGTTATAAGGTCATAGAGATCAACAGTCACATGATCTCATGATACCTATTGGCCAACCGTTAAATTTTACAGTCTTGTGTACTCTCCTAACAAAGTCATATTTTCATAAATGAGTTACTAATCAAGCCTAATAACATCCCTATGATCAATCTATTTGAGAATTACCATGCAAACCTTAATTAGATAAGCCTGAAAACCAGGATTTTAATCGCCCATCCACCAAATTGCTTGATGCCTTGGCAACCTCTCTCTTTTTGATAAATTTTTGTTCTTTTTTTATTTATATGAATAATAAACTGTTTTTGTTTCAGTTGGGGACGTAATCAAAATGGACAACTAGGTCTTGGCACAACAGATGACTCTCTTGTACCACAAAAGATTCAAGCTTTTCAGGTACATTAAGATATATGTGCTTCTTATTTTAAGATGTAAATACGTTTACATGCTCGAATCTTAGCTGCAAAAATTGCCTCACTTTTCTCTCCTGGGACAAGTCAGTCCATGAAGCTTTAATATGTTCTTTGAAACTTAAGTTGTTAGAGTGGCAGAAAATGTTCTAGACACTTTTTAAGATTATTGTTAACAACTTCATTATAACTTTATCAAGCCACTTCCTTGAAACACAATTTTATGTATTTTCTGTGAATAAAACTGAAGATTTATGGGTTATGTGAGTGATTATGTACTTCCTCTTTCACTAAAAAATGTATTTTCATTGCATGATAGCTTTTCAAGAATAATGTTTTAGTTGTTCTCGATTGAGCTGCTGTTTGGAATACATCTATCTAGATACCCTGGGAACTACTTGCTTGCTGCATGGAGATAAACTGAGTTGGCAATAAGGTTGTCTTCTTGAAAGGCTAGTTCATGGAAAATTCTCTTGTTATCTAGATCTTTTGTGATTGAGTAAAACTTAAGGGAGGGTTGATGTCTATTCTCAAATTCTTTATTTTCTTGTAGCATGATAGATAAAGCCTCCAATTATTTTTGTCATGTTGTGGATATACCTCATGTTGTGCTTCATTCTGGTGCCTTGGAGTTAAATTTAACCACCATCAACATATTTCTATATCACTATGTTATATTATACACACGTTGTCTGTCATTGTTAAAATACTTTTCTGGATTGTGGTTTCTTATTCGAAGTTCTTGGAGGTGATGATGTTCCTTTATGGATATTCTGTTCTCAAGTGACTTTATTTGGGTACTTGTCAGGGAATTTGTGTCAAAATGATTGCTGCGGGTGCTGAACATACTGCAGCAGTTACAGAAGATGGTGACCTCTATGGATGGGGCTGGGGTCGTTATGGTAATTTGGGCTTGGGTGACCGTAATGATCGCCTTACTCCAGAAAAGGTTACTTCCATCAAGGTACAACTTTTGCTCTTTTGTAGTTCATCAAGGTACAAGTTTAATGGTTGATTGAATTACTCTGCAATCTAATGCAAAAATTTCTTTCCCTAAGTGTCTTTGACTTGCATGCACTAAGTGTTTGACTTCACAAATGAGAACTTGCCACCTAGGACTTCGCCATTCTGGAATCTGATAGGCTTGCAAGCAATATAATATGTTGTCATGGACTGAAATTTCTGCTATCGTGAATGATTGATGTTGTTTCAAGGACTAGGAGCAACATTGAAAATTTGGAGTATAGTGGTTGTTTCTATGACTTAGACAGTCATCACCCTCCATAAATGTATTACGAAAACACCCAAAATCAAGTATTTAAATTTCAGTTTGATACTGGATTTAGTAACTGGATAGACTGGTACACTGGTATACTATCAATATGCAAGTGATGACCTTTCCTTGGTCAGATCGGTATTTTATCAACTGATATGATTGAAATTAAATTTATTTGCTGAAAATAATAATTCAAGAGAAGAGGTTGCAGAGCATGCATGATTCATTCAGACAGTTAAATGTCATTTAGAGTTCTTGTTTGTATGCCAAATTCAATCTATTGGTGGTCATTGCTAATCCTACTAATATTAATCAACTTTGAACTTTTTCTTAATTGGGATTAAAAACTGATAGTAGTTAGGTTTATTGTTAGTAACTAAAATCCTTATACAAGTCTTTAGAGTTTCTGTGAATGATCTCAGAATTTGAGAGATTTAATTGGTTTTGACAATCTTCAGGTCTTAGAAAGAAGCCTTTCCTGGAGAGTGGCTTTGTAGTGAGAGAAGAGTTTGGCATTCTAATTTAGGATACATATGCTAGTCATGTCCTCTACAAGTCGATGTTCTGAGTGACCTGATAACGTAGTGTCCCATGGATGCAAGCAGAAACTCTTATAATAGTCAATCATCACTTTGGATAAGTAGCCAGCCATTGTTGCTGTCAAGTAGCTGACAGCGAGGGATTTGGAATTGTTCAGTGGAGATTTTTAGTAAATTCTGATTTTTTCTTATAATCTTTCAGCATTCTTTATTTCCTTCTTTAGTTCTCTTTTTGTTGTCTTGAGATATGCCAGGCCCTCCCTCTCTATGTAGCAAGCATTTCTGAAATTTGTATGCTTCTCTTAAAGCACCTTCTGTGGCTACCTATCCTATTCCCAAATGCCTATCTCATATAATGTCATCTAGTTCTCTTTGGATCATGCAGAATAAGCAGATATTTTAACACAATTCACCATAATCAATTTAAATTTGTGAACTGCATAATTTTTAGAAGAACTAATTTAAATTTTGTTCTTAAGCAGAACATAATTTTGTCTTTAATAAATAATAGCTTATTTCTTCTGTGGTACTCTTTACTTTCTATTTGCACTTTCATTTGCCCCTCTCATGTTTAAACAAACAAAAGGATATTGACTTAAATGACTTTGTGTAGGGGGAAAACATGGTTCTTGTTGCATGTGGATGGCGTCACACTATCGCTGTCTCCTCCTCTGGGAATCTGTACACCTACGGGTGGAGCAAATATGGTCAACTAGGACATGGAGATTTTGAGGATCACCTCAGTCCACATTTGTTGGAAGCACTTAAAGATAGCTGTATATCTCAGGTTCTTAATTCTTTCCTAACAGCATACAATTCTCTTTGATCATATGTTCTGTTAATTAGTTGACAACTTGGTAACTCCTTTTCTGTCACAAAATACAGCATGTTAACACTGTGTTTTACTGCACAGAAATCTCAATCCATTTAGCATTCTACCTTCTACTTCTGCAGTTTTTATTTGTTTTTTAAGAATCAAAGATAATCAAACTTACTTACACTTACTAATTTGGATGTATTTTTGTTTTGTTTCAGATTTCAGGTGGTTGGAGACATACTATGGCACTCACGTCTGATGGAAGACTATATGGTTGGGGATGGAATAAGGTTCATAAATTCATTGTCAATCTTTAGTCCACCTATATGTCTGACTATCTGCTGCTTCATATGTCATCCATTAATTTTTAGCTTTTATTAGTCAACTGCTCTAATTAGAACCGAAGTGTTGGAACCCCTCTCTCTCATAGTAGAGAAGTTTCCGTGACATTCCATTTTGGTACTTCCATGTAAGTACCACAGTAGCATAACCGTGAGTTATCTTCCATGCCATCTCTGAAAATTTGAGAATATAATATCCTGTTTATAGCTGCAATTTCCTGTGCCACTTTTTCCAGAATTTTGCACTGCAAAATCAATAGGTTGGTTGCACGCACTAGCGAGCCACATTTAAATGCTGATATATCAGGTAGTGTGAAAAATGTTGCAAAGATATAAAATTCTCAAGCACAGGATAAAAGTGAAAAGTCAAAATTGAAAGACATAAACATCAATAGCACTATTACTGAATGCTGCCAACACTTAAAATAGCTTATACTCTTCATCAAGGTAGGTGCAGCATCATTGCCATTTGCCACACTGCATGTCTTAAATTGATACCAAACTTTTCGCATTTATCTTATTGAGACTGTATGTTCAAACCTTGAATTCATGCACTAGGAAGAATGGCATAAAACCAATCAGAAATTCAGGAGTTTAATGCTTGACTTTGTTTCTTGGTTCCTAGAATGAGACACGAAG
This sequence comes from Musa acuminata AAA Group, assembly GCF_036884655.1. NCBI lineage: Eukaryota > Viridiplantae > Streptophyta > Magnoliopsida > Zingiberales > Musaceae > Musa > Musa acuminata. The sequence goes on along the minus strand of NC_088343.1, from coordinate 13,866,556 downwards.
TACTGTGAGATTAACCCTTGTAGAAAATTTGTATCTACACGATGAGTACCATAGTTAGCTGTTCTTGTAACTTAGACTAATCTTTAATTATGTTCTGACTGGCATGATGCGTGCATTTAGAAATTGCCCTTTTTGTTTGTTTTCGGCTGTTGTACTTACAAAATGGTTCTTATGTAGTTTGGACAACTTGGTGTTGGTGATAATGATGATCACTGCTCTCCTGTGCAAGTTAAACTTCCAGAGGAACAGGTACATCACTATCTTATAATTTTGACATGCTAAATTTACCTTGACGGTTGATGCATTATTGAAATATGTTTCCACCTTCTTTTGCAACGTTTTAACAAAATGGTAGCAGAAAAGATGCTGGCTCCTTTTTAATCAGGATAGGAATCATAAGCTGTAATTTCAGCTTGAAGGCAATTATGCAACATGTCATGTAATATTTCTTTTCAATTTATTTGCAGAAAGTGAAGCAAATCTCCTGTGGATGGAGGCACACCCTTGCCCTTACAGAAAGAGGAAATGTTTTCTCTTGGGGCAGAGGCACAAGTGGGCAGCTTGGCCACGGGGATATTCTTGACCGGTAAATGCATTTTTGTGACTCACCAATATTTTGGAACTGTTAATGCTGATCGCTAGTCTTTCCTTAATAATATCCAATCTTTAACAGACCAAAATATTTTACCTTCTGCTGCATTGCCAACCAATGTGCTCGACTAGGATGCTCATTTTCTTTTTATTATTTGCGTACTTATTATTGTACAAAAAAGTTATTTATTCTAAGATAGCGGATCACAATTCATACGAAATCTGGCATTCTGAGTTTGGGTTCTAATTATTCAAGGAATACTCCCAAGATGATGGAGGTAATAAGCAAGGATGGACTAGGTTGCAAGCAGATAGAATCCTCCAAAGTGGCACCTTCATCAGGTTAGATAGATAGATAGATGGCTTCATGTAGTGCCACTTCTCGTACATGATGATTTGTATGGATGATCCTAGTGCCAGAAGTAAGTTCACGGTGCTTTCTTTGTGTTTCACAGGCAAAATCTGGGTTTCACCATCTGAAAGATATGCCATTGTTCCTGATGAGACTGTAAGTTTGGAGCGTATCTTTAAAAGATATGCCATTGTTCAGAAACTCTTATTTGGTTAGTTAAAGATGCTATGATTTCTTTACAGGCTGCAAAGCCTTCAACGAGGGGCAACGGGAACGACACGAGTGTACCCGAGACTGATGTCAAGCGGATGCGAGTCTAGCTAGCATAGCTTTTCGGTCTGTGAATTATTATTCCGATACATACCACCCTTCCTTTTTTTTTTCCTTGGGATATTATTTGCATGAAACTCTCATTTCAGGAACATGTAAATCGTGTGCCCATACATACATGATTGCATTATTCGGTCTCTCTCTCATATGTTGCCTTTTTTTGTATTTTTAGCAGTTTAGTTTCGTCCATTGGATTGCCAACTTCAACTTATGATATGAATTAAAATAATTCACCCCCCAACATCCGAAGCTCAGCCCTCAATTTTTTTTCACCCACATGATTAGTCCAATAAGTATCTAAATTGACTTATATCTATTTTAGTTAGTGATTTAGATCAAATGAAATTGAATATACGTAGGTTGTGACATGAACATGATAAAAGAGCTCAAAAGATTTATAGACCAAATATATGTAGACATATCACTGAAATTGGAAAAAGTACATCCACAAGCTTACTGAGCTCTAATATTTTCTTGACGTCTCGCACTGCAAAAGCTCACGGAAGCTGATGTGTTGTTGAGAGAAAATGTGCAACATTACTAGCACACGAAAATAACAACAAAAAGACGTCCACGTGAAATCGATCAGTAAAACAAGTATGATTTCTTTTTACATAGAAACAACCTAAGAAGATATGTTGTGTAAGCAGAATATAATTGTCAACAAAGCGACTCTCTCCAACATATACACCACAGAATAACCAGCTTGGACAATAATCAAATCCATAAATGTCTTCCTTTATTCCACACCTGCCAGTCTCTTTTAGCCAAACCTGCTCTAGGGAAACCACTTAGCGGGTTCTTCGACTGCTGGGTAGCTTGGTTGATGGAGATGATTTCGCCTTTGCAAAGTCGACCAAGTCTTTGAAGAGCATGTCCTCAGGTTTGGCTTGCTGGGCTGATGGCGAAGAGTCTAGACCACCCAAATGCTGCTGATCATGTTGTTGAAGGTAATTGAAGTCCTGCTGGTCTTCAGCTACAAATCCATCATAAGGTGATATCGAGTTTCCATCAGAATAACCATGCTTCTGCTGCTCAAAAAACTGCTGCCTTTGGCCGTATTTTGATGGGGGTGGTGGTATCACACCAGAAGGCTGCGGCAGTTCCCAAGGAGCCTTTGGAGGCTGCTCTTCGCCGGATTTTGCTGCTTGAATAGGCTCATCGTACCTGGGTGGTCCAGATGACTTCAATGTTGGAGCTGATTCAGAAGAGCCAAGGGAGCGTGGAGCAAGAGTGGGTGGCAGAGGTGCGCCAAGTGGTGCATCCAGTGGTTGTTCTGATCTGAAAACATCACCACTTAGATAGTCGACTGTGTTTGCCTCTGTACTGATTGGCCTCGATGGTGGGGGTGGAGGAAGAAATGGGCTTGGGTTTTTGACATTAGAAGCCTTCCTGCTCTGCCCTGTTGCAGTATCCCTTGAGGTCCTGTAGCAATGTCCAAAGATGACATGATCTTAGTTACGTAAGCATGCCCATTTGAAGCAAATTCACTACCATTCGTAGAATGGTAACTTATACATACTTCTGCTAACGAGTAATGTTCTAACACTACCAAAAGAATGCAATGCTGGGGAATTTTTGATGCTATGAACTGCACATGTTTCCAAGGTTGTCCAATGAGATTTTAAGAAGCAGCTAATACAAAAGACTCCATAATATTAGATGCAGCGAATATTGCAGTTAAGAGATCCATTTCATGTGTGAGAGAAACAAAATCCATTTATCCATCTACTTAAAAAAGACATAATTGTCTTCCTTATTATGGCAGAAGATTTTCCAAAAACTGAAAGCAACAAATGTGAACAATTGGCATAGCATTTCCATTCTTTAAAAGACTAATGACAAGCCAAATACCATTAACATGGGCTACATAATATGAAAAGACTAAAATCTGGTCCAGAAGAGATATGTTACTAAAATGCCTGTCCTAAAAGGATTATATAGCTCAACTCAACTGCAGGAACATGTAGATAATCTCATTGCCTAATCACAAGCAGTTGACAAGTGACTCATGCTAAAATGTGGGAGAGAACAGTTTGTCTCAAGCGATCCCAGTTCACCTATATTTACTCCAAAGATGCAAAGCATGGTGTATTTGTATAAATAATATAAGGTGCAACACCAATGCCACAGTTCATTTAACACAAAAGAATGTAAAACACAAGTTGTCTCAAGCCCTCACAAGGTCTAGTGCTTATCCCAATTTTGGTGATTCACAATTAGAGATATTTTCTTTAGGCACAATTTTAATCCAACCACAAGTCATGAATTCATAATCTCATTAACATTCAAGCTCATGACTTGCGATCAGATAGCCTCGAGTTTGTTTAATTTGATTACTATTGAGATATTAAGTTGTTGACCAGACATAAAAATGGGATACTAAGGTGAGATCTTACAAGTCTATATTAAGTTGCAGTTTTGTGAATTTGACCATTGGCTAATTTGGCTTTGCTTTAAAATTTGAACTTCCTTGCAGATCTTCAACAAACACTAAGATGCACAAGCTAGAAATTTAATCCAATTTGCTTGAAGAAACAACTACATTTCCATCACTGGGCTCATGAAAACAGTTTGAATGAGTCTCAACATGCAAGAATTAAGCAAGTATCATCATAGGCCTGCAAAGATTTGCTTTTGCAATATGGAGATATGTCAAAGCTTTGTAGCACAATCAGTCTCCAAAGCCACGCCAGCGGGTGCACCTCTGTGTTAGTTGGCACAGGGCAAGATTTGGACCTATGATGTGGGCATGTGTCAGTCTATGTCGATCAACTTGACTGTCCTTTGGCTTGAGATGAAAGTTCCAACAAATCTTCTAATAAGGATCATGAGTGAAAAATACATTAAGAAAAAACATATTCAGCCAACTTCTCACACTAACTCCTAAAGTTGAAGAGACAAAATAAATCATGTATACTAAGTACTAACAGCTATCAGAGAAACATAATATCCTCTTAGCATAGGTGTCTCACCCATACACTATGCTTTACTTCCATAATTAACATAAAAACAAGGTATGCAATATCGTACCGTACCAGAGTTTCGACATTCGTTCGATATATATATATATATATATATATATATATATTCTTATAAAAGGCGACGTCGCCGAAAAAGGCAACGCGACGTCACCTTTTTTTAAAATATTTATATATAAATATAAATAAATAAAAATATATATTTATTTTTTTATTTTTTATTTCGTTCCATCCGGTAACGGGTGGTCCATGTACCGGTCAACTGATGAACCGGTACACACCGTCCGTACCGGACAGTATTATTCGAAATTGCATATCTTGCATAAAACTACTCAGAAAAATAGGCATAAAAAGAAAATGTAGCCTCATGTAAATAAAGTACCTGAGAGACAAATGGGATAAATCATCCTCAAGCTCATCATCTTCATGGTTTACATTATTAACAATAGGTGCAGCAGAAGCAAGTGGGGCTCCACCACTTGGAGCAGTTCCCTTTAAGATATCATCATGCCGTTGCAGTATGTGCTGAAGGTCATCATTCAAAGCTAGACCCTGACAAAGAAGCTCTTCATCTCTGTTACAAAGAAAAATGCAAAATAAAAAGAAAGAATCAGCATATAAGATTTCAACTCCATGTTACTTTACAGCACACTGGAAATCTAGACCATACCCAGTATTATTTACAAGATGCATGACACGTTTTTTATAAGAATGGCACTGCTCGACCAGATCAACAATAATTTCTTGCTTTAAGCCCTGTCATGTGAGGCACAATTAGCTAAGATATGAAAAATGTCTAAATCAAGGATGTATTGATCTATAATGCCCTTGTATGAAAACCTCCTAGTAGTAGAGGCAAAAAATTAAGATGTCATGACAAAAGCAGGATATATTTGAAAGACACTTGTAGTCTACAACTTATCTGACACTGTTAATTATATGTTAGAAGCATCAGATACATGTTTGATATGCAACAATTCAAAACAAAGATGAAAAATACTCATTTTACTTGAAAAGGAAGTTGTAACTTAAGTTACAAGGAAGTTACATAAGTGGTGTAACATGATTGTCAAATTTGCTGCAAAAAGTCTGTTATGTGCAGAGGTCGATTACATAATAGAGGATCTTCATTTCTTATTTGATAATTAGTGATGAAGATAAAACATTTTTGGCAATCATATACCATAACCAATAATCAACATTCTGTATTGCTACTGAAATAGAAAAGAACATGGGAAATGAACCTTCATTAAAATCATTAAAAAAAGAAATAAAGATGCATGATATTCTACATAAAAATCTCATTTCAGAAATAGCTATTCATCCAAAAATATTAATAAACAATTCCTACAAACCAATATAAACATGTTTTCTAGTTTCTAATAGCACTTTCCTTTTCCAAAATTACAAAAGACTTGACAGGAAATGGAAGTGCCTACAGCATATCCAATATAAATTCAGTTCTTTTCTAAATTTTGTTTGAATTGTTTGAATTACTATACTCATACATAATTCTAAGCTCCCTTAACCATTTGCAAACTGTAGCCTTAACTCCTCAGACAAGAAGAATTAGAGATGCTCTTGCTATAGCTCCAATTAAAGTTTGAAAGGACTCACTTTTCTGACACTCGAACACAGCAGATTCTCTTTTCCACTAATTCTTCACCGGACAGATTAATGAAACTTCACTAACTCTAAAAGTTCCCATAATTCATTCAGCATAATAAATGACTGCAAACCATCCACCACTCACCCGTCTCTTGGCTTTCTAGTCTCAGTTATGCAAATTTAACCCAGAGTTTCTTATTAAAAAGGAATGATCTAACAGCGTACATGCTGAAATGCAGAAAAATGAGGATCAATGGCATTGTAAGTGAACAAGTAGAACTAAGCTTCCAAGTTCTGCAATACGAGAAGTGCATAAGTAGGAGGGGTCTATGCCATTTCATGTTCCAAACAAATAGGAAATGGTTCGGTTGAGAATGAAACCCTTTATCAAAAACAATATTGGAAAGTTTCTACCTCTCTGTTATTGGGATCCAATGCATTGAGAATCTCAGATAACACATCTACTATCCCTCGAGCACTCTGAATATCTTGCAAGCTGCATGAAGACAATATATTGCTCTTAGAATGTGAATTTCTCAAAAATTCTATGTTTATAAACATGTGGTAGGTAATCAAAAGTATTCAGTATACCTGTGTATTAAAGGTTAATGCATAATTATTTATGCTTCATGCACAAAGTTTCAAGCAGAATAAAAAAAATTAATAAAAACATCACAGTCTCAGCTATTTTCAGCAGGTATAATTCATTATCTAATTAGCCAGCACATACATATCCTTGTATTTGCATTCAACAATCTGAACCTTACTTTTTACAAAAAGATCTCACTAATATTACCTCCTCCTAATTCCAACAACAACAAAACCGACACAGCTATAATTCCTAACCATTTGGGAATGACTACATGGATCTCTCCCTCCCAGCCATTGAGCTCTACCACAATAATATAAGTCAAACCATGGCCTCCTCAAATTCTTTCTTTAATTGTTTCTGACAATTTTTTTTAGATATTCCTCTAGCTCTCTTGGAACAATTAGTCAGCATTTACAAGTCATATTTATACAATTTACAAACCATCATAAATGATCTTCACTTATAAAATTTGAGAGAGAGCAGAGACAAAATGAGATCGAGAAAGAGAGGAAGTGAGAGAGTGAGGGCTGATTTGAAGATTCTGGGGTCTATTTATAAAGCTTCCAAAAGCCCTCTAACAGCTATCAAATAGCTAGTTGGGTAGCATCACTTCCAAGGTTACCACATGCTACAGCGCCTGGTACCAGTCAACCATGCATACTGGTCCTATATTGACTGGTATACCCTACTCTAAGTCTCGGTCGCTGTCAGAGTGGTGAATATTGCCCGTACCAAACTGTACCAGGCGGTATTGTATGCCTTGGTTGAGACTTGAGACAATGAATTCTAAAGTCAATAGTGTTTAGCAATATCCCTGTCACGTCCAAACGGTATAAAAGATTAATGACAAAAAGAAAAAGACAAAATGAACGTAGCAAAGTCATTACCACTAAAACAAAGAGGTGCATAAGATTTAAACAGATCAAACATTAATATTTGCATAACAGAAAAATCTGAAGTAGTAACCTGAGAGCAGAAACATCAGACTGAAGGGAAGCTTCTAAAGCAGCATCTTCATATGCTGATGTGGCAGGCTGATATTCTATAGGATGAGTTTGTGGAGGGGTAAATAGTGGCACAGTGTTTTCTGTTCGGGGTGGGAACTCAACTCCAGCAGCCTGTAAAACAAAATGAACAAATTCTTCCAATATAACTGTAAGGCCAAAAGATTTAGCTGCCCCTGTAAATATGCAAGGAAGAAAACACAAAATAACCCAATCATGATTAACATGAATATTTGCTAGCAAATGGGATGACAAAACGCATAAATAAGATGCCTATAAAAGGAAACAGTAATTTTTTTTATTGCAAAAACATATGGGTTGTCAATACACAGAAGAAATCTAGGAAATAACAGACCTAATAATACGGAAAGCCTGAAACATGCTAAGCATGTGCATTTACCGATATATTAGTTCTAGTGGCCCAGATTAGCACAAAAAATGCATTCTTTATGTTGGTGAAAAACACATCAGTAAAATGTCAGATAACTGGTACGGACAAAAGGATTAGAACCTTATGATCGTTTTATCCCATTGTAATATATTACATCAAGATAAGAACTAGCAATCAATCTTATTGTTAAAGAACAGAGAATTATTAAAAATCATTTGGATGTTTTGATTAGCACTTTGCTTAATTCCCTCATGATCTTTGGCAAATGAAAGAGATATTAAAGCGAAGGATAACAAACAACTCATACAACCGCATATGGAATGGTTGCCACTTTAACTAGGACAAGCAAAAAAATAACCAGGTGCACAGCAAAAAGATGCAAACCCTAAGTTCTTGGTATGCAGCATAATATTGGGGATGTTTTCCTCCTGCTCTCCCAAAAGCATCTTGCCAAGCATCTATCAGAATTAAAATCTTTTCTCTCACATTCAAATCTGGCTGCAAACATGATTCAGGAGACAGGTATTATGCATGATGTTAAGGAACAAATATTGAGATGTCAAACACAATTGATAAGAGGTGCTACAGATTTGGTACTTACCTTTTTCTTCACTATTTTAACCATTTCATGTAAAATATCCCGCTCAACAATCTGATGGTGAATATTGTCTCCACAATTTTTGCTTAGAGTCTCTAGCACCTAGTTAGCATTTTTTAGTAAAATAAGATTACTACTGGAGACAGAATATCAACTAAAACATAGATATATCTTTTTTGGGAGAAAGCCAACTAAACCAAAAAAAGAAAAACGATCTCTCAAATAGCTTAGTTGAATCTGTTATTTGTGACAGTAAGGTAGAATGAGCAACAACACTTGTTTATATAAACTTCAGAATCCATTTTACCATCTGTCTTTATATAGATTACACACATATACTAGACATCATTATCACAGTGTTGCTAGAGAAAAGCATGTTAAGTGCATAACTAGAGTATAAAATCATATTTGTGGACAATAAAGAACTTCATGTGATCTAGGAGTATTTATTGCATACACATGGTCAAGTGTCCATTTAAACTTAAACTAATTTCTGTAGGTTGAAGTTGACAGCATCCTGGTGTATATACTTAAAACTTAGAAGTATTTAAGGCCTGCTACTGCAACAAAATAATATGAATACGAAAATACTTATGCATTACTTCTAAGGAAGAAAAGAAAATTGTTAAAAATTAAAATTTTACTATATTTCTATCAAAATAACCATCATAATTATAAATCAGAACTCAATAAATACTTAAACATAATATCAACAATTGAATATTAAACATTTTGAGAAATAACAATTTCTAACTGGAGGGGAATATGCACTTACAAAAAGTGCTAGAAGTTGAATTTTTGGGTTCTTGCTTCCAAGACGCTTCTTAAGTACTTTCAGTGCATCCTTTGCTTGTCTGTTCATCAGAAGACAGATTCATAGAAGAAGCTTTAGTAATGTCAGTAACTTACAGGTATGAACCAACTAACATTCTTTAGAACAACAAAAGTATAGCACATTGAAATCAGAAACCTCCACAGACCATCAGAAGGGAGATTCATAGAAGAATCTTTATAAAGGAAAATATCAGTTACTTACTAGCATGATCCTAACATTTTTTAGAACAACAAATGTAACACCTCGATTAATCCCACATCGGAAGTGGACAAGACTAAGATTAACTTATAAAGGTCTAATAAGTGTACTATTATCAAATTCAGCTTAAGCATTTTGACCAGTGATTTAAATCAAACAAAGTTAATGGGCCAGTTAACCCATCAAGCCCGGGTCATAACATTTGGTATCAAAGCAGACCTAATATTTGGGCATTGTGAGGAAGCTCGAGTATGACACGACTATCCATGAATGGAGTCAAAGGACTAGTCACGACATGAGGTCACCGTTGAGTTATGTCTCACATGCACCATGCTAGAGTTTAATTTGGGTTATGCTAGGCCTTAATGAGGATGTCAAACCCCTAAGTGGGAAAAATTATAACACCCTGATTAGTCCCACATAAGTGAAAAAGACTAAGATTGACTTATAAAAATTTGATAAGTGCACTACTATCAACTTTAACTTAAAACATTTTGACCAGAGCTCGTGACAACAAAAATAAAGCACACTAAAAAAAGATATTTCTCTAAAAAATTGGTTAAGCAGAATTGGCTGCCTCTCTAAGAAGGTTACTCGCATCGTAGAAATGGTCAGTTGCCTCATTGTTTGCAGTGATAAAGCAATAAGTATGGTGACAAATCTATAGCCTTCAGGATGCAACGCCTTCATCAAGTCATTGAGGTGATGGAATTATATGTTAGAGGGAAAATAGAGTACAATCTAAAGTCCAGACATTGATTTGGATGTATACATTTAATATTTATTATCATGTCCATTAGGCTCATGTATCTTCTTTTATATATTTATGATTTATCATCTATAAGGAGTGAAACTTTTTTTTTCTTAGAACTCAAGGTGCTTGGATAAGGGCAATCCAGAATTAGCAGATAGAAAAAGTCAAACGTACATTTCAAATAAAACCAATGTGCGTTCAGGCAATTTATGTAAGAGAAATATATGTCCAAAAACTAGTGCATTCAGGCATTGATTTGGATGTATACATTTAATATTTATTATCATGTCCATTAGGCTCATATATCTGCTCTTATATATTTATTATTCATCATCTATAAGGAGTGAAACTTTTTCTTTTTTCTTGGAACTCAAGGTACTTAGATAAGAGCAATCCAGAATTAGCAGATAGATAACGTCAAACGTCCATTTCAAATAAAACCAATGTGTGCTCAGGCAATTTATGTAAGAGAAATATATGACCATAAACTAATGCATTCGGACTCCCAATACTGGTGAGGTCATGCCAGTTCCATCACAAAAAGCTTGGGTTACTCCCAACAAAAACTGAAACTTTATGCCGAATCAACCAATGTAAACCACCCTAAAAGCTAGTTCTACCAAAGGGAAAGAACAAGCCAAGAACCTTACCCAGGATCCATATTGATAATGTCGCACAACTCGATGTTGATCGCCCAATCCGGGGCGATCAACATATCGCTCGTCGCCCGTTCCGCACACGCCGCAGACGAAGCCATCACGAAAAGGCCTGCAAATCGAACCCAATATGAACACCGAGAACCACAAATTTTACCATCATATCCAAATCGAGCACCCAGAACCCTCAAAATCCTCTTTTTTTTTTTCCTTCAAGAACATATAGACGCAATCAAAGCCGACATAAATCTAAAGAACCCACGGATCGATAGAATGATACAGACAGACAGGATCCCAGAGGCAAAGGGTTTACCTTGACGCCGAAGGAGAGGAAGACCGGAAGAGAGAAGGGCGAAGAAGGGTCCGTCTTTTGGATTCTTATCTTGGGGAGGAATTATAAAGACAAAACAGAGAGAGAGAAGGATTTGACCATCAAGGAGCCGACTTCAATAAAAAAATAAAGTGGAAGTGGAAGGAAGGAGTCGTCGGGGTAGAAGAGAAGATCCCAAACACGGACTTTGATTGATTGCTTAGCTTCTGCGTGTTTGTTGATTCTGCAGTGCCTTGGTGGTCGTTCTGTCCACACACAGCGCAAAAGGTCAAAGCCACCAATTCTGATTGCGCGATCGACTGCTAAGACCCAATTCGACCTTAATTGCATGCGTGAAACCCTAGTTTGATACTAAGGAATTATGCTATTATTAATTTGAGCTTAAATATTTTGAACCAAATAAATTTCGATGACTTTGACTTTGACTTTGACTTTACCCACATGAAAGCGTGTTGTTAGAGCAACTAGAAACCTATTTGAGGGCTCGTGCGAAGCTTATGCTTTCTTGTCAGTGTTAAATCATATATTTCGGCACTTGCATGTTATTTTAGGTTTCTAGAGATTCGTAATCATCTAATTAAAATTTTAACATATATCAGGTCATCATCTTGAATCCTATATTTTCCTCTCTTTCTTAATTTTTTTTTATAACATCTTTATACTGTTTTATAATTTTTTTATAATTAATTAAAATTATTATCATGCTTTTGTCCTATGTTACCGTGTGTTTTTGGTATCGTTAAAAATATTATAACACAATGTAAAAATATTATAATTGGATTAGTTGAATCGATCCATAGAAAAATAGAGAAAATAAGCATATATGACTAGTGTGAATTAGGAATATTTTAGATATTAAGTAAAATAATGTTGTTAGGGAATTTTAGAAATGGGGGCAAAATTTCAAAAAGAATTTTTTCCAAAGATTATATATATATATATATATATATATATATATATATATATATATATATATATATATATATATATATATATATATATATATACACTCTCTCCCATACAATTGCCTCTTCTTAAACACTACTTAATTGTAAGCACACCTGCCGCAGTTCTCATGCCGGATAATGATACAAATGCAGAGGCAAAGATGCATTCTGCTGCTATGTTTTGGCAACAATCCTCTGATCATAGAATAATAGCAAGCAATCCCAGACTCAAAGCAGGGATGGAGATGGGTTTCCATGGCTGAAGGAAGAAACAGCTCGTTGGTCTCCTGCAAAAAGTTGGAACATGTTTAAAGAGTATGGGAAGCAGCTGATCACAGATTGAATGCTTATATATAGTTTTAGATCTTAATCTTTCTTGTTATATGCAGATTACTCTACATCAGTGAATCCGCAACCCTTTTCTGTATGCAATAAGGTCATGCAGCTGCAGGGAAAGGAGTTTGCTTGCTCGTTCCTCTCCACCACTCTCCATCTGCCAGCATCTCCAGGAGAGAAGAGGAAGAACATCTTAAGAAGGCAACCCCCACTCTGCATGCTCTCACTCCTCGACATCCTTCTCCTTGCCTTGTTATTCTTCTTACCGCTCATCTCCCCTCCACCGCCGGTCTTTCTCTATCTCTGGCCTCGCTGACTCCACCATGTCCCAGGGCGTGAGTTCGTAAGCAGACTCCACCATGCCATGCGCCATACCCAGCTCTGGGTGCCATGATCTGTGCTTCGCATCATCAAAACTGAACTGGCCAGTGATCATGACTGTGGGAGACAGGAAAGGAACGAGAAGAGGTGGAGAAGCAAATGCTTGTGTAAAATCTGCTACAGTGTGTGATTCACATGCTGCCTGGATTACTGTCAGGTGGGGTTGATGGTTGGCTGGAAAGTCAAGGCTGCTAAGTAAATTCAAATACGGGTGGAATTATTGCAGAATCTTCTGTCTCCAACGAAGACCAACAAGTCTTCTATCTTCGTCAAAGACCTCTCATCTTTTTCTTGGCTATGGTTGGCATCACAGCGACCGGTTTGCTTGGATCTCTGGCAATGTCGGTCTTCTATCTTCTCAGATCGGGTCTTGTATAGGGTGGCATTTCAAATCTACAGTGTATCAGAAAGGTGAGCTCGTCGATCCATTCGAGAGCCAACATATATACTGTTCTTCTTAGCGTGCAGGCTCTCGAAAATGACAAAAGGGACACGACCTCAGCTTGTTGTCTGAGATGTGTATATATACACGACATCCCCACCGTTCAGAACATAACACGTCATTTTCCGATACGATGCACCGAAGGATGACTTCAGAGACACGGAAAGCATGATTGGAGCCTCCACCACGCTCAGATAGATAGATGCCTCAGCAGTCCAACATATCTCAGCGATTATAGATTAATTATAATAACATATATCAGGTTAGGTCTTAATTTAATTTAAAATTTCTCTATATTTACTAACATGTGATTTATGTTTTTGGTCCCCTATTTTAATTTCTCTTTATACATGTATATTTTCTTATTTATGTGTGGCTCAATAATTTTCCTCTCGTCCGGTCAAATCAACCCTATTAGCAACCTTAGCTTAGTAGGAGTACTATTAACTTTATTCACAATCATAAGTTTGACTATTTGATAGGATTAATTTTGTTAACTTAGTTATTAATCTTTTCTTGACTCAAAACTTTTTTCTTTTTATAATTATCCTCTTTTCTTATTATTTCAATATTCTTATTTTATTTTTTTACTAACTCCTAAAAATATTTCATTAAGGTATTGCTATGTTGAGGAAAACCCCTCCCTCCTAATCTGTAACATCTCAATGAGAAATATAGCTTCTTATATAATTTTTATTTTCTATCTTCTTCGTTTAATTATTTACATGGTATCAGAGCCATTTGTCTGAGCAAGCTCTCTTCTCGCTCGTTGCCCGACTCCTCACTAACTATTTTTATTTTTTTTATAATTATCCTTTATTTTAATCTCCTTAGTTTTTTTTTTCTAACTCCCCTAGTTTCTTTCTTACAAATCGTAGCACTTATAGTCGGAGTCAAACTAATAATATATATATATATATCAGATTAGACATTAATTTAATTCAAAATTAAATTATTAAATTATAAAGTAGATTTAAGTGTATATCATTCGACTGTTTGATGAAAAATTAATTATTTGAGTCTTCTTTCTTAATATCTCTTAAACAATTGGATACTATATATATACTGCTACGTAAGATCATTGCTTAGCATACTGTAGTATCAATGGAGCCCCTCTTGTTCCCATACTGCAATCATCATCCATTGGGTTCCATCACCTTTTTCTTGTTAATACGAACTGTTCGATCACAATCACATCACTTTCCTCTCTTTCTCTCTCTCTCTCCCTCGATGGTTTTCAAGTGACACTTTGCGTGCCTTTCTCAGAGGAAAAGTCCATTTGACAAGATGTTGCGATCTCGTTCGTGGAACACTAATGTATATTCCGTAGCACATCGATAGCTATTATCTAAAGGAAAACCAAGATCTATTAATTAGCAGCCACCTCGAAGCACTCTCCACCGCTCTGTCTCTCGCACTATAAATGTACATGGAGCTTCCACTCCACGGATGATCAGTCTTCTCCCTTGACGCTGTTGTTCTACCAGAGCATGGGAGAAGGAAGCAGCAGCCTACCACCTGGTTTCCAGTTCTTCCCCTCCGACGAAGAGCTCGTCCTCCACTTCCTCCACCGCAAAGCCGCGCTGCTCCCGTGCCATCCCGACATCATCCCCACCATCGACCTCCACCACTGCGATCCGTGGGACCTCGGCAGTCAGCAACCTGGCCCGTATACTTACTAGCTTCGTTTCGTGCTGTTGCATGCATGCGATATAAGACGTATGTACTGTGTCTTCGAAGGTAAAGCTCTTCAAGGAGGAAACCGCCACTGGTACTTCTTCACCCACACAACCCAGAGCAGAGCGACGGCTACTGGCTACTGGAACGCCGTCGGCACCGATCACGAGACGATAGCTAGCAGTTGCGTCGATGTCGGGGTGAAGAAGACCCTCAGATACTACCTGGGCGAAGCACCTGAGGGCGTCAAAACCAATTGGTTGATGCACGAGTACCATCTACTGGATGACGGTGTTCTTCACAGCACCGGCGACGGCGGCACAAGGAAGAAAGTAAGTGATTCAGCTCAGGCAATGCAAGAACCGCGTCTCGTTCATTCAACGACGACGATCGCCGTGCAGGAATCAAACAGATGGGTCGTGTGCCGAGTCTACGAGTCGACTGGCGGCTCGCAGTCGAGCTTCCACGACGACGGCGACTCGGAGCTCTCGTGCCTGGACGAGGTGTTCTTGTCCTTGGATGACATTGATGAGATAAGCTTGCCAAACTGAGGACTTGTCATACTTCTATGAAGCTATTTGTTTGATCACCTTCTTTAACGTGTATATAATGATCTCAGTGGCTTTGTTCTGCCACAAAGCAAGGTGCTTGCTTTTGTTCTCTCTTTCTCTTTTTCTTTCTTTGATGGGTGGAGGATACACAAGCATTAGGTCATCTGTGTCGTCAATGGGATAAGCCTAAAATAGTAGATGGAAGTGGAGATTACTTGAGCTCTTCAAATTCTCAGCTAGGTGCTTGGACCACCAAGCTTGCATGATTGAGATGTTTTCATCTGTCTGATACCATATGATATTGATGGAGCCTTAATGCCAACTTAATTGCTTGCCAACCAATAATTATTGCCTGCCAAGCATTTGCATTTTCTAGTGAGGACTTCACAGAAAGTTTCTTCCTTCAACATATATATCTTAGTATATCCTACAACAGAATTCACATCTAATCAAGAGAATAAAAAGCAAAAGAAACTTAATATATACATTGATAATGTCTATATTTTCTTGAAGATTTTATTGTTTACGATAGTGTCTAAAGTGACACAGAGTTCACTTCAATGATAGAGATGTGTGCCAAGATCCACAATTTTGGCACTCATATCATTCTCATGAACTGCCCCTGTCATCTTTGCTTGATTATCGAGTAACAATTGAGCTCTACCACTCATTCCCCCCCCCCCACCACCACCTTCACCTTCCTCTAAAGAAGTCAGTGATGCATGTGAAGATTTGGGCATGTGGCCATGTAGAAACACTTGTTTTTGTTGGATGGATAGGTCATCTTCCACTTTGCTTGGAAACCCATTAAGTTGTGGTGTGGTTAGGCTTTGTGCCACGACAAAAACATGGTCCTAACTTGATGCACTTTGTTTGTTTACGTATGTATTTTGATCTTTTTGTATTGTGCATGAGGAGCAATTGGTTGATAATGAGCAAAGTGGGGCTCTTCCAGTGTCTTAGAAATGCATCTTCTACTCTTTTGGAGCTTAGCTAACTGATGATGCTTATGATGTGGGTTAAGGAGGCATGAGCTTCCTTCAAAAGAATCCTATGGATAGGCTCATCATTAAAGGTTGGGGGTTACTCCTAAGTGGATTTGGATTCCCACCTAATTTACCCATAATGTTACAAACCTCTTTTCCTTGATATGTAGTTGCTCTAAGAAACGAGACTCAATTTGCCACATCAGCCCTACACTGAGCTAATAAGTGACTGACATGTGTCGTTGGGAGTTTGCTTTTGTTAAAATCACAAATCTTACCCCTACAAATAAAGAATTATTTACTATTAGAAAAACCATTGAGATATATATATATATATATATATATATATATATATATATTGTTACTACATCTCCCTCTCATCAACACTATTTATAGAACAATCAAATTATAGATTTCGAGGAGTTCTTTCAATTGCTCTCCAAGTAATTTTATTTCTTATTAGGCCTCTAAAAATACTAAGGTGCTGATTGAACCAAGAAAAACTTGTCTGAAAATAGTTAAGAGCGAAACTTTTGTTATATGTCAATACCTCTCTAACGTTTATACCTTGCACAGTAATCCAATCAGTTAGAGTTTTAAGAAGCAAAAGATAATTACATAGTCTACAATTAAAACTAAATACTATATCATCGCCTTTACCGCTGCATAACTCAATTGGGTCACAAATCTGCTAAAGGAACTCAACATCAATTCGACTCCTATTTCTACAATATATTGTGATAATATCGGAGCTATCTATCTATGCACTACTCCGGTGTTCTACTCTCATATGAACATATTGCTATTAACTTCTACTTCATGCGAGATCAAATTGTCTGACATCAACTATGTGTTTCTCATATACATACGGCTAGTAGACTCATTCACAAAGTCTCTCGCTTATAAATTATTTATATTGCATCGGTCCAAGATCGGCATTCTTGATAGGAGCATCATATTACGGGGGTATGATAGCATATAAGATTTTTCCTACTGTATGAGAAAATCTTGCTACTGTATTGAGAAAAATTCTTCCTCCTAACCTGTATAAATAGGGAGAACATATACAGCTTCTTCTATAATTTTTATCTTCTATCACTTTCAATTGCTCTCCAAGCCTCTAGAAATACTTGCTTTACAACAACATTTGCTTTATAAGGTACTGATTGAACCAAGAAAAACCTGTCTGAAAACACTTGAGAGCGAAAATTTTGTTAGATGTCAATACCTCTCAAACGTTTGCAACTTGCACAGAAATCCAATCGCATGATATTTGCAGTACTGCAAGACAAAAACAAGAAACATGGTTTACGATTCACCATCTAAAGAAGTATGCAATATACTCGAATATCGAATTAAATCTCGCAAATATTCTATTCGAATCCTCCTTTCTTCTCACTAAAAAAGGTGGAAACATATACTGCATTCGGAAGTACTCGACAAGCTGCTTGTATGAAGCTTGAGAACTGCCCACAGCCAGCAGAGTGAGGACTCTCCAAGCCCTTTCCACGCGCTGCTCGGAGAGGTGTAACGCTTCCTACCCGAAGCTAATAGGACAAGAAGAGATTGTGGTGTCTGGATAAGCTCATATGCATGCAGCCTCCTTTTATGTAAATGCTGCAATAGACAGCAGCAGCAGAAGTGATGGAGAGCCTTGTGGTGACCGTGGGAGCAGGGCCATCCGGTCTCGCAGTCGCCGCTTGCCTCTTCCTTCTCTCCGTCCCATTCGTCATCCTTGAGAAGGAAGACTGCGTCGCTTCATTGTGGCGGAAGCGGTCGTACGACCGGATGAAGCTCCACCTGGCGAAGCAGTACTGCGCCCTGCCGCACATGCCCCACCCCGCGACCACGCCGACGTTCATCCCCAAGGAGCAGTTCATTCGTTACCTCGACGGCCACGCGGCGCGCTTCCGGCTGAACCCCGAGTTACGTACCCAAGTCGAGGTGGCCAAGTACGACGCTCGCGCCGGTGTTACGGAGCCCGTGACACCGTAACCGGCGAGGAAAAGCTGTACAAGGGAAGGTTTCTCGTGGTGGCCACCGGGGAGAATGGCGAGTGCTTCGTTCCGCGCCTCCCTGGTTTGGACAGCTTCCCCGGCGACGTCTTCCACTCGTCGAGCTACAAGTCGGGGGCTGCGTACCCGGGGAAGTGCGTCCTGGTCGTCGGCTGCGGCAACTCCCGAATGGAGATCGCTTACGATCTCTCAGAATTCGGCGTATACGCGTCCATCTCAATTCGGAGTCCGGTACGTGAACTGCTCACGATCTCCTAACTACGTCAAGCCATTTCAACGTGTTCTTCACAGTCTCTTCTGATGTTCAATTCCACGTAGTGACCAAGGAGATGATTTATGTGGGAATGGTGCTCCTGAAGTATCTTCCAATGTTCATGGTTGATGTCATCATCCTCATCCTGTCCAAACTAAAGTTGGGGGATCTATCAAAACATGGCATCATTCGACCAAAGAGAGGTCCCTTCATCACCAAGGAAACAAAAGGACGATCCCCGGTCATCGACATCGGCACCATCGAAAAGATCAAGTCAAAGCAGATTCAGGTGATCATATTGAAGCCATTGGTTTATGCTCGCATATGATGCCATGTCTTATTTCCTTCTCACGAACTGAATTGGAATGACAGGTGGTGCCCGCGATCACAAGCATAAGAGGGAAGACCGTGGTGTTTGCTGATGGTCAATCCCAGTGTTTTGATGCCATCATCTTTGCCACGGGCTATAAAAGCTCAGCAACCAACTGGGTAATGGAAAGGAATTTGGTGCAACCCTTTGTTTCCCCTTCATAAAACTCAGACCGATCACTCATGTTTCTAAGCTCAAGCATATTGTTCATGCAGGGCGAAGGTGAGCTACGAATCAGGAAGGACTCCCACGACAAAGTTTTCCTCAGCATTGGAAAGGGAAGAATGGAGACTACTTTTCAGGATTCTCCAAGAAGGTCTTGCCCGGCATCAAAATGGATGCACTAAATATTGCAGGTGACATCGATACGAAGATAGAAAACTGTAACCAAGAATGAGAGCTTTTGATATTGTTTAGCACTGACAAAGAAAAAGAAGACCTCAATTCTGACTTGTATCTCTGATATCCTACTGACGAATTCTCTCAGTATATACACTTCTTTGCTAAACAATGCACCGGAGGAACGCATATTAGCATGCCGACACAGTGGAGTTCACGGCAGCCATTTCTGTCTGCTGCATAGCGAACAAAGAAGAGGAGGGGAGTTCTTTCCCCTGTCACCACGCGCGAATCTTAAAGCACGATGACGACGATCTGGATGAATATGAACGGTGATTTAGTGGTGTCGCTTGCGCACGTGACATCAGTTCTAATTTCCGTTCCGGTAAACCGCGGAGGAACTTAAGCAGGGTGGTCAGTCGTCCGCTTTTCTGACACGTGGATCGAAGATGAGATTATAACTCACCAAGATATTTGAACTCCGTTATATCAGCCGCTAATCCTTATAACGGGTTGATACGAAGACCGTTACATAGCTTAATAAACAAAATTTCTGGCAATCTGTAGAAGCCAGATAAATGTAATTATTAACTAAATTAACACATAATATCAATATATTTCAATTACGACATAACATGTTTTTTTGCAAATTATAGCCAATGAATCATCCTTAATTATAACATACAAGCTTAATTGATGATTTATGATGGGATAAGAAGCACTGAGAATATATGAAAGAGTTGGGACACAAAAGTACACAACGAGGTTATAGGTAGAGTATAACATCTGCCACCAGCAATGAGGTTAGTCATTTCTTAGATCTTAAGAAGCATTACACCTTCAGCACATTCATTGAACACCTTGAGATAATGGTTACATCTTAGTTGCTAAATCTGAATGCAAATTACAGAACCTGTTCATGCAATTCATAGTTAGGGTTGCACTGTCACAGTTTGATTACATAAATTACATGCTGATGATAACAATCACAACTGAGATGCATGCATGCATGCATGCATATGCCGCCATCCGATGCGATCGTCTACCCTGCACATCTTCATGCCCACAACACAGAGGAAGGAAGGAACGAGAACAGATGCAATCCATGGTGGGGAAGTAATACTTCTTCCCACGACTTGTGTCAGATTAATGGATGATGTTTTGATATGTCAGAGACCCCAAAGCAAAATAATGGCCGGCCGACTCGGTTGTCTCTCCTAATTTGGACCCCAATCTGTAGCCTAAATCCGAGGAGTCGAAAGGTTCTTGGATTCAAGAAGCTATTCCAACTCCCAAGAAATCTATGAAGGCAACCTTCTTGCTTCTGTCATTGATCTGCTCGCTGATAGCTCTACTATTAGCTGAATCGCTTCCATCTCGAGCCATGTCGCGTGCACTCACTGCATAATCAGAACAGTTGGCATCTACGCTGAGGCTTCTGTAAGCTTGATGATGAGGGCGAAGCGAGCGGCCATGGAGCTGCGAGCTGTCGAGGAGAACACCGGAACTACATTTGGGAGTGCTAGGGTAGTCCCTTGATCCCGAGAAAGCTCGCCAAAGCATGAAGCCTGAGGGTGAGACGACGCGGAAGTCGCTATCAGAACCAAATCGGAGATGCCGTCGATGGCTTCCTTCCTGAGGAGCTGAGACCGGATGGATCTGATCCGGGAAGCTGGCCCTCTTCCTAAACAGCTTCGATCTCTCCCGGTGCCGCCGGGCCATGATGACATGCCAATGGTTCTTCACGGCGTTGTCCGTCCTTCCCGGGAAGAGCCGCGCGATCAGCGCCCACTTGTTCCCCTGAACTTGCTGCGCCGCCAGCAGCCTCTCTTCCTCTTCTTCTGTGAATGGCCTTCTGTTGATCCGTGGGTCAAGTTGGTTAAACCACCTCAGCCTACAGCTCTTACCTGCAAATAGATGACAGCAATAGCACCCTTCTCTTAGGAAGCAACAGACTCTATCTATGGACAGAGAACTGACTGGTGGTGAAAGAAGCATGACAACATCAAGAAGAACAAGCTCTAAACTAGCAAAAGCCTAGTAATGATTACTAATCTTCTCCCTCTCGTGAACTATACATCATGGAAAGAAGAATTTGTGACTCACAATCTTTCTTCTCTCTCTCTCTCTCTCTCTCTCACACACACACGTACACACACCTGATCTTCCTTTCAGCTTCTCAGCAATGGAGTTCCAGTTCTGAGGACCAAACTGTTGCACCAGCTGCCGCAGTCTCTCATCCTCGCCGGGCCTCCAGTGACCACGAGGGCAAGCCTTGGCGTCACCAGATCCGGCCGAAGCCGACGTCGATCCCATCAGCCCTACCTGCTGAAAGAGAAGAAGAGGGCGCAGGAGGAGGAAGAGGAGAAGTAAAAGGGATGGGTTGGGTTAGGGTTTGGATGGCAAGTCCTTTTTGTTCGTTTTGCACGACAAGGAGAGGTAGAAAGAACTATCCGATCACCCTTACAGTTGCGTGTTTGGCCACTGCCCCCATCACTTTCTCCCTCTAAACTTGCACCAATCCCATCTTTATTACTAGTAATATATACACATTCCGTTCTACAACTTCCTTATCAATACTCTCTCTCTCTCTTTCCACATCATGATTCTTGCAGCTTCAAATGCATGGACTTGGAAATACCTACGGTGCAGAATGAAATGATCTCTCTCGTTGTTTGGTAGGAATAAGTGGCAACAAATGATCATAAAAGATCAGATGGTGGACAATAATTTAAAGACTTTGAAGGGATCAGCGATGTCGTGTTCTTAGGGATGCTACTTATCTCTCCCCTCAAGAACTTGTTATCTACTCCTCTCAAAGATGGCAAGCGGTTTCTCCGTCGGTTGGACTACCCACACATAGAATAAGGGGATGGGGAATATAGAAAGATGAAGAACCCTAATTTGGTTGCCTTTGTGCGGAGGAAAGCTTTTAAGGCCTCCACATGGTTCGCAGAGCTGTGTGGGGGGTGGGGTGGGGTGAGGAGGAAAGCTTCATGACCTCGGTTGCAGAAGCTAATTAAGATGAGAGATTGTTCCTCCGGATCTAAACAAGGAAAGGGAGTGACAAGAGTCAACTAGCACACAGTATTCATCACATAAATATCCACCTCCAATCAGTGATGTTACGTGAAGCATGCTCAGTAGAAACTAGGAAAAAGCTGTCTTGACATGCAAGTCAAAATTAAACGAGATTTTGACATGAAATTGTTCATGTCAGGTAAAAGAACATCTTCAATTCCTGCAATTGACAGTAATATACATGCACTGTAGATTATGGCTTACGTGAACATTATGTTCTTGAGGAGCATAAAACCAAGTCCAATAATATTTTTCCTAGTCAACTGTAGCAGAGAGGGATATGGCTAATTAAACTGTGTTATATTAGCAGAGTTAATTAACATGGCAATATGATCACCACAAGTTTTTAGTGCCTCAATTCAATTTGTCATCTAGTAAAGCCCTTAGGCATGTCAATTAATTTAAACATGCAATATATATATATATATATATATATATATATATATATATATATATATATATATATATATATATATATATATATATATATTGCAATTAGGTTATGTTGTAACCCTTGAATACTTGATCAAATCCTTTATTAGGGATGATCCTAGATGCTATTATAAGATTAACTTCATATTCCACGTTACAAAGAAATTTATCTATTTTCGTAACAAGATTATATAATTGATTCTCTATCGTTCTCGTATTAATAAGAGTCTCATGTTTTGAGCCATTTTCTTGTTGAATTTTTCATCGACTATTTTATATATACACATGAAAATATTACCTAACATGTTTTTTTAATAATCTCTTGGTCAAGGTAGTTTAAGAATCTCTTAGTCAATGTAATATGATGTATCTGTGGCAACTACCACTATTAATCATATAGTATTGAGATACCTAATGTGGTTCAAAGCAATTAATATATAGTGTACTCCTCCTATACATGAATTGATATCCTTAAGTTTTTATTTATTTTGTTGCCATGCATAAAATATAGCAAGATGGAAACCACATCAAGAAAGGTTCCTACAACCTCACTGATCAAAGGATTCACAAAAAGCATGGCATCAAGTTTTCCTTATATGGAAGAAGGAAGAATGGCCCCCCCCATTGCATTTGTGGATGCTTGTGGAATAGGAAATGCCTGGTCTCTTTGGTTCTAAAGCTATCAAAGATTGACTTAGTATTTAATGAGATCCATCAACTAATGGCTACATGAAGGAGGAGAAGCCAGAATCTGTCTTGGCCATTAAAAAGCATCACACCTGACCATATCTTTTCTGGAGACATCATCATTCCAACATGTAACATAATAAATGCTTACAACAAGTTATATGTGAGCATTTATTAGGTAGAGTACATGATCAAACACTTGTAAACTTTAATTTGTTAGCTTCAGATGATTCTATGGAAAGATTATCAGTAGCTTGTTTATGAACTATATTTGAAGAGCTCACTTGTTAATCAAACAAAAGAAGGAAGAGTTGTTGAAAGAAGTACTTTTTTCTTTTTGATTTTATTTTGAGGAAAAGGGAGGCATGCTTTTAGGAGAGTATACATCTCTGTCATCCTGTACTTGGACATCTACATTGCATCTTTCCTTCAATGCACTACCTTGCCCTCTCCATTAAGTCATGAAGTGGGAAAGGTTGGGAGTAGCTTTCACCAAGCAAATACACATGGTTTGTGGTTTACTTGTGTAGGAATACACTTGGTCCTCAAGCTTGGCTGCTTAAGAAAACCACAGAAAAGGCCATCTTGAAGTTAACATCTGTGCACAGGATGGGACTTCTTATCTGCTTTAAGCTCCACTATCTCAAGCTGGACAATCTCTTCCCATCTTACATGGCTTTGACATTAAAGAAGAGTTGGAAAATAAGAGGAAACCAACATGAAGAGTTTGAGGAGGGAATTTTATCTTGGGAAAGCCCTCAACAACCATCCAAGCTAAAGTGGCAAGTGCATGAACAACTGAAACTACAGAAAACAGCAGCCATGTAACTTTTCCTTCATTTATTAGATGCAGAACATGGGTGGTTTTAATTGCCAGCTTATGTACTTTCTCTGTGTTGTGGCTGTCCTTTGGATTCCCCCAAATTGTTTCTGCCATGGTCCATGCTGCTAAAGGGTGTTGTAGGGTTGAACGCTTCACTTTGTCTATGATTTTGGCATATCTGAAGGACAGTTCATCTTCTCCACAGAAGACAGCTGAGGAGCGTTCTTGTTATTGATTGATCTTCCTTGAAATGCCACCTGATGCGGGAGGCTTCATGTGGCAGCTTGAGTGCAACTTTCTAGGGCCTGTGGTGAGTGGTTCCTTGCTTTTCTTGTCATCTTCATCTCCCCTGCCACAAATCATTAACTCCCAAGCATAGTTTGATTAACACAAGCTATGCTGAGGATAAGAGATGATGAGACTGGAGATAATTCAAACAAAAAACACTGGAATTTCATGTTTGACATGGCCACTGATGAGGCAACATGTTGCAAATGAAGAATAAGGGTTTGCTCTTCTGTGCTGCAGTTCTTGTGCTCTTACTGACTTGTCCATCTCATTCAGTGAGATCATTCGTTGACTTTGCGGATGAAATTTGCTGTTCATGATGCTGAAGATGATCAGTTAAACTGCTTTAAATTCTTGGATGGCCAACTCTGTTTTGGAGTTGAATAGTAGTCATCATTTCACTGGATAAAACTCATGAATACAAGCTATTGTTTGTGTGGTAATTAGATGCCAGTTGTAGTAGGTATACAAGAGACAGGACCATCCATGTCCAATATCAAATCATACTCATTTTGTTTGTCACAAATAATAATAGTATACTGGGACTCATGGGGTTGACTAAACATGCTTATTTTGCAGTCAAACCAGCCCACCAGTTGCCCACAGCATGGTGAGCTTAGCACCAAAATAAAGAAGATGATGATGAAGCAGAAGCACTCAGCCAGGTTTTCTTAATCTTTTGGAAGGAGCATGCAGATACTAGGAAAGCTACCAATCTCCACCAAGGTCCCATGAACTATAAAAGGTAGAAATATGGACAAGCTGTGAACTAAATAATTGGGATCTACATATGTAACATGTTCAAAGGCAATAAAAAAAAACATGCACAAGGCTTGCTGAAAAAAACCTTTGAGCACTCACTCAGGTAAGATCAAGACTATCAAGGCACGCGCACAAACAAAAAAGAAGGTCCATCATGAAGACTTTTGAAGCTTCCACTGAACAGTGTGTGTTTGAATTTGCAACTCTGTTAACATCATTATGCTACAGAGCAAAAAGCTGAACTTGAAACAACTCCAGAACAAGGTCTTCATTCCCACGGTCAAAACCCTCAATTACTGGTCAATTATATGTTGTGAACACGTATACTCTGTACAAGCTATAAATATATGATATTCATGACATTGATCATGTTGACTCTCAACAACTTTATGAACAAAACCGACAAAACTAGCCAAAATCTTCCATCCTGAATGGAAGATGATATCACACGAAGCAATACTTTCCACCATCAATTGCAAATGCTGCCCATTGAGTCATCAACTGCATCGGACTAGGATGGACTTTTAGTATCCCATTCCAATCTTTCCACCATCAATTGCAGTGAACGGATTCAGTTTCTGACTATCATGTTTACAAACGGAGGTTCAATCTTCTCGAAGAGTCAGATGGTGTTCGGGCCTTTAGCAAGCCGATATCAGAGAAAGGATTTGAAATGTTATTGCTTAATCTAGCTGGATAGAGTATATTGTTGACTGGACTATAGTTATCTGCTCCGGAAGAATAAGATGGATGAGGAGGAGAAGGCAAGCAACTTCTGTTAAATTGTCTGAACTGCCTTAGTGGACTGGAACAGGGAGAAACAGGTAGGGACATGTTTGCTCTCAAGCTAGTTAAGTTTCTGCAAAAAATAATAAAAAAGCAATTGTTGTGAGCTTAGGAAAAGGGAACCAATTGGTCAGTCCAGTTTGGAGTTACAATACCTTGAATTCTTATATGCTGAAGGAAGTTCTGAGAGAAATCCAGATGTTTGACATATGCCATATTCCCTATCATGTAGAGAAGTGTTTTCTTTTGAAGAGAGCTCGACAGTCAACTGCTGCATATATCAGAAATGATAAATGGTTTGGTAATGAAAGAATGAACAATTTACAGTAACCACCAGAACTAAAGAAATAAACTTTCGCCACAAATTTGATTTTATTATTTGAAAGAAAGGTGTGGGAGATGTTGTCTGGCAGGAATTTCAGAAAGAAAATAAAAACTATGGAACATGAATTAATAAGCACCATTGAAGTTAAGTTTTACAGATAAAGTACACATTTAGTAAAATAAAGCCGATAATTTATAGGTAAACTATAGCAGTTAATTCAACTAATTTTATATAGTTTACTGGGGGATAAGAAGGTTGCAATCAAGGAAAGGCAGGAAGTATAAAGAAGCTTCAGGACATCCAAGAATCATCTATTTTTAGGAGCTAAAAATGCAAACACATATAAATATTTAACTCATACCATTCTAGTACTTCTATTAGCGGAAGAAGGCAGAGTATCTCTGATTTCATTAAATTTTGCTGCATTTGTTGTTATTTGGTCTCGAACAAAAGGGTGCTCCATCAGTTGAGCAGCTGAAGGGCGAGCCATTGGATCACGCTGCAAACATAACTTTAGAAAATCCTTTCCTTCAGAAGAAAGATGGTCTGGGATTTCTGGTATATCTTTGCTATTCCCAATTTTGAATATCGCAGCTACCTAGTAATTCAAAAAAAGTACAATTATAATTACACAAGTAATGACACTCAATGTCAGAGATGTTTATGTTTCTCAAAGAAAACAGGAAAAGATGGATACAGCACCCCTTCATACTGGCTCCAGGGTGGCTTTGAAGACGCCATCTCAAGAACTGTACATCCCAGGCTCCATATATCTACAGAGAGGTTATAGCCACTTCCATTCATGATAATCTGCAGAATGTTCAAATTGCGCAAAAGTTTAGAGTGGAAACTGATCTAAGATTGTAAATTTGTTGACTTAAGACTACAACATTTGTTATAGATTTAACAAACCTCAGGAGCCATCCAGTAAGGGCTTCCTTTAAATGAACGTATTGAAGTGCAAGATGATATCTGTTTCATGATGAGTTGTTAAAAATAAGTGGCAATACAGAGAAATCAATTTTCTGAAAAATCTTATGTTTAGTAAAGTACAAAATGTTTCATCAGGTAACAGACACATGTAGGATGTCTAAGCAACTGATTACTGAAAATTAGAAAGTCACTAAAAGTGATGCTTGTTTTCAGCACATATAGATAGTGTGAACTCTAATTTGTATTTTTGGAATTGACTGATAAATTTATGATGATTCCTGTAGATGTGACTTCTAATACAGCGATTAAATATGATGCTATATCCCACCACAGTTGTCTTGAGTTACATGCTACAGTAATTGAATGCAGAATGCCAGATCCAATAAGCCAAATCTGAGTGAAAATGCCACTTTCAAATCAAGTGGAAAGTACCTACATAAGGAGAAAAGCAACCAGTTTTACCATATTACCATCTGTCTCACCGTCAATAGCACTACACTCATGGAATTAAATAACATCACACAGAGAAGTAACCCTATTTTATATTATCATCATATTATAGTTTTAGTCTTTGGTACAACCATATGATACCTACCAGTGCCAACCAAACTAGTGCGATCATTTTTTTTATTGTATTTTTTTTACCTTAATTATGTCTTTCATATATTTTTAAGATGTATTATAAATTATATACCACTCGACATATGTAAAACTTCTAGAAATGTAAAAATTTTTAATGAAAACTTGTAATGAGTCTTTTAAACAGTCATAAGATATATGGTACCCTTCTTGAAAAGTTGACTGAAAATTTTTTACACACTTAATAAGAGATTTTTTGGATAATCATAGGCCTATGATAATGAATAATTGACTAGAGATTATCAATTTAGTTCATCTTATGGAGTGAAAATAGTGGCCATTATAACTAACTCATCAACTTCATATGACTTAAATCACTGGTCAAAATGCTTAAGCTGAGACTGATATTAGTACACTCATTGGATCTTTATAAGTCTATGTAACCTAATAAGCTTGGGAATGAAAATGATGGATGTTTGCATTAACATTTTTTTTTTTAAATGTCACTCTGACAAAAAAACTAGACAATAACCTAATAAGCTCTTTTTTTTTTTATTAATCAATGCTAAGAGTGTTGTGCTCAGAAATATTGTTTGTTTGGTGAACCAATATAAAAAGCTTAACTACTTTTGTTTAGGTTGTACCCTCTTTTTAGATATATACATAACAATATACATGTATATATACATAATATGTAAATAATGTCTACATATATACATATACAGCAGAAGTCCACAAGCACGAATAATGTTTGTCTGACTTATGATCTCAGCTAGAAACTTTCATTTTTCCAGATTATTCAGCTAACAATATTTTAAGCTTAAAAACTTAAGAAGCTTACATGTTTAGCCATTCCAAAATCAGCCAGTTTGATTTTACCATTAGGATCTACAAGTATATTTGCTCCTTTGATATCCCTGCAAAATAGCTATCCACTTTCAATAACCACATTGGTTACAAAATTTTTCCAATGCAAGGATATATAACTTGGAAAGGCACCAGCCAGTACCTGTGCACAGTATTCCTCTCATGCAAGTATGAAAGCCCAGAAAGGATCTGTGCAGTATAGTTCCGGATTAGAGGTTCACTAAAAGGACCATACTCCTGAAGTAGCTTGTGAATAGAACCCCCAGAGATATACTCCAGATAGACTGAGAGTGTATCTTCAGCCTGTACAAGGAATTCTGAATTAATCAGTTACTGAAATATGTTTATAACCAAATCAACTTTTCAAAAAAAGAACTCTCGGGAGTAATTTTCAAATGGAAATCAAGTCAGAGTACTTTTGAAAAGAATAGTTATTATCCTTTCTTGTAAAACATGTATATAGTTATCAAATATCAACACAAGGTTAATAATGAATATCTCTAGTAGTAATTTCTTCATTTTCTATGTACAAACCTAACTAACTTCTTGCCGAATGCATTCAGAAACCCAATTAGTCTGCAGAGCTCTGAATTCTACTTTGCTCTCATTTTAAGGGTCACTGTTGGATGGGGAATTCTTGGTCTACTCAGTTGATACTGTGCAAGAATTAGGTTAGATGTGTGTGTTCATGCATTTGCACAGATATACAGAGACCTGCAAGCAGGATGAGAAGAAGGGAAGACGAAGGCAAATACACTATTGGACTTATCCACTCCATCATCGAGTTAAGTGAAAACTCAAATAGCCATCATGAATCATTATTACCACTGAATATGCACAAAAAGTACTAGCTTAATCTTATTATCATACATAGGATAGGATTAATCTTACATGACTAACATGAAGAACATATATCACATTGGAAGACCAGTTGAAAAAAGGATATTTTTGGCTCATATTTCTTTTAAGTTTTAAATTGATTTGATAAGACCAAACTGCAATGATTGAGTTTGTTGGGTTCAGGGAGTGCATAAGTGTCAAGATATGTCATGTCCATGATCTAGGCTGGCCTGGTTTGTTAATAACTAGGTTGCTCAAACTTAAAGCACTTTTTTGTCAGACAACTGTGGCTCATTTTCTTTACTTTTATGTCTCTCTTTCACGTATGTCATTAATTTTGTCCATAATGCACAACCAAAACTTGTCAAGCATCCTAACAATGGAAATATTTTAATTTACAAATTAGAAAGATGCATATGCGATGAGGTTCTTGCAAAGATGAAAAAAAAGAACTACTTGAATGTTTTCAGATTACCAGCTCACTGCCATAGTACTGCACAATATTTAGATGGGACAGCTGACTGAGCAAAGCAATTTCCTGACAGAAGAGAGCATATTTCACATTAACTTTCTCGATATGATGAAGATTGCACAAAAAGGAAACTCATATATAGGAATAGATGTTCTCCAAGTCAAAGAAAATTAGAAATTGCCTGGCTTAGTTGCTTGAGACACTCTTTTGAATTTTTGTCATCAAATATGTCTTTGACCTCTTTGATTGCACACATCTGCCCACTCTCACTGGAGGATGAATAAAAAGTCAGATTTAGTATATTTTAGTAGATGGGAATCCAAAAAGCTGTAGCCCATAGTGCATATCAATGAAAATAAATAACAGATATCTCCAATTGAAAATGCAAAACCCCGTCACAAGACCACTTTGATTGATCTTCATGGATCATATTATATGCTTATAAAATTCCAAAGATAATGTGCATCATACACCAATGCAGAAAGAGAGCAGGGAATAAGCACCTGTTGAATCCAAGATAGACATGGCCAAAGGTTCCCCTGCCTATCAATTTTCCCCTCTTCCACTGCAGCCTTGGAGAACGTGAAGAAGAGGATGAAGAGCTAGGGGAGCTTGGAGGAAGAGGTAAGGGATGAGGTGGGCTCCTAAAATTATCCTGTCGTTGGCTTGGGGAGACTGGACATAAACCAAATGCTTTGGAATGCACAGGGGAGGTAGGAAAAGGATGCCCAGGGGAAGAAATTGCAGTTCTTCTACCATATAAAGTCTCAGCCGAAGATTGGACACGAGAGTAGGCAGTCCTACCATTAGAGGAAGGATCGAATCCGTGTGATTGTGACTCTTTTCTTGGAGTATCAGAGCTTTCAAAGTATTTCGGATGTTCCAAAGCTGCAATGCGGGAGAAGAGCTGCCGGTCTTCAGTTGTATACTGAGGCGATTGCAGGTCAGGTGCTACATTTCTTCCCCTTGGCATGCTGATCGTATCCGGATACCTAATCGATCCAACAACATCGAGAGATTAAAGATCATATTTTGCATCTGGACCGAGAACCCTCGAGCCAGATTCACGTCGACGCATCATGAACTGGAATTTAGTCCTGATCGAATAAACGTGATGATAACCATCCCCAAAAGACTCGATTGGAAGGGAAGCCAAAAGAAAATACCTGTAGAACCCGAGATCAGGAGTCTCATCCGACGACGCCGAGGAGCTGCCGCTGGAGGTCGACGCCGACGCCGACCCCGCGACCGCCGGGTGCTCGTGAGACGCCAAAGACGGCAGTGGCGACGAGACCGACTTCGGCAGCGGAAGCGGTTGACCGAACACCGAAACATTCCCGCCACCACCTCCACAGCCGCCGCCGGTGGAAATGGGGGAAGGAACTTTGCTCCGTCTGAAGCCAAGAATCCCGTCAAAGATGTTACCTTTCACCTTCCCGCGCCCGCTGCCGCGCTTCGGCGTCACGTCCTCATTGGCCACCGGGTGCGACTGCTCCTGCTCCGCCGCAGACCGACGACTGGAACTGGGCTTCGGCTTGGACTTGGACTTCCCCTCCCACCAAGCTGGCATCTTCATGGCATAAACCCGAGCGAGAATCGTGAAAGAATACGGAAGAGATTGGAGCTCAAAAAGAGCAACCAGAATCGACCCCAAAAGCGAGGTAGCGAGGGGCTACAAAGGAAACAACAGGAGGCCGGCGGCTATTCGTGAAGAAACAATGGAACAAATACCCCCACCTTAATACAATGCGGGGAAACCCTTACCACCGTCTGATCTATAATTCGCACATCCTAAAGCGCACTCTCTCTGCGTGTCCCACGAGGAGAACGCTGCGCCAACGAGCGAGCTTTCACCTACGGATTGACCCATAATAAACACGATGCGTTAAACGTAATGGTCCGTTCGATCTGCTTGAGATCCGGACAAACACGAATCCTAATGCAATACGAAAGTGAGCGGAAGGAGAGGAGGGAACCGTTGAAGAAGCCGTCAAAACCAAACATTTCCCGGAGAGCAAGACATGTACCAGAGAACACTGTTCTCTTCTCCTTCAACGAGGGACAGAAATCCGAGTCAACTCGACAGGTCAACCCATTCGAACTCCGGGATGGTTTGATACGTCGTGGCCCCCATTTGTTCATTTACAGTTTCTAGATGCATTTATCACACGCGATGTCGGCGGATCCAAAGACATTAAAATCCATCTGACGACATATATCAAATAATAAAATGTGTTTTATTGACACGTACGTTAGGGGGCAGCGCTCTGCGTGTTGCACACCGCACCGTCCGTAGCTACCTAATTCGTGTCGGGATATCAAGAAATGGGATGGATGTGGTTGAGCTAACGAGTCAAGATAAGTGTGATGAAGATTTGACCAACATGAATCGGTCAATCCTGGGGACTTTGACTTGTTTCGTGTTCGAACAGTTCAAGCGTGGGAAATTGACGGGCCTAAGCCCCACATTTGGGTTGAGACTGTCGTGCATGAACGAGTAATTTGTGTGCATGTTTATTGCTTGGTGGACTCTGATCAGATTACTACGACTGCATGGCTACGGTGAAGCGTACTGGAATTGTGTGTTCTGATCTAGAATGTTGTGGGTGCGCGTAGAAGGTGGCGAGGAGGGCGAAGTCGGCGGGCGCAGCCGACACGGCGGGCAAAACGTGTCCTCCTCCGACGCATCATGTGACGGCCACCGCCATGGTGGCCACCTCGTGCCACCTGCGATCATGCGCGACAAATATATGCACAGGTGTGCGCCCGCTCCGTCATGCTTTGCCGTGCACGTGTTCCGTTCTCCCGCCTCCCTCCCTTGTATAAGAAACCACACACGAGGTGAATCCATTTACGTGTTTCTTCTGCTTCTTCTTGTGGTGGCAGCTTACCAAGAGAGAGAGGGAGAGAGGAGAGATGGCGATCATCGGACTGGAGAGGAAATCTTCCATAGAGGCAGAGCCTCGGACACTCACAGTGGCCGAGCTCCAGGTCGCGAGGGTATGTAATATTCTCCTTTATTCTTTGTGCTTGGAGGTGTTGGTGGATTCCTGATACGTCGTTTCTCTTTTAACTTTGCTGTTTCAGGAGGCCGCTATGTTTATACTGAACAACAATCTTATGGAGGAGGCCAGGAAGATCTTCACCGAGGTAAGAAACCCTACGGATGTGAGTTTTCATGCTATAAGTTGAGACTTTGTAATCTTCAGTCGGTAATGGTGGTTTGCTTGCCGTTTTCTCACCAGGGTCTAAAACCAGTGCCGAGCATAAGAGACTACGACCTTTTCGAGGATTGTGATGATGAGTATGAGGAGGAGGCGGAGGAGGAGGAGGAAGAAGGAGATGAGATGAGGGATTGGGTAGAATTGGAGCAATCGTATCATACCTGTCTGCAAATCGACGTCGCGAATGCCTCCTTTTAGCTGTTTACTTTTGCTTCACGGGGTTCCTTTTCATATATTGGAGGCATGGTGAGCTAAAAGTTATCGAGAGGTGTGAACATGCTGATAGGAAGAGAGATGATTTCTGCTGAGTATATGATGTACAGTGTCCAATTCTTTATTGTATCGAACATGCATCTGGTCTTCCTAATAGATTGGTAATCTTTCCTACTGTATTTAACATCATTGTTAATGGTGTTTCCATCCAGAATTTTGGAGAATCATTATTATTCTGTGTTGCCAATGCTGCAATTTAATACTCTGATGATGCAAGAGAGAAGCTAGAAAGCACAAACATTCAGAGATAACAGAGTCGGAATACAAATGTAAGGACAGAATTAAAGCTGCCATTGCTGTTCGTCACAAAGAGAAACCCAGCTAATAATGGAAGCTTAAATTATCAATGGGTACAAAATCCTACAATGAAATCGACAATCTGCTTTATTCAAATAACCTGCAAATTTAGGCAAAGTATTCTGAAGATAGTTCGGATAGTGTCGAGGAGAGACAAGAGTATCTGCTTCTTATTCCCCTCGGAAACAACTAAGCAAATGCAGCAAATAGCAGCAGCAACAAGCACAGCTCAGGCCATCTTGCTCATTGTAGGACTAAGCAACACCCCCCTGGAAGATGAGGACTTCAATGGTGTTCCTTTAGTCTCCTCGGACTCCATTACACCTGTGGCCTCAAAAGATTGAAGCTTTCACTTCTTCAAACCTTGCCTCAGAAAGAGACTTTCTTTTTGCTTCAGAACCAATTATTAGGAATCAGCAAAACATGCATAATGCCATGGAATTGTCTTTAATTAAGCAATTGTGAGACCTTCACTCTGCTCTGGGACAGACCTTCCTTCAGCAAATTGGAACCCTCTCCATGGGAGATCTCTCAACTGGAAAGGGCATGTTAAAAATTAAAGCTTTTTTGTCACTAATTCTCCGACTATTGGCTTGTGTGAACCAACAGTAGGCGTAAACAGAGATTAATCAGCGAGGCTGAGGAAGTGCAGGTGATTAATGGAGGCAAAGGCACCTAAGCTATTGTACCCGAGCTTGAAGTAAGGGCCTTGCTGCTTCTGCTGCCATATGAAGAGCCAGCAAGAACGGTAATACCTGCCCCTGCAAAAGGGTCTTGAGAAAGAAATCGGACGGTGGTTCGTCGACACCGGGGGGAGAAACTTTCGGACTTGCGTCGCTGCCGAAGGCATAAAGGGGAAGTTTGGATACTGTAAACAATTCTACAGCAAGAAACAAACAGAATCTTGGAGGAATAATACAAATCAAGATGCGATTTTGTGCGTCACCAGGCAAGCAGCAGTTGCCGAGGCAGTTTCGGCCGCAGCCCCCGGGCTGGCCGGAATCCTCCTGGCAGGTAGAGAGCACGGTGGGAACCCTCCTGATGGTCACCATCTTTATCTCTTTCTGTCTATCTGTCCTTTCAGGTGAACCAGTCAAAGAAGGGGGAAAAGGCTAATCTAAGATAAGATAAGATAGGGAGGCAAGAGAGGAGCAGCCGTCTCCGGTGAGGAAGAGGATGTCGGAGGGGCTGCCGCCGGCGGAGGGGAGGGCACCGCGACCACCGTGCGGGGCGGGGCTGCGCTCCTTGTCCAAGACGAGGCAGAGGCGGTGGGATTCCCACCGGCACGTCCCAATGCTACAACCCGCGATCGGCCAACTCTGGCGCTTCTTCTTCTTCTTCTTCTTCTCCTTCACACCCACCTCGATCGCTCTCGCTGCGCCTCGAGAAAGGTTCGTCGCAGCCACAGAGGGACACGTGGGTGGTAAATGGTGGGGCCCTTTATTCCCCTACTACTATTAGCTGCATAATTTTATTTGGCCTTTTCTTTTGTATTCTTTATTGTTTATTACAATGAGAAAATTAACCCATTATGAATAAAATATAATTATTTTTTTTATCTTTAATTCGATTTTGTGTAATGAGCCGAATAAAAAATAAAATGATATAAATAAAAATAAGAAAAAAAGGACAATATTAGAATATTGAAAAACAGGGGTGTCTATAGAAAAAAATAAAATTGAATTTGTTTGGAAAAAATAAAAAAATCAAAGGATTTTTCCGAAAATTCGCCCCAATAATATTTTGTGTATTTGTGTATCTCAAAGACACTAAAGGTTAGCTCTCCTCAGAGAGCTTTCTGCTGCCATATGTGAAAGGGATCATTGAATGTTTAGGTTTGATAGTAGATGATGCAGTAACCATTTGCTTTTAACTATTCCTAGAAATTAGAGAATCCCTATCAAAAATGATGTTTGGTACCACTTGTTATTGTGTAGTTTTCTTTGAGATTTGCAAATACTTGCAAGGCCTTCTAATGAAATAATTATTATTTCCATTGAGCATCAATCTCTAAGACATTTTTTAGTGTTTCCACATTCGAGGAGTCATGATTGATCAAATAAAAATTTCTGTCTAGGTAAAAGCTACCCATATCTCATTCTTGTAAAAGCTTACACTAAGAGTACATTTGGTAAGACCACTTCAATGATTAAAAATATATTGTAATCATTTTCATAATAGCTCAAGTTTAGTTAAGTGAATTTAAAATAAAAATATACCTCGAAAGATATTACATAATTTTGAAGGGCTTATTTATTTCCAAGCATAATTTCTATCTTCGAACTTCTATAGAGCATACGTGATGTTTTTTCATCTTAGGCTTGAGTGCACGAGATTATTTTGATCAAATATTTTTTTACTTAGAAAGACACGTGTAACAGATGGATAAAATGTATATAAAGAAATGATTGTTATAATGTATATAAAGGACTAATTGTTACGAATATTTTTTGTTCTGGATTGATATAATATATATAAAGAAATAATTTGATGATGTCGGATACTTCAAATACTTTTTCATCATAAATAGATACATCACGTGTAAGGAAAGTTTTGGATGCGTCGAATGTTATATATGCATGTTTTTTTTACTAGGTTGGCATATTACATACAAAAGGATACTTTGATCATGTTGGATGCTTCATATACTTTTTCTTAGGCAAACACATCATGCTTAAGAGGATGCTACAGGCATATAACATGTTTCAAATATTTTTTTTATCTTAGATGAACACATTATGTATAACCAAAGTTCTTTAATTAAATATACGAAAAGCTTTAGACAAAGAGGAGAAACCAAGAAAAATATCTTCATCAGATTTTGCATCAAATTTTTCTAAGGTATCTTTTTCATTTAAAATAAAATATTTACAACCGAAAACTTTAAAATATAAAATATTAGATCTTTTATTGTTCCACAATTCATAGGGAGTTTTGGAAAGTAATAGTCTTACAAAAACCATGTTCATGACATAACATATTGTGTTAACGGCTTCAGCCCAAAAATATTTAGATACACTATGTTCATTAATAATGGTTCTTGCCATTTCTTATAAACTCATATTTTTTCTCTCAACAACTTCATTTTGTTGAGGGTTTCTTGGAGCGGAGAAGTTATGGTTATACCTATTGAAATCACAAATGTTTTTAAATCATGGTTTTGAAATTCACAACCATAATCACTTCCAATAGAGGCAATCATAAAATCCTTTTTATTTTGAACTAATTTTATAAAATTTTAAAAAATATTTAAAGTAATCACTTTTATGTACCAAGAAATATGTCCAAGTGTATCCATTATAATTATTAACAATTACAAAGACATATTTACCACCTCCTTGTTATATCAATTGGTCCAAATAAATCCATATGGATCAATTGTAGTGGTCTAGAGGTGCTTATTTGATTTTTTGATTTTAAATTTTATTTATTTATTTTCCTAGTTCGCATGCATATCTCTTACTAATTCTTTAGTTGAAATTTATGAAATTAGTTTCATATTTGCATGACCTAATCTTTTATGCCAAAGCCATACATCATCATTTAAAACTGAAAAGTAAGTCTCATCACAAAACTTATCAAGATCAATAGTATAGACATTGTTGATCTTTAAGGTAATCAAAGATCTATTTATATGTGGTATTTATATAATGCAAGCATTAGATTCAAATTTGATGTTATAACCTTTATCACACAATTGACTAATGCTTAGCAAGTTATGTTTTAAACCATCTATTAATAAAATATTTTCAATCAAAAGGTTTGATTTGTTATCTATATTTCCTTTGCCAATAATTTTTCCTTTGTTGTTGTCTCCGAATGTGGCAAATCCTTCGTCTTGGCTAGTGAGCTTAGACAAGTGTATTGGATCTCTAGTCATGTGCCTTGAGCATCTACTATCAAGGTATCATCTCTTGCTTCTAGCTTGTGATTATAGACATATCTATAAGAAAGGGGGTTTTCTTTTAGGTACCAATTTAACCTTGGGTCCCTCATAAATAGATCTACCTATCATTAAGTGATTTATGGTTCCTTTAGCAACTGAAACTAATTTGTATGGACTATACCTTTTAAATAGACATTTATAGGCAAAATGACCATATTTTTCACAAAAAATATATTTTTCTTAGGTGAGACATGTAATGTAGGTTCTTTAACGAAGATAGTTGGCCTTTATTGAGTGTTACTCATAAGGCTAATTCCTTCCTTTCTATGAACATGGCCCTTATTAGTAAGGATCATGTTTAGAGATTTATTACCTATTTTAAAATTTTTTAATATTTCTTGTAATAAGATATTTTCTTTTTTAAGTGAATCTGTCTCATCATACTTTAGTGCAAGAAGCTAACATACTATCACTATGCTCATTTTTTAATTTATCAAATATACTAACAAGAGAAGCATGTTCCTTTTTTAACAACTTATATTTTTTTACTAACTAGCTTACATTCATCGTATAGATCATTGAAAACAATAAATAAATCATCATAAGCTAAATAAGATTTGATTGAGTCACTTACCTCATCATTGAGAGCCATTAGAGCATAATTTGTAACTTCGTCTTTGTTGATTGGCTCCTCATCTTCGGATGTACTCAAATCGTCCTAAGTTACTTTGAGCGCCTTCTTTTTCTTTGGTAGCTTCTTTTTCACTTGGGGACATTCATTTTTGAAGTGTCCCGACTTCTTGCATTCATGCAAATTATTTGGTCCTTTTTTAGTTCACTTTTATTCTTAAAGCCTTATTTTGTTTTGTTCCTTTTTATGAATTTTTTAAACTTTCTTATAAGGAGTGCTAAATCATCATCATCATCACCAGAGTTTTCACCCAAGCGACCTTCTTTGGTTCTAAGTGTCATGTTCTTCCTATTCTTTCGAAGATTGTTCTCAAGTTCATCATGTGTTATACACATCAGTTCGTAGGTCATTAAGGACCTGATAAATTCTTTAAGCGAAAAGTTATTTAGGTCTTTTGCTTCTTATATTGCTATTACTTTAGGATCCCAACTTTTTGAAAGAGATCTTAATATCTTATTAACAAGTTCAAAATTTAAAAAATTTTTACCAAGTGCTTTTAGACCATTGACGACATCTGTAAAATGAGTGTACATGTTTCCAACGATCTTGCTTGGTTTTATGCGAAACAACTTATAGCTATGAACCAAAAGATTAATTTTTGACTATTTAATCCTACTTGTGCCTTCGTGTGTGACTTCAAGTGTGTGGCAAATCTCATGTGCAGTTTCGCATATGAAAACCCGATTAAATTCATTTTTATCAAAGGCACAAAACAAAGTGTTCATCGCTTTAGCATTCAAAGAAAAAGTTTTCTTTTTCAAATAATTTCATTTGTTCATTGATTTGGAAGACTTCTCAAAACCACTTTCAACTATGTCCCACAATTCGAAATCCATAGAAAGCAAGAAAATTCTCATTCTAGTTTTTCAATACGTATAATCCGTCCTATTGAACATAGGAGGACGAGTGATAGAAAGACCCGCTTGATTGTTGGCGATCTCTCTTGGGTTTGAAACCAAATAGAGAGTAACTTTGCTTTGATACCAATTGTTAGGATCGTGAATGACACTAAGCGGGGGGGGGTGTGAATTAATGCTATCGAAAAAATATTTTGAAACTTTCAACTTGATAAAAACGTATCTGCTTAACTACAAGAAAGTGCACACCAATTTTATAGTGGTTCGGTCGTCATGACCTATATCCACTCTTGATTCCTCCTTCATTGAGGCCACCATCATCTAATATCGGTCTTCCTTCAATAGGCAAAGACCAACTATCCTCTTACAACTCTTTTGTTAGGATCAAGAGCACTAAGAGGGGGGGGGGGGGTTGAATTAGTATAGCGGAAAACTTTCGTCGGTTAAAAACGACGTTCGTACGATAAAAGCGTTTTCGATGAAAAACCGTTTTGAAAAGTTCTTCAACTTAAGAGTAAATAGAAGTATAGTTGACGTAAAGTAATGGAGGCAGTTTGTAGTGAAGATAAAGAGCAGAATGTAAATGCAAATCGAGATTTAGAGTGGTTCGGTCAATCTTGACCTACATCTACTTTTGGCTTCCTCCACCGACAAGGTCACCGACGTCCACTAGAGGCCTTCCTTCAATAGACGAAGGCCAACTACCCTTTTACAGTTTCACTCCTTTTGACGGGCTTAGGAGACAACCCTTATAGATTTTTCACTCATCTCTTGAATGATCAAAACTTGGAAGAAAAGAGGGAGAAGAACTTTTGGCCTTTACAATACTTTTGAGCTCTAAAAATCACAGAATAAGATCAAGATTTCAGTGCCCTTTCATGCAGGAAAGGGTGGGGTTTATATAGGCCCCAAACTGGTTTGAATTTGGAGCTAAAAAATGTCATCTCCCGGATTTCTGGGGTCCTGGCGGTACTACCGTCAGATTGGGCGGTACCACCGCCTGACAAAGCTCGGAGACCGAGCTCTGGCCATACCACCGCCTGACATGGGCGGTACCACTGCCTGGCAGAGCTCGGAGACCAAGCTCAAGCGATACCACCGCTTGACAGGGGCGGTTCCACCACCCAGCCTCGCTCGGAGACTGAGCCCCTAGGCGGTGCCACCGCCGACCCAGGCAGTGCCACCGCCAACCCAGGCAGTGCCACAGCCGGCCAAGAAATCTGGGTCCGAATGGGCTTATCCATTCGGCCCAATTTGGATCTATCAAGGGCTAAATTGCCCTAAGATTAAGTTAATGGGATCACCTCTCATTTCTAACTTAATCATCATGCTAACTACGATATTTTAAGACATTATACTATAGCTTGCTCCGTTCATCAATCGCTTCTTCCGGCGAGCTTCCGGCGACCATCCGACGATCCCTCGACGATGCTCCGGTGGACTTCCAGCAAACTCCTGGACTTGCGATGATCCACTTGGCGAGTTCCAACGAGCTTCTTTGGCAAGCTCCTGGACTTCTCGGATTTGTTTCCTTAGAACCTCCGACGACCGTCCGGACTTCCGTCGAACTCTCGAATCCCCAACGTGATCATAGTCTTGACTCCGGCGCAACTCCTGCTACATGTCTTACTTTCATCGTAGTTAATCATGCACACTTATCTCAACATATAGATTAGATAACAAATGATAATTGACTTCATCATCAAAATCCGAGATTCAACATCTTTCTCCTTTTTACAGGTTTAGGAGACAACCTTTTACCAGCCTCACACCTCTCTTAGATAGGTATTGTTCATACTTTTTGTACTTTTTCATGCAGGAAAGAGTAAGGTATTTATAGGTTCCAATGACTTCAAAAATAGAGCAAAAAAATATCTCATCTTGGGTTTTCGGGATACTAGCGGTACCACCGCTAGTACTGGGTGGTACCACCGCTTGCAGACTAACTTTAGGTGGTACCACTACCCAGTTTGGGCGGTACGATCGCTTAACAAAGCCTTGAAGATTGGGCTCTGACGGTACCACCACCTAATTAGGTGGTACCATCGTATAGTAGTATTAAATGCCGACAATACCATCGCCTAGACCATCTAAGAGGCTAAGCCTCAAGTGGTTTCACCGCCCAATCTGAGCGGTGCCACCACCTGATATGGCTCCAAGTAACTGAATGAGCCATCCAACTAGACCAATTCAGTCTTGTTTATGACTTAATTGGCTCCTAATTGAGTTAGTAGGATTTCTCCTAAAACTAACTCAAATTAAAGTCCTAACTATGATAGTTAAGACTAAAACAATTACGATACAAGAAATCTAAGTTTTCTAGCATATCAATTGTTCAACCGAACTCTTGGTAAACTTCGGCGAACTCTTGGCGATCTTCCGATGAGCTTTCGACGAACTCCGAGTGAATTTCCAGCGAGCTTTTGGTGAACTCCTAGTGAACTTTCAGTGAGCTTTCACTACATCATCCGATCCTTTGATATATCACCCGATTCATCCGGTCCGATTCCCGATCATTGACTTCGGTCGAACATTGAATTCTTCTTTAATCGTTTTGTCTATCTCACGATCGTAGTTAATCTTGTATCACTTATCTCAATATATGAATTAAATTATTAATTAATTAATTGATTTCATTATGAGAATCCGATATTCAACAGTCAAGAAAGTATGTCTATAAGAAATATGACAAATATTAGAATGACTATATCTTAATATCAAGGGTTATCCTAGTTCTATGAAAATCAAGCAAACTTAAAATTGCTTAGTAAGAATCCTCAAACCATTAATCTCGTTGTTCAGTTGAAAGTACGTCTTCTTGGCTCTTATCAACCATTTATGCTAATACTCTTCTATCTTTATGTAAACTTTTATGGGACGAATTCCTTTCGCATTGAATTTTTATTGAATATTCCCTGTCTTTAGGTGGCAATCTAAATACTATCTCATCTTCGAAGTGCAAAGTGAGAGGCCGTCCCCTCTCACTTTTTAAATCTGTCCTGGATTCGAAGGATTTTCTCTTTCACTCCACTTTAATCAATCTTAGATTCCCTAGCACTTGTTTTACATGATCAATAATCATTCTGTTAACGATGGGATTGTTGCTCAATTGGATAGGTTTCTCACAAATTATCATTGGGTTTTTTTTTTTTTTATTTCATGAGTTTTCAATTCTCCACTTTCCTAAAATTCACTCAGACTACTCCCTCATTTTAGCTAAGATGACTACCCAATCTCTTACAATACTCTCTAACCCTTTTGCTTTGAGACCTTTTGGCTAGAACATGCTCAGGTCCATGATATAACCAACAAATCCTTTGCTCAATTTGATCTAAGACTCCTAAATCCCATGGTTGCTTTCCAATAGAGCCTTGCTACTCTTAGTTTCTCCCTATCCAAATGGAGGAAATCTATTGGATTGAATTTTGAGAACTCTATTAACATAGCATGGTCGAGCTCTATGTTCCTGAGCTAAAGGATGCCAATGGTAATCTCTCAGATAAGGAGTCTACTGATCTTTAGTCCCTCTACAATAGAGTCATAACCCTCAATAGACAACTTCATTTAAAATAGTAGTCGAGGGCCAAGATTCAATGACTTGAACATGGGGACATAAACGTAATTTTTTTTCACAGAATAGCTTCCTTTAAGCACTCCAAAAATAGAATTCTTTATATTATGAATGAGAATGGCTCTGTGTCTGATTATTCCAATCAGATCCTCAGCTCATTTTTCCTTTAGTTTTCTCAGATATAGGACAATTCAGACACCATAGATCCTCTTGATTGATCCCAGTGCCCTCCTCTTCCTTCCATACCTTTGGAGGTTCATCACAACCTTTGTAGACCTTTCTTTCCGGTAGAGGATGAAGTTGCTCTTCACCAAATGAGACCGGGCATGAGCGCAGGTCTCGATGGTTTCAATAAAGAATTCCTTAGGGCTTTCTGTTTAGTACTTAATCCTATTCTTAACTTCTCTTTTTAAGATTCTTAACCTTCGCCCCTTAGTTGGGGTAGGACCACCTAATCATTATTATGAAAAAAAAAAAGAACCCTTATATTGTTAGACTCTTGCTCTATTGCTCTATTTAATGTGGTCCATGCTAATAGTTAACTTTGATGACAGAAAAAATATCGATATTTGTTGAATCTCATATTTTGATGATGAAATCAATTGATAAGTTTACGATCTAATCTATGTTTTGAGTAACGTAGGACTAACTTCAATCAGAAAATACAAATCGATTAAAGCAGGAGGAATCATACGTTGGGCCGAAGTGAAACATGTCTCGAGATTGGATATTAAGCTGAAAGATCAGTCGATGTACCGCTAGAAGGCATTCGTGCTATAAGTTCGGACATCAGGTCGAAGGATCTGACATTGTGCCAAGGAGATCGGAAGTTGCGG
Source organism: Musa acuminata AAA Group (assembly GCF_036884655.1). Lineage (NCBI taxonomy): Eukaryota > Viridiplantae > Streptophyta > Magnoliopsida > Zingiberales > Musaceae > Musa > Musa acuminata. The sequence goes on along the minus strand of NC_088343.1, from coordinate 13,822,528 downwards.
GAGTCAACATGCTGATTGGGCAATATGTCGAAGAAGAGGACGATACACCGGATGAACCAATAACATGCTGGATAACATAGGATTCATGCTTGTAATCAATTATGTCTAGATCAAGTTAGTTTAGGTCTAATTTAGTTGGTATTGAGGTGAAATAATGTCAACTCAATTAGGGGCCAATTGAGCCTGGGACTATTTTGGGCCAAGTGGAAGGCTCGTTTAGTGACCCATAATTGGCCCAAGCGATGGCACCGTTAGACTAGGCAATAGTATCCCCCGGACACAGTCTCCTAGACTATATCAACCAATGGTACCACCTAGACACAGTCTCTTAAATTGTGTCAGGCGGTGGTACTACCAGTCTGGGCAGTGGTACCGTCTAGTATCAGTGCTACAAGCGATGGTATCGCCAAGACCCGAGAAACTTAAGACCTTTTTTAGCTCTATTTTTAAAGTCATTTGAGGTTTATAAAATTAAGTAGAAAAGGGGGAAAGAATACTTGAGAAAAAAATTAAAAACTCTCTTACGATTTAGAGTCTCTTCCTCCTGGAGTTAGAAGTTTTCTAAGGGATAAATGAGGTGTAAAATGTTCTCTCCTGGGCCTGTGAAAAGGAGAAAGAGTTATAAGGGTAGTTGATCTTTACCCGTTGAAAGAAGATTGGTGGTGGAAGTCGATGGCCTCGAGTGAAGAAGAATTGAGAGTAGATATAGATCACGATGACTAAATCACTATAAATCTGATTTACATTTATTTTATGCTTTTCATTCCTATTACAAATTGATTTACTTATTCATTATGTTTATGAACGGCGATATAGTCTTAACAATGATAACATCGTGATTGCCATCTATATTGACATCGATTGGACCCGGTTCTTTTAGCTATGAATTTTCTTGCTAACGATATTGACATCAATTGGACCCATTCATGCACATTTTCTTTGATCTTCTCTTGTGTAACCTATGGTTTATGTTCTAATAGTTTCAAAGCTAAAGTATCAGGTAAGAAGACCCCCTTGTCACCACACCTCTTTATTCTTGCCTAACAAGTCTTATCAACTCTAACCTCTAAAATGGTTGACTGAATGCAGATCACTCCTTTCAACTTTAAAGGGGTAAACATTTCTCACCTAATGTTTACCAACGATCTACTTCTAGCCTTTCGTGCTAATAAAAAATCCTACACCAATGTCCTCAAGGCACTTAACATTTTTTATACTTTAACCTCCAAAAATCCAAACCATACTTCTCAAAGCATTCCACCCCTTCCATCAAGCATTCTATGAGGTACCTTCTTTAGGGCATTTCTCTTCATTTTTTTTAACCAAAAAAATGAGACCGATTAAACAATTCTCAACTCTATTTCTACTTATCTATTGTTCAACTGTAATATATCAGATTCAATTCTAAATCATATAATGCATTTAGCATGAAACTTATTTGGAACTCCCACCCTTCTTCCAACCATACAAAACTTCAGTTGGTACATCATTTTCAAACCCAAAGTTTATGATGATTGAGGTCTTACTAATCACAAAATTATCAAGCGATCAATTTGTGTTAGAAGGGTTCTACCACTTTTAACAATTCTGAATTCCTCATCCTATCCCTCTTGTTCATCTCGCCCTTCAAGGAGAATCAGCAAAAATAATAGCTAATTGCAACAGCTAATACTAAAACAATAATGCAATCAGGTCACTGGCTTTAAGCAGAACAACAAAATAGTATTTGATGATCACTGCAAGCTCACTAATCTCTAAGAAAGACACAGTGATGTTCAAAGAGACGACACAAAGAAGGATGTCACATGAGTTGAGAAGCAACAAGTGTAACAGCATAATGCCTTCATGAGATCAGAGTAACCACCGAGATCAAACAATCCTAAAAGAAGAGTGTACCAGGCAACAAGAACACATCCCAGGTCAATGTCAAAACCAAGTACAACAGCATAATGCCTTCATCAGAAATCTGCTTTCTGTTCCACACAAGAAAAATAATTCAAATAATCACTTGAAGAGATTGAACCTTCTCGAGAAAGAAAGAAATAAGGTAACAACAGATTATGAGTGTATCCGTAGACAGAATCACAGTGATGGGTGTAAGCATAAAGTCTATAATTATTTATATCTAAAATATGAAAATAACTTATATGCTAAGCACCGTATAGACCAAATTACGATGCGTTACCTTTTGATGTCATCTCTTCAGAGATCTCGGTTAATCTGCTAAGCACCGTCTTTAATCCAAGATTGCTACAGGCAGCCAGCCACCGATCTAAAGTTGCAGGCATCGTCGCTGTCTGCAAGGAGTGCAAGAAGGAGTAGATCCTTTCTCCTCTCTTCCTATCCTTTCACAGGACCCACAGATAGTGATGGTTTTGGGAGAACGGAACCCAATTAGTTATTCTATTATATATCTTATTCAATTATAAAAGGACCACATATTCTGAGAATGGGTAGAACAACTACGCATACAGACATCTTAGTTTGGCAAGTCCCATAGTCCCACATCGGGAAAATCAGGTTTGTTATCTCCTATTGGAACTATAAATAAGGGCCTGGGCTTTGAAGCCAGATACACCACAAGTGGCACCACAAGAAAACCTAATTGGTTACTTTAGGCTTTTCTTGTTCAGTAATTTTGGGTGTTTTATGGCCTATGAACATCTTCCTAAGGCATTTGTAATAGTCCCTTTTTTTATAGTAGTGATTTGCTTCTGTTTCGTCCGTGGATGTATGTCAAAGCCAATTGACCGAACCACGTAAATCTGGTGTTCTTGTCGCTTTTATTCTTTTCGCTTTATTGTCTTTGTTGTGTTGCCAAAATTATCCTTTGGTAAATTTCCTGGGGCTAGCTCTAACAAACTAGTATCAGAGCCTGGTTCTGGGATCTTTTGGCAACGATGACAATAACAAAGATTGTTGTCGAGAAATTCGATAGAAATGTCAACTTCGGCTTGTGACAACTCAAAATGGAGGCCATTCTGGTTCAAGACGGAGTTGATTTGGTACTATAGGGAGCTGAAAGCATTCCAGATGATATGTCAAAAGAAGAGCTTGCGGGTATCGATAAGAAGGCTCGATCAAGCATCATTCTAAATCTCTTTAACGAGGTTTTACGGGAGGTAGCTATGGTGACTACAAGCATGTGGGACAAGCTTAAAGCCTTGTACATGAAGAGGACAGTGGAGAATCGTCTCTACTTGAAGCAGAGTCTATATATGCTTCGGATGACTAAAGGTACATCTATACTCTCATATCTTGATAAGTTTGATTCTTTGGTTATGGATTTGGAGAATATAGATGAAAAAATTGATGATGAGGATAAGGCTTTGTTACTCTTGTGTTCTCTTCCCCAATCTTTTAAGCATTTCCGTGATACTTTGATTTATGGAAAAGAAACAGTTTCGTATCAAGAAATTAAATCTACACTGAAATCTAAGGAGCAGATAGACAGGAATATCACTGGGGAAAGTAGAGAGAATCAGGTTGAGGGTCTGGTTGTCAGGGGTAGAATGGATAAAAGAGAATTTGATAGTAGTAGATCTAAATCTAGATCTAAATCCAAACATAGAAATTTGGAATGCAGATATTGTCATAAAATAGGGCACATTAAGACTGATTGCTTTAAATTGAAAAATAAATTAAAGCAAAAGGGAAAACTTATTGAGAAAACTACTGAGTCCGCTGAAGCTAGTGTAGCATCTGATGAGAATGTTGAAAATATTTTCTTTGCTACTGATGACAGGACGATGTCTAAAAATGAATGGATTTTAGATTCGGGTTGTTCTTATCACATGTGTCCCAATAGGGATTTATTTTCCACATATGAATCTTGTAATAGTGGAATTGTTTTGATGGGCAATAATGCCGCATGTGATGTTGTTGGTAGAGGCACAATCCAAATTAAAATGCATAATGATATTGTGAGGACGCTCACTAATGTTAGACATGTTCCTGATTTAAAAAAGAATCTCATCTCTTTAGGCACCCTAGAGGCTCTTGGGTGTAAATACACAGCTGAAGGTGGAGTTATGAAAGTTTCTAGAAGTGCTCTTGTTGTTATGAAAGCTTGTAGGTCTAGTAGCTTGTATATTCTGCAGGGAACTACTGTCACAGGTTCAGTTGCAGTTTCGTCATTATCATTGTCTGATTCTGACATCACCAAATTATGGCATATGCGTTTGGGTCATATGAGCGAAAAAGGTTTGAGCATATTGAGCAAAAGGGGTCTACTTTGCGGACAGAGTACTGGGCCACTTGATTTTTTTGTGAACACTACATTTTTGGAAAGTAGAAAAGAGTCAGCTTCACTTCTCCGGTAGTTTAAAAAAACGAAAGGTACTCTTGATTATATTCATTCAGACCTTTGGGGTCCAGCTCATATTCAGTCTAAGGGTGGTGCTAGGTATATGTTGACTTTCATTGATGATTATTCCAAGAAAGTTTGGGTTTATTTTTTGAAGCATAAAAATGATATTTTTCTAACATTTAAACAATGGAAGGCTTTGATTGAGAAGCAAACATGTAAACAGATTAAGCGGCTTCGAACGGATAATGGCATGAAATTTTGTGAAAGTGACTTTGAAGAATTCTACAAAAATGAAGGAATCGTTCGGCATCGCACTGTTAAGATGACGCCTCAGCAAAATGGTGTAGTGGAACGTATGAACAGAACACTCTTGGAGAGAGCAAGGTGTATGATCTCAAATACAAGGTTGACAAAGGACTTTATGGCAGAGGCGATTAATATGGCCTGTTACGTTGTCAACCGTGCTCCTTCTGCAGCACTTAACTTTAAAACTCCGGAGGAAGTTTGGTCAGGTACTCCTGCTGATTACTCTGATTTAAAATTTTTTGGGTGTCCAACATACATGCATGTAAATGAAGGAAAATTAAAGCCTCGAGCTAAAAAATACATTTTCCTTAGGTATGCTTCTGGGGTGAAAGGATACAGATTATGGTGTTCTGATCCCAAATCCCCAAAATTTATAATCATTAGAGATGTTACTTTTGATTAATTATTTATGTTATCTTCCAAAGAGGATTCTACTAGTTGTACAAATGATAGTGCGCAGAAGCAGGTGGAGCTTGAGATTGATAGTTTAGATTCTTTTAAGTCGAACTCTTTTACTCAAAAAATGCCAGTAGGTGGTCCCGAGTCTACTGACGCAGATGATCCAGAGGAAGAACAATATTCCATAGCCAAGGATAGAACACGGAGAGATATTCGACCACCACAAAGATATGCAAATTTGGTTGCATATGCTTTGTCTATTGCAGAAGAGACAAGTGAAGTTGGTGAGCCTACTTCCTACTCAGATGCAGTTTCTTGTGATAATTCCGCTAAGTGGTTGATTGCGATGAATGAAGAAATTGAGTCTCTCCATCGGAATAGAACTTGGGATCTTGTGAAGCCGCCTTCGAGTAAGAAAATTGTTGGATGTAGATGGGACACTATTGCTGAGGGAAAGGTCTTTGTTCAGAAAATTCATACGAAGGATAATCCAGCTGATATGCTTACGAAGTCTTTTCCGATTTACAAGTTCAAGCAGTGCTTGGACTTGGTTGGTGTTCATTGTTGGTGATTGCTCGTTGGGGCTTTTATGAAGAAGGTGGAGCAAGTTTTGTTGGGACATGCCAAGGTGGAGCTTTGTTAGTTTGACAAGTCCCATAGTCCCACATCGGGAAAATCAGACTTGTTATCTCCTATTGGAACTATAAATAAGGGCATGTGCTTTGAAGTCAGATACACCACAAGTGGCACCACAAGAAAACTTAATTGGTTGCTTTAAGCTTTTCTTGTTCAGTAATTTCGGGTGTTTTATGGCCTAGGAACATCTTTCTAAGGCATTTGTAATAGTCCCTCTTTTTATAATAGTGATTTGCTCCTCTTTCGTCCGTGAATATAGATCAAAGTCAATTGATCGAACCATGTAAATCTGGTGTTCTTGTCGCTTTTATTCTTTTCGCTTTATTGTCTTTGTTGTGTTGTCAAAATTATCCTTTGGTAAATTTCCTGGGACTAACTCTAACAGAAACCAACGTGATGCTAGGGCCAAGCACTTATTTTGGAGGTGATCATCGACAACTCTTCAAGAAGCAAGGACTTGGAACTGATTCAGGATTTACCTTCCCTCTGAGATCAGGCCCCTGCCCAGTCTCCTCTGTGGTTTTGGGTCTCAAGCAGCAGACAAAGGCGATTCCCCGTTAGCTCCTCCCCCGTGGGTGGGAAAAAGTCGAGCTAGCCTCCTTGTAGGTTTTGACGGTTGAGTCCGGTATTAGTTAGCCCAACTTGACCCCACCTAATTATTAAACCAACTAGACTAACATTTAATTAAGGAGACTTCGGTGCAAGCAGTTCACAGCACTCAGAACTTGTAGAAAGTGTGATCCTATTGTAAGTGAAAAAGAAGAGGCATTCGCACAAACACTGTCGTGTTGTTACCTTCCGGTAAAAGAGACAAGAACTGGAGTAGCAAAGATCCATGTAAACAAGCGATAGGACCACAGAATCCAGCAGAAAATCACAAAAAATGTTCTTCCAGGCTTCACAATCCACTATTCACGTCCTCGTATTAACATACAAAAGAATCAACGTACGTCTGCATGCCCTAGCGAGCTTCCGTGATGGCGTTCAGCTTCGGGTAGAGGATGTCATAGTGATCGGCTTCTGCAGCGCCACCGAGCCTATACAACAAGGTTACGAAGGGCAGTCGGCGGCTGGACGAGCTTGACGTTGCAACACGCCGGGCTGCATGCAGAGTATATCGGACCTCGTCCAGCGAGATGGAGTCAGGAGGGAAAGTCTTTCTGCTCCATCTTGGTATTTTCCATTGGGTTGTAGGGCTGAAGTCACGGTGGAACGGAGACTGCCGCCCTAATTGATCCAGTCTCGTGTCAAGGAACACAACACGCACCGCCACACCCATTGCATCCGATAGAGCAGCGAGCTGCCTATGGTAGGGGATGTTTTCTCCATCGCCAAGAATGCTGTGAACCTGCAAAAGTACGTGAATCTTCAGCGCCTGCACGCATGATGGCCAATTAAAGCGTCCTACCTCGTCGTAGTCTGTGTCTGGATCAAACAGGATTTCAGCAGCTTGCCTGGCTATTTCATTTGAAGCAGCATAGCCTAAGAGTGAAATGACTGACCGAGCAAACACACTAGAGAACACTGAACGAAGAGAAGACACAAGAAATTTAATGGTGAGCAAAGCGTCCCACTTGAAGCTGAATCCCACTGTCTCAGGCTCCTCGACAGAAACTCCTTGTGACTGAGCTCGCAAAGCAACAGAATACTTCAATCGCTATGTAGAAGAGTTCTTGAAGAGACTATAGTTCAAGCAATCACCTTCGTGGTCTCGATTCTTCTCTGATGTGCTCGTACAGCAGCTGGAGGAACATCTGAAGGCAATTTCACTTATAAGGACCAAAGGAGAACTTATACGCAAGCAGATAGAGTTGGAAAGCATTCTTACCTCTCTCAGCTCTTCAAAGTTGGCACAGATATTGCCGCGGATGTCATTTGTCCACTGACATAGTGTAAGACTTTGTCCGATATGATCGACCTCGGTGTTGTCTCGTGTAACCCAAATGTGCTACTAACTCCGGCAGAAACAGAAACACCATATAAGAAGATGCAGAACCACTAAGTTGCATCAAGTTCTCAAGATGTTGTGATGGGTTACCACATAGGCAAATAGAAAGCTTCGGTATAACGAAGCACCATCGTTTCGTATCCTCCGAAAGAAAGCATACAGTCGATGAAGCAGCTGAAAGTCGGAAAACATGCTAATCCTAACTTTCCCATCTTATATGCGACGGTAAAGTCGACGAGAAGAAAGAGGAAGAGACGGTGATGAGCAACAGAAGATGAAACCTGGATCTTTTTTCGCAGGACTTTTTCACTTCTGCAGTATTCTGCTACCATTGAGCGAAAAGTTTCCTGCAGTACAATTAGAGAATCAACAGAGTGCTTAAGGTATATGGCCTTGTTGTGGTATCTTTCACTACAAGTTTCCTCCAATTCATGTGTCATTCAATTGTCTCCGTCAATCTTTCACTACCAATAGGAGATAATTCTCTTTTTTAATCTTCTCTCACATATGGATATCTTCTAAGAATAATCTCTCTTTCATTCATTACAACCGTAACACAAATACACTTGCCAGAATTTAACCAAGTAACTGAAAGAACAGAAACATGATGCATGCATGTTCAAGAACTAGTTGAAGAGAGCTGCTTACCTTTTCTCCGAACGCCAGCTTCTCCTCATTCTTCTCCTCAACCTCCGCCTTCAAGAAGTATAAGAAAAGAAGAGCTCAGATGTTTCATTGCATTTGAGCAAGAACCACTGGATGGTTTTAAAGAAAGACAAAGGTCATGTGCAAGAAAGAACTCAGAAAGAGAACTATATATACAAGCCACAGGCAGAAAACATAAGCCATGTCGATGTAATCAAGTAACGAGTCTCATGAGATGGAGTGGAAGAGTTGAGATCAAACCAACATAAAGAACAGTGTGCAGGCAAGAAAGTTGAAAACACATTATGAATGCAAATCACAATAAGCCTATCATTTAAGAACTACTTGAAGAACCCAAAGGATGTCAAGAATCGAAGAGAGGATGCTGCTCCTAACCTTTTGTTCGATCTTCAGATCTTCCTCATCGGTCTCCTCCACCTTGGCCTTCAAGAAAGTTAACAAAAGAAAAGGTATTGTAGCATTTAAGACTCAAAATATTCGTTCATTCAGGCCATTCAATATGAGTAAACACCACAAACGAATTTGAGAACCACCTCATCATTTCATAGAAGAGCAGAGTCAACGTGCAAGAAAGAAATCAAACAAGTTAGAGAAGAAATTACACACCAATCTCAGATTGGAAATTGTGATTCCAAGTTTACTGGAGGAAGAACTCAAAGAAAGGCAATAACAAGTGTTGTGAGTTCAAGGGACACAACTCATGAGATGATCCAAACACAAAGAACAGTGGCTAGAAAACAAGAGAGCTTCCACGAGATCCATGTAATGAAGAGCCAAGAATCACAGCATAATCAGTTGAGGGGAGTGAGATGACCTTCCCTTTGCGATCAGGCCCTTTATCATCACCTCCGGGCGAATTCCCCTCCGGTACCAGGCCTCCGAAGCAACTGCAAGCTCGACTCCACATCTCTCCTCTTTCGCCTCGCTAGTCTGTGTGCGGAGGAAGAAGATGATTTGGCCCCGTTTATAAGGCCATGCAAATATGGTCAGACACCCGAGTCCGGTCTAACATATCTCAGCCGATTCAACCCAATCAAAAAGACCTGAATGCAATAGTTGATTGCCACACGAGTAACCTCACGAACGTATGCATCGTTGCATTGAGACGCACCTGATTCAGGTGATGCATCAAATTTATGTATGATGGACATTTAGCTAATGTAGTAAAAGTCCACAATTCTTAAAATCTTACCCTCATCATAGTATTTCTTCTAAAAAGGGTTGCAGTAATACTTGATTCACTTTGGACCCTTTTTTTTTTTTGTCAGTGTAGAGGAGAGGAGAAAGGTAGTAAACAATTGTTGTCCTCTTTTCCTATATTTGGCATGGACAATGACAACCATGGATTAGTTTGGAGATCAATGCGCAGTTTCTTAGAACTTGCACGACAAACTATTTGTCCATTTGTATGGTTTTTGTTGGTTCCGTTTACCCTTTTTATAACTTTATATTTTTAGATCCAATTCGTTTCAAGGACCAATAACTTTCACCGTGTTTGTTCTTTCAATTGCTTGGTTAAGTTCTTGAGTGTGTATGTGTTCCGGTTGGAACGCGAGAGAGATATATTATGAACTTTGAAGTATACATCACACTTCATCTTAGTTATTTAGACATGTGCAGAGGAAGAAGATGAATTGGTCCTATTCTATAAGTCTACGCAAAGATGTTAGATGAATCACAAGTTATATCGACAATTGAGTTAGGTCTAATTCAGTTAGGTCTAATTCAATAAGGTGTTAGCTAGTTTAGCCGGCAACAACTTTGACGGTTTACCACAAGGTTCTAGGCTCAAATCCCACTTTTGTTATTTATCTTTTGTGAAAAATAAAATAAAATCACAACACCAAAGGTATTGTAGCACATCTTTATAATTAGCTAAATTTTATGCTAGTATTAAAATCAAGTATCGAAGATCAAAAACAAAAGGTGCACACCTTTGGATAGGATTAAGGTTCATTTTCTCTTTGTGTTTACTGAAATGATTGCTTATGGATCCCTAGTGAAATGTTTTCTCTAACTAGTTTTCTCTTTTGTAGGTCATAAGGAACCCTAGGAGGTTTCGGGGAGACTGGCTTTTATGGATGGACACACAAGGGTCTTAAGCAAAACTAGCTAAGTGTGTCACATTATGGTATCAGAGTAGGACAAGCATACAAATAAACACTTGGCATGTAAATGTAGGGGACCTAGTAGGGTTGTGTTGAGGGCAGCTAACACACACGACTGTTTGGGGGAAACATGCATGGAGATGTAGGGAAAATGAGTCGCTCAAAAAAGCGAGCATCTGAGATTGGCATTCAGAGTAATGACTAACCCTTCACGCAAGAGGCACCACAAGGATAATTAAGCTAGGAAGAATACGTAGCTCACAAAGATTGGGATGGCTGAGTTTGAGTTATGGCTCGACTTTGGCAACCTTGATGGCAACCATACTATTCTTATGGAATAGTATTATCTATAAGGATATCTAAAATAGTATTATCCAATCATATCACATAACTATTCGAAATAGATTTTTCTTTAAAATTATCTAAATTTTCTAATTATATTTATCATTATGAATATTATTTTTCTTAATATCATTTAAGACTAATCTTTATTATAATTTTATAAATATATTAGTCCATGCCACTTTAGCAACTACAAAACTAATACAATAACTAAAATATATTTTAATTATCATATAAATTTATTAATTATAATTTATACTTTATAAGCCTATCATCTTAGACTATTAATCACATAAAACTTAGAGATATAAGTTACAAATAATATTCACTAAATATTTTTTAATCTAATTATGAAATGCTACTCAATAAAAAATAATTATAATAATAATTAATTAAATTTTTAATCAAAACAAAAACTCATATGATGATAATAATCATGATAAAATATATATTTTTATGTGAAAATAAACATAATTTTATAATTTAATATATATGAATAATTATTTAATTATCCAATAATAATAATTAGAATTTAAATACCACAAGAAATAAAAAATTTCATTAATATGTCATATGAGAAACTATAATAAAAATTCATAACTTATAATTCTGTAAAGGACATAAATAGGCTAATTAATTCTATTTAATTAGGCAATTCAAAAATTGAGCTATAACGATTTAGTAGCCAACCGCTCAAATTGAACCCAACAACCACCCGAATCAATTTGTAATTAAGATCCAATTGACCTAAGATAATAATTAGATCAAAATCCAAATTAGAATAGAGTGGTCAAATTTCATCATGTCACTAAGAGAGGGGGGTCGAGGGAGTGAATTATGTAAAAATATTTTTAATTGATTTTAAATTTTATTCGATAATCAACATGTTTTAGAAACTCGATTGATTAAGTTAAAGTCGTAAGTAAAGATAATAAAATTAAGTCACAAGTAAAGAAAAAGTAAAGAGAAGCAAATCAATTTATAGTGATTCGGTCTTTTTGACCTATGTCCACTCTCAATTCCTCTTCCATCGAGACCACCAGTTTTCATTATCGATCTTCTTTCTAATGAACGAAGATCAACTATCCCTATTATAACTTTTTTCTTTTTCAAGCTTAGAAGATAACCTTTAAACTCTCTTTCTACAAAAGATCTCTAACCTCTTACAATTTAAAATTTCAACTTAATTCAAGAATAGAAGACTCAAACTATACTCAAAATGAGAGCTTAAAATACTTTAGTAGCTCAGTAATATATCCTTCATCAACCAAACTTAAGTTGGGTATTTATAGGCCCTAAAAAGTATCAAGAATGAAGCGAAAAAAATTAAATCCCTAAAAATTTTGAGATACAAGCAATACTACCACTAACACTAGGCGACACTACTGTCGTAACTTTTGATGTCACAAATCTAGACTTTTATAGTACTAGCATCATAAAATTTAAATTTTGAGTGGTACTATCGCTGCCCTTGGCACAGCTATTACTGCCATAGGTAGTACCATCGCTGAAAAGGTTAACAAAGCACAAACTATATTTATTGACTAACGTAAGCGGTACTACCACTTGAGCCTAACGATACCACCACCCAAGCCTGGTTTAGGTTACTAGTTTGGCCTTTTAACGGGTCCAATTAACCCAACTTCATACCCAATGGTTTTCTTGATATGTGAGCTTTATTTCGACCTAATATGGTTTTCTTGATTATGTAATCAAAGTTTTTTTTTTTTTTTTATGTCACTTATCTCAAGAGCATATTAGTCTCATAAACTTATCAATTGATTTCATCATTAAAATTAGATATTCAACAAAAATTAAAACTAAAAATAGGCTATAATCATAATTTAATTAAGGATAAAGTTTAATCAAAATTAATTTTGACCAAAGTCAAAATCCCTATCACCCAAACACCCCAAATACCCCTTCTCTCAATTTCCTCTCATTGCAACTTTTCCATTGCACGTGACCAATGCAATCTCATGGTCAATAATCCTTGACCGACACCCCTTTGTCGTGGATGACTTGCCACCGGTTTGGCAGCCATCTTCATGGCACAGCCTTGTCGGGCGTCAAGTTCCATAGCGACAATGCCCAACAGCCCGTCGAGCCCTCTTATCACTATTCATCCCACCATTTGACTATTTGTGTGTGAAACGGTGAGAAAGCAAAAGGTGTAAAGCGTGGAGGAGAGCAAATGGTTTTTGAAAGGTGTAAAGCGTGGAGGAAACGTTAAAGAGAGCATACGGTTTTTGAAAGGTTTGGTATAAAGCGTAAAGCGTGGAGGAGACGTGATTCGTGTAAAGCAAAACGGTTTTTGAAAGGTTTGGTGTAAAGCAAGACGTGTAAAGCAAAATGGTTTTTGTAAGGTTTTGTGTAAAGCAAAACTTTTTTTTTTTTTCTTTTTTCCTATTACAATGACAAAATTAACCCATTATGAATAAAATATAATTAATTTTTTTATCGTTAATTCGATTTTGTGTAATGAGCCGAATAAAAAATAAAATGATATAAATAAAATTAAGGAAAAAAATTAAAAGTAACCATTTGCTTTTAACTATTCCTGGAAATTAGAGAATCCCTATCAAAAATGATGTTTGGTACCACTTGTTATTTGTGTAGTTTTCTTTGAGATTTGCAAATACTTGCAAGACCTCTAATGAAATAATTATTATTTCATCAATCTCTAAGACATTTTGTAGTGTTTCCACATTCGAGGAGTCATGATTGATCAAATAAAAATTTCTCTCATTCTTGTAAAAGATTACACTAAGAGTACATTTGGTAAGACCACTTCAATGATTAAAAATATATTGTAATCATTTTCATAATAGCTCAAGTTTAGTTAAGTGAATTTAAAATAAAAATATACCTCGAAAGATATTGCATAATTTTGAAGGGCTTATTTATTTTGAAGCATAATTTCTATCTTGGAACTTCAATAGATATTGCATACATGATATTTTTTCATCTTAGGCTTGAGTGCACGAGATTTCAATTTTTTTTTTTATATAAAGAAATGATTGTTATAATGTATATAAAGGACTAATTGTTACGAATATTTTTTATTCTAGATTGATATAATATATATAAAGGAATGATTTGATCATGTCGGATACTTCAAATACTTTTTCATTATAAATAGATACATCACACGTAAGGAAAGTTTTGGATGCGTTGAATGTTATATATGCTTTTTTTTTTTACTAGGTTGGCATATTACACACAAAAGGACGTTTTGATCATGTTGGATGTTTCGTATACTTTTTCTTAGGCAAACACATCATGCTTAAGAGGATGCTCTAGGCATATAACATGTTTCAAATATTTTTTTATCTTAGATGAACACATTATGTATAAGGGGACATGTCAATCATATCATTTTGGATAGATGTATGACGTGCAAGTGCATACTTTTGATATGTCATGTGATTTGGATACTTCTCTAGTCCATGTTATATGTATCATATGTAAGAAGAGGATACTTTGGCTATGTCAATTTACTTTAATACTTTTTTATCCTACTTTGATTTATCATACGCACGATAGAGACATTTAGATACATCGGATGTTTATTTGTCCATTTAGATCGCATACGAGTGTGATGCTTTGGTCATGTGGAGCGCTTTACATGTTTTCTTATCTTGAGTGGATATATCGTAAAATAGATGGCTGTATCAATCACATTGGATGCCATGAGCATAAATAGTTATTACATATTTGTCTTGTTAATAATAGATAAATGGATGAGTAGCATAGTGGTAAATAAGGATCTCTTACTGACAAGAGACTTAGGTGGATGAAATAGCTGCACCTAATCTGGTTGGGCTAGGCTTGACTGGGATCAAGTTGGAATGGCTTGATCAAGTAGCTCGGCCATGGACCCAACCAATTAGTCTAGTGGTCTTATTCGATCAACAAGGGGTCAACAGACCTTATTTACCATTTATCTATTAACATAAATACCAAAATATGAATGTTTGTGCTAAAGTATTGTTATGCCATCTTGGAAACCATAGTTCAATTCCAAACAAAGCATTCTATATACCTCTATTTATTTTGTGTACCTTGTGATATTGCTTAAGCAAGTCGAAGTAGGAGTCACGTAGCATCATCTCGAAGGTGCTATTTATCCAATTTAAAGCTGCGGTTGACTTGAAGACAACTCGAAGACAAAATCATGTCTCATGGCATCGTGTGTGATAAATGCATCACTCGAAGAGATTCAAAGGTCCAATGTGTCCAATTTAAAGATCAACCGACTTAAGAATGAGATTGTCTTTGAATACATAATTGACTCGAGATGATACCAACTGTAATATATAATCAACTTGAGGATATAGTTAGGTCGAAGATACTATTGATTCGAGAATATGAACTAAGGATATAATAATCTACGCTATTACCTTAAGGACACTAGAAGGATGTAGTCGGGTGTGACTATCTTGAGGGAGCAACCTATATGGTGATATGATCGAATGCCAAAATATTTTGAGGGTGCGGTAGCCTGATGGGTATGATCATCGTGATGACTGTGTTCGACTTTAAGATGTAATCAACTTAATGATGTAACCAATTGGTTGATACCATCAACTTGACAATAATATTCTTAAGAAAACAATTCACATAGAGGTTGGAATGCATACCAAGTTTAATTTAGTGAAAAAATTATTTGATATAAAGTTGTCTCGTAAATACTTACAGATTATTAATAAGTGGTTCAATGATGAAATATTCCTCTGTGTGATGTGGCATATATATATATATATATATATATATATATATATATGAACAGTGAACAACTCTTATATGATAATTAAACCAAAAGAGAGATGCGTTATATTTCTTCAAGTTCTTTGGACTTGCAGAAGGTCGGTTTGAGCCTATCGTGCAAAAGCTTGTTTACTGATTGATGCTTGGGCAGCTCAGAAGGGCAACCTATGCTTCCAGTAATCCTAAATGATACATAATTTTAGCAAGGTGTACAATTTGGAGGGATGCAAGCTACCTAAGAAATTACAACCTCTAAGAAGGCAATCCATGGATTACCATTACAATTCTGTGCAGAAGCATCCCTTCTTTTTCTTCTTCTTGAGCAAAAAATTTCTTTCGTTGTTCAAACGATATTGATGACCGAGAACCATCCATCATTTACAAGATATCAACTTAGTTTGCTTCTAGACGACACGAAAGGAGTCCGCAATCTGTTTTAAATCCTTGTAGTGTCTCTTCCACTGAAGACCTGAAAACGAAGAGGAAGAGATTTCCAAGTTACAAGATCCATGACCTGTTTATCAAAAGAATCTGGTGATCGAAGAGTTTTCAGATATTGGTTTTACCGCTTCCTGTTACATTGAACAAGTAGAGTCTGTTTCCAGCAGCCGTAGCTGTGATTAGGACGTGAGGTGGTTCCAATTCAAATTGATAATATTTCCTTCCTGAATGTTCTGCTACTTCCATGCTCAATACTTTACCTTCTACGTTTTCACCAATTACTTCGGGGCCGAAAGCACTGATGACCTTGTCCGGTGGTCCAATCATTTCGATTTCTGCTTCTCCTTCGATGTCTACACAAGGTTCAAGTATAACATGATGAATGAGAACAAGAAATATCTTTAGGAAGACAAGAGTGTTTCTTGCAATTGGCATTTCCAAGAAAACAAAATTCTTCAAACGAATACCTGTAATCTCAAGCAAGCAATTCATTTTTGATAAATACTTTTTTACATTATCAAATTTGTCATTCTGGTTATTGTATGATACCTGTTTTTCAGTCACATCCACTACAAAATTCTATGATTATTGGAAGTCATATTTCATCTAAACTGATTGATAGATCCATGTGCCAGTATATGTGTCCACATGGAAATAACAATACAGTACTTGTACTGTAGGCAAGTTTAGACCTTGATATCAACACATCAAGAATCTGCACAACAGTTATATTAATTCTGGAATCATATTCGTCCGCATGAATTTTCTGAAGTCAATTGACAAGTTAATCAATCTTTTGTAGGGATAAGGGGAAACATTGATCAAGTAAAAGAACCATGCAACTCAACTAGATTTTCCTGAAAAGATTAGTGGAATGGTAAAAACAAGACAAAAGTTTCATTCTGAGTCTGAAGAGAACTAATTTGCTATCTGGTTGCCAGAACAAGCCTAATTTTAATTTGCTATTAAGTGCTATGGCAGAAGGTGTGTGCACAAACTATAGAAACATGGTACGATACCGGCAAATCGTCGAACAGGAGCTACGATAACAAACAGTCGGCCTTCCTTGGAGCTTGCAAATCTTAGATCAATCTCTGTGCCACCGAGGTCTGCAATCGATACGGGAACCTGAGGCGACACATGATTAGCAAAAGACAATTAGGTGCCAAAAGGAATACTTTTGTGCAGAAACGAGACGTAGCAATGAAGTCACATTCAAAGCATAATCCAAGGATGTCTTCCAGTAAGAACTTGTACCTCTTGCCAGCCATCTGGAACTTTGAAGCTGTATGGGATTATTGGACTCCAACCCACTCCATGGCCTCCGGATTTGTCATCCGGTCTACGATATTGCCTCCAACCTGTCTGAGCAATTTCTTATGAAGGGTTATCCAAACTGATTGCATACCACACTCGTACAGATGGTGATGAAACAGAGGAAATAACACAATGGATTTAACATCACAACCCTCTTAGACACTTCAGCAAACATGTTTCTTGCAGTCATATTTTCTGTGTTTTCTGGCTTAAGCAGACAAATAAATTACGCACTGCAGCAGCATCCATCTTGAGAAATTTGGTATAAACATTGTTGTACGAGATTTCAAGAAATAAATCATGTTATAAGCAGCCCAAAGATCACCAAAATTCATGAATATTGAATAGCAGAAAGGTCGTCATATAACTTGTATGAAGGAATACCAACCATTCTCGTCAGGCTCAGATAAGCCGGGGATCCTCCCGGCCAAGAGACCCTGCGTCACTGCCGACCCATCTCCAGGAGACCCCAACACCATCCCGGAAACCAACGACAAACTAGAAGCCAACGCGCACCTTCTCCCGAACAACCCCGTGGCTCTGTTCCCATCCCCTCTAAGTCCACCTCCGTTCGCTGCTACTGCGCTGCACCTCTTCGGATGGAGCTGATGTCGGGGTGCGTACGTCACCGAAAAGCTGCAGCTACTGCAAAGGGTGGATTCCATCCCTCCTCCAGCAAGACCGCAAGCTGAATCCCTCCACTTTTATCCTTCTTGCAGACCACGAGGACACGTGGTGTCGTGGCAATAAAGGATAGCGCAGCTAAAGAGTGGCCCGTGGTTTTGTGGTGGATATTCGATGAATGATCTCTGAAGTATCCAAACCTGTTAGTCCGATCGAACACGAAAAGAGCCCAATGATGCTGGGCTGTATCCAAACGAGAAAGTTTTGAGGTTTGCTTTACAGATTTTGGGATCAGAAGGGTAAAGATGGGAGCAGGCCCTGTTGTCGTAACAGGCTCTGGGCGGCTGCTCTTCACGCACACAGCGCGAGCTTTTACCACTCATCACATCCCGTTTACTGCCTGAAGGATCATGGTTTGTACAATCGACCCCGCTCAACTATATGTAGCCCGAAGCGATCCTGTCTTCTTCCTACCTGTCGATGTGGGACTAAACTCAATTCTGGACAGATCGAATCATGGAGATGCGGTATACATCAATTTGGAGATCAACTGTTATTTTTACGGTGGGATCATTCCCTACAAAAGACCCGCCGCTAGAAAAATGATCAACAATATCAATCAATTTGATTCCTTACGAATGGATTTACCTGTGTTTGCTCGGTGCTTGATAAATGGTTACAATGACATTCTACATGTTATCGTCACAAACATCACCGTTGAATGTTATGGATCAGCGTCGTAAACTGCAGAAGACATGCGAGCAAAATAATATTTGGTAGATCAGATAACAGCAATTAATGGTGGTTAATGTACTCTTCAAGATCAAAACTGTAGAGAAATTGCTTCTTTCAAAGAGGTAAAATGACTGGTTGCCGGTGAATTTGCTTGTCTTGTTTGTTCCTACATTGGTTCATCTTCCTTTTTCTTTTCTTCTTTGGGCAAAGATCGAAAATGTTGAAATTTGACTAAATTATGGACAGCAACTTTCCTTTTGCTCCATAAGATGTACAGTCACAGAACCAACAAATGCCCTCAGCATGTTTCACCTTGCTTTTTAGGCTTCCCTTCTGTTCAGTTGATTTCCAGAATGGCATAGTGAAGTTTAATGGCATTGCTGGTGTTGCACCAATTATAATTACCAGTAGTCCCCACAAGAACATAAGCCACCTCTAAACCGATGGAACCGGAAAGGATCTCTGAGGACAATCTCCCTCTTTTCACTCTCTGAGAACAATTTCATTGCTGTGTGACAGTCCACACACACCCTCAAGTTCTTCATAACACGAATTGGCGCCAACTGGGGTAGACGAATCATTCCAAGTGCTACTGCCAACTTCTCACTGTGATGGTTCACAAAACTTCCATTCTGTTTTGGACTGGAACCATTGATCTCCAAAGCCTCCATCTTGATATAACCCATCTTCTCTATTTTGGACAGCATTTCTTCTAGTTTATCATATATTGCGTGACTTTCAGGGTGGGAATTATCACCTGCCACAAAAGAATGAACCGATGCACCAATCTCAATCCAGCTAAGACCTGGTTCCTTCTTCACTCCTCTTTCTTTCATTAAATCTCTTGCCCTCATCGCAAAGGATTTCCTTCCTGCATCGAGGTACATATTGTAAAGTAGCACATATGAGGCAGGGGCATGAGGCTCAAGCTCCATTATTCGTTCTGCCGCATGTGGACCCATTTCAGTGTCCTTGTGAACTCGGCAAGAACCCAACAGAGCCCTCCATAGGATAGGATCATCATGAAAACATGAGTCTAGTATGAATTTCTCGGCATCAACCAACCTCCCAGCACGTCCGAGGAGGTCAACAATACAGGCGCAATGCTTTGCATTTGGATACAAGTTGTAATCTACTTTCATGCGCTCGAAATACCTGGCCAAATAAGATAGAAAAGACGTTTATCAGAATTCTGAAGAACTTCTGTGCACAAAGCCTTGTCAGCGCCCAAGAAAAACATGTTTATCAGATTTCTTGCAAACGTCTGTGCACAAAGCCTAGTCAATGCGAAGTATATTGCCTGAAGACAGGCAATAGTATTTACCACATATCTATTGACTAAGAAAATGTATTTTGGGAAAAGCATAGGAAAAATAATTGAAGAATTCAACTCTTATAGAGTTGTTTCTTTTGGGGTAATTAGAAAAAGATATAATCCTAGTCTTATTCCTCTCATTAGGGGTACTGGTGCTGCTTCTCTACAGAAGTTCTCTACTTGTGTTTACTTTTCTAGATGCTGCATGGCTCACAAAAGCCACCATCTTTCGCATCTATAGAATGTAATCTTATTTCAAGTGGTGAAATAGATCTAGAGAAAATCTAGATTTTACAAACCCTCTCTTGCTATACAACGTATGAAATCTTAGACGATACCTACGTGAGTTTATGTTTTGGGAAAAAATGGATTTAAAATTTTTATCTCAATTCCAGTTGCAACAGAATTACCTGAGTCCCTCATCAACCAGTCCTCCATGACTACAAGCAGTAAGAACACCAAGCAAAGTAACATGGTTTGGGGAAACCTTGCAACCTTCCATCTCCTTGAAAAGCATCAGAGCATCACTTGCACAACCATGTTGTGCATGGCTTGAGATCATTGCAGACCATGACACTACATCACGATTCTCCATCTCCTGAAATGTCTGATTGGCAGCATCAACATCTCCTGACCTTGCATACATAAATATCTGGGAGTTATTTATAATGGTGAACCAATTAAATCCCACTTTAATGGCATAACACTGGATCTGCTCTCCAGACCTTGCCACAGCTAAATTTGCACAGGCACTCATCAAACATGATAAAGTGAAGTGGTCAGGCTTTATGCCAATGCCCAACAAATCATGAAACAAGCTCAGTGCCCACTCAAAATGGTCTACCTGGATACATCCAGATATCATGGATGTCCAGGTGACAATGTCTTGCTTAAGCACAGAATGGAAACATTTGAATCCTTCCTCAATGGAACCTGAGCTCGAATACATCTCAATTAGTGCACTTCCAATATACTCATCACGCTTGAGGTTATTCTTGAAAATTTGTCCATGTATTTGCTTCCCCAGCTCAAAATCATGGGGGAAGTTACAAGCTCTCAGCACACTTGAGAACGTGAACTTTGAAGATCTCATTCCTCTCCTTTGCATCTCGGAGAAGAGACATACGGCTTCATAATTATGTTCATTATTTCCATCTGTCTCCAACCGGGAAAACCCAGCAATCATGGAATTGAACACAACAACATTAGGATCAGGCACGGAGTTAAAGACCATGACTGCTTCACTCAAGAGGCCATTCTTTGCATACAAGTCTATCATTGCACTGCCCACAAATACATCGGAGTCCAAACCAACTTTAATTACACACCCATGAACCATCTTCCCAAGTATAACTGAATTGCTAAGGCTTGAGCAAGACTTGAAGACACCACCAAGAGCAAATGGATTCGGCTTTATTCCCAACCGGTGCATCTTGGCAAAATTCCTGAGTGTCTCCACATCCCAACCAATCCGAACATAGGCTGAGATCATAGAATTCCAAGAAACATCATCCAATTCGCTTGAACTATCAAAAACAAGACTCGCATCACTGATCCCACCACATTTCGAGTACATATCAATAAGTGAGTTAGTCAAGAAAACACGCTGATAAAATCCACTAACTAAAACCATCCCGTGAATCACTTTCCCCATCTTCAGGTCCCCAATTCGAGAGCACACACTCAGTGCACTAGCATAGGTGAAATGATCCAGCTTAGTTTGCACACTCCTTGCCTCGTTAAAAACATCCAAGGACTTGCGGCACACTCCAACTTGAGAGTACCCAGTAATAAGCGAATTCCAAGAGACGGTATCTCTTGTAGGCATTGTATCAAACAGGCGTTGTGCAAGGGACATGTCGCCGCATTTGCAGTACATGTTAAGGAGAACGTTCTGCAGAAACATGCAAGGTGTGAAGCAGGCCTTGATAATGTGGGCATGGACTTCCTTCCCATGGATCAAAGACAGGGATTTTGTGGCAGATAGGAGGAGTTCAGAGTACATGGGTTGAGACAGTGTGGGTGGAGAGGGAATTTGGATTTGGGTTGGGAAAAAGGTGGACAAGTGTTGTTTGGGTGATCTGTATAAGCTAACATGCTTGGGAAATCCTTCAAGGCATCTGCAAGTATGCTGCCTTATTATCATCTGTGCTGGTCTCATAAAATTTGGTGGTTATTGGGATACATGAACTATGAATTTATAGCCATCAATATAAATACTAGATACCATTCAAGGAATTCAAGTAATGAATACAATGATGATCTCTACAATGGCACAACAAGATTGCAACCTTTGTTTTGTGATGTGTGGCTGTGGGACTATGCATTGTGGCTGAGAAGAGCTATGACCTTCATGGCGTACCTGAAACATCATATAACCACTCAGTTGATTTGGTCTCTTTCTATTGGGTTTCCCTTATTATTTGAATGGGCCCAAGATAGATGAGGCCCACTTCAATGGGGCCTCATCATCATCATCATCATCATTCAATCAATGAAACCATGATCATAAGCTTGGTTCCAAAACCTCTTTGTGCTCATTATTTCAGCACAGAGCTCCATTATTGTGATCTTAATACTTTTCATGGCACTACACATGATTACTCGGTGTTACAATATACTTTATCCACCAAATCATGCCAAATTAGCTATTGGAAGGCTTCTACTCAGTACAAGCTTGCAATCTGCGGGCAACAGAAGACCTGCACCTCAACAAGAGTCGCTTTAGGCACGTCTCCAAACACCGACTCCTTCCCGTCCTCCCTCTTCGCATAAGACAGCCCCAACCTGGACTTGGCTTGTCTCAGATCACCGACGCCGGAGCTTGCGTCCGGCCCCGTGAAGACACCCATCACCGGCGTAAGCGGCGGGCCGATGAGTAGGCCGTCAGCTCCGAACTGCGGGCCGCCTCTCGCGTAATCGAAAATAGCGGCGCCGCTGCCGCCGACCTTGGGCAGTATGACCGGATCGTCCGCTGCTGCAGAGCCACCGGCCTCCTTCCAGTAGAAGAGGAAGGCGTCGAAAGTGTCGTAGTAGTCGTCGGTGCTCCTGTATCCCTCGGGGTTGAATGCTCCGAACTTGAAGGACGTGGTGGTGTAGCCCACCACCACACAAGGGCCCTTGAAGTCGCAGCAGCGGTGGAAGTCGACGGCGCTGAAGCCGTCGATGGAGGCCCTGTAGCAGCATTTCAGCTCCCTACCTGTTCCATGAAACATGGAGAGAGAGAGAAGAGAGAGAGAGAGAGAGGTGTGTGGCTGGCGTCCATGGAAGGAAGCAGCGAGATCAGAAGTAGGTACCTCTCAGGTGCGTGTTGGCCACTAGTGATCGAGAGCAGGGGAGATCGATGTCATGGTACTTGTGTGGAGGTTTCTCCTCTGCTTTCCGGCGCTTCCCCCAGTCAAAGAGGCTTACAGGCGTTGTTGTATGCCTTCTCGGGAGGATGGAAGTGGAACCAAGCATGCAAGCCATGAACAGAAAAGACGATATCCCAAGCTCTTGTGCGCTTACCTGCAGCAGTTTTGGTACATACAATTCTTATCCAAAAGCTGATGAACTCCTCACCATGACACGGACAACCAATCTCCATCTTCTTCTCGCTCCTGAGATTTAGTTGAGCAACCAACAGATGCGAACGGAAAAAAATAATTAATAACTGCTTTCATTGAGATTTGAACTCAAGACCTCCCGCTTACTAAACGGGTGCTCTAACCAACTGAGCTATGCAAGCTTCACATATGCGAACTCAAGGCTTATATTAAATATGTTCTTCTGATTCTTGAGATTTTATTGAGCATCCAACGTATGCGAACCGAAAAAAATTTAAGTAACAACTGCTTTCATTGAGACTTGAACTCAAGACCTCCCGCTTACTAAACGGGTGCTCTAACCAACTGAGCTATGAAAGCTTCACGGTTTAAATTTATGTTAAATTATATAAATTATATTTAATCGTAACTCATATTACCCATCAGTTGTTGCCGATGCATAAATGTGACCACACATGCGTATCAGATCAAAATTCATTGCCATCCAAACAAACCTATCATCAAAATCGAAACAACAATACAAATCAGTATCGTGTCAAGAAATGCTTCGATTAGCATATAAAATTAAACCTAGGATGCAAGTTAATATAGTTAGAATGAATCATAGAGTAATCAGAAGAACAGAATAAGGCAACACATGAAAACTGTGTTCATATATAAGTCAACAGTAATTTCATCCGCAGACCTTTCCGAGAGTGCAATCCACAATCAACTCATTTTGACCACTCTCTCAATCTCATCAACAACTAAATACAAACACAAGGCACGGTGCTTAGAACAGGGGGTTTCCTACTATTACATAAGAGCATTCTGCAAATCAAGAAATCACATAGGCACCATGTCGTAAGACTTCTCCAACCTATGAAACAATAGCCAGATAGACGCACTGACCCCTTAAGTATTCTTTAAATTCTCTAACCAAGAGCAATTGACTAAGAAAGCTTCCTTGTTCTTCTGCAATACTTTCAGGTCTTCATGCCAAAAACATGGTAACCAACCAAAACTGTTCAGAGCGATAAAGACACATCTTCCATTTCCAACCTAAGAAATCATCCATCCAAGCACCCCATTCATCTTTGCAACTCGCAGACCCATTAGCTTATTTATTTCACCTGCTAGCGTCTTTTGAGCATGCTGCCTTTGATCTAGTTGAAGCTGTTATTCCTCGCGAGAACAATTCGGCAATAGCATACTTTAAGCAGCATTACCTAAAGAGGGTTTGCTGTTATGCACTTCACAGGATCCAGTAGTGAGAGTAGACTGAGCTCCACAGCCAAAATGTTGCTGCAGTTTGACAAATCCACAGCAATACATGTATCCTGCGGTCAAAACATAGTAAATAGGTCACAGAAAATAGTGGAAATAATACAAGGAACCAAACATGAAGTATTGGACAACTAAGAAGTAGCATACCCAAAAAGTTTGTATTCGATAAAATGAAAATGTTAAGGTGAATGTGCCACTAAAAAAGGTAAAAGAATATATTTCCATTGGTGAAGATAAAATGAAAAAGAAGAGTTAAAGATAGTATAAACATAGACCTATGAATGTTGTCCTTAGAATACATGAGACAAATAGTATTTAGTGGGGTGAAAAAAAAGGAAGACCCAGAAAGACATTATTAGGAACTACAAATATAGATTTAAATTTGATTAATTAAACTAAGAATATTATTCTGAACATAATTCAATATAGTGGAACCCAAATAGTTGAGACATTTGTTGTTACTATTGTTTAGCAATAAAAATGCAATCTAATTGAGTTTACAAACAATGGCTCAAAATTTGAAAAATAAGGGTTATGGTTTAGACTACAGCCAAGGAGTATGGTGCTAGATATACTAACAGAAGATGCTAAATAGGCCAAAATGATGATTTAAGATTGCAGCTTATGGAATCCTGTGCTATATGCAGGAACTATATATCAAAATTTGCCTCCATTTTTCATATATATCATAGTCAAGTTTTAGTTGAATATTTGGTAGGATTCAACTGATGCTCAAAAAGTAACAAAAATCTGATATAAATTTTCAGGTAAATAATCTTACCATTCATAAGAAAATTCACGAATCAGATCAGGATTTCTGAACCCATACTTGTCTCTGCACATTATGTAGGAAGATTAAATTCAATCGTATGAAAGGAGGGTGCGGTTGAGAAATACTATCTTCTCATAGTTCACCTCATGGGAACTGTAGCCAGTGGATCCTCTCTTGGAACTCTTTCCCTCTGTTACACTCAAAGAGCCATCCACTTCCTTTATATCTCGTGCTAATCCACGACGGCCAACATGCCTATGATAACCTAAATACATTTGCAAACAATCAGTCATGTATTAGAAAGAATAACGCACAAAAACATTCAATTAGTTTGCAGTAAAATGACAGGTACTCACCATTCTCCACTGCAGAAAGACTGACTCGTCCACCTCTATGAATTTTCATGTCCTCACTTCTACTGACAAAAGACATGTCAGATTTTCTATCTCCATGACCTATTGACCTTTCATAGGCAGCAGCATGTGAATTACTATCACCATCAGAAACAGAATCAAGTGATCGATTATGTGATATATAATCCTTCACATTTAAGCTTGCATTGGGAGGCAAAGGTGGGCGCTTGTCCTTCTTCGAATTTATCTCGTGTATTTGCAGCTCAGGATGGGATGAAGATAAATACGAACGCCCTTCCCTTGAGAGCATGCTTTTAGTGATTCTTTCACTTGCCTGGTGTGTAGATGATGAAGTTGGTGACCTTTTTACTAAAGGCATAAAAACCTGCCGTTGCGGCACTCCTCTAGATGGCTAGACAAGAATATCAAAAGCAGTAGCTACAATTACAAAGATTAGAATACCAAAAAGGTTACATAATTCACAAAAGCAATCAGTTGCTTACATCAGAACCTTCTTTCTCTTTCCCTTTCAACAGCATGAGTTTGCTCTTTCCGCATTCAACAGCTCCAGAAGCTACAAAAGTCCCAATAGATCCAGCTACTTAGTTAAAAGAAATCAGTGATACTGTTATATGAGAGAAAAGCATCTTGGAACAAGCATTCATGAAAATCCACAGAACTGCTGTGGATATTCATGAATGCCCTTTTGTAGCTTAATTAATTGATCAGTGAAACTAAAGGATGCCCATAAATTAGAACTCCAAAAACCTAATACTGCTGTGGCAGCAATAGTGGGCACAAATGCAAGTGAATATCCACAGTCAGGATAAGGATGTTCTAGAAGAAGAGAGAGGGGTGACAAGCAAGTTGTAAGCTTAATTAATTGATCTTCAGAAGACAGCCAACTTATTGTAAAAAACAATTTAACAAAACCCTCAATAATATAGTCTCGCTGACAAATGCCTTCCAGAATCTCGCTGATTATTCTTCAACCATGAGAGTTTCAGCAACATGGATAGGCATGTTGCATGAACTTTAAATTTACAAGAAGCAATTTACTTCGAGATCATACAAATGGAGTAAAACAATAGTTATTAAATAAAATGTTTCATATCTTGATCAGGGAAAGATACCAATCCATTGTGTACCATGCATCAGTATACCTCCATGCCACCCAGTAGAGGTCTGACAGGAGGAGGGGAAGAATTGAAAAAGAGATAAAGAGGGGAAGAGGATAATACAATGCTAGCATACATATTATAATGCCAGTTCTATTTTCCTGTAAATACAGCCAAAAAATTGCAAACAACCTTAACTGAAGCATCATATGGTAAGCCTAATCTAAAATACAGTACATCAACATATTCAGAAAAATAAAGCAGGTAGCCAAAAAACCTATTAGATGATATTTGAATTAACAATATTCACAGAGTGAGAATTGAACAAAACATACCAAGTTCATCTTCTAAAGCTTCTTTTCCCATTGCAGAAGCTACAGACACAGATTTATCTACTTGAGGCTGCTGCTCTTCTCTCCTCGACATTAATATGTAAGTTGGTTTTTCTTTGGCACTCCCCTTTTTCATATTGTTCCTTAGAACATACTGCAGAAAGAAAAAGTGACATCAGCATCATTGCTAGATTAAAGAAGGTTTTTAAGATGGCCCATCATAATGATGTCTCTAGGTGCTTTATGACCATGGCCCATGCCCAGAAGCAACTATAATCATTTTCAAATCAAGAAATAAAAGTGATAATCCAATTGATACATAAGATACATGAGAACATTGTGATTCAACCATTTTTTTTGGTTCAGCAACCAGCCCGACTCGCCAGGCCTGATCTGGGTCATAAGATTGCACGAACTTATGGCACAGATGGTGAGTTTAACAACCTTGTTTTCTGCTGGTAGGAGCAAGGTTGCATATATTTTCCCTCTTGAGACCAAAAATTTAAGGAGTCTCATGCACTTGGCCACCATTTTGTTGTACAGATGCCAACCATCAGAAATCTCAAAGAACACTTAAAAAATTTCTTTAGTTGGGCATCTCCTAACCTCCATGAACTAGCAATTGCAGAACATTGATACAAGCTTCCATGTTTCATTTTCACAAAATTGAACTCCCTGAATTGACGGAAGCACTGAAGGCACAGGTTGGTTGTAGTGTAATAGCATATCATGTAAAATGCCAGTCAGAGAAATTACCATGGATTTGTAGTGAGCAAGAAAGGATTATTAGCTTTAGAATTGACAGCATTAGGTATACTCAGCCATTTTTGTCCAAGGAGAATATTGAAAAGAACATATAAAGAATTTTGGACTCTTCAATTCTCAGGTTTTTTGTTGTGATTTGTGTGTGTGGCAGAGCACAGAAGGTTTAAACATTTTTTGAAGCCTCAAGTAATTCCTAACAAAGATTTTCTTCAGGCAACTACTAAATTTGAAAAAAATGTAGTGAGAACTGGGATATCCATCGTCCAGATTGTCCAAATTCATCAACACAAGTTTACAGTTGCTTCTCTATCCTACATGCATTAGCACCCTTTACAAAAAACCGTGGTAAAAGGTCTAGAAACCTCATTGTACTAAATCTTAAAAGAAAACAACATTTATCATGTACCAAAAATGGTAAAACATGTAAACAATTTAGTCAATACTTCTACACCTACTGCTACTTAGGCACATACTTGTGGACAAAATAAATTATGCTTCCTTTGACATGACATTACAGCGGTTAAGTGGATTCATCTGTAAAAGATGCTGCTTTATGATTGCACAGAGAGATTGGAAGTGTAGACTGCTTAAATGGTGAACAGGGATGCCACGAAGTGTATGCTCATCATTTACATAATGAGGAGAACAAACATCAGCAGAAAACAAGACATTAAACTGGGAACGAAAAGCACAATAAATAATTAAAAAACACACCAGTGATAACATAAGATCAATTCAGAAAATAAAAAAGAAGTAACCATTTCATAGCAAACTGGTGCAGTAAAAACAAGAACTCAGAATGATATTCAAAGGAACAGTTAGTAATGCTAAAGAAACTTAGATTCCTCGCCAATTAATATTTTATGAAAATAGTTATAACCAGAACAGGCTCCAGACTAAACAAGTAAAAAAATACATAAGCATCATCAAGAAAAAAAAAAGCTTCAAATTCATGCACCACCTCAAATCAATTCAAACTGAAAAATAATAGAAAACTAAAGAAATGCATACAGTTGAAGTAGTGCCCTTGCGCTTCTGAGGGCCTCTTTTAGAAGAACTTGAGTTGCCAGAAGAAACCCCTGAACCTCTTCTGTTGACTTTACGACCACTTGATAGTCCCTGCAAAATAATAGTATCTTAATGTCTGCAATAAAAGTTATAGCTTATACCCAAGGATGAAGTATCGATAAATTTATTTTGCAATAAATCTGAAAGCCCAGCAGAGCAAACAAGCAGAAATTTTGGTGCACATCATATAAAACCTTCATATAAATAAACCAATTAAAATATCCACACACTTTTCAGTTTGATACATAAATTAGATGTTCAAAACTGTCACTTCGTAACAATCATGTCCAATTTCCTCATCTGTTGAAAAGCAGCTATCACTTGTAGCCATGTAACTTTAGTAACAACAATGAGAATTGCAGCTTTAATGAGCATAAAGCATGTTATTGATTACTTGAAATTCATATAGAAATCACCGCTAGTAACTGATTATTATGCTATATATAGTATCACAAAACTAAGTATCAAAGAATCATACTATAACCAACTCCATAATCAAAATATATGTTATAATGTCCACAATTAGTCAATTAACTACAGATCTTCAACATCTTTTTATTTTTATGATCAACATAAGGACTAAACATTTTCTTTCCAAACAGAATTATATAATATAGTGGAATATTACTTCTCATTACAACCCCAAGTCAAAGTTATGCGGCTTTTTCCACGAAAGAAAAGAAACTCGATAACATATTGCCTCTTTTCATAGGTGGACAATGAGTTATATGCCATCTCATGTCATGGTGCTTGTGTTATGAGTACCATAATTTCTTCCATTTCAACTGCCAATGTGCCAAACAAAGCCTGTCAGGATTCTCAATTCTTCCTCATAGACAACTTGAGGCATGCATGATGGCACAATGGCGGTTTCACCCCATGGCATCCCCTTGCAGCATCTAAGAGGCAAGTACCACTTAGGTTATAAAGGTAAATCTTCTAAGATAGTTGCAAAACCAACCATGCCATCGAATCAAAGCGTTAGATCATGTTGCAAGACCAACCATGCCATAGAATCAAAAAGTTAGATAGTTAACAAGAAATGTAAAAAAAGTAATGATCAAAGATCAGATGTCCAGATTGATGCGTGGTTTACAAGATTGACAGGGAATAATTGTTATTGTGAAATGCTGGAAGTTACATCAGTGCATCATTGAGGAAACAGTGAAACATAACATTTTGGTTTTGGACATAACCAAAACCTTTCAATGTAGTCATGTGCTTTTTTATAAGACAATGTGGGGAGACTCTGATCCAGTTTTTCCTTTTTGTTCGTGCCTTATTTACTTAAAACATCACTACAACAAAATTTAACTAGTAATCATGCCCTAAAATACAATTAAATTCAACTCACTCTCTAGAATTTCACTTCAAAACAAAATGCAACCTATTGAATCATGCTTTATTAAGGACAGAATCCATTTAACTTTACATATTTCTTTATTAGAACCAAGGTTTTGTGCAAATTAGCATTGCCAATTCTCAACTCAAAATTATTCTTTTTAAGTACACACAATATCTTATTAGCTGCTACCATATTCTGAAGCAACTTTTTAAAGTTAAAATATTAAACGACATAACTGCAACACAAATTTATCCAAGGTAGAATATCTAGTGTTTGGATCAGTTTGGTCTCCGTGTAACTTCAGTCTGACTTGGATTTAAAATGTTATATGGAAACCAGGTCAACTTAGAAGGGCCACCTGTGGCAAAAACACATTTAAAATGTTTCCTTATTTATGTTGGATACCAGAAATGTATGACAAATAGCTATGTTAATTGATAAAAGATTAAAACAAAGTAGTAAGTCTACAAGATTCACATTGTACCTGAACGCCAACTTTAGCTGCTCTTTTTCGTCGAACAAAATCCATTAGAGGTGTTATAATAGGTGTTTCCTTCGCACCTATAGAATGGAAATATAAATTCGTCAATGCAATTATTAATTTCTTGATTTCATTGTATCACTGAGCTACCTAATGTAGCACTTCCTAGGAAAAAGTATCATCCATATATTAGAACTGACCAGCTCTTTCAGCTTCCTTCCTCTCCAGCTGAACCTCAGCACTAGGAAGATGTTCCACCGGCTTTGATATAAGCTCAAGAAACTCCATATATTCAGGATCTAGTTATTCATCAAATAACTGCTAGTGATTAAAGCAAAAAAATACTAAAGGACATAAGTCTAATATGTCAAGTTCACACTCACATGAAAAAAAATTGAAAATGGATAGAAAGGTGTACCCTTAGATATAGTCCCTTCTCGACCATCCTTCTTTGACCATATATTTGGAACTTGTTGTGAAGGTGCATACTCTACAAGAGCCTTAAACTGGGCACCTGGGATAACATTTTTCAAAAATCCTTCATATAAAAACTATACCATAGATTACATGGACAAGATTCATGAAAAGTCTTAAACAGTTCTTAATACAGAATCACATTAGGACACAAGACAGCTAGCTTATTACAAAAATCTTTACTGTTCTTGAAATGATTTACATGTCAAGATCAGGCTTTAGCATCTTAATTTAGAAAAGAGAAAAGAAAGGCCCTCTGAGAAACTAAGTGTACAAGTAAACACTGAATGCTAGAAAGAGAGAAATACTTTGCAGGATTAAGGCTAAAGCATTTTATACTGCATGCTCTAAAAGCTAAGTAAATGCTCACACTAGTTGCCCACAAAAACATAATTGTTGAAGACTTCATCAACTAATCTGCAGTGATGTGGTCAATCATGACCTTAGATGACCTAAAGCACCAAACCAAAAACTAAAAACTCATTTCAACATGGTACCATGTTTCCTACATGTAATACAGAACCTATTACATGATCTCGAAGTAATGTGAAATTCCTGACAACACAACCAACAGGTCTTTGAGAGAAAGTCAAGTGTATCAACTCTGTGCTTCTCAAAACACATTTCCACTTGCATAAATATGTTAAAACAATACAACTTTCAAGAAACTATAAAATAGAGATTCAAACTAAGTAGAAGTGATAAGAACAAAATGAAGTTAAATACCCTTCTCATTGACAAAAATGTGTCCATCAAAGAACTCAGCAAACTCAACCACATCTTCTGGGTTATTGAAGTTAAGATATGCTCGAGAATGTATTTGGTCTTTTTGGCTGCAGAATTGAATGGATATCATAAAAAGGAAAGAAAAAAAACTATCAGTAACACATTAAAAACAGGAGTACAAAAGAATATCTGAATGTACATATCCAAGTTTAGTCAGCCACTTGGCCCAAGAATGCTAAGTACTAAATCTATTGAATGTATGGTTGCTGTAATTAGCACAAGCAATGGTTATTTAATATTATATTTTATTGCATTCAGACAACTAAAACAATGAAGATAACCTATAGATCTCCATATGCCAATTTTACAACCTAAAGTGACATCCGATAGAATTTTAAAAAGTTGCCACAAGAGCAGTGTGTCTGCAGAAATATAACATGAAGATTTTAAGAGAAATGTCATAAGTTAGTAAACACTTTTCTTATATTCAGTTATACTCTTCAGATAAAAGCCATGGAACACAAAAATGTTCTGCCAGAAAAGAGATTAACAAATAAGCAACAGCCACAACTGTATGCAAAAAAATGAAGTACAAATATATGAACCTAAAGAAACATATTACGAATAAAAAGACAAAATAAATTTACTGCCATTTAATGGATTAAAGAATCAAAAACATCCAAGATGTTTTCTTCTCAATGGATTCATTTTTATCCTACTGGGAACTGAAAGAAATAATAAATTTAACAGTATAAGTTATTGCACAAAAAAGGAAACATAAACATATATGAACAATTTTTCATCCAGACCCTAAATCTACTATACATATTTCATGGTTCACTTGATAATCATTATCCCATATGAAGCATGTGAACTAAATCAATAGTTAAAAGACACCGATAAAACTTTTCAAACAATTTTTGCTTGGTTAGTTCCAGCCTGGCTTTGTGTAGATCACTAAAAGATCATAAACATCATGGAATCTTATAGCTCGGCTAATTGGGAGAAACAAGCAAATGGACTTATCACCTAAAAGTGCAATGCCAATTCAAATTTCTTCAAAAGAATTACTGCAGACATAAAGACCAAATCGCCCTGAACAAACGCACTACAAAGTTAGGGCCTCCTGTAAGACACTTGAAATAACAATAAAGCAGATTCCGTGAACCAAGATCTCTATGTTTAACCACCAACATCACGTTGTCTAATTATCAAATTCCATGGCACTTGGAGCCGCAGAACCAACAACCAAAACGAAGTCGTTTAAAATAGTAGCAAAACCCCTTTACCTGTTCTTCCCGGGACGAAAGCACACCCAATCGTAGCGGCCGGCGAACCTGCCATCGATCTGCTCCATCAGCACCGACTGCGAGATCGCCGGCGGCAAGTGCCGCATCACAACCTTCGTCCGATCGGGGGGATCCTTCATGTGTTCCACCCTCAAAACCCCCACCCCCGACCCAACAATTCCGCAAGAACTATGTCCCAGAAACGCCAAAATCACGGTCGGCGCTACAAGAATCCTCCGCAGATTCGTTTCTCTTGCCCTGGATTCGATCGAGAGGATGGTTAGGGTTTTTGCCCCCGAACTAGGGTTCCGATCTGAGGTCTCGAATCAGCGTCCAGAGGATGCGAGCGACACAAGAAACCGACCCAATAAGACTGAAGAGGGAGGCGAGGAACATACATTAAGGACGCGAGTTGCGCACACGACGGCGTACATAACTTAGCGTACACTCGAACATCAAGTAACATATCGAGCAGTGCTCTTTTACTGCTTGTGAGTGACTCTTCGAAGTACCTGTCCCGTGAGTGGATAGTGCTGGTGAAACAGGTGGTGCCCACATCTGACGCCAGCTTCCAATCAGAAGATAGGTCGGTGAGACATCGACATC
This sequence comes from Musa acuminata AAA Group, assembly GCF_036884655.1. NCBI lineage: Eukaryota > Viridiplantae > Streptophyta > Magnoliopsida > Zingiberales > Musaceae > Musa > Musa acuminata. The sequence continues at coordinate 13,788,472 of NC_088343.1, read as the reverse complement.
ATGGCCTTCCAGAACTTACGTATACGTATACAGGTCGACCAAATCAGGTCTATGCACGAATCTCGATGACACCTATCAGGAGCTTGTGTGAATTTCAAAGAACGAATAATTATTTTTTTTTTCCCTTTTGTGCTAATTTCATCTCAATAATGCCAATGCGATTTGCTAAATGTGCATTTCATACGAAACATTATAGAATTTAATTTGGTAGCGTACATAATACAAAAAAAGTTAAAATATTACTAAAATTCTATGAATTGAAATGTAATAAATATAAAATATTATTAAATGTCCATTATCAATAGTAAGAGCATTCATAATATTATTAATGTAATAAATATAAAATAATATTATGAAATATTATTTTATATGATGTATTGATTGGCAATAATACATGATTTTTTTTATTGTTGAGTTTTACGAAAAAAAAATTTAAGGCATCATTTGAGAAAAATTGAAGTCTAGAAATTAGTATTCATAATATTCATCCAAAAGATAAACAAAGATAATATATTTCTTTTATATTAAGAATATTACACACCTACTTATGTAAAAACAAGCTTAAAAAATTGATTAACCTATAAAAATATTTTACTGAAATCTTATACCTTTTTTTTCTTTTAATCTCATTTTTTGTCTTTTCAAAAAAAGAAAATATATCGAAAATTAATTCGACCAAATCAAATAAGACTTAACTTTTTTTCGAAAAAAATACATATAATTTGCATTTCTCCAAAATCATCCATTCCACTCCCCTCCTCATCAATCACAGAACTATCTTGATGTATATTAAAAGCAGAACAATCATGAAGAGCAATCATAATAATCAAGCTACTTGAAACTATTAGCAGCAGTGGATTGCAGAAGGGTATCTGATAAAGTAGCATGCCTACCTAGTTATTACAAGATCCAGTTCTTAGTACATAGGATATTAGGAATACAAGTCTCTGAGTCTCTCTAATCCTAAACAGAGAGAGAGAGAGAGAGAGAGAGAGAGAGAACCAGCAGCAACAGTAACATAAGTTCCTCTAACTTTAAGCAGCAGAAGAGAGAGAGAGTGATGAGGCTCTTGGACCTAACCATGGTGGTGTAGAAGCAGTAGTGTTAGTTAGGGAGAGGAAGAACCCATGAGACTAAAAATATATCTCGAGGGTCAGAACTCCACAGCCATATGTGGAGTTCATAGTACTGTCAGCTGGAACAGGGAGTAGAGCGCCATGCCAAAAACAAACACCAGCTCTTCTCTACACCTCCCTGGATTTTGGAGCTAAAACTCCCCATGGAGTTTAGCCACAAATGTTCACACAGAAGCTAAGTCAACAGAACAGAGGGTTAGTGAGTTCATCTTGCCTTTCCCTAGGCAAGTTGACTTCTTGTGGTTGATCACACTGGTGCAGTTGACATATAGGGTTGGGTTGATCAGTGAAGGTCATAGAAGACTTGAAATGCTTCTCTGTAACAGTGTATAAGCCCATCTCAGGGCAGTAGGATTAGATGGAGATGATTTAACCCCGACCAGGGGATAAAGGAGTGGACACTGCACAGCTAGTGCAGCATCAAGTAATGGATTTGGAGTACTTGTAGTTGTGCTCCTCCAGTCTTGAGCTCGACTGACACTGTTTGCCCCTGTGGGACTCGATTTGGTCTGCGGAAGACCATGGGGTGGAAACCTGGGACTTGTGTTAGAGACGATGGACAGACTCACAGACAGGTAATGGGAATAAGGATGGAGGATGAAGAAGAACCATGGTTAGGCCAAGGGATGCTCTGGTGCGGTAGGTGCAGCGAAGTGAGCGGGAATGTGTCTGTAGTGATGGGGTGTTGGACTCGGCAGGGTTGGAGCTGTGAGAGCCATTGTCATGCCTGTTTTAGAGCAGAAGACACTGTTAAAAATATTAGTACCCCGAATTGTAGACATGGTGATCCAATCTCAAGGAACAATGCCTTGGGACAAACCTGCCTGTGCTGCGGGGCTCATGGCGAGGGACACGGGAGCTCCATGCAGCAGGGAGGACGGGAAGCCCGTCACCCCCGCCGTGGTGGTCATTGCAGAGTACTGGAGCATTTGAGGGTACTGCATGCCGTATCCTTGACCCTGATGAGGATAAGCCGCGGCGGCGCCGCCCTGTCCAAACTGGAAGTATGGGTAGTAGCCGGTGGTTCCAGCGGCCACCCCAGTTGCTGCTCCTCCGTAGAGTGGGTATTGAGTGGCTGCTCCACCATACATGTTGTAGTAGCTCTGGTGATCAGACTAAAAAGTAGTGAGTACTTGGTAAGTAGATGGTGTAGATAACTTTGTTTGATCTTCTTATATCCCTCAACGAGACGACAAAGATTCTTGTCTTCGAACAAGAACATGTTCTTGCAATAGTGAAGGTTCTGAGAAACCGGCATTGGTTCCACAACAAAAAACAAGTAGACACAGACGAGTACTACAAACGAAAACATTGGAACTTCATATCTCTTTCTATCTTTTCCTCGGAACAATGCATGCAAATGGGATCAAGTGGGACATACCGTAGCGTAGTTGTACTCAGCGGAATATGGTGAGAACCTGAAATCGCAGGTGGGAAGCCAGAAGTTAGCGTTCCGTTCATGACAGCCATGCTCATACATGCACACTTGAAGAAAGAATCCTCATGCAGGTTTAGAATGTAACCACGATTCTAGGAGAAAGCTACGTTCAACATGATCTACAAGCATAAGTTCATACGTGTACGTAAAAGCATATCTACATGCATTGTTACCTGCTTTACTTAAACGAGAGAGAGAGAGAGAGAGAGAGAGAGAGAGAGAGAGGATGCCAGCTTTTGTGAGTGGGAACATGGAAAAGAGGATGAGTACTGTTCTTGTGAATAGTATATAGAAGACACAGCTGTGTAATACTGCTCGGAAGCAAGCATCGAGGCATGGAGAAGGATGAAGGTAGAGTTGGTGTAGATGGTGCAAGAGCAGGCCGCCATGATCGATCTCTCATGGGCCTGCTTTTTTAGGGGCAAGTGAGCGTGCATGTGCTGGCATCTGAACCTAACAATGTGTGTCGACTTCTTTACAGCTTACCCATAGACATAATAAGGAAGCCCTTGTTGGATGGCATAATGAGGGAAGGCGGCAGCAGCAGCAGCAGCAGCCGAAGCAAAAGCTGTTCCCATCCCACCTTGAAGGCCTGCCTGAAAAGATTTCACGACCCTAAAGTTCCTGCTCCCTCCTGTAAGATAAAGAACAATGGTGTTATCATCATCATCGTCAACCTCAGTCGCACTGCAGCACAGTGTTGTCTCCTCCACGGAAAGGAATCCAAGGTAACAATCCCACAGTTGAGTTGAGGAAGAGTGAGACTCACTATAGCAAAAACAAAAATAATACTGATGACTTTACCTTAATGAATGAACAGATTCGATTCCTAGGATGGATGATGTGCTTGTCCCTTCGGCCTTTTCTCTATAGGCTTTGTTTTGTATTGAATAGCAAGTTTAAATTACTGTGACCTCATTATTTTTCTCTCAACCTTTTTGTGATTCTACACCATCAAACTTTAACTGAGCTCAAGAATAGCAACATGGGGGAAAAGGTCATGTTGATGCTCGATCATACAGCTAATGATGCCAGCATACTTTATTAGTAGAGTCAGTTGTCTCAGGCACAATGAAATAAGCATGATCCGGCATAAAGATATCATATCTTGCATCTATCACCTACATTATGAACTCCATTTCTTGGCCTCATGAAAGAGCAGAATATAAATTATGATTTGATCATTAATCTTGGTTCTTTGTTTAGCAGAAATTTGGAAAATGATTTGCTTACCATGAAGAGGTGTTGTAGGTTTAGATCTTTGAAGCCCTAAGGAGGCAAGGTTACAGTTAGCCCTCCTTCCATCGATGACGGGAGAAGGATCTATGCAAGCTCTCATGGCAGCCTCCGGCTCGCGAAATGTAACCTAGGAGGATGTGTAACAAGAACAAAGTAAGGAATACAATTCAGCTTATCGATTCTTAATGAGATCGTAGATCCAGATTCTCCGGTATAGGAGTCACAGCTATAGATCTTCCTTTTTTGTAATCTTAGCTGCAGATGATGGTAAGGAAGGAAGAGTGAGAAAGAAGGACTTACAAATCCATAGCCTTTGGATCTTCCTGTGTTCTTATCAGTGATGACAACAGCCTCGAGGATCTCCCCAAATTGCTCAAAGTATTTACTCATGGTGTCTCTTTGGGTCTCCCAAGCAAGCCCCCCAACAAATACCTTGGTGTAAGTGGTGTCTCCAAATTGGCCTGCCACATTAGTTGGTGGAGTCATCTTCCCCCTCCCCAGATCCTTCTCTTCTCCTCCTTCCTTCTCCTCCTCCTCCTCCTCTCAACTCCCCAATCCTAAGCGACGAGCAGAAAGATCAGCCACCAAATCTAGCAAGAGATGGTCAAGGCTTTGGATGTGTGTTCTGTTAGGCCCAGAGAAGAGAGAGAGAGAGAGAGAGAGAGAGAGAGAGAGGATAAAGCTAGAGGGAGGAAAGGGAAAGACTACAAGGAGAAGGGACCTATGGCATTATATACTCTCCTTAAAACACTGCTGTTGTTGCTCACATGAGTTGGTGTATGGGACTCACCTTCTTGATGGACAAAGATGACAGCAGAAGGCATTGGTTGTGATGGAATTGAAAGGACTTAACCGTTGGAAATTTTCTTGGAGAAGGGAGAAGAGAGAAGAGAGATGCATATTAGAGACACTCAAGAATTAAGAACCTTCATCGATCATCATAAATTATACAATCTTAATGTCTCGAGCCTTAGATCTGTCTGTCTAACATAATTTAGCGATATGTTACATTGTCCAACAAGGACTTTTTACTTGTACTCTTAAGCTAATCTCTTATCTAATCACATGTTAGTGATGGATTTGTATCTCTTTATCACCCATTGCAACAAACAACACCAAGAAGAAGCCTTCCAGCAAGACAGCAGATGATTTCCATGGAGTGTGGACAGGCAGACTTGGATGTGGAAAGCACTTCACTTTGTTGCTGTCTCCCTCACAATTAATGAAGTTTTTTTTTTTTTTTTTCTGTTTTTTCCTTCATCAACCATCCAAAAAAACCATTGTATTTATATTTTTCTTTCATGTGTATTTTTGGGTATATATAAATAAATATATATATATATTGATTGATAATTTATTAGATGTTAATACATCTTTTGTTGGATATATATTTATTATGAAGGGAATAAAAAGAGAAATAGCTTTCGGCAACTAAAGATGATGTCTCTCGCACGCCATGTGAGTCGCATCCATCAACCCTAGATGTTGTTCAATGCACCAATTTGGCCGATGTGACTAACACCATGATAATAATGCTCGGTCAGCATAAGATAAATCCACAATTAACGACACGAGAATCTATCGTTCCAATATCTCGTAGCCCTCGTAGGGGCGAGATAACGTTATCCAAGGAGAAATGAGAATGTTGGGTATGGAAGTTGATTGGTTTGGCGGCGGATTTCGTCCAAGTTAGGTGAGGGTGGTCGTCCTTCTACTATTATAATCTCTTGTCGGCTAGCGGACTAAATTGACAATATGGTTGGGAGATTAGTTGTGTAGTTAGTCATTTACTATGCAATGGAAAGATGAGTTACGATCGTCGGTTGACTTCGACTCGGTGTATGTGGTTTGTCCACGTAGCCATGATGGAGTTGACTCGGTCGATCTCGAAGCTTGGAGGCTCCGTATAGCGTCAAGATAGTACGTTAGTGCGACGTATTCTTCTCTCATCAATGAGAGTAGAAACCATATAGATATCCTTTGCTTCCACCCACACTATACCTTTACGCATCGCAAGCTTCGCTTTCTCGACATTCCACCCGAGAAACATTACATGCAATTAATGTCGAGTACTACTTATTATCGGGGACACGATAATAAATAACGTTTATAGTTCATTATACTTAATGATGGTATGAATCTTATAAGTTAAGATGCAGTGTAGGATAATTATTAAGAGGAAAATTAGAGACTAATAAGGATCGAAAGGAGCTTAGAAATGAGGGATAAAGTGGGCCGACAAGAAGGAAGGGAGCACAGCAAGGAAGACAGACACGCGTTGTGGTATGTCTATCTTTCCTGCCGTCACAGCTGTGTCCAACTTCTTCTTCGTCGGCTGCGGGTTTGACCGGGAGAAAGCTGACAAGGAAAACTTGGGAGAGGAGAGGAGAGGACAAACGACATCAATCGACGGTGGTGGTGCGTCCCATCCCTAGCTCGAGCTTTGGCCACCCTTTTTGTGTTTTGGGATCCCCACCATTGCCACGCATCCGTTTCCGAGTTGTGATCTTTTCCGTTTATTATGTAGATTTTTTCGTTTACATAATTTGCTTGCTAAAGATTCCATAGAATCGACAACATCAGTGATATTTTTGAATAAAAAATAGATTTTTTGAACGAGGTTGTCGAGTGAGTATTCATGGGCAGAGTAAGATCCATCCATCACAATGAATAGAGGGTCTTCGAGTATTGTAGAATTGATTTCATGGGCATAGTAGGAGGATCTCCTTTCAAAATTAATTTTTAAATTTTGGAGGGCGAAACTAAGGTTAAGGTTCATATTGGTCTTTGTGGTTTTGATCATAGATTACTATCGTCCTTAGGTTTATTTATATTTAAAATAATTTATATATTTTTTTAAAAATATAGTATATAAGTTTCTCTTATCAAGTCTGAGTTAATAGATGTTAGAGTTTACTTACGTGACATACTGACTCATAATAAATTATCAATATAATAATATATATAATTTAAATTTAAAAAAAGATTTATTTTAACTCATGTGGTTTTGGTCATGACCACTTAAATCTCTATGATTTTATTTGTATTTAAAATAATTATTATATTTTTTAAAACGTAGTATATAAGCCCCTTTCATCAAGTCTGAGTTTACAGACATTAGAGTTTGCTTACGTAACATATTAACACATAATAAATCATTAATATAATAATATATATAATTTAAGTTTTTTTTAAAAAGATATATCTTGTCGAGGAAGAGGAAGCGACAAAGGCCATATCGACGGACAAAGGGAGAGAGGCAGAGGTAGAGGAGACCGGAGGCGAAGGTGAGGAAGATTTGAGCCACCAAGTCATAGGTGCGATGGCTGGGAGCATAGGAGAGGACGGAGTGAGAGGCAATAGGGACGAAGATGTATAGAAGGAGGAAAAAGGACCAAGAGATTATTACATGCCTAGCGTCTGACTAATCGATGCACATCCATTCGAGACAGGACCGAAAGCTCCTGAGATTATTACTAGCACAAGAGAGGCTGCGTGCATACAATGCCCTATTAGGCAGCAATAGCTTAGTGCTGTTAGTGGTGATCATTTCCATGATGATGCCACCTCCTGCTATTGATGATGGCCTTAATTTTTTAAAATTAAATGATATATTATTATATTATTTTTTAAAATTAAATGATATATTATTATATTAATAGTTTATTATTAGTTAATATATCATGTAAGTAGACTTTAATGTTTGTTAACTCAAACTTAACATGAGGGGATTATCTGTTATATTTTTGAAAATGTATGAATTATTTTAGACACGAGTAAAACTATAAGGGTTTAAATGATGAGCTAAAATATATATTTTTAAAATTTAAATTATCTGTATCATTATATTAATAGTTTATTATGAGTCAGTATATCACATAATCGAACTCTAATATTTATTAACTCAGACTTGACGGAAGAGACTTATATGCTACGTTTTTTAAAATATAAGAATTATTTTAGATACGAATAAATTATAAGAGATTAAATGATCTAAGCTATAAATGAGAGTATCATTGATTAAAATAATTACTCTTAACATAATGTAGATGGTTTAAGGTGTTTTTATCTTTTTTTTTTCAATAGAATATATTATTATTATTATTATTATTATTATTATATATATATATATATATATATATATATATATATATATATATATATATATATATATATATATATATATATATATATATTATGGACTTGTGCCGAGATACATGGCTTCAAAGGTGGCGTACGCTGAGAGACCGAGCGCAAAGGTGGACGACGATTCACTTACGTGAGGAAGATGAACGGTGTAAAGTTGTGTAAATGATCAAATATAGCCGAGAAACAAGAGAAAGAGGGTTCATGTAAATGGTAAAGATGAGATTTGATCCTATAAACATATGATAAAAATCTAGGCAGCGTCGACAAATCAAATTTAATTTATATAATAGAACAAATCACTTTCGGTGTGCAAACTGCATCAGCTATCAGCTTTCGTATGAACAAACTCTGACCACTGGGTTCGATCGAATTGCTGACAAGAACTAGAAAAGACAACAGAAAAAGAAAAAGGTGTTGGAGATTACCTCCTAACAGTTCACGGGCAGCCACATCTCATGACGAGCAAATATTCCCAATACGATGCGTCAATCGTAGTGCGTCATCCCTTCGGTGGCAGTAGTACTATCGCAAATGCCTGTCCAGAATCATCTATATACATATGAACAATCATGATGGGGAATGAACGGCACGAACTGTCTCCATAATATGATCAAAGGAGTAGAATGTGAAGGAAAAAAACAACTCAACCGGATCAACCAACGACACTTCAGCTACCCATCAAATCAACGTGGTTGTCCTGACAAAAACAATTCAATACTATCTCTGTAAGCACATAGTTGTCCTCATCAACTGAAAAAGAAATCTCAATGGCAAACGGCCACACAGAACAAGCCCAAGCCCCACCAAAATATCAAAGAAATGATCTTCTAGCGGACCGATGTCTTATTACATCCCAAGCAATGTATTTGGATACTCAAAAAAAGAGTTTCATCAAACCCCAACCTCAAACTATTGTTAGTAATGCGCCAGTGATTTGCTTGCTTGTACCATGTAGTCAGCAAAGCAGCCTTATCATACATCCAGCTAAGCCAGCAACGGCCAATTGAATTGTTGGGCCAAGTTATATCCCACGAAGAGGATCCGAGACAGTTTTCTAAGTCAGCCCAAACTAAAAGAAGTACAGCTAGGGTAGGTACCGAGATCAATTGGTCTTCTTGTCGCCAACAGTCGTAGCATCACCTTCCTGTGCAGCAGAAGCATCACCAGATACCAAATTTCGGTTGCTCTGTGCTTCATCTTCACCACCAAAGCCGAATTCATTCACGCGATTCCTATCAACAGGGTATATCCATCTCTGGTATAGATATATCAGGAAAATAAGATCTGCACAGCCCATAAAAAATTGTTAGTTGAAAGTTTTACCACGAAGTTCTCACACAGGTTCAAACAAGCTATTCCAAGGATAACCCACCATCTCGGAAAACAGACAGACGATGCAGCATTGGCATTTTGATTACAAATGCAAAAAGATCATCAATGATGGTATTAAGGAACTTGTAGGTCATTTGCCGCCAAGGAAGATGTGCTACAGATTGAAGTTTGTAATTTATGAAAAGCTGTGGGCACATCATGATAAACCCTGCAGATAATGCACAAGGAATATATTAGTTACATAAAAGAAACAAGGCAAATGCATTATTGATCGACCAACTCAATTGGAAATTGTAAAGTTAAAGTTCCAACCAAAAGACAATGGTTTTGATATCAAATGTGACACAGGACAGATGCTTTGGTACCAAAACCTATGTAACATGAAAAGATAAATGTGCAAAGAAAATATTGTTTTAGGATTTACTAGTTGTAGGATAGGGAAAAAAAATAGATAAGAGAAAAAAATATTAATAGACTCACTTTGACTCAAGAATTTAACTCTCAAGGTAAAATCCTCACACCTCCACATCTCATGGAGGATGGCACCTTTATTATCAAAGGATATGTACCATAAAGATTTCTGAAAATCATTACTAGGGAATTGCGACCTTGTACCACCCAAAGATATCGAGGGGGAAAAACCTCAGTTCATCCCTTCTCTCATGATCTCATATTCAATTTTGTAGTCCCAAAGTATAAGGAAAAGAAAATACACTAAAGTATTCTGGATGATATTTAGTTACATCTACTTTTGCTTCAGAAGACGATATTCTTATTATAAATAATATACAATGTTTAATCTTTCAACAATATAGATAATTTGTCATATTCCATATATACAAGCATTTAAATATTAATTCAATACTAATTTTGATAACTCATCAAAATGGTGTGATAGCAGTATCCTAATCTATATTGCTTAGTATCATCAAGCTATATATGTATATTAAATTAATAAAAAAATAATTTAATCACAGTATATGTACATTTATCAATTAAATTAATAAAAAATAAACAGTATATGTACATTTATCAAGCTATACATACACTGGTACCAGTCCAATTGTTCTCAATTCCTAGTACATTTTTATCACATCATTTTCTTCTAGAAAAAATAAACTTGAGTGTTTTTCATTTATTGGTGCACAGTAACGGGTGTCATACAGGACGAACTTACTAGTTAACTAACTAGGATTAATGCTTATGCTAGTAAGATGCCAGAAAATCTTCAAACAAAAAAACACATTACACAAAATGCTTACCAATGGTATTGATGAACATCAAATCGTTGATGCTTAAAGAAAATAGGACACAAAACGTTTAGTGACTAAGACTCAGAAAAATGCTCACAGAACTTCAGAAAGGCTGGCTGAAAATTAAGATAATCAGGCTCGATATATGTCTAAAATGCATAGGTAAACTTTTTTTATGGGATGATATGATTATCTGAAAAGATAAATCAATGTATGTTACAGTAGTTAAACAACAAGCCTAATAGGAAACATAGAGTGTGCTCAACCTATAGGTCCATAGAATCACGGAATCCCAGGATGATGTGTAAAATTTATGCTGGTCACATCCAAGCATTAACGAGAGACGAGGGAATATATTGACAAAAACTCCAAAGTTCTAGATTGCCATTATACTAACTAAATTATGTGTTGCAAAAAACATATAGTGAACTCAAACATTTTGGCCATGATATGATGGTGATCCCAGATTCGTATGAGGCATAAATGTACGTTGGTGAACAGAGAATAAAAGAAAACACGCAAGCCTTAAGAACATTGACAGAGATAAAAGGTAAATTTAGGCACACCAGTGACAGAAGCTGCCACATCAAAAGAATGTTATAATGCCTTAAATAAAATGCAGCAGATGCAGTTTCTAACTAAAAAGAAAAAGAAGAGGGAGCTTACCAAACATGTAGACGCAGCTAGTGAGGGAAGAAAGTATCCAAGAATACCAGCTTTTATGTTGCTCGTACATTAGTGAATAAATGGAAAAGCAAGCAACGAGGAAGAAAAGCACATAAGATAGATACTTCATGGCAATATCATCATACTCCTTTGTTTTATTCTTGGCATACGACTCACGGTCTTGAAGTTTCAGCATGGGGATCCTTCCGCTTCTGTCAATCTGGTGTAGATATTAATGGAAAAGTTCAATGAAGACCATTTTCTAATTACATGTGAAGCTGAGATTAAAAAGAGTTTATCTTCTGGTTGAGTTGGATGTTTAATGTCTCAAACACTAAAACTCAACAATCACATATGACATCCACTCTCAATATAACTCCATAAACATCAAATATTACAAGGTACAGTAAAAACAAAGGACCTTGAACAAGTATTTGACACTTTAAACAGCTTAAATAATTACCAAATCGACTACTCTAGGCAAAACAAATTAAATCCCCAACAATGAATTTAGCTTCTCAGATGACTCTGGAAAACCACCTAAAAAACAAAACCAAATAACAATGGACTACATGACAACAAAGATTTAAACACTTTGCGCCATCATTGCAGTCCTCAGTCTGAAACGAGTGCAGATGTTGATTTAGATGCTAGAGAGCAGCAAGGTCAAAGAACATACAGGTCGGAAGTGTCTAGAATGGGAGTGTATATACAGGTGACTGTGTAGTTGTATATAATATACAAAAATATGCATATATCACGTGGATCAATGATTTAAAAAACGCTAGGCACCAAAAGGCACCAAAGCGAGGTGCTATAAAATATCAAAATATCAAAATATATAATATAATTAAAAATATAATTATTTAAACAAAAATATAATATTAAATTAAAAATATACTGTTAACACTATATTACTTAAGTTAGAAGAGGAGAAAAAATATTCTCTGAAATATTAAAATATAAAAAAATAAATAATATAATTAAAAACATAATTATTTAAATTAAAATATAATATTAAATTAAAATATACTGTTAACGATATATCACTTAAAGTTAGAGAGGGGAGAAAAAAAAATAAACAGTAACAAAAATAGCAACGGTGCTGAGAACGATAGTAGCGACAGCGGCGGAAGCTACGGACAGTAGCAATGACAACGGCGAAAGCTGCGGACAGCAGCAACGACAATGGCGGAAGCTGCGGATAGCGGCGACGAAGGCTGCGGACAGCCGCAGCAATAGTGACGGAAGCTCCAGACAGTGTCTGTCGGTGGTGGAGGAACCTGCGGTCCTCTCCCTTGACAATGGAAGGATGCGACAGCAAAAGGAAGCTAGGGGGCCGTCGGACTCGTCTGTCAACAATAGAGGAAGGCTCGGTCCGCTACGTCTGCAGCGAAAGCAGCGGTAGAAAGCATCGACGACGGAGGCAGAAGGAGCGCTAGGGTTCCTCGAGGTCGCTTAGGCATGAAGCATGGTTTTGAGGTAAGAAACTACGAACCGAACCAGCCTTAAACTGGTTCGGTTCGCCTAATAGAGTCAGGCGCTCACTAGAAGCGCCCAACGCAAACACCCAAGCGATGCCTCATTGAAGCGCGTCGCCTAGTGCACACACGAGGTGCTCGGGCCTCGCCTCGCCCGAGCGCCTATTTAAATCACTGACTTGGATTATCTAAAAAAATGAAAAGTACAAATAAATCTTTTATCTGATCTACACTTTTTTGTTTTATTTGCTTTCAACAACTCGCACACAGAGTAGAAAGGTTTTGAAATTGTAAAAGTGATATATTTGGTTCCTACCAAAGCATGATTTTCCTGAATAGTACAAGTCACAAATCCTATGGAACTTCTAAATCATGGAGTTTGTGAAGTGGGTGAGTTGGAGTTTATGCAACATCCATGGAACTCAGGTCCTATCTCTGAAAATTTGGTGTGGTCAACAAACACCTCATACATTGAACAAACAAAGTTTTATCAAGGTATTTCTTAGGTTATTCTGCGCATTGTATGCACTATGCAATTATCAGGGAACAAGAGTAAAAGATGGAGCTTACCACAATGTGCATGGCTTTCCCAATTTTCCAAAACTCAATGCAGCACCCAATTCCAGAACTAGCTAGTATCATCCAAGAGGTTTCATTATCCAGGAGGTAAAGGAAAACAATCAGCTGACATATGAAATTCACAACAACTGATTTTGCAGACAGTCCTTCCATAGATTTGTTTTTATTCCAAAATTGAATATCTGCAAAAAAATAAATATAATCTTATAGTTTTGATCCTTTATTTTGGCATTAAGCATAACAGTGGTTTATCAGTACTTTGTAATATCTTCAAAGTTGTCATGTTGACATACCATTCTTGAAAGCCAAAAAATCAAACACAGAATGTAGTAGAGATACAACCATAGTCACCCCCAGTAGATATGGGTTTCCTTCCAAGAATACCCTCTGTCAGAAAGATCAAATTAGTCATTAAAAGCAGACAGAAAGATCAAATTAGTCTTTGAAAGATGAGAGACACTACCAGAATGGATGCATAAAATTATCAACAAATAAAATCCAGAGAGATATCTAGAATTAAATGAACAAAACAAAATATAATACATCAGAATATACTGATTACAAAAGTAGGTATAGTCATCTAAACAATATGACCGATACTTTTGCCTACCAACTGAACTACGACAACATAGTATCTCTAAAGTTCAAAGAATGATACTTACCTAATCCTGTACTTTTCTTGAGATCTTACAGCTGACCCAATAACATTTCACCAATACGATATCTGGTCTAAAACTTTAGTATTAAAACAACTGTTTTCTGCCTCTTTCAGCATTAACCTTTAACTAGTTGAAATGCAAACCGAGTACCTTTACTTCAAGATGAATGGTAAAGTATTTCAAGCACATTAATGGATTTGTTAAAGCAATGGCATTTCAACAAGACTTAATTTATCCAAAAATATATTGCATTCAGATTTGCAAGATATAGTAGATTATTTCCATATAATTAACAAATCATTAAGCCTCGATCTCAATGGTAGGGAAAGATCTACTTTTGTCTTGTAATTAATAAAACATCAATGCAATCAGATTTATGCATAGATCAAAATACATTATCTAAAAAAAGAAAATAAAAAGGATGAACATACTGGATCAAAAGTTATATACCAAAATAATTAGTTCTTGAAAATTGAAATAAACTATTGTGTAGCTTCAATGCATAGAAAAGCTCAGCAATTTGACAGCAAAACTTACTACTGTCATTTCAGTATACCTTAAGTTCGTCAGCCTCGCCTTCGAGCATGCTTCCATAACTACGATGGATCTGAAAAGACTGCTCAATCTGTAAAAACAATTGCCACTTAGTCAAGCTAATGGGACCTAACTCCAGATTAAGAGGCAATTCTGCCACGGTCTCATTGAGTGATATTAGCTTGTCCCTTAAGAGCCAAAATTCATTAAAGAAAATTGTAGGGAAGTAGTTCGCTGTGGTTGCCTCTATGTTTAAATCTGCCATCTGGGGTCAAGGTATTCAATGTTATTACCATTTAGAGTCATCATGTTATATAAATAAGCAATCCCAACTTAAGCATTTTACAATGTCAATATCAAGCAGAGAACAACTCAAAGCATTATTTTACAAAAGAGAACAAAATTATTATCTTGAAATAGAAGGTGGAAAATGATCAAGTTCAACATCCGGAAAATGTAAAAGAAAACTATATCGATAAACTCCATAAAACATAAATTTAAATGATTCACAACATGCAAATTTGAAAAGATTTTGATAAAGCTACATAAGGTAATGAGTAGGACAAAATAGGCGATTGACAAGAGCTATGTGCCATTATGAAGAGCTTGAGAACCCCCCCCCCCCCCAATCATAGAGGTGGCAGAGTCCTGAACCTATGAGAACCTGCCCCAAGCCCATATAGACATGACAGATCTTTCCCACCAATCAGTTCGGGTCAATTTTTTCTAGGATATCATAAAGTCCTGCATCCAAATATTAACTGTAACCCTGGCCATCTCCAGCCCTTCTTGCTTGCACATCTCCCTCTGCCCTTCTCCTCCATGTTTTATCCCACAAATTTCACCCCTTCAATATCCAGGGATGAGCTAGACTTGGGAGAAACAAGTTCCTTAATAAACGTCAAAAATTAGCAACAAGAATTACCAACACTGGCTAATGAACTATGCCACAACTTATAATATTGCAAGGGTGTTACAACAAAATGAGGCAAAACAAATCTTGGACAGTGGAAAATTCAATTTACAGTTACAACTACCAAAAGATAGTAAATCCACTATAGACTCAATTCAAGCATGCAATTAATGTATGAAACACAGGATACAGCCAGCGATATTTGGAGGAACATTGTTATGAGGGTATCTGCAGTTAAACAAAACAAGAGAAAATTAGAATGGTTTACAATAAATAAATAAATGTTATGCATGTTCTGGTTCTCAACATATGCCAGCCACAAATAAATCTGAACAATCTATTCACAATCCTTTTTAGCAAGTTACATGTAATTTTTTATCAAACATACTGCAGGATCAAACTTGTGACCCCTTATATGATACCAATATAATGTACGATGAAAACAGGATTGATTTAGTTCAAAGGTAGATGTGGACATGAACATCACATGTACCAGATATGGCAGCACAAGAAAATAATAAAGGAACTAAATCAGACTCATCAATTGATCAAGATTTGAGTCAGCTAAGAGATATCCTTCCATCATATAAGGGGTCACAAGTTGGATGCCTAATCTGAAATGTAAAAAAAATTACATCTGCAATATGTATTAGAAACAATTATACCACATCACATTCTAGTCAATCGGCTCAAATATTATCAAATAAGTGTCGTTGTTGTTGATTCCTTTTCTTTTTTTTTTCTTTTTTTTGTTGTGGGGAGCAGGTTGGGAAGTACCTTGTGAAATCATCAACAAGGTTAATAGTGATATTTGGTTTCCAGTATGAAATCCATTCTACAGGACCCACATCTTTGGCTTCAACTTGAGAATCATCCTTCAACTGTAGGAACCACATAAAAGTTTGTCAAACCAAGGAAATATGAGAAGAAAGGTAAAAAGGCAGTCCCATTTTCCACAACCAAAAGAGGATCAAGAAGACCAGAAAAGAAAATAAAAGAAAAGAAATCAATTTATTACTAAAAAGTCATCTAACAGCTAACTTTTAAGAGATCAGTTTTCATGTATGTAAAACCTAAATTGCAAATGAAACTAAGAGATAAGCATAACCTCAGCAACTGATTCTTCCCCTTCAGAATCCTTGGAACTGCCTAGCAAGCTCTTCTTTTTGCCAGATTTTGACTTGGGCAAGAAGGCAACAACGGCTGAACAAAATAAAAATATGTAAGCTCAATACGGACCATTACCCAATTAACCTAAAAAAAAGCCATAGAAACTGAAATACTCACAATGGGTCCTACTAAAGGCAGATAATGGTTCATATTCAGGATCATTAGGATCAGGAGGGTAACCCGAGCGAGCAAAGAAAACATGAGCATACAGGCTTCCATTGTGTTTTACAGCCTACAAGTTACATGATACCGTTGTATGCTCAATGAGATATGAACCAAAAACTAAGGTCCATATATACAAAATCGATATGGTTACCTCTGATGGATAATACTTCAAGGATAAGGATCTAGTACTACTCTGTTCCCAAACTGCATAAGGAATATTTGTCTCATGCCAAACAAGGGCATCCTCATCACCGAAGTCCTTAAACTTCTCCTTCTCAGAAAGATAAAGCCACATATCCTGGCCATTAGAAAAGTAACAAAAGAAATCTGATCATGCACCATAAAATTATATAGAAGAGTTCATTATGACAATAAAGCACAACAACAGCACAAAAAAAATCCAAAACACAAAAAATGATAAGCTTGTACAATATCCTTTTCTCATACTCTTAATAGGAATATTGATTGGAAGAGTGTTAGTGGAATGTGGACACACCATAAAAAATCCTGTTGCAGTACACATCCACATGTAAATGTGTATTCATGTGTTGCATATGTATGAAAAAATTATAACTCATCAAACTTGTTAAAGTGGATTTATAATAATATAATAACCTTTTTGAAGACTTATCTTCTGATATTTTAGTTATGCACTTGACATATAAGTACCATAGGTTCCTTATCACAATTATATTTCTCCACAAGTCTCCTACGAATTTCTGAAACCTTGCAGTGTTCAGTATTTGAACATCATCTGACGTGAAATTGTGTACCAATCTATGGTGAAAGTTTGCATTTCTCTACTGATGTTTTTAAAGTACTTATTCAAAACGAATTTTCATGAGTTAAATTAACTGATGAACAACATATAGCTCATACAAAGCAAGAACTACCATAAGTTCATTTCTCATTGAATTACATACATATAAGTTCAACTTATTAAATGCAACTAGTTGGGTTGCCCAAGAAACTAATTGTACAACACATTTGAGTTAGGAGCTCCAATTTGTTGTTTTGTAAGCAACAAAAGTAACCTTCTTATTGTAGACTTCAATTTGAAACCTTATAGTGAATATGAACACTTCAAAGGACTGCAACCACAAGCATCGGCAGATGTCACAAGTCTCGATCAATGTAATCAAAATCCTGATTATCATAAGATCTGAATGCTCAAGGGTCCACGAGTTGTAAGAACAAACCTGGTGAAAGAACAATAAAGCCTCAAACTCAACAATCCCCCTTTGACAAGGCTTCCCCTATAGTCACTGCATCCAACCATGGAAACACCCCCCAATATGATTTCACAAGTTCTTAGATCTGGATCTTCATGAAGTCAAACAAATCATGGGATAGCCAAAGCCTAGTGGGAGCAACTGGTTTAGCAAAAACAAGCTCCATAAAGAAAGAAAAGAGAAGGCTATCAACTGCATAGGCATAATAGCTTACCTTCCAAAACATCAACATGCAATGCCAATTACCACGAAATAACATACTAGTCCGATATGGCCTTTGAATAGTCTTTTGTACAATCACAAGTTAAAACTTACAGGTATTCATCTAAACTAGTTATCCATCATGTATCAAAATGACCAATGCCAATCAATCCTAAGTATCTTTTCTTATCTGTGGCCCTAAGAGAACTCGGCAAAAATTTGTAAACAATGAAAAGGCAAATTTACCACTAAATAATAGGCAACAAAAAAGTCATAAAAAGAAGAAATCAGAAAAATAAAACATATGTAACAAATACAAGTAGATCATAACATCAGGCAAATTGGTTACTAGAACTGAATAAACTTCAGTCACTATGTATGTCCTCAACAAGAAAATTTAAAGAATGATGGTTTGTATTCCAAGTCCATGCTCTTCATCGAACAAAAACTCATACATCGAACCAGAAAATATCTTATTTTGGAAAGGCTGTGGATCTTGAATTACTCCAAGGTTTAACGTTTCTCGCTAAGCCTGCCCGTATATCATCACACCATCACATGTTCAGCCAAAAAGATGATCGTTTCATTCTTATGTATAAGGATCCGATCACAGGATCAAATCTCGAATAAAAAGATTAAAATAACTAGGGTTTGGGAGAGCGAAGAGACGGACCAATTGCTCGCCCTTGGGGAATAGATTAGACATGAGCTGGGAGGTCTCTGCGGGCTTCTTGGGACCGAAGAACTTCATGGCGAAGTACCATAACACAGCCATCCGCACGATCCCCGTCAACGACTGCCCGAGACCCGCCTGCTGCTGTTGCGGCGCCTGCCGCCCCGGCCTCCCCGCTGCCGCCGCAACCATCGGTCGTCCCTCCGGTTCCGCCATCGTCGCCCGCCGGGGGAATCCGATCCAACCACAACGAGCAACAGAGCCAGGGGGGTCGAAGGAAAGGGAAATTGGAAATCGGCGAGAGGCGAAAGGGATTGAAATAGAGAGGGCACCGATTAGCACATAATATAATATACCTGACCATCCTTGAATCGATTACCCACTTTTCTACCTGCTTTGTAAGTGACGAACATAAAGGCACCATGATGGCTTCATACCCCATGTCCCAATCATTAGGAAGGTATAGGGAAGAGTCGGACAAGAGGGTACAGAAACGTTTTTGAGAGAAGAGTTCGCTATCACGCCGTCTTGTGCATACGAAAGATTCTAAAACACACGGTTCCGCACAATAAATTTCATGCGACAGTAACCAATCAGCCTTATATTAGTTGATGTCCCGAGAAAATGAACGGTGGATGCGCGGTTTCTTTCTGATTAGAGAAGTATCATGGGGCTGGTAATGGGCCAAGGAGCGGTCGGCCCAAAGCCCATCAATATTAGTACAAATACCATACTTTGATTGCTATGGTTGGGTATACATTGCGTTTGTCTTATGCTATATCAATGGAAGCACACAAACAGCAGCACATTCAATGAACAGCCATAATTCGTCGACTTATCCTCAAAGTTCTCCCATCATGTAGCAGTAATATAGGCGATAGAAATTGAAGATTATAACTGCAATGTGAAAAATAAGCTATGTATTAAGGAAGCTAATGTTTTCCAAAATTTCAATAAATAGGGTAACCTAAAAGGAACAACGAGCTATCTATGAAAAAATCTATAGAGAAATTGAGTGAAGTTTGAAAGAAGGTAAAGCTGAAAATAGCTTTAAGAATAGATGATCTAACACAACCAGTCATTCTTTCCATATTTTAAATAGTGAACAAGAACAAGGCTAGCAGAATAAGTATGAATCCTGTGGAGTAACCTTATAATCTGGGAGATAGATAGTTTACTGTCAAGGAAACCCACCCTGTAGACATTCTGTTTTCATGTCCTGCATGATGCCCTGAAGGAGGGACGGATTGCTCGTGATGATGGCGTCAACATGCTCAAACAGCATTCTTTGCATGGACCCAGCATCATCGACAGTCCAAGCATAGACTTTCTTGCCCTCCCTGTTTGGAACACAAATGGCATTAATATGGTTTCCATATTAATTGTACTAGATGCTCTATTCTTCGTATCATGTCAGCACAAGTATTAATTACTTTACAGCAAAGTATACTAGTCAAGTTCTGCCAAAAGTGAGAAGATGGTGCATTTTTCCCTAACTTTTAAATAATACTCTAGCTGGATCTAAGGCCTGCCTTTTTATCATATACATGTATGTATGTATATATATATATATATATATATATATATATAGAGAGAGAGAGAGAGAGAGAGAGAGAGAGAGAGAGAGAGAGAAGATGAAGTCGATTAGAACTGTGTTTCGTACCCATGCAAAATTCTGACAAGTTCCTCATCAACCAAAGGATGGTAGACGCCCACAACTGCAGCACCTTTCATTCTCAAAAGTTTGCTTCTTGCACCAGTAGAAGGATCACTCATAACAATGTATCCCACCTGAACAGTAGCAGGAATTGAGTTTGGGACTGAGACCAGGCAAGAGAAGGAAAAACTTTCTTAGTATATGCAATGGAGCAAATTCCTAATTGACATCCCAGCTACATCTTATGTAGCTGTGCCTATAATGATATGACAATGAAACTACGAGACTCTAAATAAAACTTAATCAGCAATGTAAAAGACAAATTTACGGAGGTATGTTATACCCCAACTTCTTGTGATAGCTTGATAACATCATTTGCCAAGATGTCACTTTTTGCCCAGACAAGGCAATTTCTGCATTGTGTTCTCTTCACCTGTCAACATTTAATCAAGGAAAAGAAAATAACATGTAAGAAAATAACACTATAGTCAATTTCACTATGATGTTCTTTTCAAGGATATACATGTAAGAAAATAAAATTTTAGTGTATCTTAGAATATACACAACAAAAAAAAGATACTATAATGTCCCAACTATTTGGGGTCAGCTGATATATATGTTCAGTTTTCCATTTTTCCATTTTTTTCTTTCCATTCTTATTTCTCTACTTTTCTTTTAGAACATTTTCAGCCAACCCTTGATTTACTGACATGATCCCACTGATCATGATCCTACCCATGGCCAATCTAACCTGATTTTTATCCTCTAAACAATGACTGATGATGAAAATATTTCATATAAATGGTAGACCTCAAGCTAACATTTTCATCATTCACTTTTTTCTCAGTGAAAGTGCTATTATTTTGTTGATGTTGGGATATAGATCTTGAATTACAGGCATTGGTTTTCATAATTGGGTACCAATCACCACAAGCTCGCCCAACTAAGATGTTCTGAACTGGGGCCAAGCAGAACCCCATATATATGCAAATCTAAGCTTGGTTAACACCAAATTAAGATAGCATCCCTTCTAGAAATTCCTATGAATACAGCAGCAATAGATTAATTACAAATAACCGAACTTACAATTGACAGTATGTCCTTTGCTAGGCCTTTCTCATACAATGGTGGGCCGACTTTTGCATCCACAATGACCTGCCTAATTGAGTTTGCTATTGTCTGCATAAGTAAATGAAACGAATGACAAAATTACAATCCAGAAAAATGACTATCATTGTTACTAGCTGACCAGAAGAAAATCATTAATTGTAGCTGTCATAATTCTGCTACTTCATTTCGTAAATCTCTAATAGACAATATATTGATCAGTAAGTGAAAGCAAAAAAGAAGGAAGAACTTCAAGAAATATAGTGTTTATACCGCCAATGCATCTTCAGCTGTAGGAACTTTTTGGTTGCGAAATTCTTGTGCAAACTGAAGGCCTGCATCCAGTTCCTTTATCTATAGCACAAACTAAAAGATCACCTTATAAAAGTGACTTCCCCAATATACAAAGAATATAATCAACACAAGAAACTGATCAGTTGTAATTTCAGATGTTCAATAATAAAATTTCTTTCAATTTCAAATTTTGTAACAGAACATGCTATCAAGAAAATGCAAACAATTTAACCAAATAATCAGCTATCCTCCAATAAATTTCAATAATGTACATAAAGATAGCCTTTACTGTGCCAGTGTTCATCAGTAATCTAATTTATTTTTTTTTGTAGTCATGTCTATTCGGCATTAAATAGCCTTCTTAATGATTAAAATGGTTATATATGTCCGTAGTTTAGTATTCTAGTTGACAGCTTAAGACACATTTTCTCCTCTTTGAATTAGAGATTCATTTTTAGAGGCATCAATTCCAATATAATCTGGGAACAAACCTAGAACTATCACTTCCAAGCTATTTATTAAGAAGATTTGTTGTTGCCTTCCAATGAGTTCATCCTACTTAAAAATGTGATGATAAATGCAAAATAACAACATTCAAGAATATCGCAGCATAACTACCGTTGGCTTGCAATGTAACTTGAATTCTATAAGACAGGATTTGTCATGTTGACATTGGCAAACAAAGATTATGCAACATGCAGATATACTACTTTCATTTGAAATGATTTGTTACACTAATCAATAACAACAAGGCCAAACTTGGCTGTTTACAAGAAATCATTAAAGAAAATGCCCAATTTATCATGTCATAACAGCTGAAGCAATCCGGATATGAAGCAAATTATCCTGGTTTTGTTGGTAAAACAGACCCATGTTATATTTTTGTGATATGTTTTAATTCTATTTACTTTTGTATCTCTATCATTCATTCTTTATGATGCATTTTTCTGGAACTATAAGAATGTGAATTGGTCATTATGAGAGAAAGATATTGTCAACAGAATATAGGAAGAGGAAAGAAACAAAGCTGGTATAGACTTAATCATGTCAAGACAAGTGAACAGACAAAAAACTGAATTCTTATCATTGGTTATAGAATAAAAATTACAAAAGGGCACTAGGAAGCTTCCACACCATGTGATTAAAATCAAAATGGCACTTGATTCATGAACTATAAAAAAGAGAACTTTTACCTGATTCATGTTCATGTAGCCAACTTTTGCTGTACTATTACCAGACATCCTCTGCAGATCCCTGCCTGTGTCATGTAAGAATTAGGTCTAAATGATGCTTAGAAACAGTAGATAAAATAGTGCCTTAGATGGAATCGTAGTCAGAAAATTATATAAAGCTGCCACAGATAAATTTCATGTTTTTCTGATGCAAAATATAATTTTCTGTCTATCTGTTCAATATCTAATTCAAGAGTATTTGAAAATGCCAGTACTCCAAATCAATCTGGTTGCAAAAGAAGTGAAATTTCATGCATTTCCTTAGAAGTGCAGGTGGACCTTTTTAACTTCATGAAAGCCAAATTCATTTGAATAGGATAGAACGAGCAACTAATCAAATGACATATATGTAATACAATCACCTTAAAACTGTCAAAGCATGTCTTAACAGAGATTTTATCAAAGTTTCTGAATTCTAGGGTCAAAGGAGAGGATCAGAATAGACAACAAAAGAAAACAGGTGAAAGTGAGGGGAAAATAACAGTCCTTTAAGACTTCAAAGCAACTGTTGATGAAAGTTACACAAAATGTAAATCGCAACATTTTCGTTCCCCTTCTGTGGGTATAGAAAATTTAGCAATCTGCAGTTCCTTACTAATATTCATCCTCTTCTTATGAAATGCAATTCCAAAGCATCCTCTTTTGCCACTACAGAACTGAATTATTCCAAACTATATTGTCCCACTGGCATGCACCCACTTGAAGGAGACCAAATCTCGTTAACAGATAACAACACCACATAGCTTAATGTGTTTCAGGATGCAGTAAAGCATACAAACTTTTACCAATCCAAAATTGAAGTGAAGCAACAAAAATAATATGAACCGCACCGATCATGCAGCGCAAACAGCACCCCATCTGAAGAACGAGAGACATCTATTTCTATGCAATCCACTCGAGAATCGATGGCGACGCGATAAGCATCCATCTGTTAATAGGTCAGAACAAGGAGGAAAAACCACACTTACCAAAAATAATCGTACAGAAAAACGGAAGAACAATTATTACGGTGTTGGGGACGGCCTTGCTCGAATCGCCTCCATGAGCACAGACAAGGGGAGGACTTTCCAACCACCCGCACTTCCTCGATCGCATCTGAGTCGAACGGATCGAGGTCAACACCAAAGTTACAAAAGAGATAAAAAACGAAGTCGGAGAGCAGGATTTAGGGTTTCAAGTATAGGATCAGATTTACGTGATGACCGGTACCTGTTGGAATCGGCGGAGGCGGAAGTGGAAGTAGAGGGGTGGGGCGAGAGCGAGGACGGCGAAGACGAGGAGGAGGCGAAGGAGCGACCTCTTGGAGGGGATGCGGAGTAATCGCGCTCGTGCAAGCTTCTTCTGGCTCGATGAGTGATGGGGGAGGATAGGCGAAGACGGTGAAGGCCTCCTCCCGACGCCGATCGCCTTCATTTCGCTTCTGTTTTTTTGTTTTTGTTTTCTGTTTTGTGATTTCTGAATCGAACCGTTTTATTATGCATCGACGAGCCGAATATAAATATATTCAGTTCACAATTGTTTCATTCTATTTTAAAAACTAAAATTATTATTAAAAATTAATTAATAAATATCAAAATTTATAAATAATAATATTATTAATAAAGTTTAATAAATTTTATAAATAATAAAAATATTAATAATAGTATCATTAGGAGGAGAGGAGTCGATAGGGGAAGAAGAAGGAGAGCTCATGTCCCCATGCTAGATTGTTTTTATTTATATTATTTTTTAATAACTATTATATATATATATATATATGATAATATACATAGGACATGTTTATTCCTTAATGGGTTCTCATTGGTACATATACCCGCGAGCATAATTGTCAAACTCTCAAAATAACAATTTAGAGGTGTGAACATATCTTAAATAAAAAAAATTAATCATCAATAATCCAAACTCATGATCCAAAATATAAAATTTATGGACACCAAAAACATTCAATTCTTATTCACATATATTATAAGAAATATGTAATTTATAATCATATATCATATTATTTGATAATTCCATAAAATTTAAATTCAATTAAAAAATTATTAACAATCACTTATAAACTAGCAAGATCAATGAAACAATATAATCATAAATCAAACATTTACCATAAATTCACATAAATATAAAAACTTTATATTTAACATTCTAAATTTCAAGCTATAAAAGGTCTTTTAACCTTTAAAATAGCATACACCAATTTAGATTTTTAGATAATAATACAAGTAAAGTGTCTTTTTATAGTAATATTATATTAAACTAAAAACTTACTACAATGCTTTAGTATTTCACTGCATTGACCCAAACCTAACATAAGGGCGAGTGACAAGCTAGCTTAAAAATTTTTACAAAGATTAATAAGTGTTTATCATATTTGTGGCATAGAAATGTGATAATGTATAGAGCTTGAAGTTAGATGTGAGTGGAAGGAGCTCTCAGTAAGAGACTAATATGAATAACCATCCAAAAATAAGTGGATAATGATATGTTATCAAAAGATTTGGTTATGTGTTACTATATGCTCTATTGATATAAATGAATTGAATGAAATATCAAATGTGACACTTGACCTTATGTTTTATATTATTCTTAATATACTCAATATAATATACTTTGCTACATTTTTACGAATGAATCTAATGAAATGATAAATATAAATATACTCTTGAGCTTGTTGTCTTGCATCTTGATATAGATTTACTTATATGAGCATATTAAACACTTTGCTATACTATTATGAATATATCTTCTTTTTTAGTTTTGATAAAGTTTCACACTATCCCATAAGTACACAATAAGGATATTTTAATAAAAAAATAAAAATATATTGAAAGCACATGGCAGACAATAAAAATATACATGTCATGCACATATGAAGATAATATGAACTTTTATATAACTCATTCAAATTTTAACTCTAGTCAAGTTTAAAATGGTAAAAATAAAAATTTATAAATTTAAGAATAAATCTATTCTAATAGAATTTGTAAAGTATATTGCACTAGATATTTGGATAAAAAATTAAGTTCCAATTTATTCAAATAAGATATTATTAAAAATATATATGAGTCTATTTTTAGATGAATTAAGTTTTACATAAAATTAGAATTATCTAAAAAGTTATAAATAATTAAATACAGATGGGTCAGAATCAACTTATTTTTATTTACTAGGATTTAAGAGATCACTTAAAATTAACATTTTGATAGATATTTATATTTAAAATTATTCAAATTAGATATTGATAGAAAGATATAAGAGTCTAGTTTCTAATAAAAAATTATTTAAATCAAAGTTTTGTATAGAGTATTATAATCTAAACAAAGTAGATAGGTCAAATTATTTTATCTTAGTTTGATATAATTAAGGGTTAAGGTTCATTTTAATTCTTATGATTTTGGTTATAGATTACTTAAGCTCTTACCGTTTATTCATATTTAAAATAATATATGCATCTTTAAAAATATAGTATATAAGCCCCTCCTATTAAGTTTGAGTTAACAAACGTTAGAGTCTACCCATGTGGCATGCTGACTTATAATAAACTATTAATATAATGACATATAATTTAAGTTTTCAAAAAAATATATTTCTGTTCGTATAGTTTTGGTCATAGACAACTTAAGCTCTTATGATTTTGTTCGTATCTAAAATAACACTTATATTTTCAAAAATATAGATATAAGCTCCTCTTGTCAAGTTTGAGTTAACAAACGTTATAGTATAATTACGTAACATGTTGACTTACAATAAACTATTAATATAATAATATATAATTTAAATTAAAAAAATTAAGATCATCATCAATGGCGAGAGGAAGTGTTGTTGTGGAAGTGACCACAAGTACCATCACCAAGCAACTGGTGTCTAGTAGGGCATTGGATGCATGTAGCCTCTGGTATTTACGATAAGCTCAGGAGTTATCATGCCTTAGGTGGATGTGCGTCGACCAGTCTGACACTAGGCATATAATAGTCTCTTGGTCCCTCTTCCTCCTTCTAGGCATCTTCGTCCCTACCGCCTCTCACTTCGTTCTCTCCTATGCCCCCACTCATTGCGTTTATAATGTGATGACCCAACTCTCTCTCACCTCCACCTCCAACCTCTCCTATCTCTATCTCTCCGCCTTCATCCACCGCTATAGCCTTTGTCGCTTCCTCTTCATTAACAAAATAGATTTTTTTAACTTAAATTATATATATTATTATATTAATGATTTACTGTGAGTTAGCATGTCACGTAAGCATACTCTAACGTCTGTCAATTAAGACTTAAGGGGATGGGCTTATATATTATTTTTTTAAAAATATATATGTTATTTTAGACATAGATAAAATCATAAGGGCTTAATTAGTCTATGATAAAAATTATATAGGCTAAAATAGACCCTTTTTTTAAGTTTAAATTATATATGTTATTATATTAATAGTTTATTATGAGTCAGTATATTACGTTAGTAAATTCTAATGTATATTAACTCAAACTTGACGATGGAGGTTTTTATACTATGTTTTTAAAAATATATGGATTAATTTAAATATGAGTAAACCATAAGGGCTTTAGTGGTCTATGACCAAAATCACTAAGGCTAAATGAACAAACGTTAATATAATGACACATGTAGTTTAAGTTAAAAAAAAATATCTATTTTAACCTTTGTGATTTTGGTCATTGATCATTTAAGCTCTTATGATTTTATTTGTATCTAAAATAACCCATATATTTTAAAAAACATAGCGTATAAGCCCCTCTTGTCAAGTTTAAGTTGACAGACAATAGAATCTGCTTACGTGGTATGTTGACTCATAATAAATCATTAGTATAATGACATGTGTAATTTAAGTTTAAAAAAAAGTCTATCTTATCGAGAAAGATGAAACGATGAAGGCTGTAACGATGGATAAAGGCGAAGAGATAGAGATAGAAGTGGCTGGAGGTAGAGGTGAGAGAGAACGAAGTGAGATATAGTAGGGACGAAAACACCTAATAGAAGGAAGTGGGACCAAAAGATCATTACATGTCTATTGGTCGATGCACATCTACCTAAGACAAGACTAGAAGTTCCTAAACTTGTCAACACAAGAGAGGCTACGTGTGTATGACAACCTACTAAGCAGTAATGGCTCGGTGTTGTTGTTGGTGGTCGCTTACACGATAATACCTCCTCCCGCCATTAATAGTTGTCTCAATTTTTAATTTAAATTACATATATTATTATATTAATAATTTATTATAAATCAACATGTCATGTAAGCAAACTTTAACGTCTGTTAACTAACTCAGACTTAAGATATAATGAGCTTATATATTATATTTTTAAAAATATATAAATTATTTTAGACAAGAAAAATCATAAGGGCTTAAGTGATTCATGAAAAAAAATTTACATGAGCTAAAAATATATATATTTTTAAAAAAATTATAAATATTATTATTAATGCAGACTCAAACGTCTATTACTTCAGATTTGACAAAAAATATTTATATGTTATATTTTTAAAAATATAAAAATTATTTTAAATAGGATAAAGACTTTAATTTATAACCAAAATTACATGGGCATTTAACCCTTTATTCTATACGTCTATAGCTCCATTCACATTTGTGTTTGCCCGTTAAGTGAAGTTTGTAAATTGGTTAATATTTATATAATATTTATACTATATAAGATCAATTTTTCTCCATAAAACTTGTGATTTCTGAGGCAATACGGTCTTGAGGTTGAGAGACGACGTCTGAGCTCTGTGTTGGCACCACATCCTCTGTCTCGTAGTTGTCCTCGTCGCGCAGAAGCTTCTCAGAGCCATGAATAACCACGTCTTTAACGACTAGCGTTCTGTGCATGCCCGGAAAGAGCTGCTCGTGATCGGTATCCCCTTTCGCTCCCACGAGCACCATAATCTTCGAGAGGTCGACGCCCCATCGTATCGATAGGTACCTGTAATGATAGCTAGTCTTGCTGTCAAGCAGAGAACGATGTCTGAGACTGCGGTCGGGGAATCAAATAGGTGAAGAAATGGACCTCAAGGCGGATGCCCTTGACGCGAAAAGGGGGACGACGTTGAGCCGTGTGCTTGCCCGTGTGTATACCAAGTTGCAACGAAAGCCTCGCATCCGAAGCCTTTGGCGAATGGCGTCGATCTTGCGAACCTGAAAGCAGAATGAAGGCAATTGGATACAACTAATTCACTTGTTTTTGTGTGTCAAGACGGAAGAGCTCACTCTGTCGACGGCTTTGACCGAGTACGCGAGGCAATAGGGTCGGCAGGCCGCATTGTCGACCGTCAGATCGCCTTCGGGGGCCTCATCCAGCTGCGCAAGGCGCGGCACAGCGGACTTGACGTGCTCCGCCGGCCACTTGTACTCCACGTGCTCGCCGTAGTCCACGTCCTCCGGCGGCTCCCGCCACGGGTAGTACACGTCGCTCCCGCTCCCACACACGAGCGCGTCGAACTCGCCGGGATCAACGTGGCAGCACTTCAGCGCCTCCACGGCCTCCGCGGTGGTGGACCCCGTGGCGAACACGTACCCGACCCGCCCCCTGCCGACGGCCATGGCCGCGTCGAGGACGCGCCTGAGGTCGGAGAGCGCCGGACGGCCGTCCTCGCTGTAGCAATCGACGGCGACGACGACGAGGCGCTGCCTGCGGCCGGGGGCGTGGTCGTTGACTGCGGCGGCGTGGGGGCTGCAGCGGTGGCGGCGGAGGGCTTCGAGGATGGCGGCAGGCCCCATGTCGCTGTTGGCCGTGGGAGGGTTAGCGAGGTCGAGGGGGGCGTCGAGGGAGAACCGGAGGGAGAGGTCGTCGCCGACGTCGCGGAGGGATTCGCTCATGGGCTCGAGGGCGGCGGCGGTGGGAGGGAGGTCGAGGCAGGGGGAGGACGACGGGTGGCCGCTGAGGGCGCGGCAGTGGTCGACGTGGGAGAGGTAGGAGCGGCAGTGCTCCGGCCACGAGAAGCGGTGGATGTTCTTGAGGCCATTGCGGCGGCAGTCGAACCAGAGCGACTTGTCGGCCACCAGCTTCAGCAGCGCGTCCGATATCGCGCATTGGTCGTGCGGATCCACCAAAACCCCGTTGTTGAGCACCTGCGATCAAACTAGTCTTCATCAACACCGAGAAAGGATCTATCAATGCTGCTGCTTTGATCACATTTCATCCTCTGTAGTTCATGTTGTGAATTCTTCAAACTCAGTAATGAAAGATCCACATAGAGGGAACCTTCAGAATGTCCACAGGTCCTCCATTCTTGGTTGCAACCACTGGTAAACCATAAGCAGCTGCCTGCAAAACAAGAGACAGTTTATGCTCACAAACCCATAACCGGTGTGCCACTTGAGAGTCCTGTACCTCTATGAGAGTAAGGCCAAAAGGTTCTACGAGAGCTGGATTGATGAAGACTCCCTGCATAAATGTTGACGAAAATAAGATGGACAATTATATGTTTGACTTGCTGCTACCTACATTCAGGTCTCAGTAAAATCACGTCTGTTCTCGTGATGATCATGCTCTGACCAATACCTTGGTCTTCGCTGCCAGGCGATAGATGTGGGGGACATCAGACTGTTTGTGATGCTTGGGGTAGGCCACCAGACCGTATAGATCGTACCTGTCGATCAGCTTGAGCACCGTAGTAAGAACAGCTGCGCTGCTGCCGGACATCTCTTCGATGTCGTCTCTGTTGCCCAGTATCAGTGTCTGTGACAAAGGAAGAGCATAAGCACTTGTGGCCCCGACTTCAGTGAGGATAGTGATATATCAAGGAGTACCAAATTAGCGAGCTCCCGGAGACGGCTGCACTCGCCGAATGCCTTTAACAGAGTCATCACGTTCTTCTTCGGGTCCGGCCGAGACAGTGCAAGGATCATCGGCTTGTGAGGGTTGGTAAAGAACCTCATTATCTGCTTGTATGTTGACAACCTTAAGTATGAGCTCGAAGCTTAATCAAATGAAAAGCTTAAAGCTTGTAGTACGACCTCAGACCATATCGGAGGCAGATCCCTTCTGCTTGGAGCTCCGTCAGAGCCGATCAAAGATGAGAGGTCCCCATCGCCTTCCATCAATTCCTGCGTGTTCACGTAGCTGAAATCCATCCCTGGTGGTATCACCTATAATTTAAGCCAAAGAGCATGAGAACCAGAAAATTATCAGAGACATCCATGCATGTCAGAATTATGCTAGGTGAATTGAGTTCTCACTTACCACCATCCTCGGCATGTAACGCCCAAGGCAACCGACGCCTCTCCTCCTCCTCACCCTCAGTTTCCTCTCCAGTTTCAGATCGAATCCATCGTACAACCCCCACTGCTCTTCGATCTCCTGCCGGGTGCTCGTGACGACCATCTCCGCCGCGTCGAGCGCGACCTCCTCGCCCTCGATTCTCCTCATGATCCGGTAAGTGGAATTGATGTCCTCCCGGCTGAGCCTCCCTTGCTTCAGGAGCTGCTCCAGCTTGTTTCGGCCCAACGAATGGCCCGTCATCACCATTGGCACGTTGAGCAAACCGGCCAACCGGGCCGCCACCTCCCCTGCATCGGCATAGTGCCCATGTATCACGTACGGCCAAATCGGCTTTCCGCCTCCGACGCCGCCGTCCACCTCCGCCACCTGGTCGGCTAGTACTCGGGACACGTTGGCTATGTGGGCCAAGGCCCGATCCACGAACTCGGGAATGTGAGGCCACAACGACTCCTTGGGTATATACCTGAGTAAAAACTTGGTGATCGTAAGATCAAATGCATGAAAACATTCACGTCATGAATTGTGATGTTGGATTTTCACCTTTCTCGGGGTCCACACGGAAGGCGAATTATGTAGGCTCCGCAGCCGTCATTGTAGGTGGATCGATCCACGTCAGAGAGACGAGTCAGCATCTCGACCGGCTCACCGTAGGTCCAGTCCACGTCAGGAGAGGAGATCTGGCGAGTCAGGAGGTCCACACGATAGACGCCGTTGGTGGCCGCCAGTGCTCGTGCCAATTCCACCACGTACTTCACCTGTTCGTGACACACACATAAAAGCATTAACATCACGAGATTAATCGCTTGCTCTTATTTGCCTTGTTGATGCAAAACCTGTCCTCCGGTGTCCGAATCCCTTCCCAATTCCATGTTCTCCCCACGTATCAGTCCATGCAAGCTGCCATGAGACCAAATCATAAGAACCCTAATTGTTGGCGATCGCACAACATGTCCTGTTTCTATTGAGCTAATCACCTGATCAAAACGATGTAGAGATGCTTGCTCTTCCCGTCCTGATCATCCTCCGACCACATCTTCATCTCCGAGTTGATTCGAGGCATGCTGTCCTTGGGAGGCTCTACCTTCTCCCCCTCCGAAAGCTCCGAGATGTCCGCCGCCGCGTCCTTGCTCCCCTGCTCCCGCTCCCGCCGTTTCTTCGACAGCCGCTGCGCCTCCTCCCACTGTATCTGTTCATCCGTTCCAAAGTCATGTAAGCAAGTGCCAAACGAGAGGAATAAAAGCAAACATGTTGCGGTCATCACCAAAAGCCAGCACCTGCTTCTTTTTGCGTGCCAGATGCCATATCCTCCAGCACATATTCTCCAGCCGATTGTTCCGCTCCTGGCTATTCCTCGTGGCCACCACCTATCCATGAATCAACCACATGCACCATGGAGGCATAGCATTAAGGCGCATCTAATCGAACGACAGGTCGAACAGGGATTACGCAGTAAGCCATGGCGAAGAGCAAACCTTGGTCCAGGTCTTGTGGAGGTCGGCGTCGTCGAACCGGCTGACGACCTCCTCGACGAAGTATTTGGTGGGGCTGTATCTTTCCACGCCGCCACCGCCGCTGCTGGCGGAGCGAACCACCAGCTGTTTGAGGGCAGAGAAGGAGAAGTTGCGGTCACGGAGCCGGAGAGGCTGTTTGGGTCCGGCGTCCAGTATGGCCTCGAGGTAGCCATTAATCCACTCATTTCCCGCCATCTCTGTACCACTTGGCGCCGTTTTCCCTCCTCTTCTACGCCCTCTACAGGAAAACAGAGAAGGTCTGGTTTTGTCTTTGTGGAGTGAAAGATGAGGAAGAAGAGATGAAGGGGGAAAGAGGGGGATGTGAAGGTTGCTCGAGTTGTGTTGGAGCGAGCAGGGCCTTCATTTATATAGGGGTTGATTCGAAATTTTATTCCAATTCCAAAATAGGAATACCAACGCCAATTATTATTATTTTCTTCACCCCTTTTATTAAATCACTCCACTGAGTAATTATTCCCTGTTGATCATTATTATTATCTTCTAAGATTATATACTTAAATTAATTTAATTTTAAATATACCGGTAATTTCGTTTTAGTCGATTATCTTTCATTAAAAAAATTTAAATATATGATATCAATTTAAGACGGTTTAAAAAATAATAAATCAAAGATTAATAATATATATATATATATATATATATATAATGGCTCACATTTGGATATTAAAATATGAGAGAGGATTGTTAGATTTTGTGACCCTTTTATAATTGAATAAGATATATAATATAATAATTAATTAGGTTTCGTGGAAATATTTTAATCAATATATTAGAAGTCCACTACGGAACGATTACTCGGGAGATAACCTTGATGAGAGGATAGGAAGAGAGAAGAAAGAATCTACTCCTTGCAGACGGTGCCGGTGCCTACAGTAATCTTGGATCGATGCCTGCAACAATCTTGGATCAATGACGGTGCCAACAACAATCTTGGATCAAAGACGGTGCTTAACAAATCAAACGAGATCTCTGAAGATATAGCATTAAAAGGTACGCATCGTAATAATTAGATCTATACACTTGATTTCAATCTTAGCATATAAATTATTTTCGTATTTCAAATATAACATAATTATAGATTTTATGCTTACAAGGATTACTACTCATAAGCAGGTTTTACCTGACTTTTCCATGTCACAGAGCATGGTCACAGACATAAGTAGCAGATGCCTTCTACTTAGATGCAGTAAGCTTTAGGTAGGATGAACATTAGGTGCCAATCAAGCGGAGCAACTGTGGATCCAACACCTCAAGAGCATCTTATCAACACTTTCGGCACCACATGACCTGTGTGCCACTGCCCAATGCCAAATTCCAATTCCAAATGAGCAGAAAGAATCAAGTGGAGGAGGAAAAAGAGAACAAAAAAACAGGCAAAACAAAGAAGTAACACAGGATGAGGAAGAACAATGAATGGCTGTGGGAAGCTGGAAATGGTAGCAGTCACAAGTTGAGAGAGAGTGGTTATCTTGAGGAATATCCCATTTCCATCCCTGCTTTGCTTTATTTCTCGAGTGCCAAAGCAGGAGGCTCATCTGGAATTCCATGAAGCTTCATCCTGACTCGAAGATTGGTGCGGGATTTTTGGGATCATTCCTCATCACCATTATATTATTCCTTGCCACACACAGTTTTCTGTGAGAATGATTGGGGCCTCATCACCTCCCTTGCTAGAGTTCAAAAACATCATCTATCGTACTTAATGCCAATGGACAGATTCCAACTGTGTGCAGGCTTTCAACCACATCAAGGAATACAGGACGGCTCTTTGTTACTGTAGGAGGAATCCAACGCCGCTTTCTTAGAGTGAGAAAAGTGTCAGAGACGTCTCCCTCTGGCTTTTGATGTTGCAGGCACGCTCTCCAAGCTTCTCCATCCAGTGATATCACAATCCATATTATGCTCGGATGCTTCTTGTTCTACGACCTGTAGTTATAACACCATTTTTCTCCTCCCCGATTGCTTCTTAATGAACTTTTTCTATTGTTTCTCTATTTTTTTTTTCCAACTTTTACTTGTGATATTATAAAATTTGAACGAGATTAAAAATTATCTCAAAAACAAAAAATATGTATTCTTTCCCTCTCTCTTACTTTTGCTCATCGATAAAAAAAAATATTTATATTTCTTTTCTTTTATTTCATTTGCTTCGAGAATAAAAGATGTTTATATCATATCTAGCAAAAAAACTATACTTGAAAAATTTTCAATAAAAATATCTTCTACGATGAAGATAGTTGTATATTTATAAGCGTCAAGAACTCATAAATATCACTTTTGAAAAAAATTATTATTATTGTATATAGCAGCATTCATGTAATAATAAATACATTCGTAAGAATGTCATTTTATATAGCACATCACTATAACAAAAATATATTTTTATTTATGGTTCTTACTTACATAGCTGTGAATTTTACGATCACAATTTCATGTCTACATATTACTCCGGTAACTCAACCACAGTAATAGTAACTTCATCATACGAACTAATAGATAATTTTACCTCGTGAAAAATAATTATAGTAATAAATATATTTTTGTGAAAAATTATTATGTTTTATCGCATGGATAATAATCATAATAATAGATTATAAAACATACAAGATAATTTTTTTAATGATTATACTTAACAACCGCTAGGATATATCACAATCATTTCATAAAAGACTATCAAATTCATTTATCAACAATAAGGTTTATACAAAAAAAATAATATTTAAGCATAGCCAACTTTAAATACAAAATTCAAGGAAAAAAAAAGTGAATATATATATACAAAATTCAATATTTATTCATGTGATAACTAATTTAATAAGTGGATTTTTTTTCCTAACTTCGATGTTTGTGTTTGTATGGTAATAATACATGATACAACTATAAAGTCGTATGTGGAATCGACAAGCTAAAAGACTTGGAAAGGAGGGACGAATTAAAGGACCGGATATACTATGATGTTTGTGCCAAAGTTACTCCCCGACAGTGGAGAATCAGATTCCTCTGTGCCAAGAAGGAAGCTGTTCCACAATCCTAAGAGCATGAGCACATTCTTGGCATCCTCCTTCCCACCTCTACTTCAAGCATTGGCTTAGATTCTTCAAGCAATGGAAGGATCTCCTCTGATATTTGTAAGTTATTTGACGATATCAAGATTACTACACTTTTCTTTTGTCGAATAAGTTAATTCTTTTTTTCCTCTGAATATTTTTTTTATAAATAATAAAAAATCAAGACAAGCGTAGATTTTTTCAAAGATGTTTCTCGCACGTGCACATATATACACAAATATATATATATATATATATATATATATATATATATATATATAATCAAAAATAATTTTATTTTCTATCATATATTCAAAATTAATTTGCTAATTTTTTTAGCTTAGCTGAATCCACAAGTAGCTGTTCCATTGTTCCAATTCCTATCATTCAGACTCTCATATTTCTTCTAGACTATCATGTATTTTTATAATAATTAAGAGAATTATTCTTACCAAAGTTATCTAAAAAATATTATAATTAAAAAAAAGTTATTAATCAATAATCATAATCAAAATTATAGCATATTTTTAACTAATTAAATAAGATAATATAATATAATAATATATACTCATCAATGTAAGGGATGACGTCGATAGTCCAAGGGGTGACGTCCATATCACGCATTTCATGGAAAGAAGGAACTAAGGTGGTGAATGTCAAGTACTGCATGTTGCTTCCGTAACGTTTACAAAAGCCCGCATGGTGTGCGGTCGACACTATCCGACGAGGATTTCGGCAACGTATAGCACAGGTTATTACTCCTGGGAACTCGAGCCTGCTTCCTTATCCACGGGAGTCCTGCAAAAAGAACCCGTAGGAAGAGGATTATGAGATACAAACTATGTTCTTACATGAAGAGAAAAAAAAATCATCATAATAAAACTTAAATAGGAAAGTCATAATATGAAGAGATGTCTCCCAAGAAAAATATAAAAAAAATTACCCAAATATAATAAAAATATAAAAACCTAGTCAACCTCCTTCTTCCTCTCGTATTTGTTGTTGCTATAACGAGCACCCTATGGTCGACGATGAAGATCGAAGAAGAAGTAACATTGAAGAAGAAGTAACCTCGGAGACCAGGATGAGCAACGGAAGTTTGGTTATTCTTTTGATTTATCTTGGTTTGAAGAACATGTTTTAAAGTTTTTCATGAACTAAAAACGAACTCACTAATTCATCAATATATAATATATTTATATCTTTAACTTCTTCTAAAAATCATATTAAATTTTGAAGATAAACTTTGTAAAATTTTTAAAATTATTATTTAATATTTAATATTTTCATCATAAAATCTTATTTGATAAACTATAGAAGAAGACTTTAGAAAAAACTAATGATAGATTTAGAATCTTTTAATAAAAGTTTTGAATTTATGTCGAAGATTATGAAGCTTTGAAGTTTTTACCTTATTTGTTTTTTAGGCTTCTGTTGATATTGATATCGATATAATTCGGGGAAATAGGAACTAAGAGAGCTCTTGTATCTTTCTGTATATTCTTATTCATTTGATCTTTAGTAATATTAGGATAGTGTAGATTATATTCAACAAAATTATTTTCAATTAAATTTTATAATCCTTATGAAATAAATAAGGTTTTTGTTTTAATGGTCCAAAACTGATAATTTCACCTTTGAATATTGAAGGAAGAAGTTGATAAAAAGTATTTACTCTAATGACTGTCATATTTATTTTTTTTTTTCTTAATCAACCTACTTTTGTAAGTCTTCTTCAAACCAGTACTTGTTAATTTTTTTGTACAACTTTAACGAAAAGAAAGAAGATAAGTAAAGGAGCAAAGAATAATGCTTTCCATTCATTCAAGAACATCTATTAAGAGTCTGACATCTGTGCAGAGCAGTGGTGACCGGTGAAGACCAAACCTACGTTTGCTCGCGAAATCAAGGCCTGATCCTGCGGGAGCTTATCGGACGACTGGCCCTGGAAGAAGAGAAGCGACTTGGACAGTGCGCCGTGGTCGTCGAGATCGCCGGAGACACCGCCGGAATCTAACGCGATGAGAATGGCAAGAGCCACGATCTTCTTCTCCACCTCCATCTTTGCTCTGCTATGGTGGTGTGCTTGGGGATGGCAATCTGCTCTTTAGGAGTTAGACATGGGAGGAGGTGGGTGAGGCAGTAATTTGTACGTGAGGGTCAGCTATTGTAGGGAAGGAAAAGCTAAAAAGAAAGTTGAGAGAAAGGAGAAGAAGAAGAAGAAGAAGAGGTCCTAATTGGTGGGTTATTATCCATGGAGTGACCAAACGTGGAGAGTAGTTTGAAGTTCTCGAAGCCGATGAATCGATGAGCATAAAGATGATGAGAAAATTCGATTCATAAAAATCTTAAGCAATCAAACAATAAGATGGTTGAGTCATCATTCTTGTCGACCTACGTTGTCGATAAATCAAACTGTGAGTTTCCTGCAAATTAGCTGAGATTGACTTTGGGGAGACGAGGGGAGATGACAGAAATATAAGGGATAGAGCTTCGAGTCTCTACAAGTCCTCCAACTCACAATACCACAAGAATAAATTCATATCACTCATATATTGATTCATTCTGTTAGAGCTAGTTCCAAGATATTTACCAAAGGATAATTTTGGCAACACAACAATATAATAAAGCGGAAAGAATAAAGTGACAAGAACAAACAAAACACCAGAACACCAGATATACGTGGTTCGGTCAATTGACTTTGACCTACATCCACGGAAGAAAGAGGAGCAAATTACTACTATAAAAGAGGGACACTTACAAATGCCTTAGGAAATGTTCCTAGGCCATAAAACACCTTCAGCTTCCTAAACAAGAAGACTTCAAACCATAAGCAGGTTTTCTTGTGATGCCTGCTGTACTTCTTGTGGTGTTTGTGGTACTTCTCGTGGTG
Organism: Musa acuminata AAA Group; assembly: GCF_036884655.1. Taxonomy (NCBI): domain Eukaryota; kingdom Viridiplantae; phylum Streptophyta; class Magnoliopsida; order Zingiberales; family Musaceae; genus Musa; species Musa acuminata. Next base: position 13,749,657 of record NC_088343.1, on the reverse strand, counting down.
TCTGTGGTACTTCTCGTGGTGTGTCTAACATCAAAGCTCAGGCCCTTATTTATAGTTCCAAGACGAAACAACAAGTCTGATTTTCCCGATGTGGGACTATGGGACTTGCCAAACTAACAAATCTCCACCTTGGCATGTCCCAACAAAACTTGCTCCACCTTCTTCACAAAAGCCCCAACGGGCAATCACCAACAATGAACACCAACCAAGTCCAAGCACTTCTTGAACTTGTAAACCGGAAGAGGCTTCGTAAACATATCAGCTGGATTGTCCTTCGTATGAATTTTCTGAACAAGGACTTTTCCTTCAGCAATCAACCACTTAGCGGAATTATCACAAGAAACTGCATCTGAATAGGAAGTAGGCTCACCAACTTCACTTGTTTCTTCTGCAACAGACAAAGCATATGCAACCAAATTTGCATACCTTTGTGGTGGTCGAATATTTCTCATATGACGCATATGCCATAATTTGGTGATGTCAGAATCAGACAATGATGATAACGAAACTGCAACTGAACCTGTGACAGTAGTTCCCTGCAGAATATACAAGCTACCAGACCTACAAGCTTTCATAACAACAAGGGCATTTCTAGAAACTTTCATAACTCCACCTTCAACTGTGTATTTACACCCAAGGGCCTCTAGGGTGCCTAAAGAGATGAGATTCTTTTTCAAATCAGGAACATGTCTAACATTAGTGAGCGTCCTCACAATACCATCATGCATTTTAATTCGGATTGTTCCTCTACCAACAACATCACATGCGGTATTATTGCCCATCAAAACAATTCCACCATTACAAGATTCATATGTGGAAAACAAATCCCTATTGGGACACATGTGATAAGAACAACCTGAATCTAAAATCCATTCATTTTTAGACTTTGTCCTGTCATCAATAGCAAAGAAAATAATTTCAAAATTCTCATCAGATGCTACACTAGCTTTAGCGGATTCAATAGTTTTCTCAACAAATTTTTCCTTTTGCTTTAATTTATTTTTCAATTTAAAGCAATCAGATTTAATGTGCCCCATTTTATGACAATATCTGCATTCCAAATTTCTATGTCTGGATTTAGATCTAGATTTAGATCTACTACTGTCAAATTCTCTTTTATCCATTTTATCCCTGACAACCAGACCCTCAACCTGATTTCCTCTACTTTCCCCAGTGATATCTCTGTCTATTTGCTCTTTAGATTTTAGTGCAGATTTAATTTCCTGATACGAAACTGTTTCTTTTCCATAAATCAAAGTATCACGGAAATGCTTAAAAGATTGGGGATGAGAACACAAGAGCAACAAAGCCTTATCCTCATCATCAATTTTTGCATCTATATTCTCCAAATCCATAACCAAAGAATCAAACTTATCAAGATGCGAGAGTATAGATGTACCTTCAACCATCTGAAGCATATACAGACTCTGCTTCAAGTAGAGACGATTCTCCACTGTCCTCTTCATGTAGTTTGTCCCACATGCTCTTAGCCGTAGTCTCCGTAGCTACCTCCCGTAAAACCTCGTCAGAGAGGTTTAGAATGATGCTGGATCGGGCCTTCTTATCCATACCCGCAAGATCTTCCTTTGACGTACCATCTGGAATGTTCTCAGCACCCTGAAGTGCCAAATCAACTCCGTCTTGAATCAGAATGGCCTCCATCTTGAGTTGCCACAAGCCGAAGTTGACATTTCTGTCGAATTTCTCGACAACAATCTTTGTTATTGTCATCGTTGCCAAAAGATCCCAGAACCAGGCTCTGATACCAGTTTGTTAGAGCTAGCCCCAGGATATTTACCAAAGGATAATTTTGGCAACACAACAAGATAATAAAGCGGAAAGAATAAAGCGACAAGAACAAACAAAACACCAGAACACCAGATATACGTGGTTCGGTCAATTGACTTTGACCCACATCCACGGAAGAAAGAGGAGCAAATTACTACTATAAAAGAGGGACACTTACAAATGCCTTAGGAAATGTTCCTAGGCCATAAAACACCTTCAGCTTCCTAAACAAGAAGACTTCAAACCATAAGCAGATTTTCTTGTGATGCCTGCTGTACTTCTTGTGGTGTCTGTGGTACTTCTCGTGGTGTGTCTAACATCAAAGCTCAGGCCCTTATTTATAGTTTCAAGACGAGACAACAAGTCTGATTTTCCCGATGTGGGACTATGGGACTTGCCAAACTAACACATTCTTCGAAGATACATTATGATGTTTTAGTCTTTTTATATATTATATGTTCTAATCTTTTTTATAGGCATAAATACAAGAAAAAAAAAGGGTAAATCTTATAAGAACATGCGTTCAAGCTATCGTTGTTGTCGTTGCTAAGGTACCTGAATCATTCATCCACCATTCGCTATGCTCAGAAGAACTTGACATTGCTAGAAATCGAGACAAAAAATGTGTGTATTTACAGGTATTGGCTCTCTCTACCACTTTCTTCTTCTTCTCCTCTATCCATCATCTTCCTACGCCTAAAGATTAATTGGCCTCCATCGAGCATGGCATCTTGATCTCAGTATTTACGAAGATGCGATGCGTTCTTTGGAGTGAGCGTCTCGCCGATCATATGCTGCATGTCATTTGTTACCTCAAGATTGAATCCATGAGGAAGTTTCACGACCCACGCAGCTGTATAAATTTCTGGAGGTCTATCACCATGACTGTAATGTCATCTCGGTTGCCCCTCCTGCAGGAGACCTCTATGAGGTCTCTGCATGACTTCACGGCGTTGCTTTGCCTCGAGACGACATCAACTGCCTCCTGGTTTCCGACCTAATGGAATGGTACCCCGATGAGTTAAAGAGTTGCACCACTGAAAGTTTAGGTGGTAAATGTGAATTATGAGTGCAGCAAATCCGTAGCGGACATATTTACCTTATCCCACAATCCATCTGAGGCCAGTATTAAGAATTCACAGTCTGGAGTTAGCTGGAGACTCTTTGTTTCGGGCTCAGAAATGATCCATTCCTTCATGTTCAGGTCGCCAATTGCTCTTGACACAGCTAGAGAGTCGTTCACCCTCCATATTCCATTGCGACATGTCACGTAGCCCCCCTGTGTGGAGTTCAGAATATTGTAAGCTCATTAAGCTACAAGATCAAGAACCTGATTTGGGAGAGAGATAGAAGAGAAGAACTTACAGAGTTCTCAATGCGATTGCGCTCATCTTCTCTACCAGCACGGTGGTCATCAGTAAGAGCATCTGCTACTCCCTTCCTGCTCATAACCACCCTGCAGTCGCCCACATTAGCCACATGTAGTTCTCCATCTCTTAGCAACACAGTGGCCGCACATGCTCCACTGCGAACACCCTACAAACGAAAGGAAACATTCATCGTCAACTATGTAAGTTTTGGTAACGGGTGTCATTAGACAGCTCTAATATTGTGAGCATACAATACCATAAAATTTAGCATCATGAAAGGATTTAATTTCTTTGTTGTTATATTGATTTGATACTGATCATTGATGGTCAACGCAACAAAGGAGGTATTGTCGATAATGAATTCAAATTAAAAGAGAGGCAAGTTTGAATGCTTCAAAGCAGTTGGGAGCTACACACCTGACTTAGAAAGTCTCTGTCCGTGGTCAGATAGCCTGCTTTTATTGCCATTGCTGCTTGGTTTTCTTCCTTTTCTGGCTCATCTAGAGCTGCGACAATGTTCTTCCCAAGCTTCTCAGAGACAAAGTCCACGGCTGCACGGCCCCCATGCCCATCAAACACTCCAAAAAAGGCCTGCAGATGAGTAAAACCAGAGGCTTAACATGAAGAACGTGTCAAACTTGTGCGACAAATAACATGCAAGAGAAGGACATGGACAATTTGGAGCTTCTATTTCACAAGAGAAAGCGAGCATGTCTTTGGTCTTTCTGCCACTTGTAAATGTTGTGTATGTATCAGTCTAATCCATTAGATTTCCATCAACATTATCAGATCAGCAAAGACAAAGACATTGTGAGAATTTCTCTGTATATATGATTCCTATATCATAAAAAAAGCCAATTGTTTCTCTAGCAAGTAACCTGAAGCCTTTCTTTCATAGGACATAAGGTGTCATAGATGACAAAGGATCTTGTAGTTCATATGACAATCAACAAGATTCAAAATTCTCTTAAAGGAAATATATATATATATATATATATATATATATATATATATATATATATATTCATTTATATATTACCTGTTTGGAGTCTCCATGGATGTTGGGTATAACCGCATAGCCATCTTCCATCATATGCCTTTGTCCTTTCCTGCTGACCACACAGTACTCACCACCCTCGACGGCCAATTCCCTTTCGACACCATCCTCCTCCTTATCCGCAACACCAAAAGCTGCATCAGCTGAAGGCTTTGGTATGGCAATCCTCGCCGGTCTTCTTCTCATCCTTGGCATCTTCTTCTCCGCAACTTCTACCATCGAGTGACCGGATTTTTTCTCACACTCCACGCTCTCTTGCTTCGGAAGGGACGAAACCTGTTCGACGAAAGTCCCTGCCGGTTTGCTTCCTCCGGGAACCACATCCTCGACGGTGCGCGCCCTGAGGTCGGAGGACTCCTTGGACCTCTTGTTGGCCACGGCGGCCAGCTCGGCGGGCCGCTTCCACGACGAATGGGGCGCGGGGGATGCCCGGCCGGGAGCCATGACGAGAAAGTACTTCCTAACCGCCAGCCTCAGGTACGCAAGAGAACACAACAAGGAACATAGGAACTCAGCCAGATCAACCATTGTTGCTTGCTTCCTCTCCCTCTGCTCCTCGATATGGGATTTTGCTTGTGGATTGGGCGAGCAGACTTTCTATTCCAAGGTCTGGCTTTCTATTCTTATGGCTACTGCGCTCTGGGTTTAGAGAATGGGAAGGATGGAGGGAGAAGGAACGCATCTAACTATATATGTGTGGTGAGAGAGGAGGAAGGGAGGAAGAGTCGTCTTGCTGATATGATTGGGTGATGATGTTTGACCCGTCAACGGGGCGATGTCCTTAAAGCCGAGGGTTTGGTTCTGCTGTGAACAGTTTGCTTCGACAGGAACCGGAGGAAGGCTTCGAGGCAAAGGAAGTGGTCCGGGAGAAGGCAAAGGAACCGGTCGCACGAGGGAATTGACAGGATCAGTCCTTCGAGTCCGGCCGGCATCCCGGAGAAAAAGCAAAATGAAATGACTAAATATTTTTGGACGATTTTTCACATTTTTAGTATTTCGTCATTTTATTTATTTTTCTTAAATAATACTTTTAATTTAAAAATATTCCAATTATTTAAAAAAAAATTATTATAGTGTTTTAATCTGATATTATTTTTTTATCATCATTAAGAAAAACACTACACAGCCTATTTGAAAATAATATCATCTAAATAAAAATTAAAAAATAATTTAGTATAATATTTTGACCATCGTCATAAGATCAATATCTAAATCGACTCATATCTCAATCAAACTATTTATAAAAATAAAAAATAATATTATAAATAATTTATGAGTAATTATAATCAAATAGACATAATATAATATCACTTATAATATTTTAAAATAAAATTTATAATAGTTTTAGTACATCAATAAACATTATAAATATTATTGAAATTATTATAAACCACTCAAATGAAAATACTTGAAAATTATTTCGAGAGTAGAAATAATTAAAATATGAATAATTTTTAAAAAATCGTCTAATATTTTTTAATGGACAAGATTTATTCTATTAAAGATATGTGAAACATAAATAAATATTGCATAAGTTTATTAGGTTTAATCGATCCGAACAGGCTGCGTTATTAGACCACTTCCGCTTCCCATTGCGGCCATGACCTGCTTCTAGAGCGGCAGTTCTGTGTCATACCCGACTGCGGCGGGAGAACGTTTCCACCGAAAAGACGAGGAATCGGCTGATCGCCGGCCGACTTCGGTGCATGCCGACATGGAGGAGGATCGGTATGACCGTTGACCCGAGCCGGCCCACCGACGGGGCCCGCGTCGGCGACTCGGTCGACGCCGTGTTCTCTGTCGTTCGTGGTGGGGCCGGGAGCCGTACGAGAGTCGGTGGCGCTCAATCAATTCTTTCTTTGTGTTTTCTTCTGGTCAGAAAAATGTTGAAAATTAAATATGGAATGTACGAAGATTTTTCCTAATCAATATGTGGTGGGATAATTCTTGATGGGGACGAATTAGATAGAGGTAGCCAAGTCTTGCCGGAACTCATCCACGGAAGAGGTCTGGAAATAAGAATTAGTTGTTGAATCATATTGACCGACCCCTTCCGGCTAAAGGTACACGCACCGGACTCCAAGAAACATCCTCCTCTCCTTGGGATGTTGCATTGCCTGTATTCCTTAACTAAAGAGATAAGACGAGAATCTCATAAATTTTGTCAACAATTATCAATATGATATAAAAAATCGAGATACAAACTGTCGTAAGCAAATTGTACATGACAAACTTGAATTATAGAAAAAAGATAGGATATTTTGTTCAACAAGGTAATAGTCAACATAAGTAAGAGGTGCCTTGTCCAATTCAAAGAGATTTAATGTTCGTTAACCTGGCCATGCATGAGGATGAACTAAGATCGGTCCAATGCAGGAGTTGCAAAACCAGTGTACATGATGCATGGTTTCGAAAACCGATGGCAACCTCTTAGTGTAGTATCCCGGACTATACAAGAACACATGAACAACATCACAGATCAGTTCTTTCTAGCTTCACGAGATCAGTTCTTTTGAAGCATAGTTCAGCTAGTTTTTACACATCAATGACTCCGAGAACCTTCGATACTTCAAGGGGATAACTACATGGAGAAATAGAAATATATAGGGTTAAGATGCATTTTAACTCATGTAATTTTAGTTATAGACCTCTTAAGTTTTTATGGTTTATTCGTGTCTAAAATAACTTTTATATTTAAAAAAACGTAACATATAAATCCCTATCATTAAGTTTGAGTTAACAGATGTTAGAGTCCAATATATTGATTCACAATAATTATTAATATAATGACATATATAATTTAATTTTTAAAAAATATTAAGATCTATTTTAGTTTTGTGGTTTTGATCATGGATCTCTTAAGCCCTTATGGTTTATTCGTATCTAAAATAACCCCTATATTTTTTAAAAAACATAGCATATAAACCCCTCCCATTAAGCTTGAGTTAACAAACATTAGAGTTTACTTACATGATATGTTGATTCATAATAAATCATTAATATAATAATACATGTAATTTAAGTTTTAAAAAAAATTAAGACCTCCGTTAATGACGAGAGGAGGCGTCATTATGAAAATGACCACCACCACCACCACTGAGCCATTGTTGCTTAGTAGGGCATCGTACACACACAGCCTCTCCCGTGCTAACGACGTGCTCAAGAGCTTTTGGTTTTGTATCAAGTAGATGTGCGTCAATCAGTTCGACGCTAGGCACGCAGTGATCTCCTGATCTCTCTTCCTCCTCTTGAATGTCTTTGTCCCCACCGCCTCCCACTTCTTTCTCTCCTACGCCCCCAATCATCGTGCCTACGACATAGTGGTTGTAGGCTCTCCCTTATCTATACCTTGGGCCTCTTATACCTTTGTCTCTCTGCCTTCGTCCGTTGTTATGGCTTTCATAGCTTCCTCTTTCTCGACAAGCTGATCGAGGAGAACGAGCGAGTGCAGGAGGGTTATATAGACTAGCTCAACCACTCCTACTTGCTCTTTGTTTTTGTGATGTCGTGTTTAGGGAAGTGACTTACAAGGTAAAATTTAAGAGGTCCATGACCAAATTCACATGAGTTAAAATGAACTTTAATCCAAATATATAATTAGCTTTGTACGTACAAAATTGCATCACAATAAATCTGAAAGTACAATCATTGCCTAAAATCACAGTCTAGAATTGATCGTGAAACTTCTACGGTCGATTCGACCTAATAGCACAGTTCGAATGCAAGATGTGGTTTTTTCCTCACACTAACTACATTTAAACTAAATTACAATGTAAGATATGAGGAGACTTTTGACAATTTGTAGGGTACCAAAACGTGTAGTGATGTTAGAATATTATTCACATCATTTTAGTCAATAGCAATCATAGTAATAAAGTAAAATTATAACAAAAAATAATAACTATTCTATTTTGATGTTATAACCCAAATTGATAAAGGAGATTTATTATTGTATCGAAGATGGGATCAAATGGATGGGTGACACATGATTGATCTTAAGGCATCACGACACATTTCATCTTAGATAACGTCTTATCGGACTGAGATGAACTCCAGAGGTGAATTTATATAGTGATATTGATTAGAATATTGGAGATCTATTTTGGTAAGTTCATAATTAAAGCTTTCTTTTCTAAAACAAAATAACGTGGTAATAATAACGTTTCGTCATATAACGTTAAGATATCGGTTTCGATTTGAACTTGTAACGTGTGTGGAACCCGCAATCGTTAACTGATGGGGCCAAGTGATTGGTGGAGTAAGTTCGTGAGATTCTCATCGGACGGCTAGAATTTATTATGATGATACTACGCGAGGAGTATCTTCTCACCGTCTTTCTACAGCGCCCAACCGCCTGAGCTACATGACGGGTTCTCTTTTCGCCGCCATCGGTGAGGGAGTTCGTGGCTCGAAATGTTGAGCCCCACCACCGTGCTCCGTTTCAGGCCCAATTGGAACCCTAATCCCGGCAGAGATCCTCCACCGTACCTCCGATTGGGTTCGAGGATTTCGCCAGCCATGGCGAGGGTTCCGATTGTCCGAGCTGCTGCGGCTGCGCATTCCACCAAGGATGCTGCTACAGAAATCTCTACGCCGCCTATACAGTATATATGGTTTTCAGCTTATGGTGAATGCGCTTCTTCTGGAAATTGCTTGAAATGCTTTCTCATCCTTTTAGGACATCTATTTATGCTCGTAAATTGGCACATTTGAAATCGCATTTTGACATATCTATGTTCTGAAGTATGTTGTGGTCAATTGAATCTTGCATATCAGATTGTCTTATGCATTCTTTTCTACTGCTTCAGCAAGTCCCTTTTAAGATATCTGTACATTCTGTTTTTCCCCTTTCCTTTTTAACAGTTGTCTGTAGCAGCTATTCATATTTGCTTCTTGATAACTACAGTGTGATGATTTTGTTGTAGTTGCTTCATTTCATCTAATCAAACAGAGCTGACAAATCTATGTAACTAGCAGTTGTTTACAGGACCCTATTTGTATCTGATTGTTGTAATTTTTTTTCCCCTGAGATATCCACTGAACTATCCCTTATAATTTTAAATATTTCTTGATTCAAATTATATTATATTTCAACAAATTGCTGGAATGTGCATCAGAGATATTTACATGCTTATATGAATTATAGGATGGTCTTTGATCTGAACATAGCTAAATTATAATTATGGACTGACAATCCCATATATAAGTCCAGAATTTGGATATCTGATTTTTGTAACCACACAGTCATGCACCATTGTTCAACATTTTCTGGTTATACTTTGTTGTGTATTCCGAACTATGTGCATTGTTAATTGAATTATGCTACAGTGAAGTGTTGGCTTTGGCAATCAGAGTATCTGACTTGCATTATATAAAAAAGTTCTTAGGCAGTGTTTTAGCCTTTGTCATCAATCATCTTCGTCTTCAAAGTTTTTCATGAACCAGGAAAAAAAAAAATAGATATTTGATTCCAGTTTTTGCCAGTTAGCTGTGATATACAATCTTTAATTTAAGGCCTTTTCAAATCAGAATTACATTCCAAAATTACACCGCCATGGCTGGGCAAGGGCAGAGAAAGTTTCTTTGTGAATATCAAGATCCTTGCTTGTGATAGTTCCATTTTACATATTGCCTGAAACTTAAGCCATGGTGGTTAATCATATTTTCTTAGTATAGATTGATCTATTTAACCTAGAGAAAAAAAAAATGTGAAAGTTTCTCTTACAGGTTACTTCTTAATAAAATTATGTTCCAAATGTTGCTAATTTGCAGAGATCATCATCAGCACTCATCATTTCAATTCCTTAAGATATGGTATCACCAAACATTTCAATTTCTTATGACATGGTCCTCTATTTTTAACCTTGAACAAGTTATCCTCTCTATCATCATGCAAGCAATCATCCGGGAAATAATTAGGATGCTGAAGCAAAATTTGAGGCTTGCTGAGTGGTTGTAATAAATCTCTCTTTCACCTGGCAATGCAAGAATATTTTGTACTCCAGTATGTTCTATATGTTCATGATTCCGGAAACATATTTCATTAAACATAATGTACAGTCATGTTTCTTGAACTCCTGAAGTGCAACAAGCTTGAATGGTGAATCTTTACAACACAACAGTTCAGCATCACAATTACCTCCTTCCAGAGCTGCTCGCTGGCCACTACACGAACAAAGGGTAGCTTCACACCAGCATCTTCCAATGAATCTACCCAACCTTGGCCTTTAGATGAAAATTCTGTACTCCATTTCAAAAGCACAAAAGCAGCATGGTTGATCGAAATTGTGGATTTCTGCATTATATGACACAGTTACTTCGCTGAGGATTCAAGCTTATGCAAACAGTCTCGATCCTTCACGCATCATAGTTGCTGCATCCATCTTCATGAATTCCGACCTGGCTTCATGAACCCTAGGGAGTTTATTTTGTTTTCTAATTCTATAAAACTTAATTTTGTTACCAGCAAAATATAATTCTTCAGTTCCCAGTCCTTTTTATGGTTCCTTCTCACATTATTGGTTGAACTCTGTATCTATTTCTCAGCAAATTTTCTGAGAGGATGCTGCTGATCAAAGCAATCCCAGTAGATACTGTGAACATAATGCCAGCGACCATGATGGCACAAGGTATGAGTTTATAATGCTTTCAGTGTTAATTTTGCATAGATAGAGTACTTGAATCTTAGAGAACAACCTAAATCAATGACAATAAGAACAACTCTTATTTTAGCCTGGCTTTAAAAAGAGAGATTTAGAGAACAAATCAAAGACAAGACTTACCCTTGTTATTCCAACTTGTGTATTTGATTGTTCAAACTATTGGCAACGTCTCGAGGCATGTCTTTAGACGTGGCGCCTACTCTCATAACATTTGATTTAAGAGTAATTGAAGTAAAATAAACGAATAAGAACATGATCATAAAAGCCAAGTGGCATCTTCCAAAATTTCTATACGCATTAAATGCGTTTAGAAAAATTAAAACAAACCATTTGAAGAAGTAAGAACAAAACATGTCAAAAAAATTTAATTCAACTTCATAGACTAAGTTGTTCTTGGAATATTTAGGGATATTTAATTCGAGACATTGAAAAGTGATTTGCCTCCACTATTTCGTCTCACATTTTTTCTCAACGGTAATATGGAGGAATTATTGAACAGCCTACGTGTACATCACATCACGGCATGATTTAGATGTTTCATGTTTATGGGGACCCACAAAGATGAGTTCCTCTTGTGGAGGGTAATCTTTGTAGGAGGGCAATAATGGTATAAATATGTATATATGTATTTATATATAGGGAAACACATTACTAGTTGGCGCGCACGTCGCTGAAGGAACTCTCGATGGGGTCATATCAACGTCGTGCTCCCCTCGCGCACGCGCGCGCGCGCGCTGACAGAATGCAAGCTGTGGGAAGCGAGAGAAATCCATAGGCTTGGCGAGAGTTTCGAGCGACGTGGATCCGACTGCAGCTTTGATTCCTTTTCTCTCTTCTTTGATCCCTTTTCTTTAGATCAAACAAAGAAGTATCTGATTTTTTTGATGCTGGGTTGTGTGGTCGTTTCTGATCGTCTTCTCCGCCCTTCCCTCGGTTCTATCACGGGAAGATGAAGAAGGGGGCACCTATGGTGCGGAAAGCTTCGCCGTAATACAGATAATGGGGAATGATCTGGCGATCGCTGCTTCAGCCAGTTCCTCCCGTGATTCCCGCGTCAAGGTGGGATCTTGATCCGGTTTCAACGATCCCCGCGGCTTCTTTCTCCTAGGGTTCACGGGCTTGTTATGTTCCTGTTATCTCTAGAGGGGGCAGCTTTTTCGGATTTTGTGTTTGGATTTGATGGCATGATAGCTTGACTTCGAAGTCCATGAGAGAATTTCCGGTTTGAAGATAATTTCATCATGTTTGATTCTAGTATAGTTTTAGTAGATGGCATTGATCCATTCCTGGAGGTTTCGGAAGGATTGTGTTTGTTCGCTTTGAATGTGAGGATTGCCAATTCAAGATTGTAACTACATCCTTATAAGAGTTGGAAGGCAGTTGGCAGCTTTAGTTCCAGAAATGAATGCACCTTATTGTGGACTGATACATTTGGAAATAAGGTAGAGGGCATCCTGTCTTTCTGGTAATGGGCTGCATTTGTTCCAAAGATATCGACTTGGAAGAGGGTGCGGCGATACATCGGAGCAAGTCCTTGAGTCGATTAGCTACCCTTACGAAGAAGGATGAGGTAGTGGCTGCCATTATCGATGTTGCAATTAACGGAAGCCATTGCAGTACTTCAAGATTTGCATCTAAGATACAGGACAATGCAGCCACCACCCTGTCTCTATCACTGGATCAAGGGGAGAAGAAGGTTGCCGCTGTTGCTGACAGGACTAGGAAAGTTCAGACGCATCAGAGACAGGCTACTGCAGATGTTGGAGCACATAGAGAAGGTTCTGAAGCTATTGGTGTCTCAAGTAATATACAAGAAAACTTAAGAATTGTAGATGTGCCCAGTGGGTCTGCAAGAGAGCATGTTGCAGCAGGCTGGCCTTCTTGGCTCGTGTCTGTGGCAGGGGAAGCAGTAAAGGGGTGGTTGCCAAGGAAAGCAAATTCATTTAAGAAATTAGACAAGGTTAGAATTCTAATTTGTACCTATCTCATTTAAATGATTCACCTCTTCTAGACTTGTAATATGATCTGATGACCACAAGTTGAGATGGAGACAGGTTCCATATAGACTATGATATTCTATGAGCAGCATTTTAACATTTAGTCTAGTCTTATCATGCTGAAGACTTCCTTGAAGCCGGACTTCTTGATTCTTCTTATCGTAATGCCAGTAGATCATGATTCTGATTATTTGTTGTATCACCCAAGCCTAAAACCACATGGGCTACGCCTCCAAAAAAGGGGACACACAAATTGGGAGTAGGTTGTAATTCACGTAGTATTCAAAGTTTACTCCACAGGCATCGTAGGACTAATCGGATCGGGGTATTACATTTCTTATTTCTTTCTTTTCCCTCTAGGGTGCCACTATATCATGGTTAGTATCATAAACAAGAGCACAGCAATGTCCTTATGAAGAGTGGAGCATTGAAGTCATTCTGATTGCACAAGATTTAGTAAATCAAGTGAAATTAAATAAATAAGATAAACAAAAAGATGTATTAATATATTACTCTGTTGCAATTACTGTAATGAGATATCTAAATCCTCAACGCTAACCAGGATGCCTAAAATTCCATGTGTTTAATTTTTCTTTTCTGTTTTGTTTGTAAACGAATGTGGATATTTGTCCTGATGGCCAACATCTGTTTAGAAATGTATGGCCAGAACCAAGAAATATTTGTCCTCATGGCAAACATAACTATGATGATACTTAATTGAGTTTACTGATTCTAAAACTGACAAGAAAACTGTATTCACAAAAATTAAGATTCCAGCTAACTTTGGTAAGAACCTCTGATCAAAATACTTTTGTCAGAATCATCTGTACCTCTAATTAAGATATTTCTCAAATATATCAGTTTTCTGCACAATTTTGTAGACATGGATTACCAGTCGAATGTCATCCTTTTTAACATTATTTTGATTCATTTATCAATTCATGTAGATATATTTTAGTGGGAACATAATATGAGTTTTATGGGAATATAAGAACATAATATGAGAAATATTCCATCTTCAGTAATGACACAACTTATTTGATCTTTTATTAAATTCATTTCATTTCAGATTGGACAAGGAACTTATAGTAATGTTTACAGAGCCCGTGATCTTGAAACTGGCAAAATTGTTGCACTAAAAAAAGTGCGATTTTTTAATATGGATCCTGAAAGCGTCCGATTTATGGCTAGGGAAATTCATATTTTGCGTAAACTTGATCACCCGAATGTTATAAAGCTTGAAGGTATAGTTACATCACGGATGTCTTGCAACTTGTACCTTGTGTTTGAGTACCTGGAGCATGATCTTGCTGGACTTGCAGCAAGGCCTGGTATCAAGTTCAGTGAACCACAGGTATGCTCTCATGATTTTGACAACTGATGTTATAGCTAAAAACCTTTATTCTACTTCTTCATTTCCTGGAACATGTATTTTTATGACCACCATTCTGTCAATTCCAGATTAAGTGTTATATGAGACAACTACTCGAAGGCCTTGCCCACTGCCATAGTCATTGGATTCTGCATCGAGATATCAAGGGTTCAAATCTATTAATTGATGATAATGGGATACTCAGAATAGCAGATTTTGGCCTTGCAACATTCTTCCGTCCTGACCAGAAACAGCAGTTAACAAGTCGTGTGGTAACCTTGTGGTATAGGCCTCCTGAGCTTTTGCTTGGTGCCACAGAGTATGGTGCTGCTGTTGATTTGTGGAGCACTGGTTGCATCCTTGCAGAACTACTTGCTGGGAAACCAATTATGCCTGGAAGAACCGAGGTTTGTCATTTTCTGTGTTTGCTTAATTTTCAGTTAGAACAGATGATAGTAAATACATGGAAGTTCCATGACAAATGAATTATTTAAATAAATTATGCAAAATTTTACTAGATGTGGAATGTTTTACATAGCTTGAATGCTTGAAAGTTTTTGTGTTTTTTTAACTAAACTGTTAGACATAAGACCTTATGCAACTACTTTGTCCGCTGACAATGTTAACTGGATTTATATTGATGCAACAGAAGCATTATTAATCTTAAAGAAAGTAATCAGAAATTCTGCAAAGTATAAAACTTGGGTTACAGATATGGCTGAAGTGAAATTTGAAGTCCTGCTGTTGTTTTGTGGAAAACTTGATTTCCTTTTCCAAAATGCAGGCTAATTTTCTCCTTTTTTTTTGAAAGCTGGTTTTCTCTATCCTATCGTGTTTCTCTTTTATATTGCATTGGTAATTGTTGTTCTTTTGGTAATTAATTTGTTGTCTAAAGACTCTAAACTATTGGTGGTAAACCATTTTTAGGTGGAACAGCTGCACAAGATTTTCAAGCTCTGTGGTTCCCCATCAGATGAGTACTGGAGGAAGTCCAAGCTGCCACATGCAACCGTTTTCAAACCTCAGCATCAATATAGGCGTTGTGTTGCTGAGACCTTTAAGGATTTTCCACCTTCAGCTTTATCGCTTTTGGATTCTCTACTTTCTATAGAGCCAGCCAAAAGGGGAACTGCCATCTCAGCCCTCGGGAGTGAGGTGAGTTGTCACACCTTATTTCTGGTAACTGGAATATGTAGCTTAAAGCTTTGAAGCATAATGATATTCTTCTTTTATCTGCTTTTATGCCCAGAATTCCTTAAATCAGTATCTTGTCATGTAGACTTGTATGACTATCACACTAGCTTAAGGTGATCTGCTTATTTAATATCTATTGCTTGCTCTAAATATGTCTCATGCTGTAATTTTAGTCTGACCAGTTGAGGGTTTTAGAATTTGTGACTGTGCATGGGTGTTTCTTTGTTCTGTGTTGTGCTCTAGATGATGCCTGACTGATGTAAAACACCTTTGATGTGATGATGATTTAGTAAATTTGAACTAGAATATGGTTTCTTTATTTACTGCAACCTTTTCCAGGCTTATATACTATGTTTCTCCTTTCCATCTGATAATTTTGTGACCATATATTTCAGTTCTTCTTAACAAAGCCATTTGCCTGTGACCCTTCAATTTTGCCTAAATATCCGCCGAGCAAGGAGTATGACGCTAAGCTTGCAGCTGAGGCGAGGTATTTGTTCACATACACCACCCCAGATACTTGTGCAAAAATGTGAGGAATTGGCTACAGTTTTTGTTGATTGCTGACACATTCACTTTGTGCATTGTGAAACTCTGCAGGCAAAGAGCAGAAGTTGTCCATGGACGTGGATCTGAATGTGTCAGGTTGGGAAGAAGAGAGTCCAAAGGAATGCCAGTGCTGGATGACAATGTGGAACAGAAGGTACCTTTTATGCCCTATTCATAATGCAATTCTAAAATTCTTTCAATGTGAAGCATAAAGGAATACAAATGATATAAATATATAACTGCTGCACCTTTAGTTAGTACATAGCACCACCAATATGTTAAAGCATTGTCATGAAGCAGGGCTTTTTGTTAGTTTGCTTCTGGAAAGAATAAACCGAAGTGCTATTTGAATTTGGGAGCAACTCGTTGAATGAATGTCAAGAAGTTTTGTGATGAATATCTTATTTTAAGAAAAGAAATTTATGATCTATCAGGACAGTATAAAAGAGATATTATGATGAAATTTAATGTCTCTTGTATTGGGCATTTAACACACAATTAAATAGAAAAATTCTCAGAATTAGCTGCTTCATGTATAAGCACTTAAGCAAGCTAATGCTTCTTTGATTCTAGAGAACTGGTTAAGGTGGCACAATCTACTTGTCATGGTGGATCTCAATTATTTGCCAGATTATGCAGTCATGCAGTTTTGGACTCGTCCATTTCCCCTCAGGTTTAAAATCAACAAATTTCTCTTGTTCTTCATGTTATTGTTGGGCAGAAGTGGCGTGCACAGGCAAATCCCAAAAGCATCAGTGAAAAGTATGATCTGCAAGATGACAGTGTGTCTGGGTTCCCGATCGAACCTCCTGGAGGAACATCACAAAATGGATTCTTCCAATCGGGTGTACACCCTAACGCATTTGGATCCTCGCGGTCTAAGAAAGTGTATTATGAAGAGCTCCGGCCAGTTCCCAGCCGTACATACAGTTCGTTGAGGGTGCCAAATGACCCTCAGTTGAAGACACAGAGGTCATACAGGCCTCAGTCAGGGGTTGCGGACTTTGCTGACATCTCAGGTTCATTTGCAGCAAGAAGCACTGCAACCTCCACATACAATCGTCTTGATGTGGCTAAGCCCTCGGAAAAGCATGCTCTTGATAGGCCTTCCTCGTCCCAAAAGAAAGATGGAACAATTGGAAGAAAGGATTCGACATCCGTAAGTTCTGATCCCATACATTTTCTATCACCCCATCACGTTTACATTATAATTACATCTCGATCTTTAACATAAATAGTTCTGATGATACCATCATAAAATGTGCTGAGACCAAAACTTGACAGTAAGTAGGAAAATTGAAGTATGATGCTTAATATAATGGCGGATTGTTGCAACCAAACTCTGCCTTTCTCATTCTAGTGAATTTTATAGATATTATGTAATGACATCTCCTCATCTCCTTTTTTTTTTTTCTGAAGAAAAATTATAAGTTTTTCGTTCTTTTTTTCCTTGAACAAAGTAAATGTGGTATTGAGCAAATTTTTGCATCATTTGACATATAGGGTTATGGCACAAGAATTAAACGGATACATTACTCGGGTCCATTGATGCCCCCAGGGGGAAACATTGAAGACATGTTCAAAGAACATGAGAGGCAGATTCAAGAGGCGGTCCGCAAAGCACGCCTCGATAAAGTCAAGAACAAGAAGTAATTTTGAGGCAGATCCAAGACATGCACCTTCACGATACAAGTGACAATGTTGTAGATTTAGGTAATGTTTTTTATGTTGTACATGAAACAAAAGTATTTTGGTTAATCAGGGTAGCTTTCAAACGCATAAGTGAGGAAGATGATGTGAAACATTACTTTGTGGCACATCCCAAGTGATCAATTGATTGCAATGTTCTTATGATTATTAGATATCCAACATGTTATCAATCATCTCATTAGTTGATAAATAAAAATAATTGTAATGTACCCATGTGTTAATTTTTGGTTGTCCAAGATGCAAGTTGGTTTGGAACCAATCATGGCCTACTTTTGCATTTGTATCAGTATGATCTCGTTCGATGACTAGTTTCTCTAAATCTAGAGGTATCAAATCTTGTAAAATTACATTCTGTCAATCGCATGACTTTGAAGTATCGAGTACATATCAATCACATGACATTAAGGTATCAATCACATGACATTAAGGTGTCGGTTGCATGTCGGGCATATGGTGCTGAAATATTGTCCAAGTGATAATGAGATATCAATTATGTGATACTGATGTAACAGTCATGTCGTCGTTCCCATAATACTTCTTTTGAATGTATAAAAACTAGGGATTACCGAAGCACTAAGGGTTGTAGAGATGTGCCATGATACTGCGTGGCATAAATTGGAAAACCAATTATTCCTTTTCAAAAAAGAACCAGATATTAAATAGATGCAGAAACGAATGTAGTGTGATGAACTAAGATGCTGAAAAGAAATAACTGAGCATTTTGAACTAGTTTGATGTGAAATTTATCCTCTTTATCTGTTGTTGGAATCTCTTGTTCATATATATGATTCGATGATTCATTTTATTATTAAATATATTATCATATGATATGCCCCATTCGTAAATCTTTATTACTTTCATATCATATTGTGATTCGATTCGATGGGAGGATGTTTTAAGATCAGAGAATTAATCATTGGACGTCAATTTTTTATTAGATATTTATTTAGGTAGTTAAATTATTTTTAACTATATTAAAGTTAGGAGATTGTTATTGATAATTTTATTTACTATTGGTGACACCTTACTTCATACAATTAACTAACTAAATAAATAAATTATAATTTCCTAAATATAACTTCTCAATTATCAATCATACTCTTATTCTTCGTAACCCCTCAATTACCATTACTTCATACAACTCATGAACACTTTGGAACCCTAGTTTAGTCCGACAATAAATAAAAAAAAAAAAAGGAGGAGGAAGAGGAGTTAGAAGAGTTTGTTGGAATTAAATGATAAGTTAAAAATATTTACATGCATTTATATAGAGATATTTTAGAAATATTAAAAGTTTCTTTTTAAAAAAACTCATATTTTGGATATTCCCCAAAAGATACCCCTCCTTTGCTTTTTTTTTTTTCAAACATTATCCCTAATTTAAAATTATCTAAAATATCCCTTAAAATTTTTTTACTCATTTTATTGTGAGTTTTTAACTATTACAATATTTTCATTTAGCTCGTTTAGAGTGTTTTTCAATAATGTTTATAGTATTCTATTAATATATTAAAAATATTATAAACATTACTGAAAAATAATATTATATCGTGTCATTTTAGTTGTCATTACTCATAAATCATTATAATATCATATTTTTAAACTTATATAATATTAAAGTTATAAACATATTTAAATAATTTATAGTATTTTTAAGTAGATTTTATAATATTTTTGTTGTGATGATAAAAATACTGTAACAAATAGAACATTGTAACAAACTAAAAAAAAAAGGAGTCAATTTGTATATTAAATTAAAAGTACGATTTGAGAAAAAGTAAAATAAGATATATCGATTGAGTATTTCTTAAAAAAATCATCTTTTTAAAATAAGATTTTAAATAGAAAAAAAAAAGAATTACAGATAGAAATCTAATTATCGAGGAAGGTGTCATGAATTTTAGGGAAGATTGTATCGGGGCGTTGCATGCCGGAATCTAAAATCTATCGGTAAAAGAAGGCCTTCTAATTATGTAAAGCAATTGGCCATTAACGTATGTTCATAATCGCATGCATCCACAAAGATCGATTTGTTGTCATGTATACCTTTGGAATCAATCAATCGGTGCCATCGGTGTTCGGTCTCCATCAATCCCCCCCCCCGTCACTGCTCATTGCCGCATCTTGAACGATCAGTAGAATCATGCAGCAATTCTCTTCTTCCTCTCTCCTCTGATCCTTCACGCACGTACGTCATGAGGGTCAAGTTACGTCACCTCCTCGTGCTCATCCTCGTCCTCCTCCTCCTCTACGTACTGATCTCATGGACCTCGTTTTCCCCTGTTCCTGCAATCACATCGCTGACCTCGCTGTCAGATTCGTGCACCAAGATCCCACCCTCACTAGCGACCGCCATCGTGCACTACGCCACCTCCAACACCACCCCGCAGCAGACCCTCGAGGAGATCTCCGTCACCGCCAGAGTGCTACGGAAGAAGTCGCCGTGCAATTTCCTGGTCTTCGGACTCGGCCACGACAGCCCCATGTGGAGCGCGCTCAACCACGGCGGCCGCACCGTCTTCCTCGAGGAGGACGGCTCGTGGATCCGGACCGTCCGCGGGCGGTTCCCGGCGCTGGAGGCGTACCACATGACGTACCGCACCAAGGTGAGCCAAGCGGAGGGTCTCTTGGCATCGGGGCTGAATTCGACGGACTGCGCGGTCTGGAACGCCAAGTGCCCGCTGGCACTGACGGAGCTGCCGGCCGTGTTCTACGAGGTGGAGTGGGACTTGATCATGGTGGACGCGCCGACCGGTTACCAAGCGGACGCTCCGGGGCGGATGGGGGCGATATACACGGCAGGGATGGCGGCGAGGGGGAGGAGTGCGGGGGAGACCGACGTGTTCGTGCACGATGTGGATAGGGTTCTGGAGGACAAGTTCTCCACGGCCTTCCTCTGTGAAGGATACCTGCGGGAGCAGGTGGGGAGGCTGAGGCACTTCACCATTCCCAGCCGTCGGACTACTCCGGCCATCGCATTCTGTCCCTGAGAAGCTTTCGAGTCCGATCTCATCTGTACGACCTATCTTATCACATAAAATAATATTTTTTCTCTCTATTTTATGATCAAATTTGTTGTAGAATTTAGATTTTTTGTATGAGAATTATGTCAATCTTGGATTTCTGCGTTGTTAAACGAATCAAATCAACTTCCTGATTTTAATTTCTTTCATCTCCTTTGAAAAGACAATTCTCTCTGTGTTTACTTCCATCAAAAGACAAAGAAAAAATATATATAATTTCTTGTTTGCCTAAAAGAAGAACATTAGATACGCGTTTGACTCCTCATCATGGCGTGGAGGTGTTTTGTAGAGAATTGGGGCACCACTAAGTTGCAATTTGTCTGCTCTTATGTTTTATATCTTCCTCTTAAATACGCGAAGGTTGAGCTGTTTTAGATCGGCGAGTGATGTGAAACGTACATTTCATATTTGTCTTGTGTGTCTTCAATCATATAACATCTTAAATATGTATCGAGTTGATTGAGTCTAGTCAGAGATATGGAACCTCCTTAATCTTGAATAGATTTCATTTAACATGACCCGATTCGCTTCCCTTCCTACGTGTATATATATTAATATTTAAAATATAAAATATATTGAATTAAGATTTCAAGCTTTTAATCTTGGATTAATATATCTGATACACTATCGCATCAATGTTTGATAGATTTGAGAACATGTTTCAACATTCTTTCCTACCCGTCTCGTAATTGGAGAATATGAAATGGCATGTGGGACCCAATTGAGATAAACCACTAGTAAGTAGCTATTCTTGTCGGGCTGGCGCTAGCGAGTAAGATAAGTATTAATTGGGTGTCAATTATCAGAAGAGACCCTCGTGTACCCGAATTTTGATTCGATAATTCAGCGGGCCATGCGGGGCCCAAGTACGGAATACACAGTGGTTAGAGACCGCTTGTTTGCCTATGCTTCCTCCTTGGGAAGAGTGCGAGACGCCGGAAAGAACCCGAGAAAAGCTAGACGCCATTTTACCTTTGCGCCTTCCCATCCTGCTATCTGAGCTCCAATTCATCGTCGATCGCAGAACAAGTGTTGGCTTCTATCCCCAATCCATCGATATGAACAACGAATAGTAAGATCGCGCTCCGTTCGCTCCTCGATTGTGCATTGTTCGTCGTTTTCTCCCCTGTTCTAATTGTTCTTGGGTTTCTTGGTGTGATCGTTTCCATCTGTTTCCCCAAAGCGATTACCTCTTCAAGCTCCTCTTGATCGGGGATTCCTCGGTCGGGAAGTCATGTCTTCTCATCAGATTCGCGGTGAGTTTTAGACTGGATGTTTCCCTACCATTAGAAATCTAGGGTTCATTGTTGCAATATGGTTGATGTTCTTTGTTGTTTTCAAAAGATTTGGTTTTTTTTGTTCATGCTGATGAGCTTTTGGTATTTCTTTTCAGGATGATTCGTACGTTGATAGCTACATCAGCACCATTGGTGTTGATTTCGTAAGTTGCTCGTGTATCTTCTGGAAAACTTGCATCAAAATATGTTTTTTTATGTTATTTTTTTGGTGGTCGTTTGCTCAATTGTCTTTCTTTGCAGAAAATTCGTACTGTGGAACTGGATGGAAAGACAATTAAGCTGCAAATTGTATGTCTCATCAAAATAATTTAATAATTTTCATTATTTTCTTCAATAGAGGAAGTTGGATTTTGTTTTTTCATTCGATCGCCTGTTTGAAAAAGATAGGTGTTTTTTAAATTTTGGAAGTTTGAAGAATGAGTTGTTGGATACTTTATGCCATCATATATTTGGGTAAAAACCAATACACTAGGTGGGGATTTGCCATCTGAAATCCCTGTGAACTATTGATTTTCTAAGTTGTAAGGCTGTTATTTAAGTGCAATGGCATTATACTATTTCTCCATATATTGCATGAGCATCCTTGGTAAAATGCCATTAAACATGCGGACCGCATGACTTTAGCTTGTTATGCACAGACTCTGTTTGGTGACTCGTGTTTGCCGTTTTAGTGAGAGACTGATGAATTCTGATTCTTACTTTGTCAGTCATATACTTTAGTAACACATTAGAGTTGAGTTCATTTTTCATCATGTCAACTATGAGTTCTGGTGGATGTTGGAGGTTTCAACTTCTAATGGTTCCCAGTTTTAAGGTTGCAAACTTTAACTGTGTGTTAAACCTGCAGTTAATTTCTCTCTCGATTTGGCCTATGCGATTATTAAGAAGTCGAAGAATATCATTATGAGTCATTATACAACTTTTCTAATCCTAACAGATTAACGGTGGCTTTGGAAATAGTTATCTTTGTTGCATGTCAGCCTATAACATTAGAAAAGAGACCTAAGCTCTGAGAACATGAGTTACAATGCTTCTATTGTTGATTCACCTGGAGTGTAAATTGTTTTGTGTTATATGTGGTGATCTGATATGTGTAATCAGCATGGACTTTTAAGCACAACTTGGAAGGATAACCTTTGTTATTCTCGCACACTTTCGTGCCATAACTGTACGCAGAACTGTGATCAGTCTGGTTCTAAATTACCTTAACCAATAGAAGAACTAGTATGTTATTTTTTGTTATAGTCTAGTACAATCATTTTGAGGCAATGATCTTGTTTGCTTGAAGTGGGATACAGCAGGACAGGAACGGTTCAGGACCATAACCAGCAGTTATTACCGTGGAGCACATGGGATCATTGTAAGAGCTTTCTTCTAATATAGTTGCTATTCTGTTTATTGTAGTAATGCCTTTCTGTTTATTTGTGTTTGCTTCAGATATTTAAATGGTTTCTTATAATTATTTTTTTATTAAATAAAATTTCTCTATAATGAATTCCCTTCCGTCATGGGAAACTGAGCATGGAACTAAAACATTAAGGCAATTTAGGCACTTTCAGTTTAGAATAGCAAAAGTTTTGCCCATTATGTGTGGAAAGTTCATTGGTCATTTCCTTTTGCAGCCATTATAGGACACTATGACTCTTGCCTATGCTAGAGTTGGTTCAATAAGGTACCAGGATTATCCGCCAGAGTTTGCATAATCTATCAAACTCAGAAATGCATAGGAAGTGGTTATGGCACTTAGGGTTATCTGGTTAATCAAAATAAAGTACTTCTTAGCTTTGAAATTTTAACCGATTCTTGTGAGTTCTTAGATCTTAGAGATAATGTTTTAATTACTGCTGATGCCTTAAGAGGCCTTTTCCAGATTGTTTATGACATTACAGAGATGGAAAGTTTCAACAATATCAAGCAGTGGCTAAGTGAGATTGACAGATATGCTAGTGACAGTGTGTGCAAGCTTCTTGTTGGAAACAAATGTGATTTGGTTGAGGACAGAGTTGTGGAAACTGAAAAGGCAAAGGTAATGATATCTACTATCTCCAACAAACAAGTGTTCTCCTTCTGAGTTTGGATTATTGCATCATTGCAGTGGCTGAGCTGCTGAAAACCAAAATGAAAAATAAAACAACCGTACAATGATAATGTGACTTTATAAGCAAGTGTTCATGAGATTGCTTGGTATGTGCAATTCAGCTTACATCTCCTGGTGATCTCTTGGTTAAAGAACGTCAGGGGCAGTAAAAGTTGCTTGATAAGATAACCAACATGTTTAGACCTGGATGGCTTACTGTTTTCCATGGTCTAATGCAGGCATTTGCTGATTCACTTGGTATTCCTTTCATTGAGACGAGTGCAAAGGATTCAATCAACGTGGAGAAAGCTTTCTTAACCATGTGCGCTGAAATTAAGAAAAGGTAGTATAACTGAGCCTTGATTCATCTTTATCAAATGCATGTCTTCTTCCACATCAATCTGTTGGCTGCTTTACCTTACCACAAGTTTGGGCTTTTCTAATTCTCCAAGTTTCATTCTGGTTGTAGAAATTGGTCCAAATGTTTGGTCTTCCATTCCATAGAACATCAAACAGTTTAAGCATTCTTCTCAAGAAAGAAGCATATTTTTTCCGATTTCTCGAACAAGAATCATGAGGCGAGAGTTTTTTAGCTCTTACATTTGCTTGTCCCCTTGCAGAATGGGAAACCAACACACTGCAGATACCAAACCTACCACTGTTCAGATGAAGGGTCAACCCATTGAGCAGAAGAGCAGCTGTTGCAGTTAAATCCAGTTTTCGTGGCATTTTTCATTTTATATGGACAATTAATTCAGTATACTTAATCAGCACATTAAATGTTTGGAGATTCTAAATGAATTGTAGCTTGTCTACACATAAGACCTCACTTCTTTTCCGAAGCCTCTAATCCATTACAGAATGTTCAAGCTTGTTTTTAGTGTCGATAATGCATCATGACAACGGCATCACAAAGAATTATTGCTCAAGATTCAAAGTCAACTCAGTTTGAGATAGTCTCAGGCCGAAGGCTCAAGAAATGGGTAATCTGTGTACCCCTCCACTGGATCAGAAGTATAGAAGGTGAGCCTGTTATACCCGTTCAGAGGCGCGTCGAGCTCGAACCTCCTCGGCAAGTCGGGGTTGGAGATGAAGAGGCGACCATAAGCCACCAGATCCGTGTAGCCCTCCGCCACCACTTTGTTGCCTTCCTCACGGTCGTATCCGCCGACAGCGATGAAGGTTCCCTTGAAAGCTCTCCTCATCGGCAGAAGCCGGTGGGGGATTTGGCGCCTGCCTTCCACAATGGACATCCTCGGCTCCACCATATGCAAGTAGAGAAGGCCATGCTTGTTGATCTGGTGGACGAGGTAGAGCCCCGAAACCTCAGGGTCGGAGTCCCAGCAACCGTGGTAGTCTGCAAAGGGCGACAGGCGTAACCCCACTCGCTCAGCTCCGATCTCGTCGACGACGGCCTCCACCACCTCCAAAGCAAACCGGCAGCGCTTCTCCAAGCTCCCACCGTATTCGTCCGTCCGGTCGTTGACGCTATCTTTCAGGAACTGGTCGATGAGGTATCCATGCGCTCCGTGGATCTCCACTCCGTCGAAACCTGTTCGATGCATCGACGACAATGAGTTAATGCACGCATGAAGACTATCCGAAGTACATGGTTCGAAGTTACCAGCTTCGATGGCATTCCTTGCAGCGTTTCTGAAATCATCCACAACGCGAGGGATCTCATCCGTTCGTAATCGCCTGGGAACAGTGAACTTCTCGTCGGGTTCATCTTCAAGCAGCAAGCCGGAGTTCACCGGCTTGTCGGTGCAGGAGATGGGAGCTTGTCCATTGGGCTGATACCCTGAGAACACACACCTCAACGATCAAACACAAGAGACGAATACTCCTGAGTTCATCACATGCGTGCTGCTTACCAGTGTTGGAGACCCTGCCAGTGTGCCAGAGCTGGCAGAAGAAGATCCCGCCCTTGGCATGCACGGCATCCACGATCGGCTTCCATGCCTCCACATGCTCCTTCGTCCATATGCCAGGCGTGTGGGGGTACCTATCCATCCAAAGCAGATAAAGATCACAGCGATGGAACATGTTTTCCGTAGGTGACAGGGATGATGTTTACCCTCGACCAGTGTCTGAGACGCAAGCGGCTTCACTGATCAGAAGGCCACCAGTCGTGGTTCTCTGGGAGTAGTATAAGACAGCATGTGGTTGGGGGACATTGCCATAGGATCTTGATCTTGTTAATGGTGCCAACACAATTCTGTGATCAAGTGAAGACCAAGACAAATTAAAATGATAACAAACACCCAAATATTACAACTTCAGATTTTTTTTTCTTTTGTTTGGAGATTCCCTTAGTCCACACAATTATTGAAAATAATAAAATATAAATTTACAAAATATAACCCATTAATTATCAATCATATTCTTATTTTTCACCTCTTAATTATCATTACTTCATGAAACTTATTTTTTGTAAAGGTTTGGAATTTGATATCTCTATGATGATGCAAATTGATGTAAAGGATAATATTTTTTAAATTATTATATAAATATTCAGAATATCATCTTTCGGGCCTATAACCCAATGCCTTAAGACCTAAAAACATTCGTCACTAATGTAAAAATATTTCTATTTTTAAATCGTATCATTTGATTATTATTATTTTGTTACTTTATATCTCCGATGATAAAGATGTTTCGATGATTAGGATAAGGAAAAGAAGTGAATAAGAAGAAAGGGGGGAAAGAAAAAAAATATAAAAATATACTGGTTATGTACAACGAGATGAAAGAATTTGTTGAAATTAAATAATAAATTAATAATATTTATTTTCATTTATAGAAGAATATCTTAGAAATATTAAAAATTCATTGTAGATAATAAAAAGGATTACCAATAGATTTTTTTAAAACTTCTCAAATAATCTAAAAAATTATTGTTTGATTATATGATCACATCTAATTATGTAACACATATTATATGTCTGATTGGATTTTAATTATGATTATCGACTAATTAAAAGAAAGTCCACTTATGATAGCATTCCTTAGAAGAAGATCTTGATATAAGAGACTCTTTTAATTATTATCCTATACCTTTTGCTCTCATATATAAAAGGATAAGACGTTATAGGGATGAAACACAAAAAATTGATATTATAGATTTATTTTTAATCTCTATTAGTCTATGTTCTATTGCTTATAGTAGTCGTATAAAAAATAAGAAGAGAGAAAAAAGTGTATTTAGTTCTTATTACGTATTGATATCACTATACCTTTCGGAACGATAGTGCATTTGTAAATTAAATAAAGATTTTCTGAATCATATCGAAATATACACAATCATAATATTCATTAATCATTATTTGATTTTATTTCTGGTATTAAGATTTTTTACATAACAAAAGCATAATTATAGTTTTTTTGCTTACAATTAGTTTCAGAGCTATGTTTTAAAATCAAATACCTTATATCATAAAAGTATGCAGGATATATTTTATATTTAGATCTATTTATTAGCATCCTATGCTTATGAAAGGGTGTTATTCGATTATAATTGTACAATGCTTGAATGATTCATTTTATGTTGTTGGTCAACTTTCTTATATCATTCGTCTTTGTCACCTATTTATGGGTGATTTGGGGTTCTCATGTTTGATCGATGAATTACCATCGGTAGCTTACTATCGATGACAACATTGTTAAAGGCGACGATCTCTAGTGTTGTTGGCCTAATCATGGGCAAGGATTACGTATAGGTGCTATTGTGGGCAACGAGAGGGTGCGATAGCCGACAATGGTTGCATGCATTACTTTGTATGTGTAATAGCCCAAGTGTCACTACGACAGCCTACCTTGGTCATAAGTAGTAGCCACACACGTAGTGGTGTCGGTGACTATGGCGATTGCGATAATGGCATTGCCTTAGATCGACACTATATTATTGCCTTTGACTAGCGATTGCAATAATGCAATTGTAACGATGTTAGCTAGTCGCAACCAACATCAATTAAACACCGAAGTCATAGTTCCCAATTAAACACCTAATTGTAATTGCTAATCATAGGTGCTTTGTAAGCTAATCACGTAAGTGATGGCACATATGACACATTGTGTAGTTTTTTTGATGTATTATAATTATTAGCATTTTCTTACTTAAGTGATGGCACATATGACACATCGTGATTGCATGTTGCATATATTATAATATCCATGAGTTTGTGCAATGAGAATTGGATCATGATGAAATTATGATAATGCGATCGATTTGTCTTTAAACACGGATCCTAAATAATCTCGGTCATAAGTTAATCGAAATGGACATCAAGATAATCGGATAGATCGGTGTACTGTATACCCATCCATATGATTGAGGCGATTGGTCTCATATTTGCTTGTGTGGGGATACTAGGGGTACAGTGCACATGCTCATTGGAAAATGAGTTCACTGATTGATCTACTTATGAAATGTTGGATGGTTAATAATACCTTATTATCAGATAGTGATTCTGTAGTCCTAATTATTTAGCGAGTCCTTAGGCTTGAGACAATAAGGATGTCTTGTTGGTGTACTTCATTCTTTGACACCAGACTTATAGGTTTGGAAATTTCAGATCTAGCACAACTAGTTATTGGAAATGATGACTAACCTTACGAAAGCAATTGAGTATCAACAAATAATCATTCACTTTCAGTGTCATGAGAGGAATATCTTATGTATTCTTGTTTAGGCAAATCCTTGACCAAGGTCATTCGAATTGAGAGAGAAGGATTTCTCTGAGAGAATCCGATTATAGCGAGACTCAAGTAGATTCTATATTGGGTATGACAGCACCCATCATATCGTTTAGAGACTATAATGTAGTGGCCTAGTACGTCTGTAGTCGATGAGTCAATAATTCACTGAGTTAAAAGGAGTTTTAATAGATACGACTCACAGCTAGCCCAATATTGAGCCTAAAGGGTCACACACGTATGATAGGTATTACGATGAGTAGATGTTTGGACATGAAATATCCACTAGAGCCCTATCTTATTGGATAGAGATACACTAATCCAAGAGGTTTGGATAAATATTCAATATCTAATATGGTAGGATCCATTAGAGTTAAGTTGATAAAGACCTCTATAAATAGCAGGGAACCAAAAGAGCATATGCTAGACCCTTTTTGGCTACCACCTCAAATTCTCCTCCCTCCCTCTCATCCTCGATCAACAACCCCATTTAAGGTATTTGGACAACAAGAAGGGTTGGTCCATTCTTAATCACGTGGTGTACGTAGAGAGGAAGATCGGCAATGATTTAAGGAGCATCTTCGCCGCATCTATTATGTGGATCACTACCAGAGAGGAGGGCATTGACCTACTTCATCCATTTCTACGGATCTGAATTTTTTTATGGATATACAATCTTTGTATGTAACAAATCTTACTTGATATATGTGATTTTTTATTTTATATTTTGTTTTACGCACTAATCTTCGCACGATGATAAGAACTTTTTTCTATAAAAAATATGAGATTTTACTTTTTCTGTTCTTCCGCTGCTCATGTGATGCTCTGTCTAGGTTTCCCAACATATATATATATATATGTATGTATATATATATATATATGTATGTATATATATATATATGTATGTATATATATATATATATATGTATGTATATATATATATATGTATGTATATATATATATATATGTATGTATATATATATATATGTATGTATATATATATATATGTATGTATATATATATATGTATGTATATATATATATATGTATGTATATATATATATATGTATGTATGTATATATATATATATATGTATGTATATATATATATATATATATGTATGTATATATATATATATATATGTATGTATATATATATATATATATATATATATATATATATATATATATATATATATATATATATATATATATATATATATATGTCAAAGAAACATAAAGGGTGAAGTGGGATCATAACATTGCATTGTCCATCCATTTTTGCATAACCATTCATAATCTCCCACGTTTGGGAGCTCATGATCGATAAGAGTATCACAAGCTCTACACATATCTCTCTTTCTTATTATTAGTAAAAATTCATATTATCTCATAAATGCCATAGTATAAAAGGACATTGTAAAACTTAATTAAGAGATACAAAATTTAAAACAACCATGTAAGACTCAATTGAGAGAAGAATTTTAGTTGAAATCAAGTTCAAAAATGTAAAAATAAAAATAGGTAAATTTAAAAATAAATATGTACAAGTAGAATCTCTGAGATACATTATACAACATATTTAGATAATCAATCATACTCTAATTTACTGAAAAAAAGATATCATTTGAAAGATATATAAGTCTACTTTATGATCAAGTAATTTTTGTACAAATTGGAGTTGTCCACATAAAGTTATAAGAGATTTAGTCTAAAGTGATCAGAAAATATTATCTCTATTTTATAAAATCTAATTAATCAAAAGAAATAAACCTTTAGGTAGGCATTTGCATTCCACATATAAGAGTTTAGTTTCTAAAGAATTAAGTTTTGTCTAAATCAAAATATTATAATTAAAACAAAGCAAATAGATCAGAATTCTTAAAATTTTTATATTAGCAATTTTGTAGCTCAAATAGGGTTAATGCCATTAGAAAAGATAAGACTATATAAATTTCTCATAAATGAGAAAAAATTAATGATAGAAATCTCTATAGGATGGGTTAGTACACTTGTCTTAGAATAATTTAATTCCAAAGAATTGATCCAAAACCTAGCAACATTTCTTCTCCTTCAATTTTCTCTTCTCTAAGTCAAAGATGGGTTGCAACAAGGTTCTCATTTGATAAGTTATCTACTCTAATTTACTTAGGTTTAATCAATATAAAGATAATAAAATGGTAAGCATGAATAAAAAGAGTATAAGTGTCATCAATATAACAAGTACAAGTGGCACATTCCTTAAATTAGCTAGTGACACACGTTTCTATATTTTATTTTTTAACTTAATATAAATATTTCACAAATCACATTCAATTTTTAGGATTCATAATTAAGTCTCTTTCAATATAAAATTATTTAATAAAAAGATTAAATAATTCTCATATTAAAATAATAAAAAATATAGGCATCGTAAATAATTCAAAAAATGAATGATATTATAGTTATCACTCTTGAGATGCATATAAATGAATTCGAGAGATAATGAGTTAGAAAAATTAAAATTATTAGATTTGGAAGAGGAGAATTTTATAACAAATATGCTGAGTCAAATCAGAATCCTAAGCTACCAGACCTACAAGCTTTCATAACAACAAGAGCACTTCTAGAAACTTTCATAACTCCACCTTCAGCTATCTATTTACACCCAAGGGCCTCTAGGGTGGAAAACAAATCTCTATTAGGACACATGTGATAAGAACAATCTGAATCTAAAATCCATTCATTTTTAGACCTCGTCTTGTCATTAGTAACAAAGAAAATATTTCCATCATTCTCATTAGCTATTACACTAGCTTCAGCGGATTAAGTAGTTTTCTCAACAAATTTTTTCTTTTGCTTTAATTTATTTTTCAATTTAAAACAATCAGCCTTAATGTGCCCCATTTTTTGACAATATCTGCACTCCAAATTTCTATGTCTGGATTTATATCTAGATTTAGATCTACTACTATCAAATTCCCTTTTATCTGTTCTCCCCCTAACAATCAGACCTTTAGCCTAATTCTCTCTACTTTCGCCAGTAATATCCCTATCTATCTGCTCCTTAGATTTTAGTGCAGATTTAATTTCCTGATACGAAATTATTTCTTTTCCATAAATCATAGTATCACGGAAATGCTTAAAAGATTGGGGAAGAGAACACAAAAGTAATAGAGCTTTATCCTCATCATCAATTTTTGCATCTATATTCTCCAAATCCATAACCAAGGAATCAAATTTATCAAGATGTGAGAGTACAGATATACCTTTAGTCATCTGAAGCATATGCAAACTCTGCTTCAAGTAGAGACGATTCTCCACTGTCCTCTTCATATACAAGGCTTTAAGCTTGTCCAACATACTCTTAGCCGTAGTCTTCGTAGCTACCTCCCGTAAAACCTCGTCAGAGAGATTTAGAATAATACTGGATCGGGCCTTCTTATCCATACCCGTAAGATCTTCCTTTGACGAACTATCTGAAATGTTCTCAGTTCTTTGTAGTGCCAAATCAACTCTGTCTTAAATCAGAATGGCCTCCATCTTGAGTTGCCACATGCCGAAGTTGACATTTCTATCGAATTTCTCGATAACAATCTTTGTTATTGTCATCGTTTCCAAAAGATCCAGAAACCAGGCTCTGATACCAGTTTATTAGAGCTAGCCCTAGGAAATTTACCAAAGGGTAATTTTGGCAACCCAACAAAGACAATAAAGCAAAAAGATAAAAGCGACAAGAACACCAGATTTACGTGGTTCGGTCAATTAACCTTGACCTACATCCACGGACGAAAGAGGAGCAAATCACTACTATAAAAGAGACTATTACAAATGCCTTAAGAAGATGTTCCTAGGCCATAAAACACCCAAAAATACTAAACAAGAAAAAACCCAAAGTATAAGCCCAAACTATTTAACTGAGTGTGGATCTAAGCCCAAAGCAAACACTTAGGTTTTTCTTGTGGTGCCTCTTGTGGTGTATCTGACTTCAAAGCCCAAGCCCTTATTTATAGTTCCAATAGGAGATAACAAGTTTGGTTTTCCTGATGTGGGATTATGGGACTTGCCAAACTAACAAATCTCCATCTTGACATGTCCCAACAAAACTTGCTCCACCTTCTTCATAAAAGCCCCAACGGGCAATCACCAACAATGAACACTAACCAAGTCCAAGCACTGCTTGAACTTGTAAACCGGAAGAGGCTTCGTAAGCATATCAGCTGGATTGTCCTTCGTATGAATTTTCTGAACAAGAACTTTTCCCTCAGCAATAGTATCACATTTGCATCCAACAATTTTCTTACCCGAAGGCGGCTTCACAAGATCCCAAATTCTATTCTGATGGAGAGATTCTATTTCTTCATTCTTCGCAATCAAACACTTAGCGGAATTATCATAAGAAACTGCATCTGAGTAGGTAGTAGGCTCACCAACTTCACTTGTTTCTTCTGCAACATACAAAGCATATGCAACAAAATTTGCATATCTTTGTGGTGGTTGAATATCTCTCCGTGGTCTATCCTTGGATATGGAATATTGCTCTTCCTTTGGATTATCTGCGTCAGTAGACTCGGGACCACCTATTGGCATTCTTTGAGTAGAAGAGTTTGACTTAAAAGAATCTGAACTACCAATCTCAAGCTCCACCTACTTCTGCGCACTGTCATTTGTACTACTAGTAGAATCTTCTTTTAAAGAAAACATAGACAATTCATAAAAAGTAACATATCTACTGATTACAAATTTTGAGGATTTGGAATCAGAACACCATAATCTGTATCCTTTCATCCCAGAAGCATACCCAAGGAAAATGCATTTTTTAGCTCGAGGCTCTAATTTTCTTTCATTTACATGCATGTATGCTGGATACCCAAAAATTTTTAAATCAGAGTAATCAGCAGGAGTACCTGACCAAACTTCCTCCGGAGTTTTAAAGTTAAGTGTTGCAGAAGGAGCGCGGTTGACAACGTAACAGGCCATATTAATCGTCTCTGCCCAAAAGTCCTTTGTCAACCTTGCATTTGAGATCATACACCTTGCTCTCTCCAAAAGTGTTCTGTTCATACGTTCGACCACACCATTTTGTTGAGGCGTCATCCTAACAGTGCGATGCCGAACGATTCCTTTATTTTTGCATAATTCATTAAAATCATGTTCACAAAATTCCATGTCATTATTTGTTCGAAGTCGCTTAATATGTTTGCCTATTTGCTTATCAATCAAAGCCTTCCATTATTTAAAGGTTAGAAAAATATCATTTTTATGCTTCAGAAAATAAACCTAAACTTTCCTGGAATAATCGTCCATGAAAGTCAACATATACCTGGCACCACCCTTAGACTGAACATGAGCTGGACCCCAAAGGTCTGAATGAATATAGTCAAGAGTACCTTTCGTTTTGTGAACTGCCGAAGAATTGAAGCTGACTCTTTTCTGCTTTCCAAAAATGTAGTGTTCACAAAAATCCAGTGGCCTAGTACTCTGTCCACAAAGTAGACCTCTTTTGCTCAATATGCTCAAACCTTTTTCGCTCATATGACTCAAACGCATATGTCATAATTTGGTGATGTCAGAATCAGACAATGATGATGACGAGACTACAACTGAGCCTGTGACAATAGTTCCCTACAAAATATATAAGCTACCAGACCTACAAGCTTTCATAACAACAAGAGCACTTCTAGAAACTTTCATAACTCCACCTTCAGTTGTGTATTTATACTCAAGGGCCCCTAGGGTACCTAAAGAGATGAGATTCTTTTTTAAATCAAGAACATGTCTAACATTAGTGAGCGTCCTCACAATACCATCATGCATTTTAATTCGAATTATTCCTCTACCAACAACATCACATGTTGTATTATTACACATCAAAACAATTCCACCATTACAATATTCATATGTGGAAAACAAATCTCTATTAGGACACATGTGATAAGAACAATCTGAATTTAAAATCCATTCATTTTTAGACATCGTCCTGTCATCAGTAGCAAAGAAAATATTTTCATCATTCTCATTAGCTGCTACACTAGCTTCAGCGGATTCAGTAGTTTTCTCAATAATTTTTTCTTTTTGCTTTAATTTATTTTTTAATTTAAAATAATCAGCCTTAATGTGTCCCATTTTATGACAATATCTGCACTCCAAATTTCTATGTCTGGATTTATATCTAGATTTAGATCTACTACTGTCAAATTCACTTTTATCTGTTCTCCCTCTAACAATCAGACAGCCTGATTCTCTCTACTTTCCCTAGTGATATCCCTATCTATCTGCTCCTTAGATTTTAGTGCAGATTTAATTTCCTGATACGAAATTGTTACTTTTCATAAATCATAGTATCACGGAAATGCTTAAAAGATTAGGGAAGAGAACACAAAAGTAATAGGGTTTTATCCCCATCATCAATTTTTGCATCTATATTCTCCAAATCCATAACCAAAGAATCAAATTTATCAAGATGTGAAAGTATAGATGTACCTTCAGTCATCTGAAGCATATGCAAACTCTGCTTCAAGTAGAGACGATTCTTCACTGTCCTCTTCATATACAAGGCTTTAAGCTTGTCTAACATACTCTTAGCCGTAGTCTCCGTAGCTACCTCCCGTAAAGCCTCGTCAGAGAGATTTAGAATAATATTGTATCGGGCGTTTTTATCCATACCAGCAAGATCTTCCTTTGACGTACCATCTGGAATGTTCTCAACTCCCTGTAGTGTCAAATCAACTACGTCTTGAATCAGAATGACTTCAATCTTGAGTTGCCACATGCCGAATTTGACATTTCTGTCGAATTTCTCGACAACAATCTTTGTTATTGTCATCGTTGCCAAAAGATCCCAAAACCAGGCTCTGATACCAGTTTGTTAGAGCTAGCCCTACGAAATTTACCAAAGGGTAATTTTGGCAACCCAACAAAGACAATAAAGTGAAAAGATAAAAGCGACAAGAACACCAGATTTACATGGTTCGGTCAATTAACCTTGACCTACATCCACGGATGAAAGAGGAGCAAATCACTACTATAAAAGAGACTATTACAAATGCCTTAGAAGATGGTCCTAGGCTATAAAACATCCGAAAATACTAAACAAGAAAAAACCCAAAGTATAAACTCAAACTATTTAACTGAGTGTGGACTTAAACCCAAAGCAAACACTTAAGTTTTTTTTATGGTGCCTCTTGTGGTGTATCTGACTTCAAAGCCCAAGCCTTTATTTATAGTTCAAATAGAAGATAACAAGTCTGGTTTTCTCGATGTGGGACTATGAGACTTGCCAAACTAACAGCTTATTCCTCTATGATAGCATTGCTATAACTTTTTCCATTGCTACAGCTTTCTTCTCTATTGTAGTCGTTGTCGTCGCAGCCACAACAATAGCAAAAGTTCCGTCAATAAGTCTCAAAACTATGAGAATAAAAAATAAAAAAATTGATACTTGGATTCATCAACTAGTTCCAAAAGTTCTTGGTATTTCCATGAACAATATTGACCGACGAATTTGAAACAAATTAAAGAGAACACAACACATAAACCAAAATCAACCAGCAAATCCAAACACGAGATCAACAGAGTTTACAGATAGAAGAAGTCATGTCTACGTCCCTAAATTACCTGTGAGATAAATGGAACTTTCCCATCTTGTGAGGAGTCAGAAGAGGATAAGTGGGAGCGGCCATTTCTGCAACTGCTGAGAACTGAGATGGTGGATGCAGCACCAATGTCAACTCCAGAGAGAGAGAGAGACGAAGAGGACTGGTGGTTCTCGATAAACAATGGTTTTCTTGACGTGTCCGAGAGAGAGCAATTGCTGAGAACTGAGATGGTGGATGCAGCACCAAAGTCAACTCCAGAGAGAGAGAGAGAGAGAGAGAGACGAAGAGGCTTGGTGGTTCTCGATAAACAATGGTTTTCTTGACGTGTCCGAGAGAGAGAGACGGAGAGGACTGGTGGTTCTCCATAAACAATGGTTTTCTTGACGTGTACGTTTATGATCGGACCAAACAAATCAATATGGACCGTCCGCATCTTCTTAATCGCAGCCGAACCAATGGAGTCAAAAATTTTCTAGAAGACACATTGCACCGGAGCCTGTTCGCCTTATTGGATCCACGATCCATCCCCGACTCCGCTAAAGAAACGCAAGATTTGGTATTCGGGTTTGTATATATTGGGTCGAAGGATCGGTTCATATCTGAGTACCCGAATCTCGAGAAGGCTTCGGATGTGGGTTTCGGTTATCAGATCCATTTAACATCCATCCTCTTTTCTTGCTCGACGAGTCTCGACGCATCCAACCGTAGGCTATCACATCTCTCTTAGGCATTCTGCCGAACACCTGTTCCGCGTGGAGCAAGCGGCCGCACTTGGACTAGTACCTGAGCAATCCGGTCGGAAGCGAGAGTCAATGTAAAGATTTGGCAATGGATGGCACGGGCGACACTGGAAGCGTCGGGAGAGAGCAGCGGAGCAGAAGCGCGAAAGTGGCCGTGTCGGGAAGGACGCCTTCGCTGGCCATCGCGCGTTAAACGTCCATCGAACTTGACTCCGGTATTCTTGCTTTGTGTTTTCTGGTTATCATAGTTAATCCTGCACACTTAACTCAATAATATGGATTAGATCAATTAACCCATCAATTGATTTTATCATCAAAATCCAAGATTCAACAATCTCCCCCTTTTTGATGATGACAATCAATTGATGACGATGTTAAACATAACTCCCCCTATCTATATGCCATATTATGAGAAGGTAAAAACACTTGAATTCTATCCCATTGAATTCAAGCATAAACCGATAAGTTCTAACCGTAGAACTTATCGTTATTCTCATTGAGTATAAGTAAATGTGAAATTTCGATGAAAATCATTTTCAAGTCGAATGATAAGAGACAATTTTTACTATGACAGGAGATAAAGATTTTCAACAGCGAACCAGGCGGTTCCATAGGGACGAGGACGAGCGAGGCGCGAGAAGCGGACGACGCGGGGTGTGATTGGGAGAGCGCGCGGTGGTGGTCGGATTTAAACACGAAACCCGTTATGCACCGGCTAAACCCGACCCGACCGGGTCGGATTTAAACCCGAAACCCGTTATGCACTGGCTAAACCCGAGCCGACCGGGTCGGATTTGCGAATCTGTCCATTGATATATGATGGATGGTATGTGGCTTCAAACAATCTGACGGATACGTGAATCATAATCCATTGACGCTCGGGGATGGACGATTTTGATTGGCGGTCCGTCAATTATTGATCGACTAATCTTCACATGCAGACAATTCTTCTTTGTTTTGGAGCATGACAGACAGGCAGTGGTCCATGCATTGATGATTGACCAATCTAGATTGCAATTTTATCCTTTAGATGTATCTTAAATTATTTGTGTTTATTGATCCGATATGTTTGTTAGTTTTTTTAGTGAATCCAACCGACTTTTATTTAAGGTGTCATGGTTCGAAATTAACTTTTATTATTATTATTATAGTCCATCAAATATTACTTTTTTTTTATGATGTTTAAATTAGAAATTAAAAAAAATATATAAGATTTTGAGGGTTTATCCTATTTAGAATCTTTTTTATAAAAAGATATTAATAACCATCGAGATTAAGTAAAAATAATTTCATAAGCTTATCAATCATTAGTCGAATTGATTGACGTTACGATTAATGTCACGTGTCATATCGATCATATGAGTATTTAGATGAAATATTGTATTATTCATGTGATCCAAAAAGAGAAGAAAAACTAAATATAATCAAGAATAAAGGAAAAATACTATCCTTGTATAGATATAGACAGGAGATTAATCTAAATATATAGTAGATCACAACCTGCTCCTCATACAATGAGTGATTTTTATTGTGATTTATATACTTGTCATGAAAACCTCATGGTCATTTACTTTGAGACAGACCTGTAGCTGAAGCAATATCCATCCTCTCTCATCCTTTGGTCTCCTAAAGTGGCAAACTTCTTCTTCTTCTTCTTCTTCTTCTTCTAGAGAGCGAGAGAGAGAGAGAGAGAGAGAGAGAGAGAGAGAGAGAGGTGTGTAATCATCTGTACCCGTATGTTAATTTTGTTGCTGTTGCAGCCAACTGCAATGATCGCTATCTCTTAGCCTTCCTCACACTGTACACGCTTCGAAGCCTTTTGTACTTTGGATGAGACGTGGCGCTGTCGAAGTGTTTCGGCATTCCGATGGATGGAACGGAAGCAACTCGAGATGTTGCCAACAGTGATCTGCTGCAAAAGTTGCAGACATTCCCTTCAGCTTTTACTTCCTTTCTGCGAGGTTTTGTTCTTCTTATTCTTTTTCCCTGTAAACAATGTATTGATCGGAAAGATAGTCCAATTCATATGACCAAAGGTGTGTTTGGCTGACCCAAATTTTACTGTTTTCTGTAACATTTATTTCTTCTCCACATTTATATTTTTTCTTACTCATCCAAACGACAGTTTTGGTTTAGATGGTGTCGATTTAAAATGCAATTTCTTTGATCTTCATTCGAACCCTATATATGAATGTCTAATAACTAAAAAAAATGAAGTAAATAAGACATTTACTAGAGAAAATAAGGCATGTGTTGATTGCATTCAAAAAAAGTAACCCATAATAGTTTGGATTAATAACAAATTAAATGGATATGATATAATGGTAACAATAAAATATCAAAATTGGTCCAAGGAAAAAAAAAACAGACATAATTAAATAATATAATATAATAAACAAATAAATAAGAAAAATACAAAATAAAAACTGTAACATTATCACCCTTAGAACTAAACTTATAGTTTTAGTTAAGCTTGCATGAAGAATTTATTTTAAGAAAGTGATTTATGATTGCAGTCATTGCATTGCCATTCCTGGAAGCCTTCAAAGGACACTGGAACTCCATTTTTATGTTGTTTGCACAGCATAAAGTTGGGTTTGAATGATTTCATAGCAGGTCATATAGCCAATAAGAACAATGAGTAGGAATGGAGGAATAGTTTTGTCTGTCAATCCATTAAGGTGAGGTAGTGAACCAGTTGGTGGTGGGAAGATTACAATCCAAGGAAACCCAGTACACTACTTGACTCATTGCAGAGGGTGAAAAAGGAGGAAATGGGAGAGTGCTTGAGGTAGGTTTGAGCTGAAATCATGGCTTGTGGCAGAGACCTTCATGCTTGGGGAGAGAACACATAGCTTTCTTGATGAAAATAATTGCAAGCTTCTGCTATTCATGTCAGGGATTCACAATTTTTTTGTGGCTGGTGGAGGGATAGAACAATACATTTGAAATGATACTTGTGGTGACTAAAACCAAGTTCAACTTTGGTCTTTCTCATACATGTAAGCTCACAAATCCTTTATCCAAATGGTAAAGAGAAGTTCTATCGAATGTAATGCCACTCTGGTTCTTAATGGACTATGTGTACAGCAACATAAAGGCATTGTGGGATAAGAAATCTAATCTTACACATATCATATGACTGAGAACATTCCTTCAGTTCCAGGAGATAAAATGATGTGTCTTAAGAGTCATCGTAGAATTCAGCTACTGTTCTCCACCAATGTCCATTGCTGCAAGTCTCTTCCTGCATTCTCACATGGAATCAGGGTGAGGTTGACAACTCTTTTGCAGTATGTTCAAAGGTACCTGAGACCAACTTTCAAAGATTAAGTGAAACAGAGTCATCTATTTTGATGGCAAGCATGCAAGCAACTCACTCAAGGCAAGGACTTCAAATTAAATGGAATAGGACCTATGAGATATTGAATGATGACCTATTCTGAGCATTCTGGTCCACTGAATTTGAGACAAGGTTCTGTCTTTTTCCTGTACTTTTTGAATGCAGGACTTGAATGTGACCAAGGTCTTGTCATTTTAATTTGTCATGGGGGTGTTTTGGTTCTCCTTCCCTCTCACAGCAGTCTGCTGTCCCCTCTCTCTCTCTCCCTCTCTCTCCATCTGTCTTCTGTGGCATAAGCTTGATTCCTGGTACTGCAAGCGAAGCAAACATCCCATGCTTTACTTTTGTTGGGTCATAACCTTCTAAAATTCTTCTTGTGTGCCACTTTGTACTGTAAGATTTCTCCTCCCTCTTTATCTTTTGCCAGCCTTTCTGCTCCCTCACTACTGCTATAAACCACTTGCTTAGCCTCACACAGCCACAGCTTCCAAGCTCTTCTTGTGAAGCTTCTCATGAACAATACCAACAGGGAGTTCCAATTGGCCTGTTCATATCTCCTCAGTTTACAGGAGGGAAGGGTGGTGGGTTTATGTAGTCTTTTGCACTGTTCTGTATCTATGTTTTGTTTAATTCTTGTGCTGTACTCTGTGACAGAAATTGGAATTGGAAACTTAGGAGTGTGGTGGAGAAGTTTCTCTGATGCTTTAGTCTTTTAAGGTGGTTTGATCCAAACTTCTTCTTGTCCTTGTTCTTGATCTTTTGCTTTGGTGTTCAGGCCGAAGAAAGAAGAGTTAAAAGAAGGGGAAGAGAAAGCTGAAAGATTGAGAGACAATGGATCTTTCAGGTCATGAAGGAGAGATCCCAATCCCAATAAAGAACACCCATGACATCTCTTCCAGTGGACCTCCTCCTCCCCTCGCCACGGCCACCATAGTAGACTACCACCACCATCACAACCCCTATCCGTACAGCACCAAGAAAAGGTTGGGGGTGAAGTACAGGGAGTGCCTCAAGAACCACGCGGCCCCCATTGGCGGCAACGCCACCGATGGCTGTGGTGAGTTCATGCCTGGCGGCGAGGAGGGGACTCTGGAGGCCTTGAAGTGCTCAGCCTGCGGGTGTCACAGAAACTTCCACAGGAAAGAAACAGAAGGCGAGTCCTCGTGGGGCTGCTACCACCCCCTCACGGCGAGGAACGCCATGAACCAGAGAGGCCTCCTGTTATCCGGGGCAGACGCGTTCGGCCTCGTTCCACGCCCGCTGCCTCACATGATCATGCCCCCGGGGGCCATGCAGACATCCGAGTCCGACGAGATGGAGGGGGTGGGGGACGAGATGGCAAGGCCGATTCTGGTGAAGAAGAGGCTGAGGACCAAGTTCACACCGGAGCAGAAGGAGAAGATGCTGTGCTTCGCTGAGAAGGTCGGCTGGAGGCTTCAGAAGCAGGAGGAGAGTGCAGTGCAGCAACTCTGCCAGGAGATTGGAGTCAGAAGGAGAGTCCTCAAGGTGTGGATGCACAACAACAAGCACCACTTGGCCAAGAAGAGCCCTCCCCAGCTTCAATGACTCTGGCTGCTTCCTCTCTCGCCATGGCAAACTACTCTTCCCTATGACACTTGCAATTCTGAGCTTATAGTTATGATTAGCTTAAGATTCTCTCATGACAGTATCTGAGTCAGATAATAGTATGACACCACTGTCAACCCTACCATATGCTATCTTGGCGTTTAGTGGTGTTAGTTGTTAGGTTTTGTCGACATAGCCTTGTTTTTTCTTCTATTAGTTGATAATTTTGGATGAAATTAAGTTTAAGCGTATGTGAAATGGTTTGAGAAGCTCATCCGATAATAATTATTTACGTCCATCCGATATCATTTGATGTAAGGAGAAAAGGGGATATAACTCTTTTAACCCATTAAATTTAGTTTATGTATTTTAAAAAATAATTATTTATTTTATATAAATTTTATTATAAAAAAATCATAGTTATAATTATTTCGTGGCTAACTATTCAAAATGCTGCCACCGACGTTGAACTCACCTCGATGATCACTAATGCTTCTGTAGGACACCTGCGGCCCGCGGTCTC
This sequence comes from Musa acuminata AAA Group, assembly GCF_036884655.1. NCBI lineage: Eukaryota > Viridiplantae > Streptophyta > Magnoliopsida > Zingiberales > Musaceae > Musa > Musa acuminata. The sequence continues at coordinate 13,707,118 of NC_088343.1, read as the reverse complement.
GCCCGACCACCTCCTCCACCGCCTCCGAAGCTCTCCATCTCTATCGCCAAAACATTTCCTCCAAATCCAAGCCCAGCTCTTCGCCAACCCCACTCTCCGATCCCACCATCGCCTGCTCCCCGCGTTCCTCTCCCGCTTCGCCCCCTCTCACGCCCTCTCCCGCACCTCGCTCCTCCTCCGCCATTTCCCCGGCTGCGACCCCTCGTCCCTATGGAGCCACCTCGTCCGCTCCTCCGCCCACTCCGACCCCGACGCCCGTTCCGTCCTCCTCCTTTACCGCGCCATGGCCCGCGAAGGCGTCCTCCCCGACAGGGCCACCTTCGTGCTGCTGCTTCGCTTCTGCGCTGCCATTCCCGAGGCTTTCGACGTCGCCCGCGCAGTCCACTGCCAAAGTCTTATCCTGGGTCTCGCGTCTGACCGGATTCTGATGACCGGATTGCTCATCTTGTACTCCAAGTGCGGCTGCTTACGCTCTGCAGAGCAGGTGTTCGCCGGAATTTCCGAGCGAGACGTGATCGCCTGCAATGCGATGATCGCGGCGCTGAGCTGCCACGGGCGCGTGGAGGACGCGCGGAGACTCTTCGAGCAGATGCCAACCCGGAGCTCGGCGTCCTGGAACTCCATGATCACTTGCTACTGCAAGCTGAACGACCTCGACTCCGCGCGCGAGATATTCGATCGGAATCCGATCAAGGACGTCGTCTCGTGGAATGCGATGATCGATGGGTACTGCAAGATGGGGCAACTGGCGAGGGCTCGCGAACTGTTCGACCGGTTGGGGTTGGCGAAGAACTCGATGACATGGAACACTATGATCTCCGGGTATTTGCATCGCAGGGAGTTCGGCACTGCGGTTTCCATGTTCCGGTCGATGCAGATGGAGAACGTGAGGCCTACCGAGGTAACTATGGCCAGCCTGCTCTCGGCCTGCGCACACTTGGGTGCTCTCAACATGGGCAGATGGATTCACGCATACATCCGGAATCACCAATTGAAGATGGACGTTGTCTTGGGCAACGCACTCATAGATATGTACTTCAAGTGTGGATCCGTGGAAACTGCTCTCGAAGCCTTCCGTGGGATGCCTACCAGGAACATCTTCTGCTGGAATTCCGTCATTGCAGGACTGGGGATGAATGGTTATGGTGACCGAGCTGTCGCAGTGTTTCATGAGATGGAAAAGATGGAGAGGATTAAACCGGATGGAGTCACATTTGTTGGGCTCTTGTCAGCGTGCAGTCATTCAGGGTTAGTGACCGAAGGGAAGAAATATTTCTCTCAGATGCTTGATCTATATGGAGTAGAGCCCAAGATCGAACACTATGGCTGCATGGTAGACCTTCTCGGCCGGGCTGGCTTTCTCGAAGAGGTATTACATCTTTTGGAGACGATGCCTGTTCGACCTAATGCCATAGTCTGGGGAAGTCTGCTTCGTGCATGTCATATTCACAAGGACAGTGAGGTAAGCGAGAAGGTAACCCAACGCCTGATGGAATTGGATCCAAATGATGGGGCTAACTATGTCTTTCTGTCGAACATATACGCGTCTTCGAATCGTTGGGATGATGTGGAGAGATGCAGGAGTATGATGTTGAGAAGCGGGGTGCGTAAAGTGCCCGGCTGTAGTTCGATCGAGGTGAACAACATGATTCATGAGTTCTTGGTTGGTGATGAGTCGCACCCGCAGTACGAGGAGATCTATGCTTTTATGGTTGGAATTGAGAAGGAACTGAGGAAACTCGGGTATCGACCGAGTACAGATTGTGTGCACCATGACATAGAGGACGAGGAGAAGGAGAGTGCAGTGATGTATCATAGCGAGAAGATTGCAATTGCTTTTGGGATTATGAGCACGAGGGAGAAGGAGCCGATTCGAGTGGTGAAGAACCTCAGAATATGCAGTGACTGCCATGAAGCAGCCAAGCTGATAGCTAAGTTGTTCGATAGGGTGATTATAGTCAGGGATAGGAACCGGTTTCATCACTTCAAGAATGGGACGTGTTCCTGCAATGACTACTGGTGAAGATAAGTGATCGCTGTATTTAACACCACAGCTTCGAATGTAGTTGATGAACAGTTTCTCTTCAAACTTCACTCCGTAGCAAACAAATGTCACAGTTGTTTTGTTTTTGGTTATATCTAGTCCTGTCTCCAAAATTGATTATTCTTAGAGATCACGAGACAGTCTGCAGCAGTATCGTGGTACAATCATAGTTCTTTGATCTCAGGTTAAGTATGAGCTAACAAATTTAGAAGATCCAAAGAAGGTTCGCAATTCGGTTCAATTTGTGGAGAGGGAGGTTGTGAAGGCTCTAAACTTCTTTAGATTTTGCAGATATTTGGTCCCTCCTTAACCACCAATTCACTAGAAAAGAATCAATGATGATCTGCAGTATGATGGTCACGTCAAACGTGCAACAGCAGAACATATGCAGAACTTAAGGACAATATGAACCATTAAAGTTCTCACCTGGTTAATGTGTAAGGCAACACAGGGAAGGACCAACAATCCAGCCTCACCAAGTGCTCCCTGAAGCTGCTCGACAACAGCTACCAAAACAGGCAGAGTTTTCTGCGAGATGACACAAATGTGTGAATTAGTTGAATGTAAAAGAACACACTAAAGCTGGTATTGTCAAACTGAATATCCTGTCTATCCTCTAATCTGTGACAGCAATTATTCGGGTTTACACTAAGAACCAATACAAGTAACACCATCAGTCTTGATTGCATATTGATAAGAAGAAAGCTTAGTGTTTTGACATGAGATTTAAAATACAAACAGAAGCATTTGTCTAGACATAGGTGCAGGTGAAAAGGTAAGGATAACTTGATGTTCACTTAAAGCAGAAGCTCCATCCTTAGCTCCTTGCTGTACGACAGATGTATTTCATAGTTCCAGCACCATTATTTAGACCAACAATAAGCCAACTGACATTATAGTTACGGAATGTAATAACAATCACATTTTGGCTAGTGAAATTGGAAGCATTTCCACTTTTTTGTCTTTCTATATTTATGGTCATTGATACCTGCTATAACAGAAAGAGAAAAAAAGGCTTGTTGTTGTGTTTACGTGTTCATATGTTTATGCTAATATATTTCATATCCCTGTCGTACTAGCAAACATAATCTAAAAGAGATATATGTAGATAATACACATGATACAGCAGCTAGATAATGGTTATCATAAAAAGTATGATATAACTGACCTGACTAGCAACTATTATGACAGCTCGTAAATTTTCTTTCTTTGAGAAAACTGATTGGTCACCGCCAGAGACTACTGAGAGGCTTCGCACTGCAATGGTGTTGAATGCCAACAGAATGAAATGTAGGAGACTGCACAAGGGCACTGAATTTATGAGAAATAGGCAAATTTCATCAACCCATCACCTTTCATTTTCATATGTTAACCAGATGTCTTAAACTAAAATTAACTCATATATAATCATAAAACTGTTCATAATGGCTATCAAGTGCTCTGACTAGTCTAGGAGAGGCTTTTTCATCGCCCGCAGTATCAATCTAAGTGAAGGAAATTAAATACACTCACCTAACCCTCAAATTAGATTGACAGACTTCGGACGAAAGGGGCATACTTCCACTGTCAATCTACCACTTCGCATGGACTCCCCTATGAGACTGAGTTCATGTGAAGTTCCAAATTCCATGAAACAATTGAGATGCCTCTTTCAAATAGGTCAGCCATAGGCATAGAATCATTGCAAAAAAGCTGCAATTATTGCATATAAAAGATAAAGGATTTAAAGCCATTTCTGGTTTCACATACAAAGGTCTTAGACATAAAAAGGACGTACTTAGTGCATGAGGCTTCAGCCAATATGGGGTCCAGGGAGAGTATGTGTATATACTACATAGTACCTTTAAATATTTAAACAGATTGCTTCCGTGACTCGAACCCTAGTCTCCCAGATTGCAAAGGAGCAATCGTACTGTTGTACAAGGGTCTTAGACATATAAAAGAAAAATATGACTTAATGAAGTTTTAAAGGATGGATCTCCTAACCATAACCAGTGTAAAGGTGTTTCTCCTATTGACAGAATCAGATCATATGTAACAGGCTATTGTAAGGGTTGGCCCAGTGTGTGCTTGATGCTTCTAATACAAGGTTTCGGAAGGGTCAGTGTTCACAGTATTGCCCTTGCAAATTCAGAGGCTGTTTCCATAAAGCAAGCCCTTGACATCAATGACCAAGTAACCTTATCGCGATGGCAAGGATATTGTACCAAATATTCATCTACAGCCACAAAACACCACACTATTTGTGAAACATAAGTCAGTGAAGAACATACATTCCCATGCCAACTGCAATAGCAAAAATTGCTGGCTTAACTGTTAAGAGCAAAGATCTTGATCTGCTCACTTGCATCCATGGCACCTGAGGAGAAAAAAAAATTGAGGAAAGAATAACAGAAAGCATGACCATACTGTTATATGGACACTTTAGCCTTTTGTAACTAATCACCTAAATGCAAATTTCTACAAATGCATAAGCGAAAGCAGAAACATAAGCAATAGGGTTATCTCATCTTTTCTCTGTTGCTTTAATAATCATTTCTCACTTTTTTTGTCTTTTAAAGGCTACACCATCAAATATACAATGTATCTTTCGGGCTAACTATAGATTGCCTCCTGTAGTTAGTTACCTTTAGCGTTTTGGTCTCTATACTTTAAAAAATTACATTGACATCTCTGTAGTAACAAAAGTGAAACGATTAGGCTTATTTACCCTAACGACGTCAACAGAAACATTAAAATAAAGGGTAAAACAGTAATTTTAAGTTTGGTGGTAGACGACATCAATGGCAGATGGTGACACCGTTGGCAGTGGACCCCTCCCCCCTTGTCCTCGGCGTTGAGCAGCCCTCACCCTCCGCTTCCTCGACCATTTCCTCACTGCTACCCCCTTCGCCTCCCCCCTCGTCCTCCCCTTCTCGTTCTCCACCCTCACCCCCAACGTCAAGCACATTCGCCACCTTTCCCACGACAACTCTGTTGTCGCCCTCATCCACGACCATTCCTCCCTCCGCCCCGTCATCGTCTCCTGGCCCCGTTCCCTTAACAGCAACAACATCCTCGATGAGTACCTCGCCAGCAGCGGCACGATCTCCTTAAACAACGCTAGATTGTGTTGTAGCAGGTTTAGTCGCATCTCCCTCGGGATCTGCCGAGCGCCAGCCGTGATGATGCGATGTCCGAGTTCATCGTCACAGCGTATCCAGGTGCATGGGAGAAAGGCCACGACGTGCTACAGGTCCAGCATCTCCCCCTGCAACTTGTCGGTTTTGGCGTCCACTAGCGCCAGCTCGTCCATCAAGATCGTCTGGGGGATGGCCATGCCCACATTCCCGACACCGATCATGGATATCTTGTTATGACGCTGAGTCGGAGACGACGATGCCGCCTGCTGGATGGGGCGGAATAGGATCCTGTGTATGTCATAAGCGAAGTTGGGCTCCGAGAGAGATGACACCTTCTTCATCTTCTCAAGCCAAAGCTATGCATAGGATGGGAGCAAGAAAGGTGGCGAACGTGGTTGATGTCAGGCGAGAGGGTGGAGAAGGAGAAGGGGAGGACGAGGGGGAGGCAGAGGGGGTAGCGGCGAGGAAGTGGTCGAGGAGGCGGAGGGCGACGACCGCTCAATGCTAGGGACGAGGGGGGAGGGGGAGGGGTCAGCCGCCACCGACGCCAATGATGCCGCCATCCGCCATTGACATCGTCCACCACTGAACTTAAAATTACTTTTTTATCCTTTATTTTCATGTTTCCGTCGATAAAAACCGACGTCGTTAAGGTAAATGGACATAATCGTTTCACTTTCGTAATTACACGGATGCCAATGTAACTTTTTAAAGTATAGGAAACGGGACGCTAAAGATAGGTAACTACAGGGGGCAATCTGTAGTTAGCCCGTATCTTTCTCGTGTTACATACTAATTAAATTTACCCATCTTTCACATATCTAGCAAGTAAATGAATCACCTGCCTTAAGAAAGCTTCGATCACTAGATTCAACATATAAGTCTAGTTGGAATACTTAAGATTTTGCATCAGAATTTCCATCAACTCCTCCAGACTACTTAAAAGGCCCAATATTGATAGCACGGTTTTAAAGACCAATCAGTTCAGTTCGTACTATCCGGTATTTATCAGTCTGACTGGGAATTGGCACTTGAACTAGGCAATTTCACCCAATCAAGTTCGAAACTGGGTTGAGATCCTTTTCTTTTTAACTTGACAACAATAGCTGTCTTTTTTTGTTATTTTCATCGCCTGAATCCTTGTTTGAGAGAGAATACTACTATAGAACCTACTCTTTATATATGAAGAAATAGCAGCGCTTGGAAACTATTCATTGCATAGGTTCACTAGTTCTTCTGAACTTTCTTCTCATACTTCTGCTTGGTAAAAGAGACTTCCAAGGTGACTTAGAGTCCTTGGAGCTCTCATGAGAATACCACTTTAATTTTTAAATAAACCAATATAAGTTACAGTCAACAGTTTTACACTCTACTGGATGCATTCTAGTAGATACAAATATAAAACTACAAGAATTTACAAATTATAAAGACTTACTAGACCAAGAAGTATTGCGCTAATCATTGAGAAAGACCGCCGATTTCGATCTACATATTCTGCCACACCTGAAAAACAAAATACCATGACATTTTTAAGTTTTGATAAACATTCCAGTCACCCATCTTAGGTGCAGAACATAGAAACAAATAGCTTCCACGAAGCTTAAATGATTAACTACTAGCTAATGTTTATCTACCTTAATGTTCAACATTCCTTTTCAAATATTTACTAAAGCAAAATCTTATGAAGCATAGATTTAAGCAAAACACCTTCCAGGTGGGCTCACATGACAAATGGATGCGATCAGAGTCATATTGCTGTTATTAGAAATAATGAACTTAGCATTGTTGGTTTTTTTCTTTACTATGCCCAAAATGTGATCATTCAAAAAGGGATATCTGATTTGCTGAGAAGATGAAAATCTTGATGATGCCAAACCTGTGCAAAGAGAATATTGCTGTGTAAGGGCAATTGTTCCAGATCTTTGTTTTTCATATTTTCTCTGTAGTTCTTGGTCTAAGTTAAAATGACTAAATGTTGAACGTGATTCAGAGTTAGTGGGGTTCTTTGTTTATTTTTGGTTTCCCCTTCCAAAGTTACTATATGTTTCTACATTTAATCTTCTGAGTTGGACTGATTCTTTTGTTTATTCTTATGTACATTAATAAATTAGTGTTTCTGCATATTATATTAAATAAAAAATATTATCAACAAAAAGCACACTCAAACAGAGCCATTAAGGATCAGTCAAGTTGATTTAATATTATATTAACTCAGTTAAAGAAAAAAATTATTAACTTAGTCAAGTTTGAAATGGTATATGATTTAAAGGAAAACCAACTCAAGTGGGTTTCCATGAGTCCCTTTGACTAGTCAAGTTTGCCAAATGGTTCTTCAAAGTTGATATTTTCTATATATTTCAATTAATTCGAGAACGATAAGATATTGAAAGGTTTTTAAGAGGGGAACTTTAAACAACAAATCAAAACTGGTGCAAGGAACACAGCCATAAATGTTGTACTCACTTTTTGATGAATCACGAATGACCTGCAAATATTGGAGTATATAAGTTTCTTTTTTTTCTTATCCACAACATTATAAGTAATCAAGCATCTAAAATTAACAAGCAACTGATCAAGTAAAAAAGTCCAGAAGAACAAATTCACAAAAGACAGAAGCTGTATAAGGTGATTATGCCATTTGGTGATATGATGTGAATGGGGCAATAGCTAGTTATCTTCACATGATATATGATAGACATATGTGGCATTTCTAATGGTACAGCACCAATAACAACAACAATAAGTCAATAACAACAAGCCTTTGTATTATAAATTGGCTGTCTTGATCATTTATGATCATCGATCTCTGATGAGGTTTCACTATATAATCGAGGGCTTCTTAGTTAAAATGGCTACTTCAAAATAAAATGTGTTACATGCTGCTGTAATGCAGATTGCTCTCCGGTGTGATAGGATTGGATATACATCTGCAGATGCTGGTGCAGAGATCACTCTGAAGCAATTTTATTTTAGCAGAGTAGCAGGCTCAAGATACATTCACAGACAGATTTCAATAAATTGGACAGTGAGCTTTTTAAATCAGACTGTGAACACCAGTCTATGAAGAACTGATAATTATTACGCATGACATTTTACCAAAAAGATGTTATTTTTTAAAAGGAAATAAGTTGCTGAACCCCAAATAATTCATATCTTCAGTTCCATGATGTCAAGCAACTTGTATATAGATGCCTCTTGCAGAAAGTCTTTTGAGTACGAAAGTAAGTTTTACTTGGTCTAAGTTTAGACGACAAGTTGTCATTTACAAGAGTAATACAAAGGACAAAAAGCAATTTTTCCTTCGAGATACTTTCACGATAAATATCAATATGAATTAAATCTAATCACTATTTTCCATTCATGATATATCATTTTACATACCTTCCCTATAACAAGAGGAACTAAGAGCATCATAATAAGGCTTTTAAATAATTGTGCAGTAGGCACAGATATCCCAGCTCCTGCTCCTATCAATTTTGAAAGTGAAAATGGAACCTAGGATGTTAATAAGTTGAAAGTCAGTCCATGAATATTTAGCTTCAAGGAAGCAGTTTATGAGCATATAACTCAAAGAAGATGCTAAAACAACAATAGTAAACTAAGTTCCATCTAAGGTTTATCTCATATTGACTAGTAAAAGATGCATAATGCACTCTAAAGGTCCCATTTCTCCATCTGCATGGATGAAGTAAAAGTTCATGAACTTTCTTCTCTCATCAATAATCAGTAAAAATGGGATCTATTACAATGCATAAAATATATGTTTGTGTGTGTATGTTATCTGTCTTAAGTTTGTGTAATCTTTGTGCAAAATGTATTTTCCTGTCATATATTGAATATGTTCATTGTTCTAATTTGCATCATGAGGTCTTTATAGAGGCAAATAATGTACATGCAATCAAACCATTTCCAGGTTATTGGAAAGTGAACTTACTGCCTCCCTTTCATTTTATTTGTTTTACAACAGGGTTAACCCCTCGCATATCTTGACATAAAAACATTAAGTATGTCGATTTAACCCACTCTGTTGTCTCTATGTCTAAAAAGTCAAAAACAATTATGCTTCTCCTTATTCATTGACGTAGATACCCAGTTATGTTTTTGAGGAATGATCAACCAAAACCAGCAGTTAGAAGTTAGTGTTCTGTAACCTGAATACCTCAGAAGTTCAACTCAGTTATGTATGGTAAGAAGATACTGGCTGAAGTGCCTGCTTTCATGTAAAAGGCTATCCTAGGCATGAGTATAAATTAGCATGGCCCCAAACTATATCATGATATGTAAAAAAGAGGAGCACTACTCACAATAAGAATGCCTAGCAAGTTAGAGAGCACTGTCATTGCAAGAGCAAGAGCAGAATTACCACCAACAAGCTGCATTAGGTACCATATTGTGACGCCATATCAAGACCTTTGTGATAATGGTCGAACAAAATTACTGCAGAGTTAAATTAGGGGAACTGACTTGTGTTAATGCAACTCCACTTGACAAGGTTGTTGGCATGCAGCAAAAGGCAGCCAATCCTGTAACATAACATATTAACTTAAGAAACCAGTACAAGAACTTAAGTAAAAAGTCAATGACCAGGAAGAGAATCTGACAACCGATATAAGGTTAACAAAAACTATAGTAGTAAACTCACATACCAGTGATTAGTTCATGAGGTGTGAGCTGAATTTGTAGAACAAGCCTTGAGAAAAAAGGAGTTATCAGCAAAATTGAACCCTACAACAACAAACCAGAAATGGAACAAAAGTTGCCAGTTAATAGCTGCAGACTAACAACTAGAAGCAAAAAGTAAGTGATAAATCATTCCAAAGATAAAAGTTTCCCATCAGAATCCTAAAGTAATTATTCACAATTTTAGTTTATTTGAATTATGGAGAAAAGAAAATAAAGACTATGTCGTCATGACTACAGAGTTGTGATGGTTCCTTTTTCGTCTTAAATTGGATGCAAGAAACAGTTTATCAGAATTATGGAAAAAAGAAAATAAAGATTATATAGGCATGACTACAGAGTTGTGATGGTTCCTTTTTTGTCTTAAATTGGATGCAAGAATCAGTTCATCAATTGAATAATTAACCCCGGAACTTCTGTGCTACTACTATGTTCATTTTACATGCAAGCCAATAAAAAAGAACTTACAGGAGGTAAAATGACGAAAAAAAAAACAGTCCACTAGACAAGAATATCAATCAGAAAAAGAAGTAACAAATCAAAGATGACCCTTTGAGCCAGACACCAGACTCAATAAACAATAGCATATTCATAGAGCAAAGATTGGTCACTCTGGATAAGTAATCTGTCATTTTATATGTGTATGTTTCTCCCACTGTAGAAATTAGTAATATATATCTCTTGTTTGAGAAGTTTGTTGCCTATCTATACAACATAAACAATAAATTTGCTTAACAAGGCAAATATTACTAACCATATGTCCATAGGCAATAACCAACATACAATATTTGTGCCAATGCCAAATGATCAATAGCTGATAATAAGACCCGGTTTAAAAGAAAGACCTTAGCTGAGGACTAGCATAAAGAGTATATCAGTGCAGACACAATAGGTAAGAACATTATGGAGCTTCATTGTAGCATACTCAGAAAAAAGAGATCATAGCTCCTAGAGTTTATGAAGAAATTCCTGGGATGAAACTCATCTTATTTGAGATATTCCTATCTTTGTATGTTGGTGATAATTAACTAAAAGGACAAACTTATAAGTTTTCACATCTTTAACTGTGCCTTGATTTGGGACTCTAAAAACCAATCACCTCTACTCTTTCATGTGGAAAGGTAATGTTAATATTTTCTGGTAGCACTGTCAGCACAAACCTTGATAATTGGATATTGGTTCAAAACCCTGCTGCCTAAGTCACGACATTATAGGTTAGGTCTATCGAGCAAGACATATGGGTAATACAAAGACAAGACAAACTAAATGACAACACAATATGTTATTCTAATTCGTCTTGAAAGATGGCAGAGATCCAAAAAATTACTGAAGTACCCTTGAGATTCAACTCATCTTATTTCAGATATTTCTATCTTTAAAAGTTGCTCCAAACCAGAAACACAAACTTTGCCTATATATATATATATATATATATATATATATATATATATATATATATATATATATATATATATATATATATATATATATATATATATATATATATATAGTGTTAGTTAGTTAGTTAGTAATGGTGGTTGATTAATTCTGTAGCACCACAAGCATAACAAAACCTCAATAATTGGATAGTGGTTCAAAATCCTGCTCCCTAAGAAACTATGCTGTCTAATGAAGGGTATCAAGCTAGATGCAGACCAGGTGAGTGCAGGGTTTAAATATCCAATGATATGATGATGATCATCATCATGATTATAGAAAGGGGCATTTTTCATATTTTTTAATGACTATTGTCTTGTCACATTTCTCATTCACATATTAAACATAAGTATCATCTGTTCCACTGAGATCATAAGGTGCAGATTTTGCTAGTAGTTGAAAATCAAAAGTCAAACTAAAATCAAGAAGTTTAATCCTTGGCAAGATGTAAAAGAAAATTGAGATCATACAAGCCCAAAAAGACCTGCAGGCCAAGCTTCTACAGCTGCACCAAGCTCTCTACTGTGCAACATGATCCCTATATTAGAACAAGACAATCAAGAAGCACAGTGCCTATATAGTTTAAAAAGAAAAGAACAAGGGTGGTCATTAAACTCACCTGAGATAAAGAATATCCCACAGGTACTAAATCTTGACAAAGAGAGTTTGTGGGCGAGACAACCAGGAGTTGGATTTACAAGTCCTAGAGCTATCCCAGAAAGAAGAGCTGACAGAAAGGAAAAAAGAAGAAAGAAATTAGAATGATCACTTTTGATAAAGATAGCAGATACAATTCAAAACGACACCTAATACCAACTTAAAAAGCCAAATCAACACAAGACACATAAAAAATGATACAAAGACCAAAAGTAGAATGATACTTATCTCGGACAGTCCAATAATTCTTTGATCCTTTGAATAAGTGCAATATGAGTCAAATTTTCTGTCCGTACTTTATGTAGATTAGTTCAAAGCAGAAAAAAATACTACTATTTCAAAATGAGAATTATCCTGATTTTCATTTGAATGCTCCCATTTGTTGAACCGCTGTCTTAATTTACAATGCTTTGAAGTAATAAACAAGTGGGCAAACTAATTCTACAGAAAATAAATCAGGGCCTTTATATTTCAAAGATAAAGAAAGGAAGTCCAACTGTAGCAATCGAGGAGCAGTATATCAACAACCAAGCATAGCTGGTAAAAGGATCTACCTAGAGGAAGGAAATTGGTTGCCACAAAGTCCAACAACGGCTCAGCCCAGGTAGATGCCTTCTGAGAAACTGAATCCTCGGAGCTTTGGTTTCCACTACCGCCTACCTGAAACGTGACTATTCCTTGTTTACTAAGATAGCGCAAGATATGCACATTTCAGACTTCTATTCCATTATTCAAGCGCATTCATATGCACATAAGATAAGACCTAAGCCCTAAAAAGAACACACATATCTCCACCGGATCACATAGAAACAGGAAATTTTAAGACTACCGATCGATGGGTTTTCATCCGAAATTAAATGTAAGTGGACTACCGCACTTAGAATCATCAATAGGAGAGTAGTAAACCTGATCGAATCCTCCGACGGCCTTCGCAAGCCGGAGAACAGGGCGGGGCTCGGCGAAAAGCGGCGGATAAACGATCGGAACGATAAAATTGGCGGAGAATCTGATGGTATTAGCAGAAAACGGGGAGGTCCGAGGACGAGGAGCGGCGGTCGATGCTACCGCCGAAGGCCAGCGAGCGAGGTTCCGTTGAGCAACTGCAACTGCCACTGCCATGTGCGGATAACTTCGGACCAGACGAGGACGAAGCGGCGAGCGAAGTCCAAAGGAATTGCCTCTGTCTTAGGCTCCGTCACTTATCTTTGTATTAAGACCATTCGGGCCCAGCACTCGATGTTATCTGTATTTAAAATTTTACCTTATCATAATAATTAAACAAATAATTATTTATGCAATATTAATGCAAATTACGTATATTTCTAAAAGTATATTTTTGAAATATTATAAGTTGTTAAAATAAGGCTTTAAATAGTGCAAAAAAGCGTTGTCAATATAAATATTCAATTATTTTTATTTTTTTATGCTATATATTAAAAGATTGAAATCATTTGAAGGGAATAAAAATAAAGAAAGAAAACATACAAAAGCGGAGGCTGCTTTTCCGCCTCCGTGTGGGAAGCTAGCGATGCCGTCCTCATTCCCATCCACGGCCATGGCTTCCTCCTCCTCCTCCACATCGGAAAATCCCCGGATCTCCGATCATTTAGCGCTGGCGACGGCTCCGATCTCGGGGAGGGTGGCGGTGACCGCGTGTGCGGCCATGGCATTCTTCTACGTCGCGATACTCTACTCTCCTACCCTAATCCTTCGCCTTCCTCCACCGGCCTCGCTCGAAAGCTTCATGATCCGGCGGTTCGCCTGCGCTGTCGTCTCCTCTGCAGTCTCTGTAATCTCCTGCCTCTTCCTCCTCGGAGTAAGCCGCCTATCTTTCCATCTCCTCCTCCCACCTCGTTTCAATAAACGCGAATCTGACTCCAATTCTTTTAGTAGCTTGGGAGACTCGACGATTTTCCAACTATTCTGGGTGTTCTTGGGATCAGGCGCGACCACTTGGTAAGTTATCGAGCTGCGGCGCTTGTAGGGTTTCTATGCGGATGAAATTTCCTAATGATGGGAGCGGATTGTGCAGTGGCAAGCTGCGGTCTTTCCTATCCTACTGACATCTTTGATATATGCCGGGTCATTCGTTTCAAAGTCATGGAAGCTTGTCAGTAGATGGAAAGATGAAGGTAGAGAAAATTCTTTCTGCAGTGTTGGAATTTATGGGCGTAGATGTAAAGATTGGGTCTGTGCATACGCGCGGAATGTTATGGCTTGGCGTAACTATGTGGTGGTAAGGGCTTTACTTCTGGATTTTAATGCTTCCTAGCATGTATCCATTGTTGCACCAGGGTTTTAGTTGACTGTCTCCACCTTTCTCTCGGTCTAAAATAGAAAATATGTGTTCTGGCTTTTACTTATGTGTGTGTATATATGTATATATAAAGTAAATGAACGAATATTCTTGTGATGCAAGCCGGGTCATGTTCGGTATAGTTTGAGATTTGAGTCTAGTTAAGTTAGAATGGTTCTTTGTTTTTTTTATTAAGTTTTGTTGTATTGATATATTTAGTTTTAGAGGCAACTCAGAATTGATTTAGGGGTTAAAAAAAGTCAGTGGATAGTGTCCTATTTTGTACTTTTCTCTTCTTGGAGCCCTTGATTATCAAGGAAAGGAGTTCCAACATGACTAAAATTTATTCAAAAGGAGAACAAGTAGAAATAGCGTTTGACTTTCAATGTGTATAGCATAAGATGGTGAGCTGTTAAACCCATTATATGCCAACTTCGTTCAGTGAGGAATTAATTGCTTGATTGCAGCAGGCCTTATCTAGTTTTGTTTACTGGAGGATAAAAGGCAGCTTCCCGTCATTTATCCTACGTATCTCTCCTATTTTCCATACCATATTAAATTATTCTACATCATATGATGTCAAAAGTAGATCTATCAAACAATCGTCGTTGTCCTTTGAGTCGTGCATTTGAAGTATGAAGGTCAACAAGGGAAGAGGACCTCTATGCAAATATGAACTTGAAGAATTAAAGACATATAAATCCTGCAAGGATCAATCGATCAATGATCTGGACATATGCATAAACATCAAATTTGTTTTGAAATTTCTGTTTTATAGTTTACTAGTCACATGCATACATTTTATTTCTTCCTTTGCCTTTGTTTAAAAGTGTGGTATTATTTTTTCACTTGGGATAAACTGATAATTAACTTCTATGGGCAGGCACCAATCACTGAAGAGCTTGTTTTCAGGGCCTGTATGATACCATTGCTTCTTTGTGGAGGATTTGGAACTTATAGTATTGTATTTCTCAGTCCAATTTTCTTTAGTTTAGGTAGATGCTAATCTCTTTAGTGTTGCTACTTTCCATGTTTCTGTCCTTTCTTTTGTGTTGAATATGATAATAGCAAGTGGTCATTCAGGAAATTTTGTTATGCATACAGCTCTAAATTTATGTACTGTTTTATTTTGTGCATGATTCTTAGGATAAACGAACTCTTAAAAGTTCTAGACATGGTATTTCTATGATTGTCCATTCCAACTTCCATGTAATAAAAGCATTTCTTCTTTCAATGATCTTGAAATCTCATTTTGCCTCTTTTCTCCTTTCTGTTTCAGCTCATTTAAATCATTTTTTGGAGCTCTACTACCAGCAAAAATATAGCTTTATGAAGGCTTTCCTGATTGTAGGTACTTCTTTTATTCCTGGTGTTGATTTGTCTTCCACTAGTTCTTCTAAGTCATGGTTAAAATTTAAAAGTACTGTTTGACATGGTTCTACTTTAAGGCTTTATCTGACGTCTTTTGTTATTATAATTTTTAATTGCTACATCATTGTTGTTAGGACTCCAGCTTGGTTATACCGTGATATTTGGATGGTACACATCTTTTCTCTTCATTCGAACAGGTTTGTGCATTTTGAATATGCTCCTGTGTAAGATATGATGCCACTTCTTTTTTTTACTGTAGTTTTAATGGGCATGAGTTGACTAGAAGCTTCTTTTACATGGCCTTCTGTTTCAACAGTTTCTGCTTAACCTTTGAAAATAATGGTCACAGTAACTTTAGGGTTCTGGTGACATAGTGGTTGCTATGTGGTCAATGAAAGACCATGCTTGGCTGGTGGTAGCTATTATAAAAAAGAATTTTTATGTACTCCAATAACAATGGCGCAAACAAACACCAGTTCTGGGTCTCTGAAGTGTCATCACATGGGCTGTGGCCTTATTTGATGTTATTGAATATTAATTTTGTTTTAATTAAAATAATTAATCATGACCTTACAGTATATATTTTCTTTAGTTGTTTATTGCTTAGTAGTATGAGTCTAGGGATGGCATACACTTTTTTTGTATTTTGCAGATGTAAATACATATGCTGACATGAATTAATCTATTTGTGCCATATACAGGGAGCCTAATATCTCCCATTGTAGCGCATATATTCTGTAATGTGATGGGTCTGCCCGTGTTGTCATCTCCAAGGACGAAAGGTTTGTCTACTTGTATGATAAAAATGATTTAGATGTGGGATTTATTGTCTGGTTGAACATAATTTTATTTCTGCACTATGTATTATGGTGCTTCATACTACATATTACCTAAACTTCTGCTTCAATAAGCTTATGTTTGCATCTGATTCGTGCCTATTCATCTTATTTATATTTATTTTAAGTCTCCTCTATACTAGAGTCGCCTCTTATCAAAGTTCTAAAAACCACTCATACCTCCTGGTATGTTTGATTGTTACAGGTCTGATGAGGCACTGGAACATGGACTAGGCAATTTTGGTCAGTCCAATTTGAAATTAAGTGAACTATTGGTCCATTACTGGATGTACCACCCTGTATCATGGTAACATCACCCCTGGCCACCTAATCCTATAATAGATCCATTAAGAGTTTTTTGAGGCCCTTTTAGAGCTTCTTGTAATTCATTATTAGGTCATTAACTAATTTTAGAAGTCAATATCAAATCCCATGTTTTCTTTATATATAGTTGTAATTCATATCTATAACATATCTCAATTCATTAAGTACTCATTATAGTCAAAACTTATATATATTTACTGATTGTTTACTTTTATTAGGTCAAATTTATTAAGAAATCCTAAACCAGTTTCTTTTTTTCGGTCGAATTGGACTGACCATACCCATGCCGACTGATATGGGCCAGGACTAGTACTGGTCTCAGACCAAGATTTAATACTTTGTTTCTTGTATCATGTTGCATGAATGAATTGACCAAAATTTTTTGTGTATCTAAGATTCTAAGTATCCTTGATGCAATTCGATTTTGCTATTGCAGTGGTGTATCCTTTTTACTTGATAGTTCCTGATAAGTTAAATAACTCCCTTCCAAGGAACAGTACTGTGAAGGATGAACTTGATCTAGGAATCTGAGGCATTTGCTCCTACTATGATTGTGTTATCTAGACTGTGTCCAATCCAGAAAATTTGTTACTTTCCAAAGAACAGCTTGGAGAAGGATGAACTTGATCTAGGAATATCTTTTTTGTTTCTTTATATTCTTTGTTCATCAAATATCCTAGTGTTCCATGATTCTTGAACTCCATTGACCTAAGGCTTCTGCTCCTATTATGACTGTGTTATCTGGATTGTATCCAACTAAGACAATCTGTCCAGTACTCAACTAGCCAAATTTATACATAGATATCATACATTTTGTCATATCAAGTTCTTGACTTAAGGATTGGTGAAGAGTCAAATTGCTTGATAGTTAGTGTATCCTATAATTCAAATGTTATGTGTTGGCTTTTTTATTCTCCTGAACAAACAAGAAACAGATTTTCTTAAACTTTTTTTGTTTCATTTTATAGTGTCATTTGTTGGCCTTTTGTATTCTCTAGAAAACAAAGCCACTGTACTTGTTTACGAGAAATGAAGCATCTTAAATTTTTTCTTCAATATCTTTAGTCGTAAACTTGAGAAATATTCCATTACCCAACTGTAGCATCATGGATTTCTCAAACTTTCTGTCTTGAGGCTTATGTTCTTGTTGCCACTATTTGTTGCCTTAGCCCAAAAATGCACTTTAGAGAACGAGTACCATTAAATCAAATGTGTTCAGGTTTTGTACACTTAGGTGTATCAAATTTTATTATTTCAGATGCTGGTGGAGAGTGCTTTATCAGTAGGTGAACATGTCATATAAACTCTATGATTTGTTTTTCATTTTTCTTGTAGAATAAACAAATTGCTTCATTGATTACTTACAAGAAATTAATCACTTTAAAAATTTACCTTAAAATACTGTCTTCTATACCATTTGGCAAAATACAATGATACTCCTCGTGTATCAGAATCTTTTGCATGTGCACATCTATTTTAATTTTAGCAATCATTGTGAACATGTGATGGTTCTCATCTTTATCCATTAAAATCGTGAGTATTACCTGTTACTTCTCATGTTTTCAGTGTTAATTCATCCAGATTTCTTTGTTTGTTCATTAAATTGAGATTTTTTGTATTTTTTTAAAGATAAGATAAATAACCCATACATTTACTTACAGGGACTGCAACTATAGCTGCTGCAGCTGGTCTGGTTGGTTTCTTGTATCTTTTGTTTCCAGCCACAAATCCAGATATGTACAATCAACTGAGAGATGGCTGCCGCTGTTGGCACCGTTATTGTGGTTGGAGTTGATATCGAAGTTGGTTTGTAGGAATGATGGGGCCTTTACAAGTCATCTAATAGAATTTAAGAGCCCCTGCGACATCTGATCAGACAACAAGAACGGTGTGTCCTTTATGACTCTTAAAACAGTTTACATCCTCACATTTTTTATCTCTGTGATAATACTTTACACTGTGTTACCGCAAATTTTATAATGTTATCCTTGTTTGTTTTATTTTGATCCTAAATCTTTCTTTTCCTGAATTCGGTGTCCAATTCTCGTTGGATTTCATGATGCTATATATTATGGCTGAGTCAATAGTGATATTGTCAAAGCACCTTTGATTAAATCCCATTTTTTCAAAGTACTTCTGTTAGAACCCTTGCAGATTCTAAACTTGAGGTTGATCTCTTTAGGGGATCGACCTCCTTGGAACTCTATAGAGGTTCCTCCCTCCAAGTTGCTGCTCAAAGGCTGCAGAAAAGATTCATCTATTGCCTATGAAAAGAGAAGGAATACATGGCTATTTATAGGGCTTCTAAATCCTAACTCCTAATAGGACTCCTACTTAAGACTCTTACTTCTAACCAACTCCTAATAGGACTCCTACTCAAGACTCCTATTCCCTTACAACTCCTAATTCTTCTCTAAGAAAAGACCTCCTACATGAATGTCCCTCACAATTAGGACTCTCCTAGCTAGAGTCCTAACAGAATGTCCCTCTCAATTAGGACTCTCCTAGCTAGAGTCCTAACATTTTTACATGAATGTCCCTCTCAATTAGGACTCTCCAAGCTAGAGTCCTAACAGACCCGCCCTCTTCAAATCAGCCTTGTCCTCGAGGCTGATGATTCATGAATTCTGAGAATTTGATCTTCAAGTCGTCATAGTTCTCCCAAGTGGCATCTTCTTTTGGTAGGTTCGCCCACTGTATTAGCACTTCATTAGTGGGTCGTCGTCGTTGAGTCACGATCCGTCGATCAATAATGGCACTTGGCTGGGTCTGGAGTTCTCTTTAGGTAGTCATATTTGGTGGGTGGCTTTGGGCTGTCTCCAAGCACTTGTTTAAAACTTCCGGTTGGCTGTTGGTTTGTGGGTGATATGTCGTACTCCTTTTCAATTTAGTACCCTGCATATAGAATAACTTTGTCCAAAATCTGCTATTGAAGATGCAAGTAGAATTTGTCACAAGCACAATGCGTCCCTTATAGTGTAATTCTTTTGAGTCCCAATTGTAATGAGCCATGGGGCTTGGTGCTTCCTCCAATTTTTTTATAATCTTACTAGTATCTGAATCTTCCTGCCATTTCATCTTAATATCCTCAAGGAAGTCGCTGGTCGGAAGTGAAACGGTCGAAACTTTAACTTGCTCGGGTAGCTGTGAAAGCGCATCTGCAAGAACATTCTTTTTCTCCTTTTTGTAAGTTATTTCAAAATCAAATCCAAGAAGTTTTGTTACCCATTTTTGCTGCTCGGGGGAAGATATCTTCTGCTCCAAGAGATATTTTAGGCTTTTATGGTCGGTCTTGATTTGAAAGTATCGCCTGATCAAGTACAATCTCCACCTCGTTGCTGCGCGCACAATGGCGAGCATCTCCTTATCATATGTTGACATATTTTGATCGGAGGGAGATAATGCCTTGCTAGTGTATGCGAGTGGTCGACCATCTTGCATGAGAATGGCTCCAATTCTGACTCCAGATGTGTCGGCCTCAATAATGAAGGGTCGGTTGAAATCTGGTAGTGTTAGCACCGGCGTCGTCGTCATGGCTGCCTTAAGTTTGTCGAAGGCAGCGGAGGCTCTGTCCAACCATTGGAAGACATCTTTTTCTAGTAAGGAAGTAAGTGGTGCACTGATCTTTCCATAGTTTTTCACGAACTTGCGATAGTAGCCTGTTAAACCTAGAAAGACATGTAGCAATTTTATGTTTCTCGAGGTCGGCCAGTTTTGCATTGCTCCAATTTTGAAGGGGTCCACTGCCACACCTTCCTCTGATATGATATGCCCAAGATATTCCACCTTTTGTTGAAGAAAGCAAAAATCCGTGGTTGTTGTGTGTTCAAAAGGTGGTTTTCCGTATGTCTTCTTCGCATGCTCGTATTTGATGATACCCGGATCAAAGGTCCAGCTTTGTAAAGATTTGTGCTCCCTTTCATCTAGCAATTCATCTACTATTGGAATAAAGTATTTGTCCTTGATGATTATGCCATTGAGAGCTCGGTAATCAACACATATTCGCCTTGTTCCGTCCTTCTTGCGTACAAGTAGCACCGGCGAAGAGTAGAGATTGCAACTTGGCCGAATAACTCCTGTTTCGAGCATCTCTTTTATAATCCTTTCTATTTCATCCTTCTGAAGATGTGGATACTGATATGGCTGAGCATTTGCTGAAGATTTGCCTGGAAGAATCATTATACAATGATCATTCCGACAGGTAAGAGGTAGGTTGCGCGGTTCGTCAAATATATTTGAAAATTCAGCAAGCAAAGGAAGTAGATTTGGATCTTCAAATTCTGTTGGCTCTCCCTTAGTTTGCTGCTCAAGTTGTACCAAAAAGCCGCTGCATGCTTTATGCAAAACATTCTCCATTTGTTGTGTGCAAATCGTTGTTATGTCGCCCCCACGTTTCCCGTGCAATGTCACATGTTTCTCCTTACTGTAAAATTTCATAATTAGTTTCATAAAATTCCAAGAAATATCACCTAATGTCGTCAACCATTTAATTCTGAGCATGGCCTCATGATTGTTAAGAGGGAGAAGGAAGAAATCTGCAATTATCTCTTGGTCCTGCAGCAACAGTTTCTCCTGCAAGCGCCTATGATCACAATTCAAAATTCGTCCGTCGGTGACCTTAACATCAAACCTGCAGCAATTCTCGATAGGTAATGATATCCGAACAGCAAGCTTACTATTTAGGAAGTTAGTACTACTGCCCGTGTCGATGAGAATAGTGATTGGTTGTTGTTTGAGAAGGCCTCCAATTTTCATCGTTTGCGGGTTTGAGTAGCTAGCTAGTGTATGTACCGTAACTTCGGTCGGTTGTGGCTCCTCTTCTACAAATTCTTCTTCATGTTCAAGGCTCTCTTTTGGATGTTCAATGACCTCTTCTTCTATCGGTTCAATCATAAGAAGTCCCCCTTTACTACAGCGATGCTCACGGCTCCACGGCTCGTCACAATGCCAACATAACCCCTTCGCATATCGCTCCCGAAGCTCTTCTCTTGTTAACCTCTTTGGTGCAGGGACTTGGTCGATAGTAGGGGGGCTGAGGGCTTCAATATTACTGGTTGAGGAGCGACCCTAGTCCTCCGAGCTTCATGGTTCAATTGCTCCTCTTGATGTCGTGCGAAAGAGATGGCTGCCATAAGCGTGTACGGTTGTCGCGCTTTAACTTCTCCTCGGATCTCCGGCTTCAAGCCCTCAATGAAGGTCCTCAATAGCTGTTTTTGAGACCAATCATGATTTTGATTAGATAACCTTTCAAACCTGGTTTGGTACTCCTGAATGGTGGAGGTTTGTCGGATCTTTGCTAGTTGTTCGTCAATATTCTCGTAATCGATTGGTCTGAAGCGGATCAGCAGTCCTTCTTTGAATTGTTGCCATGAAATGACTCCATAAGTATGTTCAAATTGTTTAAACCACTGTATAGCATCCCCTTCAAGATGTATAGCTGCAATTTTCACCATAGATGCATCTGCGATTTTGTGGTACCGAAAATATCGCTCCGCGCGTGAGATCCAACCAATCGGGTCTCCTTCTTCCCATCTAGGGAAGTCCACTCTCATGCATGGATAGTTGGGGTCGGTCATAGAGCCTCTCCTCCCTCGGAAGTCATCTCTTCGGGCTTGGTGTGATTGGGCAAAGCTCTCTCCTTGATATGATTTCTTCGGGCTTAGTGGTCGGCCCAATCTGAGTTCGGTAAAGAGCGTCCGAATCTTATCCTCCATTCGCGCCTCCAAGGCTTCGAATTTAACATTGATTGCCTCCTTAGATGCCATAGTATATGGCCCCAAATCAATGATGTTAAGATCTCTCTTTTGCTGTTGGGTTAAAGGCATGTATAGGTTGAGAGAAGTGATGGTCGAAAGTGTTGGTGGATTGGTGGATGTAGGCTGCGGTTTAGGTTTGTTTTGTGGCTGTTTTGGGTGCAGTTTGAGGGTGTGGTTTTGTAGAGTTTTAGGGCTGTGGATGAAAGTTTTGGATCTGTGGTAGATGGTAGCAAAGGTTTGACAGAAATCCGTGGAAGTTGCAGCAAGTATGTGCTGTCTTGTAAGAGTAGAATTGTCGTCGAAGAAACAACGGTTTCTCGACGTAATTTCCACCAAAAACTTGGGAGAATTGAGGAGGGAATTGATAGCAAAATCACAGTTTATATGACAGCAAGGATATCTAATTTAATCAAGAAAATTTCGGCAGTATAACAGCAAGGAAACTGGTGCAAGTTGCAATTGCAGAATTATCGTCAAAAAATTTCAGCGGGTTACGATGAAAATTTGCAGCAACATAAAATCGTTTTTAGAGATGAATTTCTTAATAGATCAATCTTAGATGGAAGCCAAGATGATCTATGAAGTGTATAAGAAATTTCATTCAAAAAAGATTGCAAATAGATGGGTTAAGGCAACGATATGCAGCTGAAATTTTCTGCAGCATAGATTTTTCAAGTGCAGCAGATTGGACATAAAAGATCAGTAGTTTATATTGAGAATTTTTCGATGAAACCAAAGGTAAATCTACTGTTAGGAAGTGTCAAAGATGTCATAAAAATTTCGTAGAAATTTGGATAGAAAAAGCACAGTAGCAAGATCAAACAGATGGTGCTATGCAGCTTGAATTCTGCAATTCAAGTGCAGCAGATTGGACATAAAAGATCAGTAGTTTATATTGAGAATTTTTTGATGAAACCAAAGGGAAATCCACTGTTAAGAAGTGTCAAAGATGTCATAAAAATTTCGTAGAAATTTGGATAGAAAAAGCACAGTAGCAAGATCAAACAGATGGTGCTATGCGGTTGGAATTCTGCAATGTATCTTTCGTCGTAGAGATGAAAACTTTGTGACAAAAAGTTTATGCAGCAATATAGGAACGATTTTTTTTTTTTTTGGATTTTCGAATAAGGATAACTAAATTGCAGCAGCAGTAAGGTAGGAAACCAGAACCTGTTACAATTCACGGGGAGATCAAAGGATGATCCGTGGTGGTGGAGATGATGACGGAATTCGGTGACGATCTTTTAAGCAATTGTGGGAATTGCTTTGGATGGTTGTAGAGGGTTGATGGATGGCTGTGGAAGGGCAGCGAGACGCCAAGAACGCTGCTCTGATACCAGATGTTAGAACCCTTGCAGATTCTAAACTTGGGGTTGATCTCTTTAGGGGATCGGCCTCCTTGGAACTCTATAGGGGTTCCTCCTTCCAAGTTGCTGCTCAAAGGCTGCATAAAAGATTCATCTATTGCCTATGAAAAGAGAAGGAATACATGGCTATTTATAGGGCTTCTAAACCCTAACTCCTAATAGGACTCCTACTTAAGACTCTTACTTCTAACCAACTCCTAATAGGACTCCTACTCAAGACTCCTATTCCCTTACAACTCCTAATTCTTCTCTAAGAAAAGACCTCCTACATGAATGCCCCTCACAATTAGGACTCTCCTAGCTAGAGTCCTAACAGAATGTCCCTCTCAATTAGGACTCTCCTAGCTAGAGTCCTAACATTTTTACATGAATGTCCCTCTCAATTAGAACTCTCCAAGCTAGAGTCCTAACAACTTCCTTCAAATCACTTGTTTGAGCAATATGTTGCTGATAATTATTGGGATAAAGTGTATAGCAAAAATAAAGTGTTAAATGAAAATGATTAAATGTGTAAATCAGAATAGCTATCCTCCTGCTGCTGTCAGGTCTATGTTATTATCATTACTACTGCTTACTGTTATTGTCATGGTAAGTTTACATGGTAACTACTATCCAAAGCCATAGACAACCTGACATTTGCCATAATAGACAAGGAAAAGAACAAAATGTACTTTACCCAGTTGGATGGAAAGGTACCTCCTTTTGTTCATGGTTAAGGTATACAAATAATCCCTAGGAATTGCTGCCAAGCTGAGAAAAACACCCAGGAATGGACATCAAATAGATGGTAGTAGATAGGACTATGCTCTTAAAATTTCTGTCCCAAATATAACTTGCAATGGGACTATAGGATGCAGAGGCTGCAGAAAATTTCAAGTGGAAGATCCAAATGGTACTAAACATGCTCAACTTCTAGAGAATTGGCCTCCTATGGTTGGCATGACGTGCTTATTTATACATTATTGCAAGAATGGTTTCCATTTCGCCCATTTGTCAAGATCAAATTTATGATATTGGCGTGATCATGTGTGCCAAAGTTGATATCATTCATCAGCTATCATTTCTATTGTTGAAACAGAGATGTCATTTACTATTCTGCGCAATTTTCAGTTTTATTAGTTCTTATATTAATTGTCATGTGGAATCAAATTCAATGTACTAAGCAGGTGCATCAACCATTTTCCAGGTCAAAACACTATTTGATTCCTTGGCTCATAACCAGAGGTTGGTTTCTAGCAGCAGGTAATTCTTTTTTCTCTTTTTCTAGATATTTGTTGAAAACTCCATGCTTATTATATGCATATTGGAGAAGGGATATTCATGGTAAACAACAGATGCCTTTTAAAAAGATATCAGAAGTGTTGCTCTTCTCTTCGTGACATATTATTGTCAGGAGTAGACAGTTTTTTTTAGCACATTCCAACTTCATTAGCGAACCATTTATCCAATCCCAAGATAAGGTTGATTGATCTAAGATTCACATAAATCGTGCATCCAGCAGGTTTGGCTCATGCTCATGTACAGGTAGTGTTCATGGAGCCTCACGGCTCTTCCTTTCTTGTTTGTTTTGACATGATGATTGCTTTCATGTGGGCCCAAGTAGGACATCCTGATGGGACTTCGAACTCGAGATCATATGACGTGTTGCGGGCGATGGTCAACCTCATCCGGAGAAACCAAATGTCATAGACTCCCATTGGATGCAATCTTGCGCTGGTGCGCCGCCTTCTTCGCTTACTCTTTTAGTCTTTTTGTTCTCCAAATCCGAGTGACATGTATCCATCCTCGACCAATCATCCAAGCCTCGCATCATCTTAAATTAAAGACATTATTTCAGTGAAAAGACTTACCCCCTCCTGCGATCCAATCATAAAAGCCATTGATAATAATAGCACACGGATATCAAGTAGTTCTTTGCTAGTGTTCTGAGCTCCCACCAATCTAATTGGGTTGTCACTTGTTCTTCTGGATTTGCATAGTTTCCTATGGTTGCACATGTAGGATTCAGACTTGTTGGTTTATACATCCTTGCTCGTTACTAATCACATGCTGCACCTTTCGTCCATTCACAAAGGTGTAGCTCATTGATGTTATCTGATGACCAGGGTCTGAAGAAACTCTTTGTTCCACTTGCACCTTGGTATGCCATGCGGCAGCCTAGAGTTTTTTCTTCTTCTTTTTTTAGATCTTATTATGCATACACACATACATAAAGGCATAAGTTCGAATTAAAAAATTGAATCAATTTTAATTTCAAAAATAATAAGTTCGATCAAGTTTATTATCTTAAGCTCCTAATTGGTTCAAACCAATCCAAAAGCCGCACAATATAAATGTATATTTTTATTTATATTAATCTTTTTTTTCTCACTTTAATTTTTATTAATATGATATGAAGATTATGCATTCGATTGAGTTGTATAGATGAGCTCTATCTTAGCATGTTTAGGATAGCAATTATGTGGAAACTTTTTTAGAATGTCCATCAATTGAATTAAAATTTTGATTCATTGATTGGATTCATTCAATTAAACTGACTCAAAATTGCTATCCTAATTGCTATATATATATATATTAGAAATTAATTAATCAAATCAAATTAATTGATCTTGAACCTATTCGATTAGATGTAAACTGGTTTCGATTTGAGCCATATTGTCCATTGATTTTTCGATTCGGTTAGACCGGGTTCGGTTCTAAGAGCATAAATAAACAAAGAGGCGACTTGGTATCTTAACATATCTTGTACTGCATTGTATAAAGCACAGGAATCGAGGCGGGAGCCTTGGTATGAGTGCATCAAATGGAACGTTTGTTTTGGGAACTTCAGATCTTTAGAGGAAATAATGCATAAAACTGCCCTACTGCAGCTTGTTGGGCAAACTGATCCAGCTGCATGTATAGGATCCACAATCCATCAAACCCAAAATAAAAAGTTCCGAGGAAGAGACGTGTCTTTCTATCATCAGGGATGCTGGCTTCCACTGGGGCCCATGGTGGGTGTTGGGGGAGTAGTGTTGAGGTCAGGGATGCTGGGAATGGGGTTGGAGGTGGCACTGGACTTGGCCAGCTTCTGCTTCTGTTTCAGCTCAGACAAGAGAGCCTGGTTTTCCTGGTTGAGAAGCTGTGCTTTCTTTCTCAGCCTCTCGTTCTCCTTCAGAATGTAGTAGTTCCGCAAGTACAGCTTGGTGTTGACCCTTTCCATGTCTTTGCCTGAAACAACAGGCAAAGTGTATCTAAGGGGAAAGTGCAAGCAGCAGCAGAGTAGATCACGTCAGACTGGGTGTGGTAGTGAGTCCAGGATATGCTACAGGGAATGAAAAGCTAGATTAGAAACCTTCGGAACCAACAAATCAAAACATGCATAGCTGAATCTTCTATAGAGAGAGAGAGAGAGAGAGACCGGGAAAATAAGCAGGCAGAGAGAAACAGGAGGATGCAAAGGCAAAGGCTAACGTACTACTCAAAGTAACAACAAGGAAACAAGTATCAGCGGACGCCAACTCCTTGAGGAGAGATCGTATCCCAACGAAGGAGAAAGCTAACAAGACGAAGTCTGCATGAGTTTGCCCTTCAAATGTGCTCACCTTTCGGATCACAGGCCTTTACTAAGAAGTGAATCGAATGAGAGGGATTTGGGTGGGATAGTGAGATGTCGGGGGGTGCGGTATGGGCTGATTTATAGGATACAAGATGGCCATCTCTGTCTCCACCAGGAGACAGAGAGAGAGAGAGAGAGAGAGAGAGAGAGAGAGACAAACACTCAACACATGGTGGCCGGCAAAGGAATCATGCATTTGGGGATTCGAGCGAACGAGGAGGGAGGAGAGAGTGAGAGGGTGGCTCGCCGAAGGGGGCATTACGGGGAAATCGCATGGGGTGGCCACCGCATCATGATGTTGCTGGAGGTGGTCGGCCCAAAGATCCGCAATGATGGCCGCCTCCGGGATAGGAGCCACCCCCGTCGATGCTCTTTTCTTGCGATAAAATGACAACTTTCTCCCTATCTGTTGCACAAACAAGTCTCCTATTATTAGTTCTTAGTTTCCTACTTTTAACGGACATACCTTTAGGTCGGGAGGAAGGTCAATATGGTCATTTCACGAAGATACTCACAGCATTAGACTGTGTTCTTCAGACTTAGGACGACGAAAAAGTAGACGATGATTCCATTGGCCAAGAAGCTACTTACAAGGGTGCAAAAAGCCATTGTTGTTTCCTGTCGTTCAATGTTTTCTACACTATAGTGTTTTCTTACTTTCCATGCTGAAATGTTAATCGTATTTATAAGTAGTTCTGCCCAGGTTAGCTTATTTAGGATAGGAATTATTGCGCTGTGTCCTCAACCTCAGATTTGGTGCAAAGGATTTCCCTCGAATACTTTTGAGCTTCGTGATGAGCACCTGCAATCACAGATCCAGTTCAACGAGCACACACCTTGGGGACTTTGAAACTGCATGGTCTATGGTGAAAGATGTGTCTTTAGGTTACAGTGGAAACAATCTGCGGCTCCTCTTCCCCACAATGGTGGATGGCTGTGTTCGAGAACCATTACTATACTACTTGGAGCGGGGGGTGCTGTTAGGGGAATCTGTCATTGGTGGCTTTCTTGATTCCTCCTACAGGTTTCTGCATGGCTCCAGGAACAAATGATGAGCACTCGATAGCCAGTCAAACTCATCGTTCCATGGCAGCCTCCAGGAGGAGCATTGTGGTACCTTACACCATCACGGTAGACCAAAAGATCTTAATGAGGATGAAGGAAGCAGAGCTTCCTGTATGTATATTTGCCAGGACATCTTGGAACTCTATCTGCCTGCCATTCACCTGCATCCCCAATTGAGGAGGCTTTGGAGACAGGAGAGAAGGTTGGATTGCATGGCCGTGAACGCCGCTCATCATGAGCAACGCAGCTGCTAGAACTGCTTCATCGACTGGTTGGTCTATTGGAGTCAGAACTTGACTGGTGCATCTTGGAGCAATTAGAATCCCAGGCCTTATAAATGCTAAGCTTTAATTGCCCTGGATCCAGATTTTACTCGGCTGGACGCGTAGTGTGCCTGTAGAACCAATTAATGTTGGCAGTAGCTTGAGAGATCTATACATTAAGGTAGCAGAATTCAAAAGGAAGACGACAGATTTGATCTTAATGACACTTAACCTAAGTAAGCACTGTATCGCAGTGAAGTTTGAAGCAGTAAACGCTTCAGAAGGTACTGAAAGAGGACCATGACGAGTGCGATTCCGTGAAAGACACACATACAAGACAAACATACAACATGAGCTTCGAAAGAGAAGGCATATTAGGTTGACTTTGGTTAGTGACAAGCCGGGTTGGAGGCGAGGCTGGTGAGCCAGACTTGGTCCGCTACCACTGCCTCGTCATCGTCGTTCCGGTTCCAAGTCCAGAGAGCGTGAGTCGCGTTGGCCACCTCCAGCCGACCGTGCCCGAAGCTTGCCTCCCTGAACACCGAGATCTTCGGCTTGTCCAGGTACTCCGACGCCAGCCCTTCCCTGTTGCCGCCGTCTCCTATGATGATGTGCACCGGCCCGCACGGGTCGGACCGGTTGTCGTACACGCGCGTGAATCGCTCGTACGCGTGCACGTGTCCGGCGAAGACCACGTCGACGCGGGCGCCGTACAGCTGCGCCTCCATGGCCTGCCGCATCTCCTCCCCCTCCCCCTGGTGCGCGGCGTTCGAGTTGTACCACGGCGCGTGGATCAGCGCCACCACCCACGGCGTCCTATTCCGGTCCAGACGCGCGAGGTCGAACGACAGCCACGTGTGCTGGGAGGAGCCGGGGCCGAAGTCGGCGTAGGATCCGAGCATAATCACGTGGACGGCACCGCCGGCGACGTCGAAGGAGTAGTAGAGGTTGGAGGCGGAGGGGGCGGCGGGGTCGGCGTCGTAGGGCATTCGCCACCGGGAGTTGTACGCGACGAACGGTTGAGGGTGGATGACGGGGATCTTCTCGATCTCGTGGTTGCCCTGCGTCACCATCCACGGCCGGGAGCTCGCCAGCGGCTCCACCAGCCGGCCGAAGGAGTCCCACAGCGATTGCCGGCAGTCCGCGTACGAGAGGTCGCCGGGGAGCAGCAGCACGTCGTAGTCCTGCGCGGCCACGTGCTGGAGCGTCGAGTTGGTCCACCCAGTCTGCCCCAAATCCCCTGCATCACATGCACGATCACCATCGATCCTTGTTCTCGTGCGAACGAGAAGAAGATTGCTAGTCGGATGAACGTACCGGCGACTGCGAACCTGAAGGGCAAGGAGGACGGTGGCGTCTTGAACGAGAACTTGCGCGTTGGGTTCGAGCCGCAGCGATAATAGTAGGCCGTGCTGGGACTGAGAGGGCCGATGACGACGTCATGGATTTGGCCGGAGCGATAGAGGATGTAAGAGTAGGAGGAGGAGGAGCCGGTGGCCAACTTGGATCCACGTTGCGGAAAAGTAGAGGAGGTGCTGTACTCCACGGTGGAAGGACTGTCGTCGTCGGTGATCCAAGTAATCCTCATCCCGTCGGATCCCACGAGGGATATATGTACCTGAACACGAGGAATCCCGAATCACAAGCATATATCGCTCGGCGAGGCAAGGAAACCAGAAACGATCGAGTTGAGTCTATCCACTACGGTGCTACGAATCCGTGGGCTGTTCAAGCACAGGGCAGGTGGGGATTGGTGAGAGAGCAGAGGTATCGCCTCCTTGGGATCTACGCCCACATGCGTACAACGATGAGGTGACAGATACAGCAATTACGAGGCGGCGGAGGACGGGAACCTCTCCATGTGAGGCCAAAGCCGCAGCTAAGGAGGATGGCGATGAAGCAGGACGACGATCATGGAAGAGAGAAGCAGTGGAAGAAGAACAGGAGGCAATACCTGTTGGGGGGTGAGGCCGTCGGCGTCGTCGGCGAGGGGGACAGAGAGCGTCTCCCTGGGCGGGGGGCGCTGGTAGGCGGCGGCGCAGGCGAGGAAGCACGCCATGGCAAAGAAGGCAGCGGAAGCAAGATGAGGTGCCGACATGGTGCTGTCGCGGAGGCCTTTTCGGGTGGGTGGGGGTGGGCGAACGATTTATAGGAAGGATGGAGAACTAAGCATATCTCTTGCCGGCCATTAAAACCATAGGAATGCATTCATGAATGCCGGTGAAATAGTTCATTTCCCTTCCAAATAGAAGGGCAGAACCTCTTCTTACCATATGATAGATTGTCGTGGAAACGAACGAACTCTCTTTTTAGAATATATTTTCCTCCTCGAGACATTAGTTGGATTATGTGTTGTGTGCATTCCCCTCACCATAGATTAGTTCCCTCTTTTATCATGTCTCCTTTAAGATCTTGAGGAATATAAGGAAATATCCCCTTAAGATTCAAAGGATCAAAGTGTCTATTGATCGTCGATGCACTGATTTTTATTAGGAGAAGTGAGAAATATTGTAGAAATGTGGTTAGGGCTTAAGCGTTTTTTGGAATCTCATCAACTATAATTATAATCCTACCATTAAGCCCATTGTTGGAGATGAATGAAGGGGAGTAACCAACCCATGAAATATTTAGGAGTCTATTTAACACCAAATAGACTTCTAGATAGATTTACTCAATTCATCTTAAAAAAAATTATCAATAAAATTCAAGATTGATTTATACCCTAAGAATTTCTTTTGGAACTTATATACTTGTAATTTAAAAAATATATCTTATTAATTTGGATAGGATGAATAATCATAATTTGAAAGGTGTAAGAGGAGACATAAAAGATATTCTAATCAAGGGAAAATGTTATATAACTATATGATTGAATGTGATATTTCTTTGAGTACAAGTTTGAAATAACAGGTTCAATTTATAATAGTTAAAAATTAGCATTGCTTCTCAAATGATGCTAGATAAATTGAATGCAAAATCATCATTCAAAAAATCTAACATCTTTATACAATTTTATATCAAGAAAAATATAATGTGTACGAAGAATACTAAAACAATCTTATGATAACATAATTATAGGGATATCAAGTGGGATATTAATGTTGCCCATTTTATCCACCTACATTGGAAAAAAGCTTTCTTGCTCATGGATTAATAGTTGGTTTGAAGCTTAATCTTCCTATTACGAATGGGTAGACTTTATTTGGTGAGAAAATCTTTTTTTGTTATCTTAAGACAATATATTACTTAGTCCCATATATATAAAAAACCTCTCAAAGATAATTATATCAATTAAAGCATATAAAAATAGTTTTTATCTAAATTTTAGTATATAATAATATATATGGTACTTCTACTCGAGAAGGATAATAGGCTTGAAGTTCCTACTTCCTTTTGCTTTTTTATTAACATGGGATTGATTGTTCTAAAATATTGAAGTAATAAATATCTATTTTTGAAAAAAAAAATTATTACCAACTTTAACGGGCTCACTAAAAAAAATTAGTTTCTCTATATTGTAGTCCTCTCGTCCTTTTTCCTCCCTTAATTATTGGATCATATCATCATATTAATTCAATAATATTCATTTATTTTTTCATCATCAGTTATCTTTTCTTATCAATATATATATTTTTTGGCATGTTTTTATCTTTGCACGTTCAAGAAATGACCTTAACACTCAAAACAAGAGACCGAACATTATTTCCTACAATAATCTACCTTTTTCTTATTTGCTTCCATTTTGGCCACCCTAATCGGACCCTAAGATTAATTGCTTCTTGCCATAGAAAATTCAATTTTGAAGCTCTAAGTTAGCTTCCATTTTAGGCAACACAAGTCATTAAACGTAATCTTACTGTGGCATGAATTTAATGGTGATGAATTTTGGTGTCTTTGGCAGCTGCAATAAAAGTACAGAAGGTATAATAGTCCCACATTGGATAAAATTAAAATTGACTTATAAAAATAATATATTACTATCAATTTTAGCTTAAATATTATGATCAGTGATTTAAACCGAATAAAGTTGATAAGCTAATTAGCCCATCAGGCCGACATCATCACGTCAAATGCATACATTATTTTTGTTCTGTTCTACATGATGATGGACAAAAAATAAAAGAAAAAAGATAGGGTGAAAAATCCAAAAGAAATCAAATTAGTAGTATCACTTCCTTTTAGATGACCTTTTAGTCTTGAATGGATCATCCGTGATGTATGCAAAGCTTTTAGGTCAAATGGCATTGACTTGATGAAAGGTGATAAAGCGTGTGTCGAGTTTCCATTAAAATCATATTTATGATAAATGTAATAATAGGATAATTGAATAAATAAAGATCTAATAATTAATAATCATTTATTTATATTTTCCACACTTCATTTTTTTACCACCGGCAGTTAAAAGAAAAAGAAAATAATGATGATGGAGAAAGCAAAGCGAATGGAGTGGCGGCGCGCCCTCTGGAGACGAGATCGGAAGCGGAGGGCGGAGATCCTTCAGATCTTGTGGAGCTTGACGGCCCTGACGACGGGGTTGGCGCGGGCGATGGCAGCGCGGCCGGCCGCCTTGAAGTCGAAGGTGCAGCCGTGCTGCTCCGCGTGCCGGTGGGTCCCGCAGTAGGTGGCGCCGCACCGGCACCGGAACCCCGCCGTCAGCCCCACCCTCTTCCGGCACTCCGCGCACCGGTTCGGCCCCTTTTTCTCCGTCTCCGTCGCCGCGACGGCCGTCGCCGAGGCGACCAGGACCGAAGGTTCCCCCGCCTCAGCACCCACAAAGGAGGCTGGCGAGGAGGCGGAGGAGGAGGAGGCGCAGAGGGATTCCTCGACGACCACCTCGGCTGCGGTCGCGGACGACGACGACGCTTGCTGCGGCTGCTGCTTTTCCTCCTCCTTGAGGCGGTGGTCGCGGTAGCATTTGGAGCAGAGGTTGAGCGTCGCGGGGCTCCCGAAGAATCCGCAGTTGTTCGCGCACGGGCGGTGCCCCTCTTGGCATCGCTGCTCTTCCGCCATTCTCCTCCCTCCTCCTCTTCCCTCCCCGATCGATCTCACAAACTGCGCAATTAAAAGATGTGCATTAACAATAATGATAACAAAAAAGCAAATCTTTAGCGTCACGAATCCATAAAATCCATTGCTTCCCGTTCAAGAAACCAAACCCACAAAAAACCGAGATCACATCCCATCAACGAACATCATCTTTAATCGTCTCAACAATTTCCATAACCATAAAAGTGACATCTTTAGGAGGAGGACAATACCGCAATTGAACCGCTGGTTAGAACTGCAAGACAAGGAGACCAAAAAACCCCAATTTTGATGAGGTTTATAAGAGAGAGAGGGAGGGTGGGAGGCGTGTGGCTATGGGATTTGGAATGGAAAGAGGAGGTTCTCCAGGCTGGACTGGTTATATAGGGAAAGAGTGTGTTGGAGAGATACCGGGGAGAGAGAATATATACATGTATTTATGGCGCAGTGGGTATCATTTCAGGTGCTGGAGTTCTCTGGTGGGCCCCACGATGGGTAGACCAACAGTGGGCCCCGCCGCAACTTCCAATGGGGATTTTCACGAGCGTGTCCGCTGTCCGACTCCGAGCAGCATCCGAGGTTACGGCGTGGGTATGAGTCCGGAAGGGCTGATACAATATTTCATTTCCTAACTGAACTCTGCATTCGATACCCACTTGTGCACCAACTTTTGCACTATTTATATATAGTCGCCGTATGTCCGATGTTTGTTTGGCTTGGCGTGCTATCGGTAGCGCCAAATAGCGGGCCCCACGCGCCGACCATGAGACTTCTGCTCCCGTACCAAACGACCACGGGATTCTCGAGTCGACAACACAGGATTTACTTTTTGTTGTTGGGGGAAGAATACCTTATTATCAAAATAGAAACTCAGGGATTAACAATTTAAAATAAAGTAAAAAAGAACGATGTAAAATATAGTTTAATATAAATCTTAAAAATTTCATTTTATCTTTTCTCTCATGTGATGTTAACGTAGATCATGATTATTCGAACCGAAAAATATATTCGAATCCAATAAAGATCTTTCCAATATTCGATTGAGTTAACCTAACTTAAACATAAATCTCATACACTTTCTAATATAAAATCTAAAATAATTTAACATTGTCTTTTTCTCTCCTTCATATACTTTTTTTACATTAACTTTGAACAATTCCTCCTTTTTTTTTCCACCCTCTTTAAATTTTTTGTCCATAAGAATTAAAAAAAATCAATCCCAATAATCTTACTTTTGTTAGTATTTTCTTCACTCTGTGCATTGAAAGTACACTTTACATCCAGGTCTTTCCAATCCTAATTATTCATCATCTTATGTCTATTTGCGCATTCCTTAACTATTTTTATCCTTATTATTCATCTTATTATGATTAAATTTATTTTGTCATCGGGCGAAATTATTTTTTTCAAACTTATCTATTGTAAAACATGCAAAAATAATCATCAATATTTTTATTAAATATTTGATCACCTTTAAGTGTTTTTAACCATAATATCAATTTATCGGGGTAAGAAGGAAAAACAAAAATATAAGGATCAATGATTAAATATAAATTTAAAAAATAATATATGATTTAATGGTTCAATAATTTCTATAAATTGATCTCCCGTGATAATAACCTCGCAGTCAAGATCTCTCCGACTACATGATAAGATATCATAAAGCTATTAAGGAAAATCCTCTGAGAAAAATTCTCTCTTCTAAACATGTATAAATATGAAGTATTGTGTATTGTTTTAATCAATACAATTTTTTTTCTTTCTATTTCATTTCTATCATGGGCCCTCGCCGTGAAGGTCACTTCTAAATATCTCGAAGTAGACCCTATTGTCTCGTGGACCGCGACTCCATCTCAAAGTAGTGCAGCGTTTTCCACGGATATCCTCTAGGATCATTGCGTCGGCCTCCTTCGAAGTTGAACAAGGGATTCTTTATTGTCACCCTTCATCTGTCTCTTCCTACAGAAGCAGAGCCGACACAGCCTCGTAATTGCAGAACTGCTACACAGAGACTACAGAACTACTACATAGAGACTACAGCGACTACAACACTGTTGCACTGAGACTACAGCACTACTGCACAAAGATCTACAGCTTTACACAATATTGATCATTGTCAATATTGATCAACAACCTACAACCCATTTGCCACCAACTTTTTGGACTGCAGCATTTCAAGCTACTGTCTACTTCATTAATCGTATGCTCACTCCTATCCTTGAGTACAGTCACCATTTGAAAAATTATTTTACAAATCCCCAAACCTTCAAAAACTCAAACTGTTTCGATGTTTATGTTATCCATGGCTCCGTCCCTATGCCTCACATAAGTTAACATCAAAATCTAAACCTTATGTTTTCATTGGATACTCCCTTGACCATAATGCTTTTCGATGCTATGAATCCCAATCTCGAAAAGTCTTACGTCTCGTCATGTTATTTTTATAGAGACTATCTTTCTGTTTCATAACCCTGAGTCTCCTGCTGTGCAACCTACACCATCACATATATATCACTTATGATCCACTCTCTCATTCTCCATACTGGCATAAAGCCATGTGCGAAGAATATGATGCACTCCTCCATAATTTTACATGGACCCTTGTACCCTCTCATCCCATACAAAACATCATCGAGTGTAAGTGGGTCTTTCGAATTAAGCGGAACCTAGATGGATCCGTATCCAAATATAAAGTGCGTCTAGTGGCCAAAGGATTTCATCAACGACTTGGTGTTGACTTCACAGAGACATTCAACCCTGTTGTTAAACCCATAACAATCCGACTTATTCTGAGTTTAGCCATCTCAAAATGCTGACATTTACATCAACTCGATGTTAATAATGCCTTTCTACAGGGGACCCTAACTGACGATGTCTTTATGCAGTAGCCTCTTGGTTTCATCCACCCTCAATATTCAAAGCATGCTTGTAAACTACAAAAAGCTATTTATGAATTTCGTTAGGCTCCAAGAGCTTGGTACACCGAAATTGGTTCGTTTTTGGCATCAATTGGCTTTATCAACTCTAAGTCTGATACATCCTTATTTTTTGTCACCAAAGTGGCAATATATTATATTTTCTGGTATATGTGGATGATATTATTGTCACAGGTAACAATCCTGTGGAAGCTATTTTTTGGGAGTGGAAGCAACATACACATATTCTGGCTCTTCCTATCACAACGAAATTATATTCAAGATCTATTATTTAAAACAAACATGCAAGATGCAAAGGTAGTTACAACACCTTTGTCTAATGGCGAGTCGCTCAAACTATGTGATGGGAGCTCTACTACAGACCCAACTCAATACTGTCAAGTCTTTGGCCCCTTATAGTACTTATCTCTCACCCGTCCAGATATCTCATTTGCGGTCAATAAATTATCCCAATTCATGCATCGACCATCTACTGTGTATTGGTCTACAGTCAAACGAATATTATGATATTTTTACGGGACTATCAATCATGACCTCTTTTTCGTAAATACTTCCCCCTTTATCTCCATGCCTTTACTGATACTGATTGGGCAGGAAATTTTGATGATAGAACATTCACATCGGGGTATATTCTCTTCCTTGGACCTAATTCAATCAGTTGGAGTTCCAAGAAGCAAAAGACAGTTACACATTCTACAATTGAAGTTGAATACTGTGCCATTTCCACCGCTGTTGCAGAACTCAATTGGGTCATGAATCTCTTCAAGGAACTTGGCATCAACATCAACTCTACTCTTACAATATATTGTAACAATGTTGGAGCCACTTATCTATGCGTCAATCCGGTATTTCACTTCTATATGAAACACATCACCATCGACTTTCACTTTGCGTAAAAACAAATTGTCAGATATCAACTATGTGTTTCTCACATACATACGACGAACGACTGATATGGACTCCCTCATGAAGCCTCTCACCCGCAAATCGCTTTTATCAGTCCAAGATCGACATCCTTAACATAAGTATCGTCTTGCGAGAGCACGATAACAGTCAAGATCTCCTGTGATAACAACCTCAACAACAACCAATATCTCTTCGACTACATGATAAGATATCATAAAGCTGTTAAGGAAAATCATCCTCTGTTTAGAAAAATTCTCCCTTCTAAATATGTATAAATATAGAGTATTATGTATTGTTTCGGTCCATACAATCTTTTTCTTTTTATTTCATTTTTATCAAATTGATCAATCTTTTCATTAAACTTGTATGCAATGGAACTAAATTCTTTATCATAGTTGATCAAATTATAATCATCTCGTATAAAATTCAATTCAAACATAATTCCACTTATATACTTCAAAGGAAAAAAATCACCCTTTATGAATCAAAGAAACTCGATAACTCAATACCTCTCCTCACATTCTTCTCCAAATCAAAATGTATAGATGTGTACGACATATAAACAATTAAATATATTTTTAACAAAAAAAAATCTAGATTCCTTACGATCCGAACACTTCTCGCTGGCAAAATCACGTAAACTCTGTACAAGGTATTTAAATGGATAACATCTCATAATTCTATACCCTGGACGTGTTTCATTGTGCACCTCACATCATGCAGTTCTGTCTCGTCGTTGTTCACCTAATCCCTGTTAAATAAATGAATCTGCATTAACCCATGTTTGCAGGTGATATGTGTGTGTATTTGACATTATGGTAACAATATATTTGTAGATTCCAGCATTAACAATTCAGAAATTAGGAATCGTATCTTAGTTTTGAGAAAATTACCTAAAATACCTGAATGGTATTATGATATTAATCCCCAAATATTAACGATGCAGAAGGGACCGTAGGATCGCACGATCCTACGGTCCGGATGAATCTTGGCGAGCCGGCTTGGAGATGAATCGGGTTAAAGCTTGGTTCCGGTGGACTCGTGTCGAACTCATCGTGGCTGCTTAAGCAGGCTGGTTTTTAAGGCCCGCGATAAGAAGCCATCGTTTTTACCGATCGAAGGGGGAACCCTAGCGAAGAAGACCTCGCTGCCACCGGCGAATTCCAGAGAGCCAACTATCGCCCGCGCGGCGCACTCCGGTATTGCTTCGCCTTTGTACTTCTTTTCTCCCCTCGGTCTCCTTTTTTGTTATCCTCCTCTGTCTCCTTCCTATTCTGTCAAGATGTTGGCGGACGATTCTGGGTTTTGGGACCATCCTCGACCCAGTGGTTTTGATCGTCGATGGCTTTCGAGTGTCTCTTTGATTTGTATTGAGTAAGGAGGCAGCGAGGAAGTGATTGGATGTTTCCCCATACAAGAGGATGGCGGTGGTTGTTTCCTGTTCTAATTAAAGTTGGAGTTTATTTTTAGTTCTCCGTCATTTAATGGTAGAAGAGAGAGTAAATTCCCAAGTGCAGATTGCAGCACTTCGAAAGGCGGTGATCGACCACCAAAAGGTTGGCTGTTCCGAGAGTTCATGACATTGCGAAAGTTGCTTTATAGTTGGATCGGCGAGTCGGGCCGGTCCTCGAAACGAGAATATAGTCGTCTCGTCCTGACTTGCGGGATGACGCGAGACCCGAGCGCCCGATAAGTGGGCCGGGCTGGCGAGGCAGTTCGAATCTCTGGTTCGATTGAACCGGTTAGGAGCAGTCTCTCTCTCTCTCTCTCCGCTCCGGGGCATCCGTGCCCTAATTTCCTCGGCGAACGGCGGCTGTCTTCCTCTCCATCGGCGAACGACGGCTGTCTTCCTCCGGCGAGCTTCTTGTAGCTGCGGCGACGGCGTATAGCACTTCCTCGGTATCTCTCTCTCTCTCTCTCTTCTCCACCCCCCTCTTTTTTTCCCGATCCCTACCTCTTCCCCTCTTCGTCGTATCTCCCCCTTCCCCCTTCCCCCGACACCAACCTCCCCCTCCCTTCTCCTCCCTCCTCCTCCTTCTCCCCTTCGCCTCAGCTCCTCCTCCTTCCCCCGACACCATCCTCCCCCTCCCGTCGACCCACAGACCCCCTAGCTTCTTGTTTCCCCCGAGCGAGCACCCAGGGTCCTCAGGCATTTTGGAACCTTGGCGCTTTTTAAAGCCTAGGGCATTTGACAACACTGCTTGTACAAGTGGACAATGGCAAATGATATGCCTACTTTATGGAAAGGAATTGATTACTAATATATAATATATATTGGGTTTCCTTATACTTGAAATGTGTGGCTAACTTTGTAGATAACTAGATATTTGTCATTTGGATCTTCTCTTTGTGACTAACTTAACTCTCTTGTATAATATAAATTGGAAAGCTATTTTGTATGAATGACCCAATTTGAGTTCACATCGGTCTTGCTATTGCCCCCGTCTCCGCTGTTTACCACTGCATGCTGACTTCGAACTATTTATGCCATTAAATTGATTGTTTGATTAGTATGATTTTTTTTTTGTTCTTGGTTGCAATTAAATAGGCATAGGTTTCTTTTTCTTTGTACGCATTTTTACATTAGTATATTAATGCCTAATAGGATGTTGCAAGATCTTGTACATTATTGATAAATTCAACGAATAGGGGTATGAAGAAAATATATCATTTTTTTTCAAAAAAATTATATCCTTGTTGTTATTTTATTTTCTTCTAGTTTTTCATCAAGATCCTTTTGATTTTGATTTGTGCTTCATTTGTATAACATCCTCGCGATCTCAAACTTACATCAATCTTGTGATTTCATTTTGGTCTTTATGCATTATTCTAACTTCCAAAATAAGAATTTTCTTTGTACTCTGTAATTTATTTGAGTAATTGACATTTTATTTCATTATTTATTTGGGCACCTAGGGACACCAAATTTGATCTAGGAAACTTCGGCTCGTAACAAACAATGGCTCAGTCTGATGACCCATCTAACCATGCCATTAGATTTTGTTGGGGCAAAAAAAGAGGAATTGGTGGTGCTAAAAGAAATATTCAATTCTATGAGTCATTCATGATTGACGATGTCAACTACTCATTGTTTGATTGTGTATACCTCCATGAGACGGATGCATTGGAGCCTTATATCGGAAAGATAGTGAAGATATGGGAGCAACCAGATCGCAAAAAGAAATTAAAAATTCTATGGTTTTTTCGCCCAAATGAACTCCAAAACTATTTGGGAGATCATACTCTGTTGGAGAAGGAGATTTTTTTAGCTACAGGAGAAGGTGTTGGTCTTTTCAACATCAATCCATTGGTAAGTTCTATTTAACACTATCTTTTTATTCTTTTAACTAGTTTAGCTTCATGTGCTTGTCATTTGTTTATTGTCAATTTCATATGATGAAGGGGTTTTTGGTTGCTTGTAGGTGGTTGAAGTCAATAGGTAACTTTATAGAAGTGATGCTTTTAAAATGGATTTGCCAGATGTGTTGTTTGGTTTACTATGAAAATGATCAACAAGAGCTTATATTTTAATCTCATGTTTATTTTTTCTATAATAGTTATTTGATTTATCGGCTGTTATTGGTGGATAAATGAATTGTTAATTTGTTGATTACAAGTTTGCTAATGTCTAGATCAAGCCGCCCAAAGTGTTATGTTGTGCCCAATCTCATAACCTGCCCTAACTTGTCCCTGGGCTTAGGCCTCATCGCCCATAAGTTGAATTAGCATGTCTCTTATATTGAGTTTGTCTAACACCGACACGTGGTTGGCTCTACTTGATCTTCCTCCCCATTCAGCCTAGATTGTCCCTCTCTGCATCTCACCTCCCTTGCCACCTCCTCTCCTACCTCTTCATTGATGTCTTGTCCCATCTAGTCCTCTACTCCAAAATTTGGTGGTGTGGGAGGTTGAGATGATTGGAATCACACTAGAGGTAGAGTTGTTGCAATGAAGCAGAAATCGTCTTCAAGGGATTGGACAAATGAGAAGAGGGATTGTGAGCCTTGTGGCAAAGGAACACAGTTTCCTTTTTGGTAAGTTATGTTGATTGTGGAGAGTGCTAACAAGGATTTTTTATGTTTAAAACATCACAAAATATTCACTAATCATGGATATGAAAAACTTGGGTTGGTACATAGGTCAATTTGACATGGCACAAGCTCACATACCAATGGATAAGGATTGAACTATGTGACTTGTTTGACCTCCCAAGCACATCATGACATATTTCTTATAGTAGTGGGTCATTGTGGGCCTATATCATGTTAGCTTTGCATGACCCAAATTACTCATCTAGATATTTTCTAATTGTTTGGCTATCTAATGATTATTGGTTAGTTAATGGAAGTTCTCAATAATAGTCAATGATAGTTGGCAACTAATGGTAGGTTGTTATTCAGTTGATATCGCTCGAAACTTGATGAGTCAAGGCGAGATGCTTGTGAGGATACTAATGGGTTGATAATGGTCTGCTGAATGCTAAGGGTCTATGATCCATATCGATTGATTGATGATGATTGATAGTTGTGTATTGGTTGGGGAACATCAATTGATGCTCGCTGTGGCAGGGTTGGTCAATCGGCGGATTTCAACGAGTTGATGATTGGTTGATTGTCATTTATCAATTATTAATGGTCTATGTTTATCGATCATTGAATGAATGATGGTCAACCAATTTAATCACTAGTTTGACTACATGTTTCCATGGAGGATCAATAGTTCAATGTTAACAACTTCAACAAGCAAAAATTGTTGACAATGCGTAAGTCACATGAATGCTCCTGAGGCTTCCGCCAATGCTAGGTAAGGAAAGAGTCAGATGTATGCCACTTTACCCTGAAAATTGGAAAGGTTGTTTTCATGACTCAAACCTTGATGAACTCATGATTGCCTGAGTTGCAAAAAAAGAAAAAGTCACATACCTAAATGAAGGCATGGTTTAGTTGGAAAAATTTACTATGACAACTGTAAACTCATGGGTAAGATGAAAAAATCAAATATAAATTGAGAAGAAACTCTGTGACATTAGTTCTTCACAGAAGCAATAAGCTGTGACCTGTCAAGCAAGTTTACACTGCTGCTGCAACCAAAGAAGCATAAAAAAACAATGCAGCTGCAAGTAGGCAAGCAGCAGAAGAAATATGCTTATTTTTTTGTTTTTTCGTGATTAGCATCTAGATTTGTAAATTTTTGTTGTCTAGATGCTGTATTTTCTCATGATGTTATTGGTGCCACAACTTAGATCTTATTGCCCATTATACCTTTTCTTGAAAAACACTCTAGTATTAAGTAAATTTTTTGGACTAACACTTTAAATTAAACCAGGAAGCTATAGCTGGCAAATGTTCTGTGATCTGCACATCAAAGGATGAGATAATTTTCTCATGCTGTTATTGGTGCCACAATGTAGATATATTCCTTTCAGTACTTTGGGCACTTAGATCTTATTGCCCAATATACCTTTTCTGAAAAACACTCTAGCATTAAGTAAATCTTTTGGACTAACACTTCAATTAAACCAGGAAGCTATAGCTGGCAAATGTTCTGTGATCTGCACATCAAAAGATGAGAGAAATCGACAACCATCAAACAGAGAATTGGAGATGGCTGACTATATCTTCTACCG
This sequence comes from Musa acuminata AAA Group, assembly GCF_036884655.1. Classification (NCBI taxonomy): domain Eukaryota; kingdom Viridiplantae; phylum Streptophyta; class Magnoliopsida; order Zingiberales; family Musaceae; genus Musa; species Musa acuminata. The sequence continues at coordinate 13,663,806 of NC_088343.1, read as the reverse complement.
CACATTTGATGTCCAAACCTATACAATATCTGAGAAGATTAATGATAAAATAGCTGGTGTTGAAGGTGTGTGCTTTCTCATAGTTAGTTTCCAGTTATTCCTTTTTCATTATTTTTTTCTGATTTATGGCTTAATGTGTTTCAGCAAAGTATCTTTTAAATCAAAAAGATATTCAGCCAACTTCTGTTTTCATGTTTGAGGAAAAAGGTGGCAGTGGAAAAGCAGAAAATATTTCCATTTCCTCTCTCATGTCCAGGTTAGATGACAAGATCGAGTCCGCTGCAACTTCAACAAAAAGGGATGATGTCATTGCAGGCGAACTTTTAGAAGGACAATGTCCTTTAGGTGAAGATAAGGAAGATGTTCTAGTTTCAGCAAATCATGTTGAAGATAATCTTAACTATGGTAAAAGCAAATCTAATGTGGGCCTAAATGACAATAAACCTTCCGAGAAGATGAGATTAATTGATACCACTATAGAAGCTCCAAATGGTACTAGTTTAAGGAAAGAAAACTTTGAATCTAATGATAGTGGTTCCCAAAAGAAATCTACTAATGCTTTTATAGAAGCATCAAGCGATTCTAGTCCAGTGAAGCGAAAATTTGAGCTCGACAGGGTTGGTTCTTCGAAAGAGATTGTTCATGTGGGCAAAGAATCTTCTGAGAAGAATTATGCTTTGGATGGTATAAGATTTTCCAAGAACATGAAACCTACTGATGCTCCTGAATTCTTGAATGATGCTAGCTCAAGAAAGCAAAACGTTGAGTCAAATGGACCTAGTTATTTTAGGGAGACTATTCATTTGACCAATAGTGCTCCTGAGAAAAGGAGTCTTATTGAGAAGAAAACCAAACCTTTGGATGAATCATCGCAAGAGACATCTTCAATATCCATTGGAAATAAGGAAAAAACTAATTATGGAGTTCTGGAAGTGACTAAAAGACCAGACGCGGTAAGATTTACTTTTTGTCTGTATCTCATGTTGGTAATTAGGAAGCTTTTTAGATTAATAGAACTTTAACTTTTAGTAGTATCTTTTAAGTGGCATTTTTTACATTAAATATAGTGTTTTATTATTTTGTTATTTTCCTTGCCAAATGTTTAACTTGATCATCTATGGTATAAAAAATAAAAAAATGTAACTTTTTTTGAATGCTCCTTTGCTATCTCCTATTGCTTTATTACTAGATTATGAAGATTTGGTGGATTTTGATTTTTGTCGATTGTAGTTCTCTTAACAAGATGTACAATTTCGGTCAGTACCGGTGTATCGACCAATGGTCGATATGGTACGTATCGAGGTGTACTGACGATATACCCAAAAAAAATCTTAAATAGCTCCTAGAATACTTAAAAGTTGGGTTAGGGTTTTTAAGTTGGAAATAAATATAAATTTAGTATAATTTTAGCAAAAATAATCTAAATTGAGAAAGAATAGTGATTGGGCAGGTTGAGGCATTGTCGTCCACGTTGCTGCCATGTCTCTAGATTGAGTGGGTTAATGAATGCGATTGAGGTGTTTCGTTGCCCGACTTGAGTCTTTCCATTGGTGCGACTAATGCTACTACCTTCCCCTTTGCCTTTTCCTTTGCCTTTGCATACTGGGCGGACGATTGTGATGGTTGGGTGTCTCTAGTTCCTCGAACAGTCTGACTCGATGTTATCTGGCTCTTCCTGCCACGTTTTGATCGTGAGGATCTTCCTCTTAACCTTCCGAAATTTGATCCAATCCATAAATCATAGCTTTGTTGAGTTTAGGAGAGTGAAAATGTGAAAATGAGAGAGATATGAGTGAGAATGAGTTTGAGAGAGTTGAAGAGATTGAGAGAGTGATATGAGTTGAAAGAGGGGGGAGAAAGGGTAAACCGTTTCCTATGTTTAAACAGTCAATTTGAGTGTTTAAATTAGGGTGATCTCAGTCCTTGATCAGTAACGGTCGAAATCCAACCATTACTGACTGGTACAGGTCGGAGTTTGGATTTCGATCATTACCGTATGGTACAGAACCCGTATTGCCCGATTCGGTGGTTAGGTAATGGTGCCATCCAGTAAAGGGCGGTCCGCGTACTGGTCCCTTGTCGGATCAGTACGTACCACCCATATCAAGCGTCACGGGTTGGTACAACAAACCCTACTTCTCTAGTCAATCACGAAGATGAGATGATATGTTTGAGAGGAATATATTGGTATTTATCATATTGTTTTTTCAAGAGGCAACAAATGGATAGAAGCCTTTGTTGGATGATCGTCAATATCAATTCTATGACACTTGTACTAATCATTGACAGGTTGTTTAGATGCTCTAATTAACAAGAATTAGACATAATTATTAAATTTATGAGGCAAGGGAAGGCAAATGAAGGGTTTTGGAATTGGAGGCTAGCTAAGTGTAGGGGAAGACAAGGGAGGAGGGCTCAGAACAGGAGGTTGGGTGGGCGGTCGAGAGGGAGGGTAGGTAGTTGGGCCGATAATAGATAAGGGTAGGGGCTAACAACTAGTGAAGTTAATAGGCACTTGGACGCTCAACTAGGCACCCAGGTGAGGTGAGGTGCGACTCGAGCGCTTGATAAGTGGGCTAGGTGGGTGCCTTCAATTAGGAGCTGTTCAAGTGTGCGCCTAGGCCCAGGCATTGGGTGACTCGCTTGATTCAAATCGAGTAGGAGTGAGCCATATCACTGGATTTCGACCTAACCCAATTCATTGAATTTGGTTCGATCAAACCAATTCAACGAAGCTTCACACATGCACCCCTCTTGATGCATGCTCGCGTCGAGACAACTTGTGGAAGCCTAATCGGCGAATGACCCTTCCTCTCTTCCTCTGCATGGATGTTTAGTAACTGTAGTAGTGTCTTCCTCTGGTGGGTTCATCGTCGGTATCTCTCTCTTACTTCGTCATCTCCCACTTCATCACAATTGCCAACATCTTCCCCTCGCTCTTTCCCCTTCGTCGTAGTGCTCTTCTCCTCCCCAATCGTTGGCATATCCTATCCCTCTTCCACCAACCTTCACCATATGGCTAAGAACTGAAGGGCTACGAACAGGAGGCTAAGTGGGTGGTTGAGAGGATGGGAAGGCTGTAGAGTTGATGACAGTAAGGGGTAGGGGCTAACAATAAGTTAAGTTTACAGGCACTCGCCTAGGCTAGGCTAGGCGCGACTTGAGCGCTCGATAAGTGAGCTAGGTTGGCGCCTTCACTTGGGTGCAATCTAGGTGTGTGCTTGGGCCCAGGCGTTGAGTGGCTCGCTTGATTCAAATTGGGCAAGAGCAAGCTAGATCATTGGATCTGGGACCAACCTAGTTCACTGGATTTGGTCTGATCGAACTAGATCAATGAATCTTCACACACACATGCCTCGACACATGCACGCCACGAGACACTCATGGAAAGTTAGTTGGCGAACAATGACTGTTCCTCTGTTTGTTTGTTTGGCGAATGGAGGATGTAGCAATGTCTTCCTCCAATAGGCTTGTTGTCGGTATCTCTTTCCTTTGTTATTGCTCGGTCTGCTCTCGTCGCTAGTGCCTTCTCCTTGCCCTTTCCCCCTTCACCATAGTGCTCTTCTCCCCCTCGGTTAGTGTCTTCCTCTGTCTCTTTCTTTCTCCGCCGCCAATGTCCCCTCTTTGCCTCATTGCAACCGCCTTCCCCCTTCCTTTGTGCGTTGACAACCTCCTCCTCCTTGTGCCGGCGTCTTCCCTTCTCCTTCCTACGTTGATGGCTTCCTCTTTATCATCCTTTCATCCTACGATTAGTGTCTTCTACCCCTTCGCTTCGTTGTAGCCGCCCCTAACACCCGCGACATCGTCCTCGATAGCTCCCCTCCCTCCCTCTTCCCCTCCCAATTGACAACAACCCACAGTCATCCAACTGACAGTGACCCAATCGACAATAATTAGACAACCACCCCAGCTGATAGCAATTTTCTCCCATACCTCCTCCCTCTCCTTGATTCTTCATCCTAACTCCCCTCCTAATTGACTCGATAACACCCTCTTTATCCTCCTACGTTAATTGTTTTATTAATATATAATTAAATAATGTAATTTGGTACTTTAAATAAATCCAATTTGTTGTTTCATTTTTTGTTTAAGTGGTTATGTTTATTAATCATTATATGTATATTAATTTTAGTATTCGGGGGGTGCTTCACTTTGCTTGGGTGAGCTCCAAGTGCCTCAGGTGTTTTGACACGTTGGTGCCCTTAGTGCCTCTCGCCTCTAAATAGATTGCTAACAACAACAGTTGGGTAGGGGGCTGCATGAGAAAAGAGAGAAGGGGTCCTTGAGGTGTAGAAGAGGGAGGTGCTAAAGATGAAGAGAGGGAGGGGAAGAAGGAAAAAGGGGGAGGGGGTGGCGATGGAAAGGTTGTGACAAAAAAGAGGGATTAGGGGGTGTTGGGTTAGGGCCTAAGAGACAAGGTCCTAGAAGACGAATTGGAGGGTATGGTGTTGGTGTTTGAGACAGGTACGTGGTGACGTCGGTAGGAGGGGTTGTACCATCAGAAGAAACATAGAAGAGGGGAGGAGGAAGAAAGAGAAGGGGGCTTACTATCAAAAGAGATACAGAAGAGGTGGTACTGCTCTATCATGACTAGTAGGTAGACAAATGTGGGGTTGTATCACCCAATTGAGAGAAAGTGATCGAGGAAGGGTTGAGGGAGAGAGAGCTAAGAGAGTGAGAGGTACCTACGGAGGAAGGAGGGAGGTACTGTTGCATTTTGTGCGATGGAAAGGTTAAGGCAAAAAAGAGGGATTAGGGGGTGTTGGGCTAGGGCCTAAGAGACGAGGTCCTAGAAGATGAATTAGAGGGTATGGTGTTGGTGTTTAAGACAGGTACGTGGTGACGTCGGTAGGAGGGGTTGTGCCATCAGAAGAAACATAGAAGAGGGGAGGAAAAAGAGAAGGGGGCTTACTATCAAAAGAGATAAGAGAAGTGGCAGCGCTTTATGTCTAGGCGCCTTGCTTCAAAGATGCGTCGCTACGCGCTCGCCCGAGCCCAGGCGTCGGGCGCTTCGGGCGAGCGCCCGGGTTAAACTAGGCGACTGAACTAGTGCTTTACATTTGGTTTGGTCTTCGATGCTTCAGTTGGTTCGATTGAACCAACTAAAGCACCGATATCAGCCTCCCAACATCCCTCTCGTGACTTCCCCAACCCTAACCTTGCTTGTCGCTGCTGCTGCCACTGTCGTCGCTCCCGCTCCCACTGCTACTACTACTGTTGCAGCTGCTATCGTTGCCACTATCGTCGCTCTCGCTCCTGTTGTTGTTGTTGCTGCTCGCCGCTATTGTTGTCGTTGCCACTATCACCGCTCGTCGCTCTCGCTGCTCGTTGCTACCGCTGTCGTTGCCACTGTCGTTGCGTGCCGCTCCCGCTGCTACCGCTGCCATTGTTGTCGCTCGCCTCTCCTGCTCCCGCTGTTCGCTGCTACCTCTTCTTACATCGACTCAATAGTATATTGTTAACAGTATATTGTTAATTGTATACTAGTAAGTAGTAACAATATATTTTTTTATTTATTAGATTAATAATATATTATTTTGATTTTACTACTATTAATTTTTTTTATTTGAAATTATTGTTATTGTTTTGAATTTTGAGATTTTTTTGTTAATGTGATATTGTAAGATTTTTAAAATTTAATATCATATTTTTATTTAAATAATTATATTTATTAATTATGTTATATATTTTTATATTTTAGCGTTTCGCTTCGCTCGAGCAAGCGCCTAGCGCCTCGGGCGTTTTTGGACCTTGGCGCCTAACGCTTTTTAAATCATTGAGAGGTGATATTGCACTATCATGACTAGTAGGTAGACGAATGCAGGGTTGTATCACCCAATTGAGAGAAAGTGATCGAGGAAGGGTTGAGGGAGAGAGCTAAGAGAGTGAGAGGTACCTACGAAGGAAGGAGGGAGGTGTTGTTGCATGTTGTCGATTGCAAGAGGGGAGGCATAGCCATGTTGGTTGTTGATCATCGTTTTGGTTATCCATTGTTGTCAACATTGTCATGTGTTGTTGATCACCAAAGGATAACAATTGCAAGATGACTAGGGTTGCTAATAGCGGTGTTGTGCGGGCTCTAGGGCAGAGGTGATGTGGTTTCAAGCACATGCCATGTATGCGCCTAGGTGCATGTCAAAGTGACACTTGTGCAAAATCTCTCGCCTAGGATGAATTAAAGGCGCTTGAGCCTTGCGGCTTAGGGTAGGACACAAGCATCAAGTGTTAATGTTATAATTGGTTTTAGATCATTTCAATACTTTTCTCACATGGTCCAAAGTTGAAGCCTCCAACTTATTATACGATAGGAGCTAGTTTAGACCAATGATTTAAAAAGGCGCTCGGGCACTCGCCTGAGCCCACGCACCAGGCGCTTCGAGCGAGTGCCTGGTATAAACCAGGGGATCGACCGTAGCAACGGCAGTGAAGAGAGACAGCGAGCTCCCGATTAGTTGGTTCGATTGAACCAACTAACACACGCATATCAGCCTCCCACTCCTCGCAACTTCCCCTAACCCTACACCCGATTTCGTTGCCTCTCTCTACTGCCGCTGTCGTTGCCTCTCTCTGCTACCGCTACTGTTGTCGCTCTTCATTGCCGCTGCCATTGCTCTTCACTATCGCTGCCACTACAGCTACCTCTCTCCGTTGCCGTTGCCATTGTTGCTGCTCTCCGTTGTCGTTGTCGGTATTCTTCGCTATTGCCTGCTGTCGTTGCTGTTACTCTTTGCTATCGCTCGCTGTCGTTGCTCTCAGACAATAGCTTCCTGTCTCCGACTCAGTTCTCACCGTGACTCGGCTTCTTACCTCGGTCTCCTTCTCACACTCTACTCTTCTCTACTACCGTTAACGGTAGAGAATATTTTAAAATATTAAAATATATTTTAATATTTTAGAGCGTCTTGCTTCGTTTGGGCGAGCGTCTAGCGCCTCGGACATTTTGGGTCCTTGACGTCTTTTGGTGCCTAGTGCTTTTTAAATCATTGGTTTGGACAAAAGAGAAAAATTAGAAACAAACTAGCTTATGATAAGTATGACTTTAAAGAGAGAGAGAGGAGGACAACGGAAAGAGAAGATGAAAGGGAGAACAAAAAATTCAAATAATGATTAGTCCATGTTTTGTCCCTCTTTTGAAGGGTCTACTATGTCAGCTACTTGGAACTGAATAAAATCCATAAATAGGAAAATATTTGCCACTAAGATAAGCCATAATTTATTCTTAATTTACTATAAACATGATGATACTGCAATAGAGACATTTGGATCTTTAAAGCAAATCCTATGCTCCTTCAGCCTCTTCTAGTAGATCATTAGCTGCACCCTCTGACAAATAAAGGACACCAAATGAAATATGTTTAAGCAAAAATCAAAGTTTTGAGGGTGCGCATGCTGGCCAATGGGTACACAAGCACATAAGGCTAGTAGGCCCATCATACTTGAGCGCTTGTGTTGGTCGACAACCCAATTGAGGTGCTAGCCTTGGTGGTGTCTTGTTAAGTTGCCTCACTCTGGATAGTTGCAATGGATTCCATGATGTTGGTGATGATAATGGCAGTCCAAGGCTCTGAGCAATGAGCTTGCTCCTATGTGCCATGTCTTGGTGCTGTTTTTGTCAATATTAAAAACTATAGTATACATTCAATATATTATAGTGGAATTTGGTTGAATACACAAGAAACTAGCGAAGATTCAACTCTCCAAGCTTGATTTGATAAAAGGCGAACAAGTGGGTGAATTAATGGAGAGATAGAGAGTGAAGTGTGGGTCATTGTGAGAGTAGAAATAGGATAGAGAAGGGGGTTCTTTTATCGGAAAAGAAGTGGGATGGGTTGTGAATTGAGCAATAAGTGTACTATCAGCTTCGACTAACTTACTACTCCAAAGTCGGGTGGTACCTTGGTTGGCTATTGTAGTAAAGTGATATGTCCTTTACAATTAAGGTGTGTTTGCATGTTGGTTTGGCCTGAGACTGTTTACAGCTAGTTTGTTCCGGCATGTACGAATGGTTTTTGAAACCATCAAATTGACTATTCGGTAATTATATTGATGTTATAAAAGATTATGATGATTACTCATTTATCATGTACAAGATAGGCTTCCATAGTCTATGTTCTTTGCTAATATGGTTTTGGTCGATGAGAGTTTATTTGTGATTAGTGACGGAGATATGTTATAAATTGTTGATTATCAATTAAGTAGGATTAACATTAAATATAAAAAAATTTGATTTTAGAGGAACTGAAAGTGTCATTAAGATGGGTGAACAAGTTTCTTTCAAAAGAAATTTTAGATATTTTGGATCTTTTAATCAATAGGAAATGAAGACATTATTCATATAGTAAAAGCACATTGGTTGAAGTGAAGGGTTGTTTAGTTGATGCAACTTGATCTAAGGAAGGATAGAAAATATATGGGAGCGAAGAGATAATGAGAAGTTTATGTACCTTAAACAGATGGAATGTTCCCTTCTTTATAAGAAAGAGCTCCTCCTGCATATGGTGTGTCCAACAAAAGGGTAGCTAATTAATGTCTTGCGACACGTTTCAGGCTATCCTTTGTGATTGTAGGGGGTGGCATCAAGACCTTGCATGATTAGAGACGTGCTTGCGGAAAATGATAATTGTCCTTATGTGGCTAAGTATGTTCAAGTACTTGGTCATTCATCTTCAATTATCGATTCCTTGGTTCTCGGATGTGCCATGTTAGAGGTTTTGTTCTCTTGGTTGGTGTCATGGCTATGATGTTGGGCCATCCACAACAAATTCCGTCTTGTCAATCATAAAGAAGGCATGTGCTTGCCTCATGCCTAGGTCCAATAGACCTTTGCACCTCAAATATACATTACGCTTACAGGCCATCCACAAGAAATTGCGTTGTGTAATACATAAATAAGGTGTGTGTTTGCCTCGTGCATAGGCCCAATAGGCCTTTGCACCTCAATATGCATTAAGCTTTCATAACTTTGTTTTGAATTGAAGGTGTGCCTTGGTACAACAGAAATGTTGCTCCTTTGTGACTTGGTGATCAAGATTCAAGTCATGAAAACAATGTCTCTACTCGTGGAGAATAAAACTATGAGAGTGACTCTCCTTGAATCCACATTGGTGGGAATCTCAATCACTAGATTCTGTATATTTAACTTCGCTTTGAACAATCATTGTTTTGTGGATGGGAGTCTGGTACTTGGGTTTTTTAGATTTATATTTTTATGAAGTTGATTTAATCGCATTAGAAATTGTCACGCTGATTATAATTATTTCTTATTATAGTCTCAGATTTTTTTGCTGATACTATTTCTTGTTGTATCTTTCTCAGGATAGAAGCAAATGGTTCAAGGGACTTGTGAGTAGCCTTTGGCTTCCACTGTCACTCTCTTTTTACTTGACCACTTCATAAGTTGTTCTTGTTTTTTATTTTTATATTTTGAAGTGAGATTGTCCACTCATTCATTTTTTTTTGTTTGTACATTGAATGTGATACATACTGCCTTGGTCGTTGTTTTTTCATTGTGTATATGGTTCCAAAATATCAATGATATTGTGCCTTCTAATTTGAGTTGACTTACATGCTTCCTGCATCAAGCATTATAGTTTTGGTATCAGAAGTGGAACTTTCAGGAGAGTATACTAATTTAAAGTCCATATATAGTGGCAGTTCTTATACATAACCCATGCTATGCTACTATGATCATTTTTTAAAATAATTTAGATGTCTAAATTCAATCCTCATTCACATGAAACATTGCCCACAATCTCACTTCGATAGTGCACAATGCAATGTCCATATGTGACTTTCTCAAAGTACTGAGATATTTGGAGATAATTAGTGCAATTCTATCGAAGGTTTGTCATCTCGTACCAACCAGGTGTCTCGGTCCATGGCCGGACTGGTATGTACCATTACCTGTGTGTACCAGTACATTGGTATATATTGAAGAGTCTAAGAAGAGGAAGGAACAAGTGACAGTGGAGGAAGAGGCGGAAGGAGGAAGGAAGAAGAGGAGGCAGTGGAGGAAGAGAAAAGAAGAAGAGGTGGTGCTGCAGCAGTGGAAGAGGAGGTGCTGTCGCAGTTGAGGAAGAGGGGGAAGAGGAAGGAAGAAGAGGAGGAGGTGGTGGAGGAAAAGGAAGGTGAGGAAGAAAGAATAGGAAGAGAAAGAGGAGGAAACAGACCCGAAATTGATGGTGGGCAATGGGCCGTTGCAGCGGCTCGCAGCTGCATGTACGAGGAAGAGCTTACGAATGTGAGCGGTTGTGAGATATAAATTTTTTATTGGTCGTATTGGACCATCCAAAATGAGGCGGTCCACGTACTGGTTCACCCCTGGACTGGTACTTTTGGTCAGTTCGTGTATTGGTATCCGCATGGACTGATACATATGCATCGTATCAGTCCGCATGAAACTGCAATCCATGCTTGTACCACAAATGAAAATAATTGTATTGGTAATCTCATTTTCTACTAATTAGAATCAATCTTCTTCTTTACCTTTTCTTTATGATACTTGATTCTACTTCAAGGAATGCGCATGCTTCGTGGTGTGTTGCACATTTCAGATGCAATGTAAACTGTCCCAATTTGAAACATGTTAAACAAGAAAAAATTGAAATGATCGAATAACAATACTGTGTGATATGATTCATGCATCTGATTGTGCTATATGTCGTGCATTGGATAATGTAGAAAAGGCTATTACGGTGCCTCGCCACACTATTATATACCAGTCTGATGGGATGCAGTTGACCTGTTTCAATTTGACAAAACTATTTGTTCTATGCCTGCATGTGCTTTGCACAGATACTATAACACTTTACATCTTGTCATTTTGTTATGTTTATTAAATAACTTAATTGTTTTTTATTTAAAAATCTTTCAGCCTTGGGAGGAAAGAATGCAAAAAGCTGATGAGCAAGGAACTCTTGTCTTTATTGAGAATTTGGACCCATTGTTTACATCATCAGAAGTAGAGGTATTTGTGATGCTTTGTTTATCTTTGTCTTCATTAATCTTGTGATGAAATTTTGCCGAGTTGCCTTTTTGCTATTTGAGTTGTCATCGTCAGGTCTTCCATAAAACAACATGCACAATAGCTCCAATGGTGAACCAATTTGATATAGGATTGGCCTCCGTGAATTAGTTTCAATTTGCATTTGTCAAAATGTGTAGAAAAGATAATGCAGCCATTAACAACATTTCCATCGTTGTATGGACAGTCTCAGGATTAGGTAAAAGTTTAGTTAGGGCTTTGAAATCAATTACAGGAATATACTGTCCCATGTCATGAGCTGATTTGAGACTTTGAGGCAAGCAGCCACATCTGTGAGGAATTGGTATGCTATCGTCAAACGTATTATTGCTGAAGCCTTTCTACATGTTGTAAGAAACATAAGATTGAGTTTAAAAAGTTGATTGGATGTGTGGAAGAAATTGTCAAGATCTTAAACAAAAGATACAACTAATGACTAAGTTGCTAATGATGTGAAGGGCTATCACTCTATAAAGCAAATGCTAATTGGGAAATAGTGAATGTGACATTCTAATTTACACGTATCATATATATGGCTTGTATTTGTTGTAAAAGGCTGATGCAGGAAACGGAGGCGCCTTCATATGTGAGGGCGAATTTATTCTTGAAGAGTTACAGATACTAGCTTGATGTTCTACTATGAAATTTTTTTGTGGATTGTAGGAGAGAAAATTTTGAGTTATAAGTTAAGGATTATTATTTGTTTAGAGTAGGTAGAGCTGATTATGTATAATTTGGTTTCTGCCCATTAACATTGGTGAGACTTCATTTAGTGGGCAGAGCACAGGCAGAATGCACCAGGAGAAAGACATAAAAAGTTTCATTGAATCCTAGAAAAAAGAGAATCTATATAGTTCACCTATTGTCACTCATATTGTCCTTCATCTGAAGGGAATCAGATGGTGAGGTTCTCAATTTTGATAGCCTGGTGGAGAGACTGGGACTTCCTTTATTTGCTTCATTTGAGGGCCTGTGGCCTTCAAAAGCTGGATGGAGCAGACTGTCTTTAACTGTCTTAATTAGGATCAGTTCAATTAAAATTTTTAATTTCCTTGTTTAACTTCCAGAATCTCTTGTTCGAGGTATCACAACCGTCGAAGCACTTCCATGCATGGTCACTTGCATGTGTTACTTTGTACTGTGGACCATTGTGGCATTCTAAGATTCTATGTTAAAAGTGAAAAATTGGTGTTTAACTGGTCTACAGATAATTATTATAATTTTCTATAAGGTGTCTAGACATCAAATATGACTAAGCTACAAGACTACTAGAAGGCATTTCAAACTGCATTTGGTTATCAAATTTTGAACTAGATCATCTGATACATTGAATGTTACCAGATGGGTTCGCTTCCAATAGAACTGTTGATCATGTTGGTACACAGTGCAATGTGCATGTACATTAATATTTGAGTTTTGGTGACAGTTGAATCAGGTGGATGCTGATAGTACTTACATATTTTACTATTATTTTGTTTTGTGTATAGGATATTATTTACCACACATTGAAGCAAAGTTGCACCGCAAGGGTTATACAGCAAACTATGTTTCAAAATCCCAATTATGGTATGTGATCCTTTGATGTGCAAAATTATATGATCCTGTGAAAAAGAAAAGGAAACTCTTTTTATATCCTATAGACAGCACTAAGCTTCTTATCAATGTCTGATTGTTGATACTAGGTCAAGCTTATGTTATATTTAAAACAAGAGATGCAGCAGACTCTGCAGTTTCGAAGATTAATAAAGGGTGCATTCAGCTACCTAATGGAAGGTATTGCTTTTCATTTTCTAATTTATGATGATCAGGAAGCATGGTTTTATGTTGTCAGTTAGTTTTGTTGCTGCATTTACTTGCATACTTTTTAATATCTAAGATACCCTACCTTATTTCAACTACTAATTACACTTGTTCTTGATGTGTGTTTTTCTTCAAAATCTTGTTACTTCATGTCAAATTTTTTGCACTAGTTCAGATTCTTATTTAGTCTGTATCTTAGTCAGGGTGATGGGTCTTTGATAAAAAATAGCTTATATACATTGAATTACTTTATGTTCTTCTATGTGTTGCAATTATAAGAATGCCAAACAATTATAGTTATATCTAGAGTAGTTATTTAACTAAAGATGGGAAGCATAAGGATCCCACCTATGCAAACTCTAGGGAAAATCAATTCATGCAGCCTTACCCTAGCAAACAGAGATACTAACTTTGCAGTTCAAATCTTGGTGACCTAGATGACAAACCAAGACTAACCCTCTTGTGACAATTTTACTGCAAATAATTATCGATAGCGTATCTTGAGGGAGTGGATATATGTAGTAAAATATTTTGCCTTCGTATTCTATATTTAGCGGATCTTGGGATAAAAGAAACTTGATATAATAATGCAAGTAATTATCAGTGATTTAAATAGGTGCTCGGGCGAGGCAAGGCCTGAGCAGCTCATGTGTGGATTAGGCGGTGTGCTTCAATGAGGCGGCGCTTGGGTGCTCGCCCAAACCCATGCGCTGGGCACTTCGGGCAAGTGCTCGTTTTAATTAAGCGAATCGAACCAGACTTTTAAATCTGGTTTGGTTCAATAACGTAGTTTCTTACCTCAAAAGCCAGCTTTTACGCCCACGCGACCTCGAGGAAGCCTAGCGCTGCTTTTGCCACCGTCGTCAACGCTGCTGCAGACATAGTGGACCGAGCCTTCTATCGTCGATGGACGAGTTCGATGGCCCTAGTAGCTTCCTTCTGCTATCGTTTCGTGTGTAGTTCCTTTCGCTGTCAAGGGAGTGGACCGCAGGTTCCTTTGCCACCGACAGACCCCCTCTGGATCTTCCGTCGTTGCCGCCGTTGTTATCCGTAGCTTTCGCTGATGCTGTCCGCAGCTTCTGCTGTTGCGGTTGTTGCTATTCATAGCTTTCGCCGCTATCATTACTACTGTCCGCAGCTTCTGTTGCTACCGCTATTGTTGTTTGTAGCGCTGTCACAACAATCTTAAACTAATCCTTTGTTACTGTTAACATTTTTTCTCCCCTTTAACTACTGTTAACAGTAAGTAATATACTGTTAACAATGTATTTTTGATTTAATATCTTATTTTATTTAAATAATTATTTTATTTTATTATATTATATATTATATTATACTTTAATATTTCAAAGTGTCTCGTTTCGCTCGGGCAAGCACCTATTACCTCGGGTGTTTTGAGACCTTGATGCCTAACGTTTTTTAAATAATTGATAATTATCATGACGTAATCATCCTTCAACATGTTTATATGTGATGCTCTGATTTGAGAGGTAGCCTTTGTACATAATTTCTCAAATAAAAGTTGCTAATGACTTAACAAACTCATTTTTTTTCTATAATTTAAGACAGGAGAATACAACTACTATTATCTACTTGTGTATGAATTGACTGGATATTGAAGTGATTATTTTGGAATGCAAATTTTTTTTGCGACAATCTATCATCTTCATTGTTGTAAGTTTATTTTCCAGTAAACAAGGGCGTTTGAACCTATTGATATTCGATTGGATATAGTTGGTTGACTCGACTGCATAAGCAAAAGTACTTTAACCACAATGGTTAGCATATTATGACTTTTGTAGGGTTTTACATTTTGCCTTCCTAGAATCCCTTGGTCTTCTGAATATGTTTTGTCTTCTTGCATTTTGTATGTTGGGTGTCATCCACTTGTGGTTTTTATTAATTGTTAATTTTGAAATAGTTAGAATTGGATGTATTTAGTGATTTAAAAAGCACTAGGCGCCAAGGTCCAAAAACGCCCCAGGCGCTCACCCGAGCAAAGCGAGGCACTAAAATAAAAAAATATATAATATAATTAATAAATATAATTATTTAAATAAAAATATAATATTAAATTAAAAAACTTACAATATCACAATATCACATTAACAAAAAAAATCCTCGAAATTCAAAACAATAATAATAATTTTAAATAAATAAAAATTAGCAGTATTAAAATCAAAATAATATATTATTAATCTAATAAATAAATAAAATATTGTTACTAGTATACAGTTAACAGTATACTGTTAATATACTGTTAACAGTATACTATTGAGTCGATGTGAGATGAGGTAGCAGTGAGCAGCGGGAGCGGGAGTGGGAGAGGCGAGCGGCGATAGTGGCAGCGGCAACGGGAGCGAGAGCGGCGCGCAACGACAGTGGCAGCGGTAGCAGCGAGCAGCAGCATCGGCAGCGGCGAGCGGCGACAGTGGTAGCGGCAGCGACAAGCAGGGTTAGGGTTGGGGAAGTCACGAGAGGGATGTTGGGAGGTTGATATCGGTGCTTTAGTTGGTTCAATCGAACCAATTGAAGCACCGGAGATCGAACCAAACGTAAAACACTGGTTCGGACGCCTGGTTTAACCCGGGTTCTCGTCCGAAGTGCCCGACGGTTGGGCTTGGGTGAGCGCTTAGGCGGTGCATCTTTGAAGCGAGGTGCCTGGACATGAAGCGAGGCACTCGGGCCTCGCCTCGCCTCGCCCGAGCGCCTATTGAAATCGTTGGATGTATATGTTTTGTTATGAGTGCCACTTGGTATAGGAATACGTGGGGATAAAAAAAAAGAGAAAACCATAGAAAGTTGAAGGTAAAATACTAAAATGCTTAGAAAAGTTTTGACTATTGTACCGTACCGACGTTTCGACGTTCGCTCAGTTCGATACGAAACGGTATACCGAGCGATATATCGCTCGGTATATATATATATATATATATATATATATATATATATATATATATATATATATATATATATATATATATATATATATATATATAATATCCGAAATAGGCGCCTCGGTGATATCGTCGAACGTCGTCTTTTTCTAAAATATTTATATATAAATATATATATATATATTATTTTATTATTATTTTTTTTTGTCCGGTAGCGGGCGGTCCATGTACCGGTAAGCTGTCGGACCGGTACGTATCGCTCGTACCGGGCGGTATCATTCAGTATTGCCTACCTTAGTTTTGATCTCCTTTGGATGTTGATGTGGTTATGTTCTCAGAGCTGACCGTTTTGGTCTCTTGTAGTCCCCTTATCTGCAGCAAAGGAATGTTGAAGGTGCCTAAATCATCTATGTTTGGTCATTTGTCAGTTGATAAAAATAAGCTTCAAATGCGAGAGATGGTAATTATACTGCACTTTCTAGTTTGATTTATTTATTTTTCTCTTAAAAAATTAACTTCAATTGACTTCACTCTTTTTGTTTCAGAGAAGGGCCGTGTCAACATCACATTGTTCTCAACCTAACACAATTGAGTACGAGATGGCTATGGATTGGCTTGTCATACAAGAAAGATCAGTTAGGTGCTTAAATGCGTTGCACAAGGTATTGTCATCCGAGAGTTCTTTTTTAGAACTGAAATGACTCAACTGCTTTATGCTCCATTTTATCTAGATTAGTTTCCATCACTTGCAGGGGCAAGCTGATGAGTTGAAGGCAATCAAGAAGCGATTGAGAACAAAGTGAACCAGCTATTGGATCTTTGATCATCCTCATCATCTATGCTGATTTGCCTTTCAGCCAGGTTTGATTATTATATTGACATTATATTTTATTGTGTTGCCTAAATAAATCATAGATATCTTACATCATTGATCTCAATAGTGATATTCTTCTAAATTTTGAAGGGAAGCAAAGGCTTTGGCAATTTATGTTTGACACTCGAGACTTTTTTATTCAGGAGTAGAGCCTGACACAATTTGCCGAGTCATTGCTTTCTCATCAACTCGTTGGAGGATGGGCTTGGCAAGATTCTTAACCTGAGATTAACATCCTGTATATTGCCGAGATTGGCCGTGTAGTATACAGCCTTTTAATTTTCCCATGTATATTTAAATGTTTTCCAACTCTGTCCATAATTGCTAACAGTTGGCATCATTATTAGATTGCATAAGCTAACTACGGTGGAAGCATTCATGAAATTGCATAAATCAACAAATTTACTCATAACATAAAGCCTTTTATAATTAGCATTATTGTCAAATTATCTTTGTTTCCTGCTACTTTACGAGTGCACTATCAAATTGTATATGCATTTACTGCAAATCACTTGGAGATCACTCGCTTGCCAGTAAATGATTACCTTCCATGGAACCTAATGCATAAAGTTGTTCAATGATGTTCTGTATCGTATGACTTGAGACGCCCCAAAAGGAGAATCTTGTTCGGCGAACAATAATAGTTAGGTCAAAGCTTGAGGTAGATCCTTTAGTCATAGTGTTACTAAATGGTGCAAAATTCCTACATCTGCTTGCGTTATGGATACTAATCCCCAACTTTTCTTCCAGTAATTTGTGAGTGGTCGGTCGGATGAGATAGGATAAGAATATTCCTTGCAACCCAACATTGGTGCGCGAAGTATTTTTAGATTAAGATGGTGGGATCAGGTGGATGTCAACCTAACGCTTGGTCAATAATGGGTGGGATGTGGTCCGTCTCTCGTCATTCCAATATCTCGTGGTTGGAATTGGCATCATCACCAAATAGGTGTACCACAACAATCGGCCACTTTGTACTGCAATAGCAGCAACAACAAATCCTGTACTCCATGAACTCGTCCCACTTCTCTCATCTTGACCGTCCCCTCGACCATGATCACCATCCACCGTCCATCTACCGTGTACGCAAATCTTGAAGCTCCTTCGCAAAGTCGTCGGAAAAGGGAGCCACGCATAAAAAATGTTGGTACACTCAACCGCGTACTACGGTCCTTTGGTTTACTTTCGGAATTGCCATGGACATTGATAGATATTTACCAGATTACACTCATCCTCACCCAAATTGCTCTTTCCGTTCACCCCCCCTTTTTCTTCTCCTCTATATACTCGGATGGGCTGCTGTCTTCTCCGGCCAGAGTTGTAGACTTGCCTCGCTGCAATCTTGACTTGTCCTCTGCGTCCATGGCCGAGGTATGGTATTTGATCTTTCTTTCCTTTCTGGGTTCTGAATCGGTTGATTCAATTTCTTCCCTATGTTCTGGGTAGTAATTCTTGTCCCCGAGTTCGATCTGTTGCGAACCAGAACATACGCTTCAAAGTGTTAGTTTGTGAGATGATAAGGTCGATCGTCACGATTCTTTTAGGTTATATTGTTTTCCCCTTTTCCAACTTATGCAATCCTCGATGCTGTAAGAGATCAACTTATTGTTATTATTATCCGTCCGATTTGACTAATCATCTTACTATTCCCTGTCAGAAAAACACGAAGATTATATTTGGTTTCAAAATTAAAATTAATCACCAGTGCTACGAACTCCTGTGTTTGATCGAAGAAGGAGACTTCGGTTAACATGTAACATGAATAAAGTGCGGAAAGTGGGGACATTGCGCTACTTGCATACGAGGGAAATTTTGAAGACATTTAGATACATGTTCCCTGTTACTTGAGATTTCCCCCATAGCTGCTAATATGTTTTCTGAAGTAATACAAGTTGGCTTTGATGGGTGATGATTGATTCCCATAGAAAGGTAGGTAAAATTTGTTAGTCATTCATGTGTACCATTCATCGATTATTCAGACTAGGGTTGCTTGTTATCTCAAGGACCTGTGTAGTTTTCCTTTTATGCACTTAGCTTTAAAATTAAGATGAGTAGCAACAAAGATTAGGTAGAGTTTTGTGGGTTGAATAATTCATGGAATATATACTACCTCATAAAATTTCAGAGCTCATAGGATGAAACTGGTTCTAAATGTAAAAAATGCTTTAGCATATGCATATACTGAAAACACACAACAGATGGTTATACTTGTGCTTAGCTATAGGTATTACAAATCTTATATGTTAGGACAATACTCCCAGTCAATTAAGCACTTGGTGCTACTTGATTAATTTAGGAGTCCTATTAGCTATATTGGTGAAGACTCTATATCATATTCTTCATGGCCTAAGTTTTTAATCAGCTTGGCCTTTGCTTCCAAAGAGGACCATTTAAAATAATAGTTTGGAAAACTGAGTTGAGACCTTCGTATTTGACCTCAAAATGAGAAATGGAAACCCGACTGGTCTGGTTTTGTCGTTGGATCATATTAGCAGTTTACCTGGATAGGACCAGCAGACCCAACTGATTTTTTTTTCTCATCGGTCTAGACCATACAAATGCATAGTGACCGAATGACCCTAGTCTTGACCATGTCAGTCACTAGTTCGATTATGATAATTGTGTTTAGAAGTTTCAATCTAAGGTTTGGTAGTGTATCACTGTACCAGATGTTGGACTATTTCTAATTTCACAAATATTTGTCAATGCAAGACCTGAAACTCCAAAATTTTGAAAATTTGAATTTGTTGTGTGCAGTTTTTAACTTTAGCCATGATAACCCGTTTCTTAGGAAATTATTCTGGCAAATACAAAATTTTATGCAACATTTTACACACTTTTTACTTGCTTTTCAGTACCATTTGAATTTGAATCAGATTTTTCCATAAAATCTAGATTCCCAATTTCTAAGGCACAAAACTCTTGTGAATGTATGATGCTATGTTGGCAAGCTATTATTTTAATTCAGATTAATCCTTGTAATTTGGTCTGTGATGTCCAATACTGAGAAATTCTTGTGGTTTTCTGTTTTCACAGACTGTTGTCCTCAAGGTTGGTATGTCATGTCAAGGTTGCGTTGGAGCTGTTAAGAGGGTTCTCACCAAAATGGAAGGTTGCTTAATGTTTTTTTGCTCTCTTTTATCCTGGTGCTATTTCTTGATCTTTGAATCTCTTCGTGCTCATGATTTTTCTTTATGGTAAACTTTAATGCATGATGTTCAACACCATATAGCAAGTTTTCTGGCAACTAGTGCTGCCATGATTTAGATTATTATAATTCACAAAGGTTAAATTTCCTGTTGGCAAGATCTTCATTTTTCTTCAACAAATATCTATACATACTAATGTCTGAATCACCCATTTTTGATATGAGCAACCAGAAATAATACTTTGACCAGCTTGACATGTGCATCTTTTGTTTGTATTTTCAGGTGTCGAGTCCTTCGATGTGGATCTGAAAGAACAGAAAGTGACGGTTAAAGGCAATGTAAAACCCGAAGATGTTTTTCAAACTGTTTCAAAAACAGGCAAGAAGACTTCCTTTTGGGAGGCTGAACCTGAAACCAAGGAAGCTGCTCCAGCTGCTCCTACCGAGGAAGATGCTCCATCTGCTCCTGATGCTGCCGCCGATGTCACTACTGCAGCATGATGCCTCAATCTATAAATCTTGTCGGACGCATTTGATGAATAAGTCGGATCTCATGTCATTTGATCTGAAAGTATATTATGTTGCTGATCTTGCTTCCTGATACTGGTTCTGTCCATGTGATAGTATCTCATCTGATAGATAAATTGTGATTTATCCTTTCCAATGGACTCATCTTAAACTCTGGGATTAGATGATTAAAGACAATTTTATGAATCTAATGTGTAGTTTGTGTTGGTGTTTGTTAATTTCGTTATTTGATGGCTTCGATTCTGCACGGTTTGATTAAACTAGTTATTTATTGAACGACCTGCGTTTGCAACTTGAAGGGACACTGGAATTTGATTCTTGCGGCAATCCTATTCTTGAGCTCGAGTTGAATCAATTCTCATTCGCACTGGAATTTGATTCTCGAGGCAATCCTATTCTTGAGCTCGAGTTGAATCTATCTCTGCACGGGTTAAGAATACGGTTCCAATGTGGTTCAAATCCAAATGATGCTCTCCAGTCGAATCAATTCTATGCGGGTTGGAGCGGCCAATCCGGACCCGGTCAGATTCGACCCGTTCTCCGGATCAGTCTGTGCCAACCGCAAGATCAACCTCCCGACAGGCAACCGACGGTCCTGATGGCATCTCACGCGACTGCAGGGTGCTTTCCACGGGTCAATATAAACCCCGTCTCCAGCCTCTCATCCCACACCGTCGCGAAACCAACCCTACAAGTCGCGCCATTTCCTCGTCTCAGCGGCGGATCTCGCGGCCTTCCCAAGTAATGACTCTCCCAGTTCTTTGATCTCAGTTTCTCTTGCTCTCTGCCTTTTTCTTCGTTGGTTTTCCATGCTTTACAGCTCGCCCGTTCTTTTCTCTATTTCATGATGTTGTTGCTACTGGTGTTTTTGTGTGCACGATAATAACTATGTTCATGTCCCGAGTGTTGCAATCTGTGCAAAACGCGGAATGCTAAGCTTCAATTGGTGCCATTTGGTTTTGGGGTAGTTTTGGCATCCGGGTGGTGGATCATGGGATATGACGAATACCTAAACTAGATGCTACAGCGTGTGCTGTTCGATTGATACAAGATTAATTTGGAACTCACGGGTTGTTACCGACGTAAACGCTCCTTCTGACAGTGACGGAAGTTCTGTTTGAGGTCATTATGATTGCTTTTCTATTACCGGTCGTAGATATCTGGCATTCTTTGTTTAGCGCATACTGTCCTTTGCGCAGAAGAAATGTGGGAGTTTGGGGGGAAAATGGTGTGTGGGAGGCCATCTGGAACATCACTAGCTACTTCTACAGTCCGTATGTCAGTGGTTCGCAAAAATGTCTTGAGAAGACAAAGGCTTTAGGAAAACATGGTGTAAGAGTTGTTTTCTCGATAGCAATTAGAATTAGGGTTGGTTAATCAAAATATGTAACGAAAATTACTTCAGCCAGGAATTAAATCAGCGACCATTTTTGTTATTGTAATGTTGCTTGTGCTATAAGAAAAATGTTAGTGCAACTATTAGTTAACGAGTGAAAATAATGTAAGAATGTGTGAGCACATCCAAAGAAGTCATATAGATGTTGATGTTGGATGAGTTGAATTGATTAGGATTAGTGATATTAGATTGGGTAGAAGAAGATCTAAGAAATAGTTTAATAGAAACAATAGAAAGATGGTTGAATGCTATTTGAATAGACGTAAGATATTGCATTATTCCGAGCTTTAATGGTTGGGACAATGTAGCTTGACCCAAATAGTTATAGATAATGGCTATTATAGATAATGACGATGGATAAGTCATTAACAAAGCAGACTTATAGATAATGACCATTTTGTGTTCATGTGCATTATGGGATTCGATCGAATCATAATTGACCAGGAGTCTAAAAGTACATAGATGTAGCATCGTTTTGCCAACCAGCAAAATAACTGATATCATCTTCTTTTCAAGAATAGCAGAGGATGGGATGATGGATAAATCATTGCAAAATTTAGTGAGCAACAAAATTTTTACCAAGATCTTGAGTTGGATGGGTGATAAAGGTAAAAATTTGTAGCAGAATATGGTTGTTGTCCACAAACCATGTAGTTTTGATTCTAGTACCAATGCACCAAAATTCCAGACAGTTACTGTTTAATTGTTAATCATTTACATGCTTCTTTTGTCAAGCATTCTAATATACTTTTAAGAGATTAATCAACCTTGGTGACTAATATACACTAGTTCTTTGTGATATTGTTGATTTTTGCGACGTTGTCCTTTCCTTAGATATGTTTTGAGTCTAATGTTTCCAATTTGTCATTTTACTCAGGATGAAGGACATTGCTGCCTATTTACTTGCAGTTCTCGGTGGAAACCTTTGTCCAACAACTGATGACCTGAAGGGTATTCTGGAATCAGGTTTAATTGATTTCCTTCTCCTTTCTTTATGCATTTTCGGGCCTGCTGTTCTTATACATAAAGAGTTAAGTTCCATAACATTTTTGTGGTCATGTGTTACATAATCTGCTAGTTATTCAGTTCTTGCTTTGTAATGTAAAAATATTACCATGATCAAAGTAGATAATAATAATTTATGTTTTGTACATATTGTTCTGAACAGTGTATTCATTAGCGTGTCAAGGCAATCATTATTCGAATTAATTGAAGGTGTGATACCTACATTTCTTCTTTTGTAATGAGTTACACTAAATTTTAATAACTATTTTCGATTTGATTGTGTTTGTATCAAGGTTCATTGTATCGTGGCATACCGCCCGTTTTGGGTGATACGTATCAATTTGACAGGGGACCGGCTTGTAGGTACACCCCACTGAACCGTGTGTTTGTACATCGGTATGATTCGATATGGTACCGTACCGATAGTTGATTGGTACATTGGTATGGATCGGTAAGACGAATCATGATTTGTATTTCAATAAAAATATCTAAATATTACATTTGGCAATATGTTGGATGCACATAGTCCTGGATCAAAATTTTAAAGAAAGTTGAAATGTGAAATTTTTTTTGGTTCTTTGAAGATAATTGGGTTATATTACCATCTGAACATGCATCCTTGGTTTCAATAGTTGTACAACTAATTTTAAAAGAGGTTTCCTA
Organism: Musa acuminata AAA Group; assembly: GCF_036884655.1. NCBI lineage: Eukaryota > Viridiplantae > Streptophyta > Magnoliopsida > Zingiberales > Musaceae > Musa > Musa acuminata. The sequence goes on along the minus strand of NC_088343.1, from coordinate 13,640,472 downwards.
TTTCACCACTTGCATTATGTACTTGATGGTTATTTTCTAGAAAATGTGTTATGCTCCGAGTAAAAGTAGACTGTCAATCTCCAACCTTTTTGGTGATTATATTTTTTCGTTTTATGCAAATTGATCAACTTCATAGAAATTGTATTAAATCTCATTGGTTTATGCTCTGTTGTGTCTGAGGCAGTGAGTGTTGCCCCAAATGTGGTATTGAGAAGTAACACAGGGTGTATATATTGTCCAGTTGTAGATGTCATTAGGTTCCCTGCAATTATACCAATCATGAGCATGCAGGGATGAATAATGGTAGCACTTTCTTATTCTGATTTACTTTTCTCTCGAATCTTGTAAACTAGTTTGATTTGTTTTAATGCTATCTGATAGTTATTTTTTCCCTATTATCTTTCACTAATATGATCTTTTTCTTCCTCTAACCTCAATTATATTCCTACAGAGATTTGACATCAAAGCTTGTCCTACAACACCAATTGCATTCCGGATATAAGGTACTCAAGATTCCCAAATATCTCAACTCTACCTTACTATCCAAGGCTTATTCAAGGAGTTTTGCCACTATAATAATAATAATAATAATAATAATCACATCAGCTTACCATCTATCCACGGGCTGGGCGTCATTCCAGGGGAATCTACTTTTAGCTACTTGCAGGCTGGGATATATTCTAATGCCCTCCTATCTAATAAGAAGCTAATCGATACTGTCAGTCAACCTCTGTTGTGATGACTGAGCCATCACCCATTGATGCATGTGATCTTGTCATCAGCTCCCTGTAGTTGACCTTGACATCAGTTTGAAGGAAACTATGCATCCACAAGAATTCTCTGAAAAGGATGTTGAATCGAGTAATATATTACGAAATAGATTTAATTTTATTCGTTAAGAAGATGAGTATTTATATTGGTTTTGAGGAATAATTTTTTTTTGTCATGCACTAAAATCAAATCATCTATTCAAATTTATGATATATCCTTAAATATTAGATTTTTATATATCTTTCTATCATGATCTTCTATCATGCTCATGCAAGATTAAGTTTTTAACAAGAAAGTCAATCGATCTTAAATAGAAGTTCTTGACAATGGATTGGTACCGTGAAAGATGACAGTCGGATGTTGTGATTTGGTTGAAGTCCATCGGCTTGATTTCTAGAGCATTGTGAGTAGCGGGAGGATCGTCGCAATTGGCGATATTGTAAACCTCCAAGGACGAGAGGGTCGAGAGGAGGCAACGGTTGCTCGGCCTTGATGATCGAGTTCTGGCAGAGATCGTCCCATGACTGGAGCATGAGAGGATGGTTGTAGTAGTAGCAGTTGGTCGGCCCAACGAGTAGGCCCCCACATGAGTAGCACCAATGGGAGGCTGGCGGCGTGTCGCAACGATTCACCGGTAAGAACAAAGAGGGCTTCATCGGTGAGGAAGAACAACTTTGCCGGCAAAGAGTGCTTGGGGCAGAGAGCGCTCGGTGAAGAAAATATGTTGGATGACAGAGTGCGCTCTGCAACCAGGTTAGGCGAGGCAGAGCTCCACAAGATCTAGGGGTAGGGAATGCCACCGGAGGAGGAGCAAGAGATGGAGTGCTTGGCCTACTGCTGTATAACCGTTGAGAGGAGGCGGTGGGCTCAGCGAGCCTCCGGCTATCTGAAAGCTAGCGGGCGACTGCGAGCAACGATGGGAGCCGGGCAGTGAAACCCACGTGAGCGGATGGCGGCTAGCATGCCCTGTGGTGATTTGGAAGGGGGAGCACTCCCTGCTGTGAGGTGGAAGGGGGAGTGCTCCTTGGCCGGAGCAATGGGCTCCTCGGTTGGAGCAACGATGGATGCCAAGGGTGAGATGAGCGCTTGGTACAAAGACGAGTGCTTGGTAATAGAGCGCTCGAGGTAGAGCGCTTCGGTACAGAGATGAGCGCTCGTTAACAGAGCGCTCGGGGTAGAGATGAAATTAGTAATGACAGAGAAATCTTGCTGTCGTCGATCGATCATCAGTAGATGAGAGATTCTTGTCGCTAGACAGCGAAGAAAAAAAAAAAGGTTTTGCTAATGTCAGCAGATCAGTGAGAGAAGAGGCGAATGCTCAGCTCGCTTGAAGAAGCAGGCGGCGAGGTTCCATGTAGTGGGAGAGGAGGGATTGTTGTCATTGGACAACAAGGTTGAGGATCGACGAAGATTGCATGGCAAAGGAGGAAATCAACAGTGGTCGAAGTTTGACACTAAGAACAGTTATGATGGAGAGGCAAAACGAAAGCAAGATAGGCGGGGGATAACCGTGGCACGAGAGGAGGGAGGAAGGTCAGAATGGCGACGACCACGGAGAGGGTCGAGGAAGTGGTAGTAGATCAGCAGATGCTGTCATCGGCATATCAGTGTCGGACAACGAAGATAAGGAATTCTTACTCGAGGTAAAAGGGCTCTGATGTCATATTGAATTGATGAATATACGACTAGACTTAATTTTATTCATTGAGAAGACGAATATTTATACAGGGTTTTGAATAAGAGATTTTTCTCAATCATGCATTTAATCAAATCAGCTACTCAAATATATAATTTATCCTTAAATATTATATTTTATATCTCTCTATCAACCTTTGATAAGGTGACATGCGCTGGAATCCAATTCCCTAACGGCGGTGCAAAACGAGAGTTCTTTTCTTCTCGACGAGGAACACAGCATCTGGCTCTTGGAATGATCACACGTCGAGGAGATGAAATATTATGATTGCAGGAGGCCATTAGGAGAGAGCAGAAAAGGCCACTGTGGGGAGCAGCAAGAGACGAGCACGCCGACGCTGATGACGTGGGACCCGTTCGACCGTGTTCGACGCAGATCGACGCACAAGGCCCCACGGCGGGCCGTCGTGTCGGATGCCGATCCTTCCATCTCCATCACCACACTGAGACAGCACTCCGCTCAGACCCCAGAAATAAAGCTCGCCACCATAGTAGCTATCAAATTTATAACAGAAAATTCGGGATCAATAATTAGATTCATAAAATAATTATTTTTTGGATTAAGAAAAAGGCGAGCCGATCTAATTCCGTGTCTTCATGATACATGCAATAACTCGCATGTACAATACGATGAATTGTATATGCTAATTGCTGTTTAGCTAATAAATATCTAGATGATGAAGTTTCTTGGATCCTGGTGATGCATTACAAAGTAAAAAAAATAGTGAACGAGAGAACGTATAGATAAACTATCATTGTCGTCATATCAAAAATATAGATTTTGATCCTATACAAAAATGTAGGGTTAAGATTCATTTTAGTCCTTGTAATTTTGGTTATAGATTTTTTAAGTTTTTATGGTTTATTTGTGTATAAAATAATTTTTATATTTTTAAAAATACAAGCTCCTTCTGTCAAGTTTGAGTTAACAGATATTAGAGTTTGCTTACGTGATATGTTGACTCATAATAAATCATTAATATAATGATACATATAATTTAGATTAAGATCTATTTTATCCCTCATGGTTTTAGCTATGGACTTCTTAAGTCTTTATGGTTTACTCGTATTTAAAATAATCTTTATGTTTTTAAAAGCATAGTATATAAGTCTCTTCCGTCAAGCCACAGTTAACAAATATTAGAATCTATTTATGTGACATGTTGACTCATAATAAATTATTAATATAATAATATGTATAATTTAAATTTTTTATAAAATCGAGACATTCATCGATGATGAGAGGAGGCGTTGTTGTGGAAACAACCAGCAACAATAGCATCGAGCCGTTATTGCCTAGTAAGGCATTATATGCACGTAGCCTTTCTCGTGCTAACGATGTGCTTAGGAGCTTTCGGTCCTACAGTAGGTGGATGTGCGTCGATTAGTCTAAAGTTAGGCATGCAGTGGTTTCCTAGTCCCTCTTCCTCCTCTTGGACGTTTTCATCCCCGTCGCCTTTGACTTTGTCCTCTCCTATTCCCCCACTTACCACGTCTACGACGTGGTGGTCTAGCTCTTTCTCACCTTCGCCTCTAACCTCTCATATCTTTGCCTCTCCGCCTTCGTTCGCCACTACGACCTCTGCTGCTTTCTCTTCCTCGAAAAGCCGATCGAGGAGAACGAGCAGGTGCGGGAGGGCTACATGGTCTAGCTCAACCGCTCCTTTTGTTTGCTTTTCGTCTTCGTGATGTCGTGATTCGTGAGGGAGGTGGCTTACAAGGTATTGTGGTACTCGTCGGGATCGGAGCGGGTGTCGTTCACGGTGGTAGGCAGCGCCATTGTGGCATGCGCCCTGGAGTTGTCGAATGACATCCGGAAGCTCCTAAGCTTATCGTTAACGTGAGAGAGGCTACGTGTGTACAACACCTTACTAGGTAGCAATGGCCTGGTGTTGTTGTTGGTGGTCGCTTCGACGATGATGCCTCATCCCGCCATTGATGAGATGTCTTAGTTTTTTTTAAAAAAAATTAAATTACACATGTCGTTATATTAATAGATTATTGTGGGTCAACGTCACATTAGTAGATTCTAACATATTTTAATTCAAATTTGATAGGAGAGGTTTATATATTATATTTTTTTAAAATATAAGAATTATTTTAAACATAAGTTAATCATAAGAGCTTAAAAGATTAACTAAAATAAATTTTAATTATAAATTATACATATTATTATATTAATAATTTATTATAAATTAACATGGCACGAAAGCAACACAATTATTACTCCTCCACCGATACTCTTCTGGTTAGGAGGACGCGAGGCCGGAGAGATCTGATGGAGAGTTCTCCGGTTGGTGAGCTTTCATGGCTGATCCTGATGTGAACCCCATTTGTAGTTTGCTGAAAAGGGGAATCTCTTTTTGTGTTTGCTGGAGAACTTGATTGGATATGTACAGAAATCTTATAATAATTATACTAATTATGATAAATGCTTATTGTGACTGAAAAGATGTCTCACTGCCTCAAAAGTGTTTGTTGCAGTGACATATGAAAGGCATCGAGGGAATTGACAAGAGGAAGAATATAGTGATTGACACGAAGAGAAGTAGATGTATTAATATAAAACACTTAAAGGTTTTAGCATCTAGAAACATTTGAAAAAACGAACTTGATAAGGAAATATAATATATGGATATTCGTATGTCATAATATTATTATCAGCTTGCTTGACTCTTTATAACTCCAAAGCTCTGTCAACCTCCTCCTATATCACTCAATCACATCACTTGTTTGTTATAGCACATGATAATATTAATTATAATGTTTGTTTGATAGTTTGATCAACTTTTTATGGAGTAACCTTCAATAATTCTACGCAATCATTCGTATGAATTATTCTCAATTATTTCCAACAGTTATCAAAGCCAACTATACAAAAAAAAGAACCTCAAGCAATGTTACTTTATCTAAATCCTACTTATCTTTCTATTACTTAGCCTAAGTATTTGAGGAATCTTTATGAGACACACTTAGGATTCCAACCGAACCAATTATTTTACGGAACCAACCTTATGTCAAATTAGGAAAAGGATTAGGATTGACTCCCAAGTTCTAACAACCTCCGAGTTAGCAGTGTCGAGAAGCGCCACGTGACATGTTATTACAACCTCCGAGTCACGTGACATGCATTGTTTAGGAACAGAGAGAGAGAGAGAGAGAGAGAGAGAGAGAGAGAGAGAAACTACTAATCTATATTTCTTATTTATATATTTATATATCTATATATATAATCTAAAAGCTTAAAGAGTGGATCAACAAAACCGGCCTCCCCCCTTCCCTACCCCCCAAACAATGCACGTCGGTGGCCACCACCCAGCAAAAAGACCCTCGACTGGTCGAAACCCGACCCGGAACACCGACGCGTGTCGGTGGCCGGTTCCTTTGCCCTTTGACCGCTTTGACTACCACGCATCCACGTGAACACCCCAAGCCTCTGACCTACCCCTAGCGTTGACCAAAACTTTTATAGGATGGGGTTTCATCTCAGTAGTACTCCACCGGCGTGCCCGGACAACTGTCGTCGGAGGCGTCCCGGCTCAGACCCACGAGGCTGAACGGCGGCGGCACGTACGGCGGTTGTGCGCACCGTAGCAGCGCCCAGTTCACGCCGTTGAAGAAGGGGTGGCGCTTGATCGAGGCCGCGCCCATCGTGGAGCCGAGCCGCCGCTCCGGGTCCTTCACCAGCAGTCCCGCGATGAGGTCCCTCGCCGACGCCGACACCGCCGGCTCCTTGGGGAACTCGAGCGCCCGGGCCACGATGTTGGCCAGCGTCAGCTCGTTGTCGGGGCCCTTGAAGGGCGTCACGCCGTAGAGGAGCTCGAAGACGAAGACGCCGAGGGTCCACCAGTCCACCGCGCTGCCGTGCCCCTCCCCGGAGACGATTTCCGGTGCGAGGTACTCGTGCGTCCCCACGAAGGACATGGACCGGAGGTCCACCGGCTCGGCCACGAACTCGAGGCACGGTCCGCGGCGGCCGGGCTTCTTCTTGCGCTTGCGCCTGGGCTGGTGGAAGCAGGAGACCGCAGGCACGATGCAGCTCGGGAGGATGCAGGAGGCGGCGGAGAACTCGCCTCCGCCTGCGCCGGCGGCGGATGACTGGGGCGGGAGGGGGAGCGGGTTCTGGTCGGAGACGATCTGCGCTGCGGTGGGAGTGGCGGAGTCGCACTTGAGGGAGAGGTCGAAGTCGGTGAGCATGATGTGGCCGTCGGCGCGCACGAGGACGTTCTCGGGCTTCAGGTCCCTGTACACGATGCCCATCATGTGGACGTACTCCAACGCCACCACCACCTCCGACGCGTAGAACCTGCAGAAGCCGACGCCACAACTCAACACAATCCAACACATCCTAAAACCACCACAAATCATGCATCGAGTCACCTAAACTGAGATGCAGGTTGCGCATGCATGCATGCATGCATAAATGACGCAAACAAGCTACAAAAAGCCTGTTGCTTTCTTCACGAGGGATTCCACGTGAAGCTGTTTCCGTTGCCACGACTCGGCTTACTTCATAGTAGACGTGGGCAAGCGATCCCATTAACATGAAAACCATGGCCCAACAAACATGGTCAGTGGGGACTGTGCGCCTACACAGCCAAGTCCACAGGACGAGATGAAGGCTGGCATTTGGGAGGAGAGCGGTGAGGACGAGCATGTGAAGTGCTTGTTGGAGTCCGAGAGCTTTCACATGTCGCTCAGCCCACTCCGACGTCGTAGTATCCGGGAGACTCTGCACCATAGTTTAAGACAGACAGTACACAGCGTGTAATAAAGTGTGAGCGTATCAAAAGAAATGGGTGGAATCACGTCAGGAGGAGTAGGAAGCTAAGATCTCGAAGCAGATGGTGTCACACGGGCCACAGACACCGTCCCCATCCGACAGCTAATGTCGAACACATGGCTCCAAAACGAGCCCCCAACAAGCACGACTTAATTCCCACTGTTCTCTGTAGATGACAGACACACTGGCCATGCCCCCACAGGTCATGTCCCGGTGGCGGATGTAATTGATAGAACTGGCCATGGGCTGCACGACATGGAAGGAGGAGAAAGAACAGCGGCAACATGGGCTGCACGACATGGAAGGAGAAAGAACAGCGGCGACGAGGAGGGGGGGAGGGGAGATGAGCTGGGTTGTGCCCTTGTTTCGGGTCGGGAATGAAGAACCGAAACCACGTACCAATTGCCTCTCATCGAAACAATTGGTTCATCGTCTTCCTCAATCGACGCTCTCGAAGAAGGTTACTTCCCGAATCCCTGGGTACAGCTTGCTTTTCTTTAAAGCTAAATCTCGAATCCCAAGATAAATTCGAATGAGAAAAAGACGAAAGTAGATAAAGGAAATTAAAAATGATAATGATAATAATAATGATTATAGCTATTATAAAAACAATATTGCTTGCGTAAATTTAGGATTTGAAATTAAAATAATAAAAAAGGAAAGGAAGGTGGGTGGGTGCCGCTAATGTGCGCATGGGACGCATACCGGACGGCGGCGTCGTCGAAGCGCTTGCCGGGCTGGCGCTGGCGGAGGACGTGGAGGTCGCCGCCGGGGCAGAACTCGGTGAGGAGGCAGGACCAGCGGTCGTTCTCGGCGCAGGCGTAGAGGCGGGGGAGGAAGGGGTGGTCGATGGACTCCAGGATCTCCCGCTCCGTCCGGGCCCGACCTTCCTTGCTCCGACCCTCGAGCTCCTTCTTGTCCATCACCTTGGCCGCGAGCAGCAGCCCCTCGGCCCCCGCGCACTTGAGCTCCGCCAGGTACACGCTCCCGATGTCCCCGCTGCCCAGCCGCCGCACGAACCTCAGATCGGACATCGAGAGGAGGTCGCCCCCGCCGGCGGGTGGCGCCGACGAGGACTTCAGCCGGCGGATCGCGTCGAGAACGGGGTCACCGGTGGGGCGGGACTTGTGGATGGTGCCGGACAAGGAGGAGGAGGAGGAGAGGGAGCCGGAGAGGGTGGAGAGGGCGGAGGAGCCGGAGCGGTCCGACGAGCCGAAGCTCATGCTCTCGAGGTCATCGGCGAGGTCGTCCGGCATGGCGACCGCGAGCAGCAGACGAAGAAGGTGTTCGGCGAAATTACGAGGGTGGGGGTAGCAATCGAGAGGACGCCCCACAAAATTCGTAGAAGGCGAGGGACAGAGTGAGAGAGAAGACAAAAAGGGAGGGGTTTTGTGCACGACGCGGCTACGTGGGCCGGTCGGTGATGGTTGGGCCTCATGGTGGGTCTCCATGATGGGACCTGTGGGGCCTACGGGAAGCGGGCATTCCGCGTCCTGTGCGGACTCGGTCGAGTGCGGTGGTGTCTCGACATTGGCGAGACGCAGGTAATGGCATCAAATCGTCCGATGCTGGACGGCCCTGATCGATTCCCCGCCGCTAATCTCGTGGCACGCAATTAAGTCAAGTGTGGGGGAGAAAATGATATTTCAAAGCTAAATTTATATGGCAACGACTTATTAATGGAAGTGAGTCTCACTTCCAAATATAATGAACGATATGATCACATTATTATGGCAATGTCAAATGATTTTATGAAATAAAGAATCTAAAAATAATTCCGATTTTAGGTTGATTTGTTTCTAAAATCGAAATTAGATTAGGCGGGCAGGGGTCAATAATATCCTCAATCTTATATATAAAATCTCAATCATCCGCTAATGCGAGGCCCCACCAGTCCGCGTGGGACCATCCACCAAAGTCCGATGTGACACAGGAAAACAGACTGAACTAATACATAAATAATATTTTTTAAATAATATTAATAATATTTTTTATACATAAAATAAAATATGATAAATGAGTCAATAAAAATATAATAATTAAAAATTTAAAAAATAAATAAATAATTTAACAAGCAAACTTTTTAGGGGTATTTTAGATAATTTAAATTACGGGTATAATTTTAAAAGATAAAAAGAAGATACCTTTTGAAAAATAACTATATATATATATATATATATATATATATATATATATCAATCAAAGAAGTTTCTTGTCTCTTTCCCGTGTCATAAAAGGTGAGGATCCATGCATGCATGTTGGTTGCAGCATTTGAAACATTAAGCTCGATGATCGATGATCGGTGAATGTATGGGATGACAAGATCCTGATTTTGAGCAAAGATGAGACAAAACTCTTAGGTCCTTCACCTTCCAGACACGTTACCAAATTTGTGGTGCTCCAAATGCGTATGATACACAAAAGGGTGGCAAAATCGAGTGGGGATTCTTTTGGTGCATGAGAGAGCACGTTTCCTGATTATATTCTGATAAATATCTCTATATTTTTAAAATTAAATTATTATAAATGATTTGAACGAATATAATTTACACTATGTGTATCTTAATCAAACTAGTTGAAAAGATCGTAAACTCTTTTTACTAAAAGTTCTATGATACAAATAGTTAAGATAAATGATAAAAATTATAAAAACTCGATTTTATAATAATAATTATTAATATTTAGACTTTATTATAGTTTAAAATATTAAAATATTTAAAATTAATTTAAATTTACTGACAAGCTATTAGTTAACATATTAAAAATAAAATTGACTGAAATTCAATATGATAGTATTTGAGGAATTTAGAATTATATCCTAGCTAATAAAGTTGTAAGCTCAAGAACATTAAGCATGAATATAACTAAGTTTTTTCTTGTATAATTTATTTTTATTTCCATTTTTTTCTAGTTTGACTCATTTAAAAATTATTATAATAAAATTAAGGATAAATAAAATTTAAATAAATCGACTAGTATATGTGTTTAAAAAAAATATGATTAAAGTAAGAAAAATTTATAATATTTTGAGTAGGAATGAGTAATAATAAAAGAAGGTTGAAATGTAAATCATTGAAGTTTATAAATACTAAATAAAATTATATAAAATTTTTTTTTACAGTAAGATGCTATTTCTATGGTAAGAAAAGTAAGAAAAACTATGAGGTTTGATTTGAAAGAAAAAGTTATAAGTGTATTGTTCAAATCAAACGTTACAAAAATATTTTTGTAATACTTGGTAAATTGATTTTGATGCTTTAACATTTGTTACCAATAATAGAGATTCAATTTATCATAGATACTAAAAGAAAATAAAATATTCATCATTATAATGAATCATGTTTAAGCAAAAACGATAGTAGTAGGTACTTATCTTCTATGCTAGAGACAATTCATCTTATGGATATTGAGGATGCATGTTATAAATTTATAATTTTAAAAATTTAGATTTATTATCTAGAATTGTCAATATATTATTTTTCTTTTGGTGGTTGTAAATTCAATAAAAATTAACTTTTAAATTTTATATGATAGTTTATACAGAATTAATATAAATCTTAAATTCATAATGGTCCTGTAATTAAATATGAGAATGAAATATAGTTTTAAGAACTCCATATTATATTTGCTTACATCTACATGTCATTCTATATTTCTATTTTTAGTAGTGAGACAATTTATTATCTTTATAGATTACCTATTACCTATTGATACTTTTAAGTATATATAAACGAAGTAGAGAGATAATTAGATAGAAATTATTAAATAGAGTGATAAATTTTATGATAGTTATGATGAACGGATCATAATTTTGGTTCTTTTGCTAGATTTCTAAAAAAGTAAGATATTTGCACTCAATATGTTTTATACCACAACAGAACAAGATTGCTGAAAGGTAAAATCATACTATTATGAGAAGAAGCTTTAAGGACAATTATGTATATTTTGAATAGAGTTCCTAGTAAGTCAATTACATAAACTCTTTTTAGTTATGAATTGATAGAAAACCTAATATATTTAGGATTATCCTATAGAGATAATTATCTTAAAATCACATGAAAATAATTTGAGTTCAGGGACTATTATAGATATTTTATTGGTTATTTAGAAAAATTTAAAAGGGTATATATTTTATTGTTCTAATTATAATATGAGGATAGTTGAATCTAGTGATGTAGGATTCTTAAAAAATAGCGAATCAGTGGGAGTGAAAAATTTTAAATTTTAATTTTGATATTGAGAAAATATATATTGATATTATTTTATCAATTTATATTCGAGTGATTATTGTTTCTTAGATCATTAATGATTTGATAAAAGCAAACAATAAAATAACATTAGAAAACTCTAATATAATATTGATATCATTGATGTTGGTTACAGATGTTCTATAAGCCGATAATGTTAGTGATGACACGTGGCACAATCTTTTTAGTTATTATTATTATGATATTTTTTCACTTTATATTATGTAATAAATATATATTATGATGTCCTTGAATTTGTGAAATGAGAATTGGATCATGATGATATCATGATAATAAGACTAATTCACATATAAACACAGATCACTAAATGTTCCCTATCATAGGTTACTCGAGAGAGACATCGAGATAGCCGGATAGACTGGTGTGCTATATATCCGTCCATATGATGGAGATAACTAGTTTCGTAGTTACTTGTGTGGGGATACCAAGGATATAGTATATGTGTTTATTGGAGAATGAGTTCAGTGAATGATCTGCTTATGAAATATTTGATAGTTAGTGATACCTCATTGTCATACAACAATTCTATAGTCTCAATTGTGTGTTTGGTCCTTAGACTTGAGACACATAGAATGTCATATATGAGTACTATACTCTTTGATACTAGACTTGATTTGAAAGTTTCATATCTAGCACAACCGATCATCGGGAGTGGTAGCCAACCTTACAAGGGTAATTATGTATCAATAAAGGATCATCCACTTTCGGTGTCATGAGAGGAATATCACATGTACTCTCGCTCAAGCAAATCTCTATCCAGGGTTAATCGAATCGTGATGAATACGATAAGCGTGAGATTTGAATTAAGAGAAAATGAGTTCTCTAGAAGAATCCGATTAGAGTGAGACCCGAATGAATTTCGTATAGGCCTGATAGTGTCATGCCCGGTATACGATCTCTGGGATATTAGATGGATGAGAGACTATAAATACATGGTAATTGAGGGCAGATATGTCTAATGGATTAGATCTTATATATTGGCTAGGAACTATGACATAGTGGCTTAGTACGTCCACAGTCAATGAGTTGAGTGAATTATTATGAGGATAATAATTTACTAAATCAGAAGAAGTTCTTATAAGTGCAATTCACGGCCAACTCGGTATTGGGCCTAGAAGGTTACACATATATGGTGGACAATGCGATGAATAGAGGATCAAATATGAGATATCTGATGAGCTCCTGTTTTATTAGATCCAGTGGGTGAGATCGAATAAGCATTAGAGTAGTTATTGGATGGTAATGCAATATCCATTAAACCAGGATAATTAGATCAAGATTTGGTACCCTTTAACATAAGATCCATTAAGGTAAGCAAGAGGGCTCTCTATATATAGGATATATAGGAGTTGAGGTTTAAATGATCATAGGCTAGACTCTTACTATTGCCACCTCCTACATCTCTTTCTTGTTCCTTTCTTCAGTCAACTATTCCCTCTTTGGTGTGAGAGGATAACAAGAGGGACTGATCCATCCTTAATTGCTATGGTGTGATGGTGCGCGAATGTGAGGAAACAACGTGTTGTGCGAGGAAGTGTATCATTATCGCATCCGCTGTGTAGATCACCGATAGAGAGGAGTTTGCAAAAGCTCCTTCATCAACCGATTGAGATATATAGATGAGGGGATATACAATCTCCCTTATGTGAGAACGTCTTAACTACTTTATGTAGTGATGTGGTTTTCGTCACTTTCGAGTTTTTCGCCCCCGATCTTCGCTCGACGATTTGATAAATTTATTTTTGAGAAACTAGTTTTTGTTTTTATTTTACGTTACACATGTTGAATCTCATATTTTGATGATGACGTCAATTGTCATTTATTATCTAATTCATATGTTGAGATAAGTGTGCAGGATTAACTATGATGAAAGTAAGACATGCAGTAGGAGTTGTGCCAGAGTCAAAACTATGATCACGTTAGGGGTTCGAGAATTCGACGAAAGTTCGGACGGTCGTCGGAGATTTTGCAGAAACAAATCCGAGAAGTCCAGGAGCTTGCCAAAGAAGCTCGTCGGAACTTACCAAGTGGATCGTCGCAAGTCCAGGAGTTTGTCGGAAGTCCACAGGAGCATCACCGAGGGTTCATCGGATGATCGACAGAAGCTCGCCGGAAGAAGCGATTGATGGACCGAAGCAAGTTACAATAAATGTCTTAAGAAATTCGTAGTTAGCACGATGATTAAGTTAGAAATGGGAGGTGATCCCATTAACTTAATCTTGGGGCAATTGAGCCCTTGACAGACCCAAATTGGGCCGAATGGATCAGCCCATTCGGACCCAGATTACTTGGCCAAAGGTGGCACCGCTTGGGTCGGCGGTGGCACCGCCCAGGGCTTAGTCTCCGAGCTCTGGCTGGGCTGTGCAACCGCCTCTAACAGAGGTGCAACCACCTAAGCTCGGTCTCCGAGCTCTGGCAGGAGGTGCAACCGCCTCTGATAAGAGGTGACATCGCCTAGAGGCTCAGTCTTCGAGCTCTGCCAAGTGGTGCAACCGCCCCAGTCAGGCGGTGCAACCGCCAGACCTCGGAATTTCGAGAATTGATAGTTTTGAGCTCGAAATTCAAACTGGGTTGAGGCCTATAAATATCCCACCCTTTCAGTAATGAAAGAGCAACAAAAAACCACCAAAATCCTGAACTTACTCTGTGATTTTTAGAGCTCAAAAGTGTTGTATGAGTTAAAAGTTCACCTTCCTCTTTTCTTCCAAGTTTTGATCTATCAAGGGAGGAAAGAAAATTCTGTAAGGATTATCTCCTAAGCCCGTCAAAAGGAGTGAAACTGTAAAAAAGTGGTTGGCCTTCGCCTATTGAAGGAAGGCCTCTAGTGGACGTCGGTGACCTCGTCGATGGAGGAAGCTAAAAGTGGATGTAGGTCAAGATTGATCGAACCACTCTAAATCTCGGTTTGCATTTACTTTGAGCATATTATCTTTACTGCAAACCTCCTCAATAGCTTACTGCCTTCTGCGCATTTACGATCGTGTTTCAAAGTTCAGTATTTTCTGAATCGGCGTTTAGACGTAAATCGGTTTTATCGTACGAACATCATATTTCAGTTTACGCTTACATTCTAATTTCCATCGTAACTACAAACTGCCTTCATAGACTTGCTTTAACTGCATCTTGCTTGATCACAAGTTAAAGTGATTTACGAATTAGCTTTTCCACCGAAATCGCTATTATCGTACGAACGCAGTTTTAATCGTCGAAAGTTTTTCGCTGCACTAATTCAACCCCCCCCCCCCCCCCCCCCCCCTCTTAGTGCTCTTGATCCTAACAATTGGTATCAGAGCGGGGTTAACTCTCAAATGGATTAAAACCCAAGAGAGATGACATATGCCGGAAACCAAGAGGGCCACTCTATTACACGTCCACCCATGTTCAATAGGACAGACTACACCTATTGGAAGACCCGAATGAGGATCTTCCTTGTTTCAATGGATTTTGAACTTTGGAATCTTGTCGAAAATGGATTTTCGAAGTCTTCTCTTCCAATGATCGATTGGAATGAATTAGAGAAGAAGACTTTCGCTCTTAATGAAAAGGCTATGAATGCCTTATTTTGTACTCTTGATAAAAATGAGTTCAATTGTATTTCGGTTTGTAAAACCGCATTTGATATTTGGCATACACTCGAATTGACTCATGAAGGCACAAGTAGAGTGAAAGAGTCAAAAATCAATCTTTTGATACATTCTTTTGAACTTTTCCTAATGAAACCGAGCAAGACTATTGGCGACATGTACACCCGTTTCACGGATATTGTCAATGGTCTAAAAGGACTCGGCAAAAGTTTTTCGGATTTTGAGCTCGTAAATAAGATTCTAAGATCCCTTCCTAAGAGTTGGGACCCTAAAATCACTGCTATTCAATAGGCTACAGATTTAAACAACTTCCCTCTTGAAGAACTAATCGGGTCATTAATGACCTATGAAATGACATGCAAGGCTCATGAAGAGCAAGAAGACATCCTTCCAAAGAACAGGAAGGATATGACACTTAGAACTTTAGATGACCACTTGAGAGAAAACTTAAGTGATGAGGACTGTGATGATGACTTGGCACTTCTAACAAGGAAATTCAAAAAATTCATTAAGAGAAACAAGTTTAAAAATGACACATAAAATAAACTTGAACCCAAAAAGGACCAAGTTATTTGCTACGAGTGCAAAAAGTTGGGACACTACAAAAGTGATTGTCCCCAAGCCAAGAAGAGAACATCAAAGAAGAAGACGCTCAAAGCAATGTGGGATGACTCGAGCGCGTCCGAAGAAGATGAGTCCAACACCGAGCAAGTTGCTCATTACGCCTTAATGGCCATCAGAGAGGAGGTAACAAATTTAATTGATACAGATTTATCATTTGATGAGTTATTAAATGCCTTCCATGACTTATTTGATGAATACAAGATTATTAGTAGAAAATACAAATTGCTAAAAAATGAGCATGATAGTCTTACTTGTAATTTCGATAAGTTAAAAACTGAATATCATGATAGTTTAGGTTCTTGTTTAAAATGCCATGATCTAGAAACTATCCAAAAGGAAAACTTACTACTTAAGGACACCTTGAAGAAATTCGAGGTTGGTAGCAAGTATTTGAACATGATCCTTACAAACAAGGGTCACGTTCCCAAAAGAAGTGGAATCGGATTTATGAGAAATCCTCACCAAAATCCAACCACCTTCATAAAAGGCCCCATCCTACATGTTCAACACCAAAGCAAATGCAACTTTTATTGCAAACATGGACACAAAACGTATTATTGTCCATTCAAGAAAATTGGTCCGAACAAATTAATTTGGGTTCCTAAAGGAACCATGATAAACTCTATGCAACATGGCAAACAATGTAGATCAGTTTTTTAGGCACCCAAAAGTAAATGGGTACCTAAAAATTATCTTGTCTTGTAGAAATGTAAACCATCCTAAGCTGGGAGCAAGAAATAATATCATGCTCTTTGGATTCTCGATATTCATAACCCAAGATCCAAAAAAAACACGCGATGCTCCCTAGCCTAAATAACAAAAAGAGGATTATAAAATTAAAATTACAAGAGCAATACAAATACAATCCTATTTGATCCCTCAGAATTGGAAACCCATGATTCTACCTTCACATATCCTCTGGATTTCCGAACCCATCAAATTGACTTGTTCGTTACTTTCAAATCCAACTATATCATGAACTTACATCTTGTAAGCAAAGTTTGTCATGGACTTACAAAGCTTACCAACTTGGATAATCTGTCATAAACATGCATACGACATTTAAAGTAGAGTATGCGCGTCACTAGATCTATCTTGAACGTGCAAAATTTCTCATCTTAAAATAAAAATTCTTACGTAATTACGTAAGTAAAGTTGACTGCTCCACAAATAAAAATTCTTCTCAAGTCAAAAACATTCAAATCAGACCACATAGTAGTCAAAACGAGTGCTCACTGCCTGCAGGCGGTGGCACCACCCCAGCTGGAGGTAGCACCTCCGGCTATCACGTATTACAAGCGGTTGCACCGCCCAGTCAGCGGTGCAACCGCCCGCAATCCTACCCCCTTTTAAACCAAGCTAGGGCCGGCGGTGGAACCGACCCCAACTCACTCCCTTCCCCTCTTTACTCTTCCAAAGCTTCTCCACCTCCATTTCTCCCCTCTTAGCATCCCAAATACTCCTCATTTCGAAGCAAAAGATCAACAATCTCTCCTTCTCTTGAAGATCTCACTTAAGGCATTCTCTAAGAAGCCTCTAAATTCTATTTTTGATTCATTTACTCTTGCTCATTACTATCCTCTTAAATAACAGTAGTTATGGGCTCTAGAAGATCCTCAAGGGACAAAGGAAAAATGAGATTTGTGGAAGACTTTGATCTTACCCTTTTCGATTCAAAATATCATGCTGAAAAATTTTCCTCTTTCGAATTTAGAAGTATCAATAAGGGAAAACATGTAGATTTAGATGAACTAAGAGACTTAGAGACAATCCAATGGTTTGCAAACCTAGATCTACTCCCTATTTTATAAATTAGTGAACCATCTATCCAAGACTTGTTAGACTATTTTACAACAATCTACAAGTAGATGAAGAAAAAAGAATGTCTACCTATCTCTTAGGACAACACATCTCCATTACAGATAAATTCATTTGCGACATGATCGGCATTCCCGTAAAAAATAGAGGACTTTATTTTAGAGGATCGTGGACAATGAAACAATTGGGACAACATATGTTGAAGCCTTAGGAACAATTTTCGGTAATCCCAACTTAGTGATAGTTCCTAAAAGCTGTGAACATCTACTACCACTAAACACTAAAGTACTTCATCATATCCTAACTAGCATCATTCTCCCTAAACAATACCATCATGATGAAGTAAGTCAAATGGAATTAGGAACCATGTATTAGATCATGAAAGGACATAACATCTGTTTTGAATACTTTATCCAATAAAACATGATAGAACTATCTAAGAGAGACATGATGCTTCCATATGGTGGTATAATCACTAGAATACTTAAAGCCTATGATATTCCAATCCCACCCGACGAAGAAGTGATGAAAGTAGATAGGTTTAGCATAATAAACAAAAATATACTTCACCGATTGAGATGTGTTTATAGAAACGGTAAATGGGTTAGAATGTCTAGAAGAACCGATCCCCCTCAACTTGAACCAGAACCCGAAACACCAGTCTTTAGGGGCACTCAATCTCCGCTGATCTGTCCTTTTGAGGAAATACATCCATTTGAGCAACCTCCTGTATCATCTATCGAAGACATTGGGATTCGGATGGACCGATTTGAACAAAGACAAGATCTGCTTGAACACCGACAAGATCAAATCCTATCTGAGCTGCAGCAAATTCATCGACAATTTGACTCCTTGTTTGGGCATTTTAATTTTCCACCTCCTGAATAAGCTTGTATATGTACATGTGGACGCTATCATCTCTTGTTGTAACAATTACGTTGTTGTAAACTCTTTATAATCACAATGCCTTGATAGCTACTAATCTCTGATATGGTTACTTAATTGGTGAGAATATGCCGGGTTACTTTGAGATGTTTAAATCTCATTATCGGATTTTACGGTGAAATTAAATATTTCTATAATGCCTACTTTGAAAACCTCGTGTCTTGGTAAATATGATATGAGAAAGCAACATAGCCATGAAAATGATGAGAGTGGAGAAAGCTTCGATCAAAAAACTTATAGGGATATGATAGAAAGTTTACTTTACCTCGCTGCAACTAGACCAGATATCATGTTCAGTGTAGGACTTTGTGCTAGGTTTCAATCGAACCCTAAGATATCTCATCTCAAAGCGGTTAAAAGAATACTTAAATATCTTAAAGGTATCATAAATCTAGGATTATAGTATCCAAAATCCAAAAATTTTGAGTTAATTGCTTATGCTGATGCGGATTTTGCTGGGTGTAGACTAGATAGAAAAAGCACATCAGGAACATATCAATTTTTAGGACATTCCCTTGTTTCCTGGTCATCTAAGAAACAAAACTCGATTGCACTATCAACAACCGAAGCTGAATATATTGCAGCTAGTGCATGCTGTGCACAAGTTGTGTGGATAAAAAATACCTTAGAAGATTATAAAGTCTATCTTAAAAACATTCCCATTAAATGTGATAACACGAGTGCAATATGTTTAACAAAGAATCTCATTCAACACTCAAGAATAAAACATATTGATATTAGACATCACTTTATACGAGATCATATTACTAATCATGATGTAATCATAGAGTTCATAGATACTAAGCATCAACTAGTTGATATTTTTACAAAACCTCTAAGTGAAGAATAATTTAATTTCATAAGAAGAGAATTAG
The DNA here is from genome assembly GCF_036884655.1 of Musa acuminata AAA Group. Classification (NCBI taxonomy): domain Eukaryota; kingdom Viridiplantae; phylum Streptophyta; class Magnoliopsida; order Zingiberales; family Musaceae; genus Musa; species Musa acuminata. Next base: position 13,621,109 of record NC_088343.1, on the reverse strand, counting down.
GAATGTTGATGTGTCCGAATGCATAAACTTGTTAAAATTATTATTCGAACTTCATTGATTGAATGATCAAATCACTTAATTGCCATTACATGCCTAAAATAACATGTTGAAAATTAATACAAAAATTTCCATAACAATGAGCATGTTTTCATGATTGTATAGTCTTGTCCGATTGCATGAAAGTGTTAAATTAAATTTTCAATTCCAATCGGATTTCATGAATACATTGTTCTACTTAATAAACATATGTCACATATAGTTTGATTCACATCATTGATTTTTGACAAATAGAATCATCTAGCAAATGCATATCTTTTAGACTTATCATGTGAAAAATATTCTCTTTGAGAAATAGATTTGATGATTCTTCTTATAAAAGGAAGATATTTTTATGTGTAAGGATTTGATTCACATAAATATCTTGATCCTTGTAAAGCATGCCTTAATATCCTATCGATTTGAACTACACAAATGATTTTCCTCCTTCATGCAAAAAGCTAATAACAAATAAAAAGGAAGAAGTTTTCACTCTATAATTTTCATGTCATGTTTTTTTTTAGATGTTTGTATAATTTATATCCTATCACTCTATATAGATAAATGACATGAACCAACTTATGGCATCGCATGTATATTTAAAAGTTGTTTATATTGTTCTCCTTTTTGTTGATGACAAAGGGGGAGAAATATATGAATTGATGCTATAAATGCCATATTATATTGAAAAAAGCAGATATATGAATTGATGCTATGATTATGCCATGCTTGCATCATCGAAAATATATGAATTAATGATAACTATGATTGCCATATTAGCAATATGTCATGTTTGCATCATGTGAAGATATCAAGAACTTGCATCGTAGTCCTACGTGTTGATATCTTACCATGTGATGAAATGCTATGATTGCTAAAATACTTGAAATGTGTGTATCATGTTAAGATATCAAAATCTTACTTTGAAATTTTACATGTTGATATCTTACCATATGATGAATTGTTATTATTACCATCATCCACATTTGAAATTTGAAAATGGACGTCAAGCCTTGACATCATACATCATTTTCAAAGGGATACATCATGATGGGAATCATGATGGGAGTATTAATAAGGTTAAATGATTTTAAATTATCAATATGTCTCTTGAATTCAAAGGCTTTGAATTCAAGAATGACTTATCTCAATTATGACACATAGATAGGGGGAGTTAAGGTTAACTCCGTTATCAATTGATTGTCATCATAAAAAATGGAGAGATTATTGAATCTCGAATTTTGATGATGACGTCAATTATCATTTGTTATCTAATCCATATGTTGAGATAAGTTTGCAGGATTAATTATGATGAAAGTAAGACATGCAGTAGGAGTTGCGCCGGAGTCAAGACTATGATCACGTTGAGGGTTCGAGAATTCGACGAAAGTTCGGACGGTCATCGGAGGTTCTACGGGAACAAATCCGAGAAGTCCAGGAGCTTGCCAAAGAAGCTCGTCGGAACTTGCCAAGTGGATCTTCGCAAGTCCAGGAGTTTACCGAAAGTCCACAAGAGCATCACCGAGGGTTCATCGGATGATCGACGGAAGCTCACCGGAAGAAGCGATTAACTCACCGAAGCAAGTTGCAGTAAATGTCTTAAGAAATTCGTAGTTAGCACGATGATTAAGTTAGAAATGGGAGGTGATCCCATTAAATTAATCTTGGGACAATTGGGCCCTTGACAGACCTAAATTGGGCCGAATGGATCAGCCCATTCGGACCCAGATTACTTGGCCAGAGGTGGCACCGCTTGGGTCGGCGATGGCACCGCCCAAGGCTCAATCTCCGAGCTCTGGCTGGGCGGTGCAACCGCCTGAGCTCGGTCTCCGAGCTCTAGCAAGAGGTGCAACCGCCCTTGACAAGAGGTGACACCACCTAGAGGCTCAGTCTCCGAGCTCTGCCAGGCGGTGCAACCGCCAGACCCCGGAATTCCGGGAATTGACAGTTTTAAGCTCGGAATTCAAACTGGATTGGGGCCTATAAATACCCCACCCTTTCAGCAATAAAATAGCAACCAAAAACCACTGAAATCATGATCTTACTCTGTGATTTTTAGAGCTCAAAAGTGTTGTATGATTTAAAAGTTCTCCTTCCTCTTTTCTTCCAAGTTTTGATCTGTCAAGAGATGAAAGAAAATTCTGTAAGGTTTGTCTCCTAAGCCCGTCAAAAGGAGTGAAACTGTAAAAAGGTGGTTGGCTTCGCCTATTGAAGGAAGGCCTCTAGTGGACGTCGGTGACCTCGTCGATGGAGGAAGCTAAAAGTGGATGTAGGTCAAGATTGATCGAACCACTCTAAATCTCGGTTTGCATTTACTTTGAGCATATTATCTTTACTGCAAACCTCCTCAATAGCTTACTGCCTTCTACGCATTTACGATCGTGTTTCAAAGTTCAGTATTTTCTGAATCGGCGTTTAGACGTAAATCGGTTTTATCGTACGAACATCATATTTCAGTTTACGCTTACATTCTAATTTTCATCGTAACTACAAACTGCCTTCATAGACTTGCTTTAACTGCATCTTGCTTGATCACAAGTTAAAGTGATTTACAAATCGGTTTTTCTATCGAAATCGCTCTTATCGTACGAACGCAGTTTTAATTGTCGAAAGTTTTCCGCTGCACTAATTCACCCCCCCCCGCGCCCCCCCGCGCCCCCCCACCCTCTCTTAGTGCTCTTGATCCTAACAACACATATGATGCTCTCTTCGGTTTCCCAACAATTGTTGATGAATTTATAGAATAATTACAATCGGTAATTTTGAGAATATCTATAATTATTATATTATATATTTATAAGAATCAGATTATATATGAATCAATTAGATTTCTCATTATTTTCATAAGTTATAGAAAGTAAGATTTTTAAGAGTGGTATGATATAATAAAAAAATAGTTAAAATTAATGGAATAAAATGATGTTTAAGAACTTGTCCAATTGTCCAATTACTATAAAAAAAAAGTCTATTAAATAAATATAACTCAAATAACAAGATCGAACTTAAAAAAAGCTAGACTTGTAATCAAATATTTTACTCATAAAGAATGCATCGATCATAACGAGATATTTTTTATATTTTTAATTTTTAAAATGAACTCGTTAAAAATCGTTATGATATTAGTGGCTCATTATGATTTTGAGTTGTATCATATGGATATAAAAATAAGTTTTCTAAATGAGGATTTAGATTTATACGGGTCAATCTAAACAATTCTCAAAAAAATAAAAGAAATACAAAATTTGATATGCAAATTTAGGAAATCCATTTATGACTTTAAATAAGTCTTTAGATAATGATATATAAAGTTTCTTAATATCATTACTTTCTTTATATTTAAGAAAAATACTATTTATTAGTAGTCATATCTAAATATTAGTAAGAGCAAATTTATTATATTAATTTTATATCTAGATAATATTTTACTTGCTAGTAGTAATTTTGGTTTATTATACTAAACTAAGAAATTTCTCATCGAGAATTTTAAGATGATTGATATGAATGATGTATCTTATATCATTAGCATTGAGATATTTAGGAATAGATCTCAAGGATTACTAAGACTGTCTTAGAAAGGATATATTGATCAAATTTTGAAAAGATTTAGTAAATTCAATAAATATCATAAATAAAAAAATTAATCAAAATAATTATTTTAAAAATTATTTAGAAACAATTAGATAAATAATATTCTTTATGCATAGTTGGAAGTCTATTATATGCTCAAGCCTATATCGTATCAGATATTAGTTTTACAATTAAAATACTAGATAGATGTTAGAGTTACCTAGAAATGAAAATACTAAAAGACTATAAAGAAAAAAGTAAAATATCTGAAAGGGATGAAGGATTATATACTCATATATAAAATTAGATTGGCTTGAAATGATAGTATTTTTAAGTGTTGATTTTGTAAATTGTTTAGATAATATGTTATTATATTATTAATAATATAAGTTGATTTTGTGATATGTTTTGAGGTCACTAATTAAGTTTTATGACTATAAAATTTTATCTCAGAACTTGGCATGGTCTGACTCAATTGCTAAATCACTAAAAATACTTTGGAACATATCAGAGTAGTTTTCTTTTCTAAGAATGACAAGTACTGTTGTATCTCTATGTATTATGATATAAAGTATTTGATGATTAGAGAAAAAGAGTCCAAAAATAATTAATATTAATTAAAAACTTGAGTTCTATTATATTGATTGTTGATCCATTCACTTAGGACTTTAAGTGTTTGAAAGAACATAATGATTGAGTTTGTAATCAATCAATAAAAGATATGATAAATTATCAATCAAGAGAAAGAAAGTCCAATTATAATAGGATTCTTCAAGAGATGATATTGATGAGAACGACACTCATAATTATTTATCCTAGACCCTATACTCTCGTTCGGTCCATAAATAAACATAATATCATAAGAACTAAAAACATAATACAATGATACATGATATTATTAAAAGATTATATCTTATCTCATCTCCCCTTAGTAATGTGAATCAATGAGATATTATAATTCTTTATCTTCTCCTCCGTCTCTAATATATCGGATATAATAATCTTATAAAAAATAAAAGGAGAGGAGAGGACGAGTCTAGATAAATATTACTATAACTTTTGAATCGGACGAGGATGCATCCATAGATCAAATAAAAACTTCTGTTGTTACCAACACAGGATATTAAAAGAATCATACAGGCAGTTATGTTTAAGAAATGAATCAAATCATCCAAGTTACTGAAGAGCAACTTCCCATCTCTAATCAGAATCAGATCATTTGCTTGGTCCAATAATCTTCACGTAGATGCAAGGTGCCAATACTGCCACGATGACAATAGAAGCTTTTGTGACCATATTGCCAGTGTTATAGTCAGCTTGCTGTTTCCTCAGAGAAAAATGTTAGTAATCATTGCAAAAATGAAAAGATTGATGGTATGATATAAATCTTCTATATAATCATCACAATTCATACATCATAACGACCTATGCCACCATGCCCCAAGTATGGGGAAAATAAATGCTAACATGAAGGGATTAATATGGTACAATATAATAAGATCTATCTGTATGCCACAAATGATGGGCCTTACCTAGTTCATTGAATATGCTACATGAAGCTACTGCAGCAAAGCTGCTAACTATGAGTTCAGCCAACTTTCTTCCATGAATAAAATAAATTGTGCATCTTCTCATACTATATAGGTTTTCTTTAAGACTTTCCTGCCTCGTTTCCTTCGTGGGTTGGAATCAGCCATGATATTCAAGGCATTAACAATCTCTGCATCCTCGTCATTCCAAATGTTTCTGGCAGCATCTGGTTTTTCAATCAACAGCTTTGCCACCAGGAAACCTGCAATCGACCAAGTTTGGTACAGATGAGCTTGTTTCCCAATAAATCGTGCTCGCTTGGTATCGTAATATTCAGGCCACTTGTCTGCTGCTAGGCGCCTCTCTGCAACGTCAATGGCTTTTGCAGCAATTTCTGGCCTGTTCATCTTAATACATGCAACTGCAAGCTACAACAATCAAGGAAGGATAAGTCAGCTCTAGATTGTTTTTAACATTCACTAACACACCAAAAAAAATGAAAAGTTGAGTTTATTCATGTGAAGATCATCTCTCGGAAACAAATGAATCAGAGACAAATATAACTTAAGGATCTTCTCAAGTTGCAACAACTCTATTTCCACCAACAAAACAGGGTTCAAGCATTATGAAATCTCAACAGGTGGAATGTGGTTCTTAATATACCAAATTCATGAGGGCCTGAAAGCAGTTGTGAGGAAATCAGGCCATAATAATGAGAGAATAGGCATTACGAGGTTCGGCATATAGAATTACTCTTTCTATAAAATCCATTATCCAAATATCTCTGGAGACCAATCTGGCTACTTTAATGACCGTCAGTAATCGATGGATGCAAGATGTTTATTAGAGGACCCACCTTGATAATGCATAAGATGCCTTCTTGATGCTATATTGTTGTCACTACAATAGGTTTTCATATTCAAACTCAGCAAAAGTCAGCTATTTATATGCATATCATAAATATGTACAAGATCTCAGGCTAATGCCAAGAACATCAATGCAGCCAGAACAAAAATAATCCCAAACAAACTAATGTTACCACCGAAGATTAAAAAAAAGAAACTGAAAATGTGATAGAGGTGTATTTCCTACCTGCCAGAGCAATGTTGGCCATGAACCTCCATTGTGGTATGACCAAGGCCTGCAGAAAAAAAAGTAGAATCAAAGATTAACATAAGGAACTGGAAACTCAAATGGGGAGAACCTACAATGGATCTTAAGGTTTTACGTGTTTTTGGGATCACTTCCAGTAATAATTCGCCATTCCTGGCCCTCAAGAGCAGGATAACAAATCTTAAATGGCATATCTGCCACTAAATCAGACCATTTAGCCTCAATAAGATCCAAAATGGCATGTGATTGATGTGTTGTTGCCAGACTGCTTACTACAGACCACAGATTTCCCAGAGAAAAGAATCGGAAATCCATGTGAGCAGGCTGCAAGTTTCCAATGAAATAACCTCCTTTATCAGGCATCCATTCCACTAGCCACGGAGAAATTTGATCAGGGTAGATGTTAAACTTGTTCACAGCATCATAAGAATACTCTTCTTGTTTGTATCGGTAAATCTCATTAAGTTTTCTCTTGTCGACCCAATAATACTCCTGAGTATGAAATGATAATGCTATTAGCCTGTTATTCAATGCTCGAATAAGGTCAGCTGATCCATCCTCTGGTGCAAGCATCTCACGAGCACTTAAAAGTGCTGAATAGAACAGTGCCTGGCACATTCAAACCTCAGTTAAATACATCCCTGATCCATGAACTAAAATAAAATATACTGCAGCAGTTAAAGAACAATGTAAAAAAGCCCATTAGGAAGGTGCTGATATGTCATCCATTCAATACATTGAGAACTATATGTGGATATCCTTTACCAAGCATATTCCCAGAAGATTCTGACATAAATGGCTTGCCAACGTCATGTTCCTTATTTCCTCCCTTGAAAGATTTTGGGAAAAAGAAAAAGCAAATGCATAAAGGTATACAACAACAATAACAAAGTCGTAAGTCCCAACTATTTGGGGTTCGCTACATGAATCTTTGACCACCATTGAGATATGTAAAAAGCCATATATTTAGTTAAGTTAAGAGTATTTATATCTTTATTTATATATAGTTTTTATTAAGGTCTATTTAGGTCTTCCTCTACCTTTACTCATACCACTAACATTAATAATTTTACTTCTTCTAGCGCATCCGAATGTCTCCTAAACACACTCATACCATCTTAAAAGATTTTCTCGCATCTTATCTTCTATCGAGACAATACGTAATTGTTCACAAATAAAAATATTTTTTTTCCTATCTTTTCTAGTAATTCGATATATCCATCTCAGCATTCTCGTTTCGACAACACAAACTTTTTGTATATATTATCTTAATTATTCGGCACTTAAATCCATAAAGCATTGTTGGTCTCACAACTGTCTTATAATTTTTTTTAAAATATATAAAGGTATAAGATCTTATATTTAAAAAATAGATGTTATAATAATAGAGGCCAAACCTGAATTTCAAGAGGGTGGCCATGAATCCCCATCCGTCGATCTATCATGCATGAACCATCTGTTACTAATAATGTTGGGAACATGTCAAAGCCGTCAGCTAGACAAAGCTTTAAAATCATCTTAATGCCCGTCTGCACATCAATTCTTTCCTGGACTGAGAGATCACCAGAACATTTTCCATAAGCTCGTAGTAGTATAATCCACCATAACCCTACAGTTGAAAATGATAGCATCTTTAACACTTGGCCAATACTTAGCACACTTGCAAAAATAAAATTGAATAAAACCCATAAAACATCCACAATAAAATAACATCCAACATAGGGCCCAACTAAAGCAAAGGGCAAAAGACCTCTTATCAACACTAAGTGCAGCATGAGACCATTAAGTACTAATGAATAATTTACAGGTAATTGTCAGCTATGCAGCACTACTTGAAAACACACCTGAATCGACTGGTGCTACACGTCCTATTGCAGCTTCTCCAAAATCAGGGTCCAAGACTTCTTCTGTGGCAGAATCATCGCCATCAAGTGGAACTGTCCTCACCTTGAAGCTAGCAGGCATCAATCCCTGGCCTGGACTGTGACAGTCCATTGTTTTTTCCCAGCTCTACATATTTAGAAACAAATTTTAACTGAAGATATCTACAAAACAGTATATGCAGCCACCAAACACCATAATATGAATGTCCTTATTCCTAAATTCTTAATTTACAATGTTAAACTAACTACAAGCCTATAGGATTTTTGGGTGATGCTGGAAAATTCTCGAATTTTTCTGTGAAATGTGGAACCATAAAGTCGGTCCTACAACTTCATTTTTAGATAAGTAATGAGTCCAAAACCATGCTAATATATGATGCTAGTGAAAAAATGTTGAAAGAAAAGTCACCACCAAGAGGTGCTGTGTCAAAATGATAAAGTTTCTCAACAAGAAATGGATATACTGGAAGAACTAAAAGAAAATGAAAGTGAATAAAGCTAAATAATATTCAGAGTTAATCAGATAGGTAAAATTATCAGCAAAAGTGAAATCACCCATAAAAGTCAGATTTTTACCAGAGAATACCACATCACACAGTCAGAAATCAAACTGTAGTGCTATAAGGGTGAAAAAAGTGGGGAAAAACCTGGAAAATAAGGATGTCTGGCAAAACAACAAAATGAGAATTAGGTGCTGAATAAGAAAATGAAAGCAACCCTGGCACCTTTCTGAATTTAGGACTTTTGTGCTACTTTTGTCAATAGCTATTGTAAAGACTAAAGACAACATGAAACTTCTAGCTCACTTTCTTGGTCACATATTCAGATCACGGTCATGCTAAAGCATAACCTATGGCCAACCACATACACTTCAAATCACAATCATGGATGACAGCAGAAAGAATTACCTGTAGCTGAAGAGTGTGAAGAATGAAGTTGCGAACAATATCATATTCTCCCTTCAAAAGAAAAGCCATTCCAGAAGGTATGAAATCACGAATAAACACCTGATCATAATTTAGGCAATTGCTACTGCTATCAGATGGATCCTTTGCGGCAATTGTTCCAACAGGGCTGCCACAGTAATAAACCACAGAATCCTGTAAAAGACGCCATGCTTCATCCTCAATAGAGTTTCCTCTTGTCTTGTATGACGAATGATTGGATGCTTCATTGTTAGGCATGACAGAACCATTCTCGAAACTGATAACTTTCTGGCCATTAAGATCACCAAGGATCTGGTTTGCCTGACTCGCAGACTCCGTGAACCACGTCCTATTGGCATCCCCGCTGGTCATTCCATCAGCGTCGTCTACTCGCTGGCACTGGCATTTCAAAGACCGTGATTGGTCATTGATGTTCCTGACTCTGTAATCCCTGAACCAATTATTCGACATCCTTGATACGGAACATCGTGAAACAAATGAAGAACTTCTCCTCCGGTACTTCCCGTGAGCTTTCGAGTGGACATCTAATTGTGGAGTATTTGCAAAAAAACCAGCAAAAGAATGGGCAGGTGCAGCCCCAAATATGGCATGACGAACTATTTCTGTAGTCCCCATCATCATAGAAATCCAGATAAGAACAATAGATCTGATTGATTCAATGTTACAACAAAAGCAAGCCAGCAATTATCAGTGCACACGATCCAGAGGCCTGAGTACAAGGATCACAAAGGAATGCCATTACAATCAAGAAAAGATCAATATTAGGCTCCAGGACAATAAAAATGAATCCGAAGCACAAGAAACTCCCACCATGTCAAATTAATCTCTGTTCCCTTTTATTCTGAATTAAAATAAGGATTATCGAGCCATTTGCTCTCCCGTTTCACTAGCAACCACCAATAATTGGGAGTTCACTACAAGATATTTATTCTACCGGATTCAACGATCCTCAAGAAACAAAAGTAACTACAACAAAAGCAGCAGAGGTTTCGTGGTTTGGTTGATATCGACGCATCGATCAAGGAACCTGTAAACCCTAGTCTCGCGACACGAACTGATCGACGACGATCACGGAAGAGGCGGAGGAAACTGACCTGGTGGCGAACGATCTCGGCCCAGGTGGTGGTTGGTGAAATGTATGGGGACGGCAGAGCGCTATTCCTACGCAAGCGAACTACTACCGACCCGCCTCCGCCTCGGCGATTAGACGACGAATGCAGGAAGCGAGGGCAATAAAAAGCGCGCACGCGTCTTCTAACCACCTCATAGCCTTTTGTGCAACGGGTGGAAACGGCGCCGTCGAACAGATAAGAACGAGAAGGGCGGGGCAAAAAGCAAAAATGTGATCGTGATGCAAGTGGATGCGTACGTCATTGTCACCCAATTCACTTTCAGAAAAAAGAAAAATTAGAATACCCACTAAAGAGAATAAGAAATTAGGAAAAAGAAAAAAATCATTGTGACCATATAATTTTAGATTTTATGCAAATGGACCTCGACTGCCCACCTTGACCTGATTTGATGTGTAGGGTTCAATTGAGACTCGTCATGGCATCGACCTCGACCTGCAGCATTACTCAACACGAGATGACTTCACCGTGATGATCTGAAAGTTACCACTGCTCGTGCTTGCGCTGGGAGTGAGGCCACAGGTGTTGCAGAAAGGTCCGTCATCAGCAATTTATGATCGGTCTACAGCAAAAGTAGCAACTAACCTCACTGCAAAAGGGTGTGTTTTCGGTCAGTGAAATCATATCTCATTCAAAACGTAATTTTATCGAACAGATGGCATCATGTTTTTGAGAGAGAGGAGACATCACCTCGTGGCTGTGGTTAGCGTCGCCTGTGAGTCAGTAGAGGACAAGAAAGAAACACTACCAAAAACCAATAAACAAAAACTGATCCATTCATTATATACGAATACATTTTAAGTGAGTTGGACAATAAATCTATGTGCACAAATTCGTTTGCTGCCCAAAAGAAGCAAAAATGAGTATACATTGGAGAAGCATAACAAAGGCAACAAAATTTCAAGGGCCATCCTCCATGTTGTGATCATTATCGTTGTCCCCTTCATAATACTCGTCGTCTCGCTGAATTTGCTTATCCGTGGTATGCTCTAATTAACATTTCAAAGAAGACTTAGATTGCTTCAGTGAGAGAGAAACACACACAAGAATAACTTTTGCAAGTTAAACCTAAATTACTGAAATTATTTTAGTCTAAGAATACTGACTTGCAGAAGTAAAATGCTTTATATATATATATATATATATATATATATATATATATATATATATAGTTGAAAGATAATTTTACAAAGCAAAAACATCATGGGCTTTTCTCCACACAATAACCTAGTGTGGCAACATCACTTATACCCATAGACAAACAGGAAATTAGCTGGTATAAGGATGTGAAAAGTTAGCCGATATTTTCTACATGATAATCTATAGAATATAAAACCTTATTAAGGGACAAATTGCAGGTTAATAATTACATAAAATACTTGGATTATTAATGGCAGTTTTAAGACCAATTACTGCAAATATGAAGAAAACTAAAGAAAAATTATTGATATGGAAATGCAGCATCAAATAATACAGTAAATAATTAGCACTTACGATCAACTCGTTCATCAGGATTTTGTTCATCTTCGTCAAATTCCGGGATATAAAAATCTGGCGGAACCTGCAAAATAAATTATCTTAACAATAATTTTTTCAGTCAACAAGATGTCTCAGCTTTCTCTATGTATAGATCAATAATCCTCGAGAACAAAAAATGATATCAGTTAGCTAAGATGATTACACACTTATTTAACAGAGTCATAGCCATCTAATAAAATATTGATGGGTCTTTCAATGTTTATGAAACTCTCTGATTTACATATCTCAAAATTCAATAATCTAGAGTAGACATAATCAGTTATCATTCTAATAACAAATAGAAGAAAAGGGACCACAAATTAGAACTCAGATACCAATTGTTATCAGAAAAGGGGAAAGAAAGTCAAGAAGAGAAGAAACTAAAAATCATAGGGACAAGCTATCATGTAGAAGAGAGGAGGCTACATATGATGGTAGTCCTACAAACAAATATGTAACAATAAAGAAGAAAGGTTCCAAAACCAAATCTGAAACCTAAGATAGAATACAAAGCTCCCTTGGACAAGAATGTGGCACCTATTACAGTGTCAGAACTCAAATCCCCAGGCATTATAATTATAGACTCTATGAGCTTCCCTGTAGTGACCAAAATAACTGAAAAGCTAATGTCTAGAAATTGCTACTAATAAGAGACCTGCATGCTTTGTGTTTCATGTCAAATCAGACTGCCATACCAAGAAAGCAAACAACAATTTTATGAAGAACTCAACCCTCATTGTGTGCATGCCAAGGTCAATTTGGCCACTAGGTTTCAACTATAATGAAGCAGATCGTCATCTGCGTTCTTCTAGTAACACATTACAAGTATTGATAACAAATGCAAAGAGAAGGAAATTTATCAAATTGGTTTATTTGAAAACCTATTTTTTGCTGTAAGTTTCCAGCAGTATATATATCACAACTTTCCTTACAGTTTATTATTTAAGTTGCAATTAAGAATCCTACATCTACTAAGGATCCACCACTACAGTAAACATGCAGATCGTCACTTCTCTTCATTGTTGAAAATTTTATGATGTTAAACCCACTGACGTCAAAGAAGAAACTAGCATAGAATCGCTGGAAAAGCTACAGAATTACATAAAGATAAGAAATAGAGACTGACCTCCTGCATTTGAACCCCAGGAGCATGTTGTATGCATCGTAAACTTTCTAGAACTTGCACCTTGATTGTGCTAAGATATGACTTGCTATTCAAGTTCTCCTGTTCCGTAAAGTAAACTGAACAGATTAGAAGTGGTGAATACCCATGGCTCTTTGATATATACAACCTACAGCACTTTAAATGACATATACTAATTGGTAGAGAGCCAAACAGAATATCTGAGATCCAACTAATTGACACAGAGCACTGGTTCTTGTCTAATGGCATGTGATTGACTAAAGAAAGACAATCATGGTACTAGCATCACGAAATTCTAAATGACATGGGTTAATTTAAAAAGACAGAGACTATTCAGAAAAGCACCTACCATATTGCCATTCGGAATTTTTAAAGTATAATCTGGTGCAAAGTACTTGATATACTCATTTTCTGGAATTTCTGCAAACAACAAATTTTAAAAGCTTGGATAATGTCTTAGTAGCAAAGTGAACATTGAATAAACAGAACTTAGAAGCAAGTAGATCCAATAAAAGTTCTTAAAACTGCAGATCCAGCAATGAAAAAAATGAAAGACAAAAACAAAAGCAACTGCAAATTAAATTCATGCCGGTTAGCCACTTCGTATAAAAAGATCAAAGATAGCCACTTTTCCTTGATACATCTTCTACTTAAGTTCCAAAGCATTATGTTCAACTAAATCTATTCCCATACCATTTGGAAGATCTGAATCTAACAAAACACCAGTTTCAACAGTCCAGCAGCGAGCAACATTTTCTTTTGTGTATCCTCCACCACCAGTAACCTGCAGAAGAAGAAATATTTCGATACCTAAACCATGTTCAGTCTAACATATCTATCTAGCTTCGACACTTACCAACAGAGGCAAATTGAATTTCTTCACGAATTTTACACATTCAGAATGTCCTGTTAGCAACCAACAAATGAGCAATAAATAGACATGCAATTAAATTGTAGAAATATAAACTCAACAACAAATGTAGGATCACAATCATATTTGTAACTGTCTGATATATTCCTCGTGATCTGAAAGTTCAATTTATGATACTCATTTGCAATTTATATACAATAAGGTACTTGCAACATCACCTAAAACAATTCAATACCAATGAAAATTTTAGGTAAAAATATCAAAACTACAGTCATCTGTGGGCTCATTGTACATATAAAAAAGAGGCAAAACATTATAAAAATATTTAACACCTTCAATGGAGAGATTAAAACAGCCTAAGCGGTCACCCGCAAGTGAATCAGCTCCACATTGAAGAACAATTACACCTGGTAGATATGTTTCAACAACCTTGGCAATAATCTACACAAATGAACAATGCAAGATAGTGACTTATTAACAATGAAGATAAGTAATTGACCTAGATATAACTAATTGAATTTGTATATGCTTGCTCATGTCTTACCGTTTTGAATAGTCGAGTAAAACTAGCATCATCTATTCCATCCTTGAGTGGGACATTAATGGCATAATATTTCCCTTCTCTTTCACCTATATCCTTGAATCAATACATTCTTATCAATCTCAAAATGCCACAAATATTTATCCAGAAAGAGATCTTAAGAAGCAAAGTTACAAATGCAAAATTAACATATGGAGATAATTTAAAAGTAGCACAGAAATGGATAGGAAAAATTTCAGGATTGACTCAACATCACAGTACAGCATATACCACAAAACTCAGGAATTTTATTGCAATTAAGGATGAGAAAGAGTATCTGCAAAATGCATTAATCTATTAGCAGACAGCTCTTTTTCAGAGTTCAAAATTAGAACATGTATCTAAGAGTCTTTATCTTCTTCTCCAAAATTTCAACGAAAACACTACCTTTGAACTTTCTACTCTTTTCTACAATGAAGCAAGGATGAATCTAGTACAATAAACAATCCCAAAAAAACCCATATTCAAGTTACTTCATAAGGAATATCTTCCAACAGATTCCCATTAATTAGAAATGTGTATTTTCTTCTTCCAAATCATTAATTAGACAGGCTGTAACTAGATATGAGTATTTTCTTCTTCCAAATCATTCTGTGGTAAAATGCATGCTGTCATGTAGATGAGCACATGTGCACATGCACACAAAAGAGACCATGGATCCAATCGTTCAATCAAATTATGCTAGCATATGAGATAATTGTAAATTGGCACCCAGCAAAATCTAGAACTCTAGACAACACATCACTCCAAGTTCAAGTCCCAAAACCTACTAGGAGAAAGAAAAATGAAAGTTTACCCTTAAGAAAGATGCCACCAATGATATTGGAAAACTATTTACCATGAACATGTGTTGAATACCTAAAGAAACCTACAATGGTTACTAAATAGCAAATCTAGCAAACAGAAACTGAATATCTCCATGATGGGTAAAAACAGAGTTACTACATTCTGACATCTAGCCCCAGATTAATGCCTTTTGTTCATTCCCTTGGATCCTCCCATTGCTTGTACATGCAGTGCTCTCAAAGAAAATAAAGTAGGGGGCGGATCAAATATGCAATTACCATTGTCATCCAAGTCCATGATCTCTCCTTCGAAGCAAATCTTTAAGTCAAGATTTTGTTACTGATTTATGTGAAGAAACTAATATATCATGACGTCTACAGTACAAAGGCATAGACATACGAATCACACAAGATAAACATTTGGAAGAAAACTTATACATATAGTCAGCATCGTAAACAACTAAGAAAAATTACCTTAACATCGCCAGTTCCTGGGAAGAACATATCACCATATTTATGGAAACTCACAGTCATTACCCTGATAAGAGTGTAAACAGTTAAATACTTTTGCTGTTTACTACGATAAAACATATAAACACTTTAGGAATGCATGTCAAAATATTGATTATGCCATCATAATATAGTTGCCAAAGGGATTTTGTCAAGAATAAATACTAAAGTCACAAATTTATACTCAAGTTTACTAATATTGAACTGAAAAGTAAATAAGTTGATTGCCTGTCTGTGAAATAAAAGGCTTCTTCAACGCCATCGCCATGATGAACATCTATATCAATATAAAGAACACGGGCATGATACTTAAGAAGCTCCAGAATTCCCAAGACTAAGTCATTGATATAGCAGAAGCCTGATGCTGCAGACTTTTTTGCATGATGTAAGCCACCAGCCCAATTTATAGCGATATCGCAGAGTTGATGGTTCAACCTTCGTGCAGCATCTACGCAAAAAATTGAATCAGTTTGAGAAAAATTCAATTTATTAAAAGTTCAAAACAATGAATGTTACCAATTGTGCCACCAGCATATAGTTGGCAGAACTCGAAAAGATTCTCAAAGACAGGGCAGTCTTCTCCAAGGTTATCTGGGAGAGGACATTGAACAGCAATCAAATCGAGTTGAAACATCTGTCAGGAAAACTTAATGATACAGAGTTCAAGATAAGACTAATGAAAATTTTCTCTTGATGAAAATCGGTGCATGAATTGAGCAAAAGAGCATATTTCTAATACAGAATAAAGAATACTTTTTATCCAACCAAGTAAAGAAGTTAGGCAAGTATCGGCCACTAGGGAAATAAATTAGTGTATCTGGTGTTCCTAAATGTCATGACTATCAGGTAAACTGAAGTGCATGACACTTTCAGCCATGTAGAACAATGTAGAGATATATTAAACGTATAAGCTTAGATAACAAAGTGACTTGAAGGATTAGACATGGTGATGCAATGCACCATCAAACAACAATGGTGATGCATTTTATTTTAGTATCACGTCAAGCAAAATGATATCGTGAGATGATAATAATTCATCTCTGTATTTTATTTTAGTATCACATCAAGCAAAATGATATCGTGAGATGATAATAATTCATCTCTTTTGTTTTAAGAAGTATGCATATTGGTTTCCATCTAATTTCACAAGTGACTGGATAATGTTGAAAAGATTGTTCAACCCAACACTTGTCACATTCATTTCAACAATTAGGTTCAATATTTTCAGTGACCAATTCAGTTTTTCTTAGGGATCATAACTGGCAAGTCTCTTTAATAATTCCCAAGACCTTCCAGAAAATGATTTTCCAAGTTCTACTAGAATTAAAACATGTTTCCAAGGAAACAAACGATATTCCCTTGCTGTCAGCCCTTAGTGCATAACCATTATAGCTTACCTTACATCTTAGACCCTTTCTGTCAAAATGAAAAACTCAGTAACCTGATTTCACCGCTAACTAAGGCAACCAACAAAGCTTTAATATGATTCTAGGAAGTTTATAGTAGAAAAGCCCAATCTCAATCTTGCACTACTAGTGCTAACTGGTTATCACAAACCAAATTTAGGATTTTTTTTTCCCATACTGTTATTATACAATTCATGGAAATACAGCATATGGTGCAAATTATTGCTAATGGTTAAAGGTAATTATGCTTAACCAAGCTGGAAGTGAAGTTCACCTTACAGTTACACAAACACGGCAAAACCAATATTTCATGACAATAGACAAAGAAACATAAGTTATAAATCATTATTTAAATTGTACAAAAATATTTAAAAAATTGTACAAAAATATTAAAAAATTTGTACAAAATAAATTTCAAGATACATGAATTTCATTCTGTCATACATCTAGCTAACTCATCAGCGAACAAATGTTGTGTATTAGGGCTTATCCGGTGCAAAAATTCCACGTAATCTGCCGAATGAAATTGGGCAAGCTCCACGGGGTATGCCTTGTGTGGCCGCTGCAAATGATATGTTATAAATAAAAACTCTATGTTCTTAAAGAAATACCAGAACCTGGAAAAGGACTACCAAGACTAACATATATCTCCATCTTCTTGTAAAGACCATATGAAAGCACAAGATGGTGTGTCATACACAAACGATGTGGTTTCATTGGATGATTTGGTCCAAAATATACATTCCCAACATCTCCTGCAAATTTGGTACATGAAAATTACAAAAAATATTAACTTCAAGAAATCTAGAAGAAAATTTCTAAAGGTCAAAACACAACTTTTAGTCGCCTATATTATATATAAATGGCTGATCATAATAAGGCACAACTAACTGAACAAGTTTACACAGATCAATTTAAAGCATGACCTCATGCTTAACCCCCTAGTTATTTATCTAGCACAAAGATTGTGTTTACAGATCTTAGAAGTTCAGCAAAGGTCAAAGAACAACTTGAGAAAAAGCAGAGTTTAAAGTACGACAGAAGACATGATAGATCAAATACCCCCCTATATGAAGCCTTGACGTCGGCATTTATGTTAATGTGTTCTAGCCTCACCTTATTCTGTTGGAATTAATCATGATTTGATCAGTCCCTACATGCTTAACAGCAAGTTTCCTCTTTCAATAACAATACAAGATTCTCTAGAGGATTCTAAACTATGAATGTTTACAAATTTGTTTCTCGATGGAGTGAAACAGACGAGATTGAATCTTCAATTTTGGCATCCCTGATAACTATACTAGTAATCCAAGACATAGAACTATCATAAATCAAAATGAGGAACCGAAATTGTGTTCCAAGGAGGGTAGAGGGGTCCAGGTAACTATGACCTTCACAAAGTGCTAAAGCCAGCATTATGTGTTTGTGTTCTAGCCATAACCCTAGTTTGATTGAACTAGTCATGACTGAAACGAGTTGCTAATTTAAATCATGTAGCCATTTCGCCAAACGAGTATGAAAGAACAAAAAAGTTCATTCGTCTCTCCCTCTTATGCTCTTCGCATTAGGAATCAAGAAAGCTCCATACAGATTTCCAAACGGAGGCAACTCCCTAGCCAGAGGAGTTTAACGTTAACAAGGGATTATCCAGTTCTATAATATCACCATCAGGACCCGGCCGGCACTTATCGGAGGGTTGGCATCCGTTCCAGAAGCTGGTGCGTGAAAACCAATGCAATTTTACACGGCGACTTCTCGACTCGTTTGACTTGTGTGAGATGGACGAGACGATATCAAGAAACCACGGACAACACCTCGAGAGTGAAAATCATGATGAAAACGATTCATTTCGGTAGAAATAAGGTACAACAATGAGGGCAAATCAACGCACCATGCTATGGAAACCGGAGAAATAGAAACCATTTAGGGTTTACTAATTTTGATCGTTCAAAGAAGCATTATTTTTGGAGGATGAAAGATGAGGAGGAGGAGGAGGAGGAGAGGAGACTACCGTCGTAGAAGTACGCGATCCGTTCTTTGGGCGGCATCTCACTCGACGGCTCGTCGGAGGACGCTCGCCGCCGAAAAGAAATCTTTCGAGCTCGTAGTCGCGAAGACGAGCCTTCGAATAAGGTCGAACTTTTCACCGTTCGATATGAGATCAGGTCCATCAAACTTGAAGGAGACTTGATACGATCTAACGGTAACGGTATGACTTTTAGATTCGTGAGCAAATCTGACGATGGAAAAGATCGGTCCGCGACTCCGCCTCTCTCCGTACAAGCGTTCGGCTTTCCACAATATTGATAAATAAATATATATATATATAATAAATAACTGCATAAACTTGATAATGTGAATTTTAGGTACCAAAAGTATAGATAAATAGATTTGGATTATGTAGTAAGGGAGGGAGTGTTTTAATGAGATAATTGATTTATTAATTTATTAATTTTAAAATAATTATATATGTATTATATTCTTATGAGTTCATTATAGTTAGAATATTATAATAAATAATTTGTGCATAATTTAATATAATAAAAATAATTTATAACCAACCAATTAGTATGGTGGTGTGTTTCATCCATTATCATAAATTAAGAGTAAGGGATTGATATAAGCTATCTTTTTGTGGGATAAAAAAATAAGATGTGAATGTGTATGCTGTTATTTTCCATTAAAGAAATGGATGTTCATTCTATTGCTGAATGAGCCACCAAAGCGTTATCATATGTTGATCCAACAACACTTTCGTCTTATGGATACAAAGTTACTCTGGAGGGTACGGTATCAGGTTCTTTCATGCAAGAACTTTGCAGATCACAGCCTCCTGTTCTCTCCAAGTCATCTGATGTGCACAGTCATAGCAGTGCGGAACACAACCTAATGCTTCGACTATTGGCTGTGTTGCTGTGCAGGAGGACGCATGCAACCCTTCTGCTGTATTGATGAGCACAATGGTTTTCTAATAGCTTACTTAACAAAACAAAAACAATGCACTCGATATAGAACAACTACTCTACGTATTGTAGATAGGAGAAGGAACGTAACGTCACGATTTCGGGAATCGGTGGGGCTCCGGTGACCTCACAGAGTGGCCGGTGGTTCTATGTCTTGGTCGAAAGGTCCGGCCTTAGTGGGTGACGGCAGGCGCCTGTTAGAAGTGAAAAATAGAAGAAGCTAAACTTGCTGCGAAGGGGGGAATTGCATCGCATGTAGACTTTAGAACAAAGCTACTCGAGAGGGAGTGTCTGTGGCAAGTATCTCTTTATATACACTATGGTTAACAGGTTCTACCTAACTAGAGGTGGGGCACTTTGCATGCAAACTAGTGGATGCAAAAAAGCTATCTCTATTCGGTTCAGAACTCAAAAATGATATATCTATTATTCTAGAGTCTGCATGCGATGCAATTCCTCTTTCGCAGCAAGTTTAGCTTCTTCCTCAGTTGACCTCTACCAATGTCGGATTTGGGTTATCGGGTCACTATATTCCTCCTCGGTCGACCATAACCCTCACACCTCATCCACACCGGTGATTCCTCTTCCCATTCACCTGAGCTGTGCTTCCGATGCAGCGTTGCCCTCGGGATTTCATTGTTCCATACGATTCGAATATCAAGTATTGATCTCAGCAATTTGAGCTGACATGTAAAGTTCGATCTTGACGTCTTTTGTTGCATAGTTAATGAGCTTACCTTTATCCTTGATTAGTATATTTAAACAAAAGTGTTTCTTTTTCAACCTAAATTCATTGAATGGCATTGTGTGGATCCATCGTATGTTTTCCATCAAAGGGGGAATTCATGTGCGTTTGTGAATCTAACAAGAAGTTCGTGTCATAACGAAAACGATCTTGTTTTGTCTGATCTGGTTAAGAGACTTTGACTCGTGGTGCTTAGTCTGTGGGTTTGGTCTGGGCATCGATTTCCTTTGTGATTCTGCATCTTCTGGGTGGGGGAAGGAAAACTGACATGTTTGGTCAGACTGACGCAGAGTTGTATCTTATGGATCACCAAGTCTAAAGTATGACTAGACGACAGATAAAGGTTGAGGAAGGAGACGATGGATGACATAATTATGTTGGTGACAGGCATAAATTACCAGATGTTTGAACTTCTGTTTTTCCTTATTTACATGGTTTTTAATGAACTTCAAACGAATGACGAGAATGTTTTGACACAAGAAGTCTTTCAGTAGATTTGCTCCTTATGTCATACGAGTACATAAGGCAATCTGGGGGTGGAAGGAATTCTCACTGATCCAATCGGTTGTCTCTGTAACCAGGAACTGGTAAGCAGAAATGGGATTGAGATCTTGAAGACATTGGAATTCCCTACAAGATGCAGATATATCAACATTTCCAGTTCAAGGGTGATGGGGCAATGTGCATGCAGCGGATGCTAAGCTTGTTCTCGAAATGAGTCAACCTGTTTCTTGTTTGCAGGTTCAGCTAGTATTCCGCAGCCTGTATGAGACTCGATCGATCATACTTGCCAGAGTGCATCTGGGACATCTTTCCTCAGGGGCGAAGGCCGCCAAAACATCATTCCTGGAAGACCGATGCAAGTTCAAGAACAAGTGTGCTGCCGCAGGAGACTGTGTCAGAGCATCTTCCACATCTCTTTACTCACAAGGGAGCGATAGCTTGCTTGATCTTAGAACAGGGATTTGACCGGAGACTTCGCTGTACGTAATGGTCGGAGCCTCCAATGGCCTGCCATGAACAACAGCCCTTGTTGAGCTGATGGTCGCAGGCTCGTCCAACGGCCGCGCCTGCACGCCCGCACACCAAGGGCAGCTATTTCCTCGTCAAAGTCAAAGTCAATGAGCGAGAAAGGTCGCCCGAAGGGCTAAGCAGGCACTGCTTTCACGCACATGCCGTTGTGTTAACTGCGTTGTTCCCCACAAATAGACTGCACGTTACAAACAACGGCGGCACTAAATCATGTGAAGTTAGTGACTGCAACGAGGCTTTGCAGCAGCAGCAGCTCATGATTACGAGTACGACCTTACTGTTTACCTTTCTCCTCCATTAAACAGCGAACATATTATTATTACGTAAGGGAAGGGAGGAAAAAGGAAAACGAAAGACATGACTGCGTCTGCTCGAAAGCGTTGGTGCGGCTCCAGTGACGTCACCGGGTGGCGGCAGGTGCACTCTCGTGGCCGCGCCGCCCTGTCGAGTGGCGGGTGAGGGCGGGCGACTTCTTCCACGGGTCGAGGATGGAGTCGCGGTACCTTGACGGCAGCGCCTGGCTCCTTCCCCGCTTCGATCGCACGATCGGCGCAGTGTCCTCCTGGTAGACATGGAACGGGATCGTCCACTCGTCCGTCTCCCTCCGCTTCTTCCCCCCACCGCCGTCGCCGGTGGACCTCCTTGTTCTCCCCGACGGCGCGGGTGCCATCTCCTCCCCAGCTGCAGCAGGCATGGCCTTCTTGGCCTCCGGCCCGTCGTCGTCGAAGAGGCCGCCTGAGACCTGCCGAACCGCCTCCAGCAGCAAGTCTAAGCAACCATCGCTTCGGCGGCCTCTTCTGCTGCTGGTTGTGGTCGTGGTGATGACGATGGTGGCGGTAATCTCGCCGTCCGCCCCTTCGGTTCCCTTCGTTTCTTTTTGTGGTGCGGAATCGGCCTCCTTGGTGCCGTCTGCTGCTGTGTCCTCGTGGCTCTCTCCGCCGTTCTCCTCATCCGGATCGCACTCGCCCTCCGAGCTCTTCGCCGCAGTTAAAGCGCCGCCGCCGCAGCCGGCAACGGACACCGCGGGCGACAACGAGTTCTCTTTCACGGCCGACGCAGGCGCGACCGCAACGGAGGCCTCCTTCTCCCCGTCGCGCCCGGGGTCCGCCGGCGCGGAGTCGTCCACGACGTCGCTCTGCTCCGTGGGGCCGTCTCCCTCAGCCGATCCTCCTCCAACCTCCGGCGGCGGGCCCAACCTGAGCCTCAGATCGACGCCGAAGCCGTGTTCTCTCGCCGGCGGCAGCGTCCCGCGGGCGGTCTCTCGATCGCAACCATGGCGGGGGGCCTCGGTCTCTGCAAGCGGAGCAGTGACGGTGGAGATGATGTCTATGATCTTAGCCAAGGCCGCTTGCGCTTTGGAGGCGCCGACGCGAGTCGAAGCGGCAGAGACCCGGTGGACTCGGCGCTTGACAGGAGGCGACGAAGCCATCAAGAAGACTGGAATCTTCTGCTCCTCTTCATGTCGACCTCCTCCCTTTCGTCTCTTCTGCAACACCTCCTCCAAATCTCTACAGCAGCTCAAAACAATACCAATTTAACACGAATTATTACGGAAGAAAGAAAGATAAGAATACAAGAAAAAGGAAGCGAAAGAAGACAGAGAGAGGAGGCGGCCGCGGAAGATGCGACAGAGATAGGGGAACAGTTCTTACTACTTACTCTCACATTATTACTTGGGCTATCTTTATTTCTTTCATTATCATTAATTATCTCACGTTGTCGTCCCTCTCTCGCCAACAAGACGATCTCTCCTTTCTCTCTCTCCTCCGCCTGTATCACCTGGTGAGTTTTACCGAATCAGGGTCACCTTTTCTGCACAGGGCCTGTTCGACTTTTCGCCACATATTGCAATCACCAGGTGAGCCGATCGGACTCGGACCCAATCTGAATCGATCCAAACCCAATCCGAATAATTAGAAATATGGACTACTGATCTACCCCTATATGATCATCAAACATAACGCTTGCCCACTCTGCATGGCGCTGATTACGTGACATCTGTCACGTACAAATTAAATTGTCTCATTAATATCACGGTTAACATTACTTGACAATTCGGTACAAGAAATCGATCCTCATCCGACTTAGGTCTCGCTTGATCAATCATGGACCGTTCATTTTCATTTACCGGCACCGAGAACAAGGGTAGAGAGGATGGCAGCCGTTCCATATCTTGTTGACTTAGGTCTCGCTTGATCAATCATGGTCCGTTCATTTTCGTTTAACGGCACCAAGAACGCGGGTGGAGAGGATGGCCACCGTGATATATCTTGTTAGGCCCAACACTGTTTCCTGCCCTTGCTCCGTTACCCGACTTGGCGGCTGCCGCTTCGTCCTCTCCGAGGCCTACGATCTCGTCGGTCGCGGTGGTGTGGGCCGAGTGAACGCCAAGAGCCGCTCTGGTTTCGTTCGCCAAGTCAATGCTTATGTGGGTACAATCTCTGTGCAAATTTTCCCTTTCTGGTTTAACTTCCCACTTTGCCATGTTAATGGGCGCTGAGGTCTTGTAGGATCACACTGTGTTCTTCATTCACATCCATTCATTTTGTATATGCTTTTGTGCTTCCGTTAATTCCGTTGTACAATTTGTTTCTGATTTGTTTCCTTTTTCAACAGCGTTGTTTGATCAATGAACTTGTGGATGAATGAATTTGTTTATGGGGAGGTAATTTCTTTCTTGGAACTTCAGCGTTGCCATTTCCTCAAACTGATGAAAGTCTATAGATGTAAAAAGATAGATGGATTTGACCCTGTTAGGGCTTGGTGGCCTTCGGCAGAGTAAAATGACGGCAGTAAATAGTGTTGTTTGTTCAAATTCTGCTTAAGGAGATCATATTGGTGCTGGTTACTCAAGCTATTTGTTAGCTAACTTTTTGTTAGCTTTAATGCAAGCATAAATGATCAAGGGTTTTTTCAGTTTTGGAAGGATTTTGAGGAAGAACATGTGTCGGATGAAATGAGCTCCAAATCAACAAATAGTCCTGCGAAGTATTAAGCATAATAAAGATGGTTGGTGATGCAGGTAGTTCTATTGGTTCAAGTGAGGGAAGTGCATAGAGAGTTCTTGTAACTAATCCTCTTGAATCTTATTGGCGCTGATGTGATTCTTCTTTCTTGTTTCAATTGATAAAAACTTTCTTAGAGGATGTGTCATCATTGAAGGTACTGTACTGGTGGCATGGCAGTTTCTATTAGGTCAATCAGTCAACAAGCACGTCCATTCATCTATGATGATATTATGGTTCTCCTTGTTCTTTGCATTCTTGCTGAAGTATTTGCAAAGATAGTATGCTATTTTCGAATTCTGCATATGGGCATAATTTCCTAGAACAACTGATACATCTGAGTTTTATATCGTTCCTGCATAATCTTGTGTGACAACTTGTCACTAGTTTGTAAACCCAGAATGCCTGCATTTGCTGTGTTTTCTTGGTTTTCTCGGTTCTCTGATTTTCCAAATAATCCACATCTTAGTTATAACAATGGCAGTTAAAATTCCATATTTCTTTTCACTTATTTTCTTTTGAATGTTTCACTGCATTTTGTAGATTGATGTATGATCACCTCTTCCAGACCCCATCATCCGCAATTGCAGAACACAATTGAGTATGTCAACCAAATTCTATGAGACATCATTCAAACAAGTCAACCTCTTCAGCTTCCAGGATTGTTAATGATAGACATCAATGAGTTCTCAGTTTTATTTTTTTATTTTTCCACTTGAAGGAGTATCTACAGGCCCTATATTTTCCAGAAATTGCTTATCGCATGCTGGTCCATCAATGTGCCTGTGTATATCTCTTCTGTGACAGATAAATCTAACAAGTTAAAAATTGTGAATTGTTTCTGGTGGAGGCAGATTGTGTATGTCTTGGAGGTCCATTTTAAGATTTATACTTCCATTAGGATGCGAGGATATATAGAGATAACACATGAAACTTATCCAAGAGGAAGGGTGATACTAGAATGCCTGTTCCACCAAATCTAGTCCAGGAAGTTAAATTGATGATATGGCTGTGGATATGATAATATCACAAACTTCTAGTTTGGCTTTCCTTCCAGATATCTAACATCATAACCTACTTTTGCATAAATTTTAACAGAGAACTTTGAGCATCGGAATTTATACTCTTGGTGCTTGTATTGCTTGGGTGATTTTGGCAGTCGATTTCTTTTGACACCATAAACAGTTATAACATCACAATGGCATGGATTAATGTCAGAACCATCAAGAACTAACCATTTTGTGTTTGGTTCATGTATCCTTTAGAATGTTTCTTTTTAAGTGTTTCCTTCTAGTGCACAATATCTAAACTCTTTTTCTTAATTGACATACACGTTGCATTAGTATCTTATATTGAAAGGTGACATAAGTGAATTAGTGTTAAAAATCGTATATTTGGACATCTCTTTGTCAAAGTTTATTGAAATTTGAAATAATAATTTGAGACACAATCATGTCACATGAGAGTTCTTGTAGTTTGAACTTTGTTTAGTTAATACTGTTACTTTGTTATTTGTGTGCGTCTTTGTGTCAGTGGCAATTTGCAGGACAAGATAGTTGTTTAAACAATGATTATTCGCCAAGCTGCTCATCAAGGTGTGGATCCAGGTGTGGCTGATGGTTTGCTTTTTTCATTGTGTGCATGCCAACAGGTATGGTTTTCATAGTCAATGTCGTCTATCTCCCCTGCAAACATACTTCTGTTTGTAGAACTCTTTGCTTTATCTGCTTTGCCCAGCATGTATTTTGTGTGATTGGCTACATTTGAAGAATATTTGCTGTAAATAATTTAGAAACACAAATTTTAGGTAAGTTTGCCTCTGCAGTTAGCCTACTTTATTGTTGTACTTACGGAATTACAAGTGCTTACCACTGATGTCGTGCGTACTTGGCTTTTGAGATCAAAAGTTTATTCGTTCATAGATTTTAGCATCATTTTTGGTTTCTCTAAATATTTATGGAGTCTCAAGCTTCGGCATTCACAAAGGTTTTAGGGCACTCTTTTTTAGCTTGAATTGGACTCATTTTTTACAAACCTCTTTTTCAGGTGTAGAATTGGCATTTGCTTTTTTTTTTCTTTTAGACTGATTTGTTAAAGCTAATTGAAAACACATCCAATTAAGTCTATTAAGAATTTAATACTCCCATGGATACGATAGCTTGTTCACTTGGGCTTATATTTGCCTGTCTACAAACTTAATCTTGTTTTTGTTGTTGGTGAATGTCATTTCCTTTTGTATTGGTGTTTATATTTTGTAGAATCTGTCCTAAAAGCACACCATAAATATAGGTAGGGACACATTGCTTGCTTTTATTTTCCTAGAATTACACGCAATAATCTGTTCGGTATTTTTTTTTATCTGTTTGTAGCAGTTGCCCTGTCCCTAAAGTGTGCAATAGTTTGGGAATTGGGTGATAGGGTTCTAGCCACAGAAATGACTTCTCTATTTGGGGGATGAAACAATGCATATTGATCATCCCCGATCTCCCATGTTGGCAGACACTTGGTTTGCCTTCTTTTTTTAGTTGACATGTCCCTCTCTTGTCAAATTGGTTAGGAATTCGGTACCTGTGTTTTATTGCTTTCTTGATGTTTTCTGATGCCTATATTCATTCATGTATTAATGAGAAACTGGTGATCACTTTTAAGTCGGAACTAAAGTCGATGTTGGTTTGCAATCCTCACCTCTAGGTTTTTTCACTTTTAAGTTGGAACTAAGGCGATGATGGCTTGCAATTCTCACCTCTAGGTTTTCATTTTTCCCTTTTCCTTTTATAAGAAATAGGATGAAACAATATAAGCTCGCTTTCATGATCCAGCCTTGCTTGAGATATTTAGATGGAGTAATTGGTACTCTTTCTTTCATTTGAGCATCATTTTCTCATGTAGGCCACAGTAAGGAAAGCAGTGTATCTGGAAGCACATGCTTATATGATCATTTGTTTGACACCAAGACTTGAGAGGAATTTGAGATTATTGGGACCATGATAACATGCCAAGTTACAGCTGTAGTGGTGCGACCCATCACCAGTAAGCTATCATTTTTTCCTTGTTAGGTTATGCTTTCTCTGCATGCTAGCAATGATTATCCAACTATATTTCTAGTTCAGGAGAAGAAAAAACTGAGACTGGACTTCACACACCCATCACTGCTTTTGGTTGGCCCAGATGTGGTTAGCATGCAGAGGCAGAGGGGTATCATGACCTTACCAAATCACCCTAAACTCAGTCTGCTTGATTGGATCCTGGTCATGCCCCATCACTTGTTCTGCTCTCTTGGAATCAGGCTGTCAGCCATGCATTGTTTAGATAGGTAGCACATAACCTTAGCTAGCATGACATTGTTTGTCAGGGCTTTACTCCCCTTCTATCTATTCAAATTTTGGGCTAGTGTCTCACAACTTGAGCATGAAAACTAAACTACACAAGTCAAACCCTCGGAAGTAAGTATACTATTTATAGATGTATTTTCTCACTAGATATGGGATTATTTGGAGCATCGAAATCTCATCGGGGCAAATCATTGATGTTCTAATCAGATTCACACACATTGCATGTGAATCCGCATGGATAGCTAGGACTTCCGAAAGTGATGTGGGACATCGAATTGTCATGGACGGTCAAGCTGTCACTGGTCACGGTGCTTGTCTCCATCGAACCGAAAATTTACTGTGTTGCATGGTAGGTCTCAATGTGATCCATCCACCAGGATCAGTTGACCTTATACCAAATCTGTCATCATGATTCAAGTCCAAAATCACAGAATTAATCTTCCAAAAAGGATAGTCAGACAGTGCATTTTGAGTTAGTTGCAACTCATACAGTTCATAGCCAATGTAGGATTAGTTTGAGTTTCAAGCAAAGTACAGTTCGAGAAGATCCACATCTGGTTTCCATCTTTACCTGCCCTATGGACGGAGTTGTTCCCTGCGCCGCTTCCACTGCCACCACTACCAGCAGCACTTCATCACCATTGATAATGGTGTAAGCACTTCTCCTACAAAAGGTAGCTGTCCACTTCTGATTTGAAGGCAAAAGATCTGCCGGATCCAAACTTTCTTATGCATCAATGGAAGTAAAGCAAACTTCACCATGGAAATTGACCCCTGCGACATGGTAACAACGCCTAGAAGTTTCTTAATCTAAACCCCATGCTTGAGCTGAAATAGGAAGATGTTGCTGAGGTCTACATATCTGACTGCCTTGTACATTATAAATCGTAGGTGGGACATCATAAATCACTCTTCAAACTCCCACTTTGGTTTCCCTAACTATTAGAGTTGCCCACTTCTTTTATGATAAGATTCTGACAGATATTTTCTTAGTGTCTTCCTACGTGGTAACCATCAAAGTTTCATCTCTGCATCTGTATTTATGAAAGAGATTTTGTCTTGGATTTTTGGTCCATACCTGTATGAATGCGTTGACATTGTTGTAGTGGTCTGGTGATTCAGGTCCTGAACCAGAAAATATATGCAGGAGAATCTGTAAGTCTTTCTTCAGACATGTATGTACTGTTGCTTGAATATTACAATATTACGATGGCAAGCCTATATATGTTTATATGTCCGAGAAACCACAACCTTTTGACAAGACAAGGAGCAGGAATAGAGAAAGCAATTTATATCATTATACTAGTAAGGTGGTGTTGGCTCAACTAGTCCTGCGCTCACTGACATTACATGGTAACAAAGCCATACAAAACACCTTTGATAGCACTGAATGCCACCTAGTGATTGCATCACACCTTTTATATATGACATTGTTCGGTGAGAGATGGTTTTAATAAGCATTAGATACTCTTAAGCAACTTGTTGAGATCCCATCACTGCTCATCCTGGCTTTGCTTGTTTCTTGCCTTCCTCTTCTATGGCTGAGGGTGGCGCTGCGTGTAGATGTAGTCCAAATGGGCCTCGGACATCATTCTCCTCTCGAGGCATTCTTGGGTTCCACCCTCGCATGCTTCCATGCCCATGAGCTGAAACGAGGAAAAAGGAGTGAGAAAGCAAAGAAAGAAACCACTCCATCAAGGTTGTGTCCTTTGCCTCACTCACATTCCAAGGTTCCTCTTCCTCCACCCTTCCTGCATCCTTCATCTTCACATGGTCTGCGTGCCAAAGCAAGAGAGAATGTGAGAACACAAAGCTGTCTTCATCTGTATGCACTATCACATGCAGGTGATGTGGTTAAGGCTTTTTAACCTGGTTTCAGTGGCCGCAGGAAACGAGAAGCAACAGCTGTGTTTTGGACGGAGAGGAGGATCATGACGAGGAGGAGGAGCAAGACGAGAGGTGCCCGAGAGCTGTGCGAGCCGTGTCTCATTGTTCCTGGTTTCTTGCAACCCACAAACACAGGTAGGGAAGAAGAAGGGGGAGATGAGATGGGGTGGGGAAGGTCACCAGGGGTGAGTCTATATAAACGCGTGAGCACCGGGGGAGGGAAGGGAAGGGAAGGGAAAAGGGGTCACATGAAGTGAGAAGCACAAAGCAGGCCGGCAGGCAGGCGGGCAGGCACCTCAGACAACAGCTCTGAGGGACCACCCACCCACCCACCACAGGAGTCTCTCTCTGACTCCCATACATGAATCTGATGCAGACGCCCCCACGTGTCTCACTCCGTTGAATCAGATACACAACCCCGGTTACGCCCCACTTCGGATCTTTTATAAACGTTCTCTCCAGCAAACACAACTCAAAATGAAATGTTTCTTTTTCTTTTTTTACTCGTGTTTTATTTATTATTCCTCGGTCAATTCATATATAAACTGAAACTTCATTTATTTTCATAAAGGCCTTTCGGTGTTTGCAAATTGGACATTTGCTCTTCCAAATTTTCATACATCCCTTCCAAATATTTAGATATTTCCTCTGCATCCCTTAAGATCTATATATGTCGCTTACGTAAACACATCTCTTATATGGAATAGGTATGAAAATTATTTATCAACCAATGGAGATTGATTACAATGGAATGGAATATATATGTATATACACACACGTATGTGGAAGTTTGTGTTTCCTTTGTAAAAATGTAGATAAATATGAAATTAACTAATTAGAAAATCATTAGCCTATTCATAGTATCACTTTGCCGCATAGGAAGGAAGCATAAACATTTTGGGATTTATTTTTGGGGTTAATCAAACCATGCTTTGCTTTGGTCACGTTGTCAAAAATTCATATGTTTAAGCTTTTAAATTATTGATTTGTACAGTCAATTTTATATGGCAAATGACCAAATATTAAATAATCTATCATGCCAACAACACATGCAAATGCGCAAAATTCATATATTTGCTAAGACTCATCCCATGGGTCAGTAGCGAAACAACGAGAGATTAGGCTATTGACAACTAAGTATAGTAGGGTTTCAATGTATAAAACACAATACCTTCTCGTTCGAGAACAATCTTCTTTTCTTTGCTTAACGATGCCAATAAAATGGTTTTCTTTTTCTTTAGTAACATAAACAAAAAACAAAAAAACACCAAGTTAAGATTAAGAGAGATCTATGCAAACAAAAAGAACATAAATGGGACTTCGACCATTTCATCGATCCAAACCATCAACAAGCATCCTAAACATCGTAAACCCATACTCATCTACTACTGCAGTGGGCACATGCGACATATTGCTGGCCTCGTTCATTATGTTGAATGTCTATCATGTTAGTCTTGGTAAGGACGTGTCTGTCCTCGTGCTCGTAGTGGTGGTGGCGGTCGGTGACAAGCCATGCTTCCATCGATCACGAAGTGGAGGTTCCCAAGATTTATACACGCACGCACACGTGTTGGGAAGAGGAACTACTGTCATGGGCACATCGGCGCCGCTTGCAGCTTTCTTTATGCATTTCCCTGTGCAAAGAACGGATACCCTTCACCGAATTTGTGTTCCTCGTCTGAGGCCACTACTTATCGCCACAGCAGCAGAGATGGCGTCAGATGTGATGGATTGGATGCATGAAACGGCAGAGCCATCCACTTAAACAAAGAGTCGCACAGGATAGAGATGGAAAAAGCTGATCTGATAACTTGCGGGACACTAAGAAATGGGACGCATAATGATAATAATAATAATACTGGTAAGAAAGATGAGAAAGGGAAAGAAGAGAAGCCGAGGGAATATGCTCGAGCTTTATACCTCCAGACGCGTGCCTTCGCTGCTACCAAGCAAAGCCTGTCGGCAGCAAATGCGATGTGCCATCCCACCATCTGTTCCGTGCGAGCTCGAACGAACCAAGCCGGTTCGGCATCGACCACACTCGAGTCAACGAAGACAATAATTCGTGGATTGGGTTCGGCGATAGGGACTCGAGGGTCGGTTTTCTGGGGGGAGAAAGC
This sequence comes from Musa acuminata AAA Group, assembly GCF_036884655.1. Taxonomy (NCBI): domain Eukaryota; kingdom Viridiplantae; phylum Streptophyta; class Magnoliopsida; order Zingiberales; family Musaceae; genus Musa; species Musa acuminata. The sequence continues at coordinate 13,589,005 of NC_088343.1, read as the reverse complement.
AGAAGCGTGGGGAGGTAGAAAGAAGGGTGGGGAGAAAGCGAGGCCGAAAGTAGGTCGGGTTGAGTCGACTCCGTCGGCCACTAACTACGGGAAAGGAGGAGATCATATATCTGATCCGTTCTATTTTAGATCAACGGCTGAGAACCTGCCTTCAGTCACACGATATGGGCTTCTAAATGGGCCTCAATACGTCTCGGCTTTCTTGGCCCAATTAAGGTTTGGTGTGCTCTGGGCCTTCGTATATCCACAATAGGAAGAGATCTTCCCATCAACAACGATTGCTTGCTACAGTTTATGACATTTTAATTGCAACTATTTATATGCGTAATTAACAAAATTATTGAACAAATAATTTATGAAATCATCATCATAATGCAACTATTGCTTTTAAGCCTATACATGAACCACTCACTGCTGCTGTGCTTACTGTGGTACTCTGATCTGACCAACTTCAGCCGTCGGATCAGTTGAGGCGGTGATTGCAATCGTAATGGAAGCTGATCCGAAGGAATGTACACGGCGTTACATGATAAGCGGAAACAAAAAGGAAAGGTCCGCGAGGGAGGGAGAGGAAGACGAAGACCATCATGAGGGTGACAATAATGAGGAATGGGGCCGGTGAACTGATAGAGGTACAATAGTGGGGGGAAGGTCCATCGTTCGGTCAACAACAATGACAACGCACACCGTGAACGGGAAAACTAGAGGTTGCTGTTATTGCTGCGAACCAGGAGAGGAGGAAGAGGAGGAGGAGGAGGTGGATGAGGAGGAAGTGATGCTCCAGGGTGTCATGTCCATGGGGTAGCTGCCGAGGACGCGGAGGAAGGAAGTGAACTCCTGGACCTCGGCGAGGGCGTTCTGCGCCCGGCGCTCCGCCAGGGAGGCCTGGAAGTCCACGTAGAAGGTGTACTCGAAGTGCTTGGCGGTGCCGGCTGCGCCGCCGCCGCCGCTGCTGGCCTCGTCCTCTAGCCGGATGGGCCGCTGGCGGTGCGGCCGGCTCTCGATCTTGGTCAGGCCGATGTCACGGAAGGCGAACGCGGAGAGCACCTTGAACAGTACGGACGTGCCCTCGCTGTCGTGGGCTGCGAACACGATGCTCGTCTTGAATGGCCGGTCAACCCGGGGCACGATGGGCTCCCGCGCCAGCATCACGAACCGCGTCACGTTGCCGCTGTCGTCCTGGATCCCGTCCGCCAGCACCTGCATCCCGTACAGCTCCGCTGCCCGAGCCGACGCGATGGCCGCCGTGTCCTGTAGCCCGTTCAACGCCACGTACTCGGCGGCCCCGGCCGTGTCGTCGAAGGCTTCGCGCGCCACATTGAGGCCCATCGCCGTCAGGGTGTGCTCGCACTGGGAGAGGGCTTGCGGGTGGCTTATGACCCGGGTCAGCTGCTCCTTGCGGACGCCCGGGAGGGCGAGAAGGCAGTGGTGGACGGGGAGCTGGACCTCGCCGACGATATGGAGGCGGTGCCGGAGGAGGAGATCGTAGTTGCGGTGGATGCTGCCGCCCAGGGAGTTCTCCACGGGCAGGACGGCCCGGTCGGCGACCCAGAGTTCCACGGCCTGGAAGGCCGCCTCGAACTGGTCGCACGGGATGGCGTCGCAGTTGGGGTAGGCCTTGGCGGCGGCCGCCTCGCTGTAAGCCCCAGGGACGCCCTGGTACGCCACCCGGAGCTGGGACCCGTGCTTCGGCGCCGGGGACAGGTCGGCGATGGTGAGCGGCTGCGGGAGCTGGACCGGGACAAGGTCAAGCGCGGCGGCAGCTGAGCCATGACCGTTGACGACGGGGACCAAGCTGTGGTTGGTGTCATCCCCGGCTTCGTGGTGCTGCGGCGTCTGCTGATGGTTCTGGGAGGTGGTCGCGACCTTGCTGGAGAGGATAGCGCAGGCGCTCTGCCAGTCGGCGCGGTTGGCCCCGACGGCGCCGTGGAAGAAGGGGGAGATTTCCGGCCGGTGGACGCACCGCACGAGGTGGGTCCTCTGTAAAGGGATCTTAGGTTTGGCGATGGGGAGAGCAAGACGAGTCGAATGAGGGCCCGTGGTGGCAGGTGTCAGGATGGCCGCCATGAGAAGTAGCTGCTAGCTCGTTCAGCTTGCAGTGGCAGCTTAGGAGGAGGAGGAGGAGGAAAAGCCCTTCTTACTGTGAAGCTGAGGGGAAGTAAGCTGAGAGAGGGGGGCACTTTATACGGAGGGAAGAGGAGGTTTGGTGGGGCGATGGCCGCCATGAGAAGGAAGACGCGCAGGGAGGAGGAGGAGGAGGAGGAGGAGGTTTGGTGTGGTCAAATCTCCACCAACCGCGGAAACGACCACTCGGCTCGACTCGGGTGCATGTATCGCCACTAGTTCCGTTGCTTTTTTGGGGAAGGTAGGTGGGGCTCACCGACACCCCAAGAGCTTCTTCGTCCTTTCTATTATTTCTAGCTGGGTTTATTGACCACAGCTGAGTGGTTGATGTGTTGATATGTGGTTGGACTGAATCACCAGCGAAACAACGTGATTCATTCCCCCTTTCATTGAAAGCTTGCTATTTATTGTCAATCCCTTTTTTTGCCTATTGATAATTCCAAAAATAATAATTAAATTATTCGCAGTTCTTCGATTACCAAAGGATGAAAGGAAGTATAAAGCAAGCGTTAATTCTGCTGCGGAATCACAGTGAAACGAGAGCAGGGTCGAGTGATAGACGTGAGAAGGTGTGGGGAGGGGATGGGGGCACGACTTGGTCAATCCCTTTCTGGCTCTCCCGAGTGTGTGGGCGTGGGCAGATACAGCGAGCGCTCAAGGCATCAGACCATTCGCGTGCGTGCTAACCTAGTCAATGGAGTTCAGATGTAGCGACTTGGTGATTAATGTGATCGCATGACACGCAGGAATGGGTCGTGACTTGTGGTTGAGATTGTGCGTGTGTGTGTGTTGCTTTCATGTATGATTACGATCGTAAGATACCTGACTATATTCATTGATTGTGTGTGACGCTCTTTTGGGTTATTGGAGGGAATGATACAAACTTCCATAGTTATATTGGTTTGATTTGGGTAAAAGATTTTAGGCTACGATTTTAATATTTTTTTTATTCATAACTAAGTTGCATCGTATCGACGTCGACAAACCAACTCACAAAATAATTGTTATCTCATATCAATATACTTGAGAGATATCAACACTTCTATATTAGTCTTGATAGCCCAAATTAGAAAGTATTATGATAAAAAAACATCTAACTTAATAGTCAAAGCACTATATGATGGATACCAACTCAAACACCCTATCAACCCAACATGTCATCGAAGAATCTCATATGATCAAGGCAACATATTATGGCGTTAATCCTAACATGTAATAGTCCAATTGAGTCTTTGTGTCCAAACAATATTTGATGATTCCACGTAACTACTCCCACAAATCAAACTCTAACTTACTCTTAACAGTTTCTAAAGCCCATTATAAAAGACCTTACATAGATTATTTTATGAGAGAGATATATTTTAGTTCATTCATTTCTTGATATAAACTTAAGAATCAGAAAAGCTTTTGTTGAGTACACTTGCAATATAATTTTTGCATGACCCCTTAAGAAATTTAAATATTTCTTGACACTAAGCTTATACTATGCTTAGACAAAGACTAAGGTTGCTTATAAATCGTCAATAATATCAAGACGTCGGTTAATTTCATCTTGGACAATCAAAATTGTAATAATATTTATTATTTGAAATTCACAATAATATTATGATGTCCACACAATCATAGCTATACCTTCAAGCATAATAATAAACATATTTTAGTCTAGCATATTACATCAAGAAAAGTTAATTATTTCATTCCTATCCTAAACCCATTATGATTTCATTAAATCAAGATGATATAATTTGTATACGATGATATAATTTTTATATGCTAAGAGAATATTTATTATATCATATAAAATACTGAGGATCTCTCTCTCTCTCTTCTACCTGAAATTTTGATCTCCTTACTTTGTCATCGGCTACATGCTTGATGGTATGCGTCGTCGCTGATGAGTCAGCACGGCCTGGTCCACTGGTCGATGTCGGGAGTCTTCGGTCGGTTGAACTGGTTGCCGAGGTCGATCACGCCCTCAGGACGTGGCGTTGGCGCTGGAATATTGATTGACGTCTCTCCATCGGGATGCTGGTTGGTGGCTCTTGGTCGGGACTCTGGTTGACAGCTCTCCACCTGGATGCTGGTTAGCATACCGGGAGGAAAAATGCCTCTCTCGATCGAGATGTTCTCGCCTCAGGGGTGATCGCTTTCCTGCACGGAAGGCCCCCATCGGATAGTTACCGACTATGGCCCATGAGATGTACGCAGGTTTTGCGTGGCGGCTGATCCTAGGGGGGGGAGGGGGAAGAAGTACCTTCGCGCGGCCACCGTCCGAAAAGTGAGGAACGACACCATACGACGCCGCCCCGAGCTTTCCGGGATGGGACGTACCGAGGAATGCCTTAGTACGGGTCTTGGCTGGCGTGTTGGAGAGCTTCTCGTACTGACCTGACGATGGTGTGACGAGGCGTCGGTGGTGACTTGGCCAGGGCCCAACATATACCGTATCAATGCCATGGGGTCCTTGCATGAGGGCGAGGCATGCCATGGGGTCCTTGCAAGAGGGCGAGGGGCATGCCTGGGTCGGAGTGCTGCATGCGTATTTGTTGCATGTGAGGGAAAGTCGAGCTAGTTCACCGTGGGGTTGCTCGGTGGGCGACGCCCCGTGCTTTGGGCAGGGTTGGTACTAGCGAGTCGCTGGTCAGGGGACCGAGCCGTGCGACTCGGGTAAAGATTAGATCTGTTGGCCGAGTAACTGATCTCGGCTCAGGTTTGAGATTGGCGAGTCACAAGTCGTGGGTCGAGCTACGCGACTCGGGTAAAGATTGGACTTGTTGGTCGAGTAACTGATCTCGGGCTCAGGTTTAGGGTCGGCAAGTCGCAAGTTGGAGGTCGAGCTGACGCGACTCGGGCAAAGACTGGACCTATTGGCCGAGTGACTGATCAACCCAACATATCATCGAAGCATCTCATATGATCAAGGCATTAATCCTAACATGTAATAGGTCAATTGAGTCTTTGTGTCCGAACAATATTTGATGATTCCACGTAAATACTCCCACAAATCAACTCTAATTTACTCTTAATAGTTACAAAAGCCCATTATAAAAGACCTTACATAGATTATTTTATGAGAGAGATGTATTATGGTCCATTTATTTCTTGATATAAACTTAAGAATCAGATAAGCTTTTGTCAAGTACACGTGCGATATAATTTTTGCACGACGAAATTTAAATATTTCTTGCAATAAGCTTATAATAAGCTTAGATAAAAATTAAGGTTGCTTATCAATCCTCAATAATATCAAGATATCAAGGTTAATTTCATCTTGCACAATCAAAATCCGTGATACTATTATTTGAACATATTAAACAATCAAAATTCACAATAATATTATGACTTCAACACAATAAACATAGTTTAATCTAGCATATGACACCGAGAAAGATTAATTATTTTATTCCTATCGTAAACCCACCATGGTTTCACTAAATCAAGACGATATAATTTGTATATGATGATATAATTTTTATACGCTGAGAGAATATTTATTATATCATATAAAATAATGAGGATCTCTCTCTCTCTCTCTCTCTCTCTCTCTCTCTTCTCCATGAAATTTTGATCTCTTTATTATGATGGATTCCGATCCGCTACATGCTTGATGGTGATGACATGGATAACAATCAAAGGATACATCATCAATACCATTTTTCTTCCTATCTCAACGGACCATAGAAAAAATGACCCAATCAAATTTGCAACGCTGTGACAAGAGTTAGGTGAAACACGTGAGCTTTTGACCATTCATCGGTGTCTTGTTCACGAGTGAACAACCACACGTGGTGGTTATTTCTTATAAACGAAAACAAAGACTTTTCAACATGGATCAGCAGGTGGTGCGTCACCTGCTGTTTAAGAGAACATGCTGTTCGACGTAATGACACCGTCACTATAGGTGGACTTTCTGAACCCTACGCCACCAATGGTCTTCGTAGCCGCGAGCACGGAGCGGACGAATGAATGGGTCCCAAACACAATAACATTTGACTGTACTCGTAATCATTTACTCGAGTACGCTGATGCAAAGTGTTAGCTGCAGTGATCATATATTGAGAAGCAAAATGATACACGATGTTCTAATGGAATTTAACTTATTTCTAACAAGCATATTTGGTAATCCAGAAAGAGAATTGCAACGGAAATTCTAACAAAAATTAATTGCATGCCAATGTGACGTCATATCAAACTTCTTGAGAGTATATCAATCAGTTTTATGTAATTTGGTTTTGCCAACACAAAAAGCTTCCACTAAAAAAAATATAAAACAGAATAACAAAGTCTTACACATCCATCACTGGTCACAAGGGCGTGACGAATTAATGCGTTCCACTATTAACATGAGTGAAAATATAAAAATAGAGCAAGTAAAGACTGAGAATGAGATCGATAACCATTGGTAGTAACTGTTCATAGAGTAAAATAAATCTTTAACCTGAATAATCATATTTTTTGAAGGATCTCAGGCAACATCTGACCACACTGCATGAGAACCTCGACTAAGGGTTGAGCACGAGCGACATCTCCTTTACAGAAGAAACTATGCAAGGCACCAGTAATTGAATGGCGTGCCATCGTCGTGAGAACGTGTACATAGTCTTCGATCGAGGTTGGAAGATCCATGAATATGGTGATACCAAATTCCTCGAGATCTTCCTCGTGTAAACTATCGTCGTCCGTAGCGAAGACTCTGAGTGCCTTTCTGCTGGATTAAAAAAAAAAAATCAGATTATTTCCCACACAAATTATCTAAGACAAATGTTTGCGTGCTGACAGTAACAAATGCATTACTTTGTTCTATTGAACAGTATAAACATAGGGCTGCATGATGAATGTAACATAGGATCAAAATCTCACTAAACCATTTTGTGTTGGTAAAATGTAAATCCAAAAATACAAAGTAATAGGTCATATATTACCTGTCAGAGATAATAGAAAAGGCACATGAAGAGTCCTCGGATATCTCATAACCTTCTTCTTTGAAGGAAGATCTCAACATCTGAAACTTATTTGCAGTTCTTGATATAAGTAGGATCTTATCAGGTATTGGAACTTCACTGCTGAATATTCCGGAAACAATTTGTTTGATCTGCAACAATAAAGAGTGAAAAAAAAAATAATGGAAACATTGCTGGAGTCAGCAGAAAAAATAGGAAATCATGAAATACAAATTTTAAAACTGACACTATTTTGCCTGATAAACTAAACTGCTGGCAAAATGATAAAAGGGAAGGTACTGATCCATGCCTTTCAAGTAGAATTGTAATCCATTATCCAAATAATATACCATAACTAGGGCTCATGGGAAATGGTAAGAAAGAAGACAAAAAGGAAAGAGAATCCAGCATGAACAACAATGAGTTCTCGTGGTTGAGCCAGTAGGATCGTCTTGAAGTGAATGATGAAAGCATCGATTTTATTAAGAATGGAAAGAAGATCCTTGTCATAGACAAATAAAGATAACAAAAAATGATACTAACATGCGTAGTGTACTGCTATGAAGCAGCTGATTTGACTGGAACCCATAACTCCAACATGCTAGTTATAACCAGCCGGTCTTAGCACAAAGTTGTGTCTTTGGGGCTAACCGCTTCAATATTCACAGTTTAAAATAACTACCACTCTGTGGAACCAAAAATGAAAAAATGTTGTGAGAAATTATTCATGAATATACCTTAGCTACTTTTTCTTCTTGTGTTGTATGGAAGTGCACTAGTTGTGATATGAATGCACTTTGACAACTTACAACATCGCTCTGACAGAGTCTTGTAACTGGTCCTGAAAGTATATTTTGGGCAAACGACGTGAACACTTCACTGTGGCAATCACTGAAGAGAACGACTTGCGGATTTCCAGATATAGTTTCCCTGACAGAATTAAGTTTATCCATGAAGCCAAGATCTAGGAAGGTGTTGAATCCATCAAGTACCTACAAGAAACAAGGGAATACAAAAATTTTAGATAGATAAATAGCAATAACAAACACAAAAACAACAACATAAAGATTCTTTTACAAGTAATTTCACTTATGAAATAAGGGATTATGAATAAAATACCTTATTTAAAAATATATAATAAAATTTTTGACCTAGAGCAATCAACAAAATAATAACCAGATAGAATGGCAAACATGCTTAAAAAATCTAGATGCCAGCCAGAGAATGATTAGATACTTGTGAATATATTTTAATATAAAGAAAATAATGAAGCATGAGTGCAATAGATTTGAAAACACAAAATGTGCTTACCAATAGTGATACGCCAGAGATGTCAATTGCCTTGAGGGAAACAAGTTCAAGCAACCTCTCTGGAGTAGATACAAGAAACTCAGGCTCGCAGCTTCTCAAACTGTACTAAGAAAAGTGGCAGTTAGTAGTAATTAACTGATGACCTTATGTAGAAAGAGGGAGAAGTTGCAAAACACTAGAAACAACAAACTTGAAAGCATGATTGAATTCCTAAAGTGCAATAAGACAGTAAAAAGAAAAATCATTTTCAAGTGGCATGAGTGGCACCATACTTTTCAAGCAAAATTCACAGATATGATGTCCTAGTTCTTGATTGCTACTGAACAAATATGTGCTGAATTCCTTCTGTAAACAACATATCCAACATTACAGGAGTATTCATTCAAAAATTAAGAAAATCAAGGCATATGCAACTCTTGTTAAACTTGTAGCCAATAATGAGTTGTCTTAGAAGAAAACTTAACGAAGTCTTCCCAAATATATCCGTAACAGCCATAATGCTAACAACAACTGAATGCATCTTCTATACATGAAAGCAAACATGCAAAAGTTCTCCATATCCCATTATGATGTCCATTATTCACAAGATAGATGATGCATTTGTATATTTCTTAGAAATTCAATTCTTCAATGAAACAATTCTTCAATTAAAATATATGCGGATACATTTGATTCAATATATTTATTTTCTATATGTTAATAAAATATTTTATTTTTTGCAGTGGCATATGTCTTTTTTTATTACAAAGATGAAAGAGAAGAAAACATTATTGCATTTGCTATCATCTTATCCCCTTATCATGTGCTCCCACACTGTCGCCTTCATTGTCTCTCGCTAATATCCTCTCCTTCTACCACCCCGGTCCATTCTCTCACTTCTGATGTCATCATCTCACCTCCATCTTCCTCTTGCACTACCATCCTCTTTCATTGCAGCACTCATTGTAGTCATTTGCCCTCTATCTCATGTCATCAATCTCTTATTATCATCGTCTCTCCTTTGGACTTTCATCACTACCCTCTTTTTTCTCAATTCTCCCTCTCTTGTCATCGCCCAACTCCTGTAAGAATTCACACTTTTATGTTTGCTCGACCAATGAGTTATTTGGATTCATCAAGTCATTTCACACATATTTTGTTATATTTATTATTTTTAAAATTTTAAAATTTAAATTTAATTTTTTTTATCAAACCTAGTTCAACCAATGACCCAATATCTCGAGGCTTGACCGACAATGCCCGATCCGATTCCAATAAAATACTAAAATAGTAAAGATTTTCTTTGAATGACATTGCCTATGGAAACCTTTTATAATTTGAATGATATTTTGCACGTGTGGAAACCTCACAATGATGGGAACCTTTGCTCTTTCTGGTATTATATTCTCAAGATCATCAACTTAGTTGTTTTAACTTCTTTCGAAAACCTTGTACAGTCATAAAATTATAAAACACATCTAAGTTAAACAAATATTTATTTGAATTTGTGTAAATTTTTTCCTTAGCTATCAGATTCATCCGGATGAACGGAATGTGAGAATAATAATCCTATCAGTTGTAATCTTCCAATCATAAGAGCATCTTCTTATCAAACATCATATCTTACTAGTCATTGTGCATGTTGCAAGTATGTAAAGTGGGGCTTTAGCTTTTCTGCTCTCTCTCTCTCTCTCTCTCTCATTTCTATAAACTTCTTCCTTCTTTCGCATATTTCTTCGTAGAATTACTTTGTGAGAACAATCTCATTTTCAATGAAAAATCATTCGTTCCAGAATTGGTATGCTAAATTCAGTAACTTGTTAAAGAAGGAAGATTTTGTTTTCATACCTTTTGGGGACCACTGTTGCTTCCTAAAAACCAGTGATCTAAAAAGGTGCTCGCCTAGGTGCTCGGGCGAGGTGAGGCGAGGCCCGAGTGCCTCGTTTAAGGGCCAAGCGACGCGCTTCAATGAGGCAACGCCTGGGCACTTGCCCGAGCCCAGGCATCGAGCACTTCGGGCAAGCGCCTGGTTGATATAAGGTGACCGAACCAAACTTTTTAAGTCTGATTCAGTTAAATTTACGTTAGTTGAACCTTTACGTTAGTTGAACCAACGCACGCACACAATTATATCAAAACTTGCACGCGACCCCGACTCCCAACCCTACACTTTCTCCCTCTACGTCCGCCACCAATGATTTCTCCCTCTATGTTCACCGCCGACACCTTCGTCGCCGACAATTTCTCTTGTTGCCTCCGAGTCTTCCTTTGTCACCAATTAAGTCTCGCTGTCTGCCATTGCTGTCCGCTATCGCTGTTGCTGTCCACGATGCGACTCCGCTGCCTCCTTCTGTCCACAACTCCACTACCGATGTTGCTGTTGTCCACTACCTCCTGCTGTCAGCGACTCTACAGCTTCCGCCGCTGTCTATTGCCTCCTGCTATCCGCAACTCTGCTGCCGCTGATGCTGTCTGGTGCTGCGACTGTTGTCCGCTAACTTCACACCACGACTTCTCACCGCAACTTCTCACTATCGGTTTCTAATCTTCCCTCCTAATTGCTATTAACAGTAAATATACTGTTAATAGTAGATTATTAATTACTATACAAAATAATTTTTGTTTACTATATTACTAATATTATCTATTTTTTATATTTTAATAGTTTAGAGCGTCTCGCTTTGCTCGCCTCGGGTGTTTTGGGACTTTGATGCCTTTTGACACATAGCACTTTTTAAATCACTGCTTAAAACAAGGAGATATTTTCCTTGATATTAGTTTCCTTATTGTACTAAATCACAACTACTTTGGTCTTCATCTTGTTGCAGTTCTTTCTAGTACAAGCATCCAAAAGCACATAGCTAAACAGCAGCACAGAAGTAAAAGCCCAAGCAATTGCTTACCCCTGCACCTGGTGATCCAATGGTGCATCAGGATGCAAGCTTACTGTGTGTATTCCTAGGGCCTTGAGTGGTTTGCACACTGACCTTATCTGAACATAAATACAAGTCAAAGGCACAAGCAAATCAGGCTGTGGCAATAACCAGAGTGCCGTGATTTATAGACAGCAATAATTGGTAAAGCTATCGAAACAAAAGGCAGCAGATAAAGACCTGAACAGCCTTCTCCCGCGTTGGCACAAGGAAAAGAAGGAAGGGACTGGGAACGACATGCCCCTGCTTCTCCTTCCTCGTAATGATATCAGAAGCTGTAGACACCAACCAAGCGACCTGCTCTGTGGTGGGGCAAGACCCACTGGTGTCGATGATGTGCGAGCCGGAAGAACAACACTTCCAGAAATCAACACCCCAGTCGCAGGCGAAAAGAGAACCATCCAAGCTACCATCAGGCTCTGCTTGTCGATCCTTCCACGCGTCATGTATGGCGTTCAAGCACAGGATAAGGAACTTGGAAGGGCAACCATAGTCCGAGTCGCAGTCGCTGCCGACGCCACCACCTTCGCTGGCACGATGCTCCGCTCTCACAGCAGCATCACACCTTTGATTCTTGCTCTCCTCGGTGGCGGAGACGGGAGGAGGTGACACACTCTTGCTGGGTTTCTGCTTCGTCTCCTTCCCGTGGCGATCATTGAAGGGATCGTCAGGCGTCGGGAGGCTAAAGCACATCCCCTGCACGAAACACATGATGTGAGAAGCAGGACACCAGAGAAAGGCCGATTGCGATCGAACTGGGGTCGCATCCAAGAGAAGCGAGCGTATGTTCATCAGAAGGACCTCGCAGATGCGGCGATTCCCGGTCTTGCGGCGCCGCTTGGCAGCGATGATTGCGGCGACGCGGGCGGACACGGCGGATTCGCTGTTCCGCATCCGCTTGCGGCTGGTCTTGTTCTTCCTCCGCCTCACCGCGTCGTCTCCCTTCGCCATGACAAGCGATGCGCCTCCGCCCAAAATTGAACCGAGAGCGCAAGGCAAAGGAAACCGCTTCGGCGAGGACGCAAACGAGGCAAGAAACCGACGCAGCGGAGGGCATATATATATGTGCTCCGGACCCATAAAACCTAGATCGACAGCTTGCGTTTCCGGGCTTGTTCGGCGGCCCAAATGCCAATACTGGGCCGACACGAATGCGCCCGTCTTCGTTCCAGAAACAAGGGGCGGATCACATCACGTGGAATGCACGTGTGGTAGAGGTTTCCCTTCCAATTATTCTACTGAATGATGCTGTTGTGTGACGCCAACATGACTCAATAACGAATGATAGCGTTTCAACCAACATTCAAGATGACATTTGCCTTTGTGAGAGTACACCAATGTTAAATATAATTATAACTCTTACATATTATATTTACCTTTTATTCCAGTTTAGAGTTGATTTCATGGCTTACAGACAATAGTTTGTCCGACAAATCATTCCTTTTCCTTTACTTTCGGCTGATGAGGAAACGGAAGAGAGTACTTGGACAGACCCTTACTACATAACACACTGATTCTTTGTGGCTCAGCAAACTCGGACAGCAAAAGAAGAAGAAGATTAAAGAGCAGATGGATCATGGCTAAGTGATTATTTCCTAGATAACTCATAATTGAAAAGGATTAACTAAGGGGGTAACATCATCTCATTAACAAGACTAGAAGACAATGACAACTCGATTGATTTTCAGGAAGCCATCATAAGTTTATCCAAATTGTCAAAGACAATCAATAAGCCCAAACTATCCACGGAAACACAACGTTGTATCTATGTTCTACCATCCTTACCTACTAAATGCCAACACTTCAAGAATTCATGTTTTCATATTCTTCTATATAGCCTTCAAAAGAATTCATGTTCTCATATTCTTTCATATTGCTTCAAAAATTGTATTCTTTTGGCTCTTTGTGATTGATCCTTCTAAATACCTTAATAATGGAGCATCGTGATGTATATACTCTTTGCAGTATACAATCATCACGGAGCATAAATTGACGGTGGAGGCAAAAGATGCTAAATATGAAGTGAGCGGCGAGCGACGATAGTGACAGTGACAACAGCGACGATGAGTAGCAACAGTAACGATAAGCAACGATAGCGAAAAGAGACAATGACAGTAGAGAGAGGTAACAACATAGAGAAAATGTCAATGTCAGAATCGCGAGCAGGGTTAGAATTGGGGAAGTCACGAGAGGGATGTTGGGAGGCTGATATTGGTGTTTTAATTGGTTCGAAAACATCGGAGACCAAACTAGACGTAAAACATTGGTTCTGTCACTTGGTTTAACTCAAACGCTCGCCCGAAGCACCTGGCGCCTGGGCTCGGGTGAGCGTCTAGGCGGTGCCTCTTTGAACCGAAGCGCCTAGATATGAAATGAGACACTCGGGCCTCGTCTCATCTCGTTCGAGCACCTAAGCGAGCGCTCGAGCAATTATTGAAATCGTTGCTAAGGTGAGCATTAGAAGACCTGCTGGACACACTCCTGAACCCTCATTATTTTGTAGTATCCATCTCGAGTCACTTAGGTGTACATTTCATCTGATTCAGAGTACTTTACCTCGACTCGATTAGCACCCTCAACTCATGTTATCTTGATTCGGATGAACACTCAAATATTAACAATCTTAGATATTTGATAACACATGTGTATATAATCCACTTTAGCAAAGGCCAAAGTCAGTTCTTATAGTGTATCAGTTCAGTTTGGTCAATTTGACCTTAGGTCAAAGAGCGGAGTATTTTTGCACCTTGGCCTTGAGCCATCTTAGAGCTGTCTTTGATTCGCACCTCAACAACTCAGTTTGAGTCACCTTGGCACATCAGTTTGATACCCCAGCATCTTGGACGTGAGATACCTCTGATTCTCACCACGAACTCGGTTCTGACTAGGAGGACCATAAATAGAAAAAGCAAAAATGGTCGATAGGCATCCCTTATAGATGACTGGTATATAAATGTATAAAAATAGATCCAGTATAGATTTAAACATCATAAAAAAGAAGAATAGCTAAATTTACAAAACAAATGAGATGTATATTTAGAAATGATATGTGAGTTGGAATGCCTAGAAGAACCGATCCCCTCAATCCGAACCAGAACTAAAATACTAATCTTTAGGGGTAATCAATCTCTTCAACTAGTTCCTTTGAAGAATCACATCCAATTGAGCAAGCTCCTTCATCATCTAACGAAGACATAAAGATTCGGATGAATCACTTTGAACAAAGATAAGATCGGCTCGAACATCGTCAAGATCAAATCCTATATGAGAAGAATAAACAAAAAACAAAAAGACGAAAGATTTGGTTTAAGATCCACAGTCACAGTCAAGTGGACTGCAACCAAGGAATTATGTTGATCTCTTGTGCCTAACACTGCTCTCGAGTCTCCAACATTTCCAATGAAAAAGATCTTGACCCTATAGATGAAGGAAACCCACATTAACAACAGAAAACAGTAGAATTTGCTTTGTATTAACTAGAACTTGTACCGAGATGCTTCATCAGTTCAAAAAGAAAATATGATAGGAAGTTAATGACTAATAGCCAACCTGCTTGACCAAAGTAACTGCTGTTGTCCCACTGTAAAAGCAATCGATATCTGGATGCAGTCTCAGTTCTTTATCCACTATTCTAAAAGCCTTTAGGAATGAGTCTTTCAATATTGTCAATGTTTCTGAATGCTCGACTCTTTCTTCAAACGCAACAGAAGCTTTGGATTCTTCATTGAGGTTCATAGATGAAGTTTCCTCCGAACTCATGCTTCTGGTACTGCTGATATTGTTCTCTCTGCATTCATCATTACCTACATATACTTCCCAACTGGCACGCAACTTTAGAGGGAGAATATCTCTCACTTTCCTCGCCACCATGCGGCCATTTCGACCATGACCATCAAAAACTCCACAAAAAACAGTGTCACTTCTCTATCGCCAAAATTCTGCATATGAAAGATAAAATTGTCCACAAAACATAAGATGATGCCATTTTGCGGACAGGAAATTTCCAAAACAACTAAAATTCTGCATATAACATGTACTTTATGTGACAATAGACTCTGTCAAAGTTTGATAAAGCAGGAAGAAGAAGCAAAAAAGTTTTGTGAACAGATGATTATGTGAGCAAACTATCGTTATTACTTCATCCAAGCATGACTTAGAATCACACAACCATAACTTAGGAAAACACTTCATTTAACAAATGAAATGGGCATACATTGCTTGCTTAGAATGATTGTACGATAAATGATCCAAGTCTAGTCCATCATGTGCAAAGTCCTAACATCAAGGATAAGTGATGAACCAACCATGGATCATATCTCAAAACCTCATCCAATCTTATGCTACTAGGAGTTCTAAGATACCAAGGTAGTTAATGTTTTTGTATTTCCTCTCGGCATAAGAAAATTCATGCAAATTATAGGTTAGAGGCTTTGTGTTTGGACAATTGCTGGCAAACTCCATCGACTAAATGATCTAGAAAAAATAGGATTCTCAAATCTAATACAAGTCCCTCATAAGGTATGTTCAAACATAAAGGATAGACGACTCGTTGATAAGGTTTTGTATATCGCAGATCTATACGAACAGTTCATCAAAGATAAAAAAAAAAAACTAAAATAACACTTACATATTTCCTACGTAACTTAATCGAGATCCACTATCGGATAATACTCTAACTTAAGTAGAATACGATATAAATATTATTATTTTTAATCAATCAAGATTTAACACATAATATATAGTCAAATCCTACAAGACATAGAATCTAATCAACTCCTACAAGACACAAAAGGGCATCCTGGATAGCCTACATGACAACAACAATCAAAGGGAAAATTCTCTCATTAATCCAGATTACCAAAACTGTCACTATGTGAAGCAACTTTCTTAGGTATACCTTATTACAGACTTACTAAATGAAAAGCCAACTCCTTACCAGCATTTGATGTCCACAAGTTCACGTGTAATAGTTTATTCACATTAGCACCTGATTATAAATTTAATGGATTCATATATAAGAAGACGTCTGCATGATTGGTTTAGGTCAGATATAATTCGTCCAAAAGAGAGAGAAAAAGAGAGTGAACTCTTAAGAACAATCTATTCGCTGTTGAGTTCCCCACCGTTCACAATCACCCACATGAATGCACCTTGCAACTCGCTACTCCAAAGGACCCAATAACTTGCTCCGAGTACTCACCAATGTATATGTGGAACACCATACGCTAATATCTACAGGGACTCTGCAAGAGAAGTCGGCCGTGAATCTCGGGAAGAAGACTGATGAAGACGAGAAGGGCTTCAGGGACCAGCGGAAGCGGCCATGGCGTATCTGCAGAGAGGGCAGAGATGGCTGCTCTCCAACCATCGAGTGAGACAGCCGCCATGGAAGCCGTGCATGCATGGCATCCGCGTCACCTCGACGCCCTCGTCGAACTCTTCGAAGCAGATCATGCAACTATGCTCTCGGACATCTCCTCCACGCTGATACTTCACGACCGCCAGCTCCTTCACCGCATCCGACGACGCCGGCACACCGCCGAAACCCCCACCCCCGCCGACGCCTTCGTCGAAAGAAGGCTCCATGATCGAGTAGCGGTAGAAGCGTAGGCCGAAGGTGATCTCGATCCCTCTGCCCATGCGGAGAGCCAACTCGACTGGATCATTGCAGAAGGTGAAGACTTCTTCCTCCAACTGCCTAGCGGCAAGGATATCACGGCCGTAGACGCCTCCGTGAAAGAGAAGGAACGAGATCGCCCGGCGGCGAGATTCATGGTGGAGGAACTCGTCGAGAGTGAACACGTAGCAGTGGTAGGGGCACGGCGGTTCCTGCATCACTTGACCTCCATGAAAGTGCAACACATTGTAGTGGAGCTTGATCACCACCGGAGCCAATAGCCTACACGATTCCGACGCCGGCCTCCACGCCTTTAGCTTAGCATAGAGAAACCAAGCAACACTGTCAGCACAAAGATGGCCCTCCTCCATCGTCGCCGCCTTCTCGCACTTCCCCTGTGCTAGCCGGGCTTTCTGACCAATCGGAGCAACTTTATTTATACCCATGCCGGTCTCAGAATCCGAAATGGAATCGGATTATGTCGGGAGTTTGCCCTAAATGGAATCGGACATGTAGTTTCCGTTGCCACGTAAAACTTGCGCCTTGGATTCGGAATCGGAAACGTGTCGATGAGATCCTACGGAAAAAGAACTTTCATACGGTGAGCTCATCATATCATATTGGCCAATATGGTGTCGATACATCAGACGGTAAGCTAACTTATATCATTTGACAACGACCAAAAAATATAATAAAAAAAAGGGTATTGATGTATCATACAGTCTGACACGAGTAATTCAAGGGACAAGTAATATAGTTTCTTCACACCTTGGAATATATGTCAAGCTAACAGGGCATCTGCTTCGAGTGATTTATCAATTCATATTCGTTTGGTTAGAATTTTAAGATCACACATGTATAATTAAATATGTTAAGTCATTATTTTTTATTAATCAAAATTAAAATGATCCAATTAAAGTAAAATTATTTGACTAAGAGACATAATAATTATTATTAAAATTAATTATGTAGATACCATCAGTCATATTTCTAACTTAATGATGAGATAAGTTAGGAATATTAAACTCTTGAGGCATAATTATAGATTCATCAATTATGAATATAATTATAATTATAGATTCATCAGTTACGACTATAAATAAGATTATGGTCCCTGGTTGCAGTATCGAATGAAGATTCTCTTCACCCGTTAAGGAGAAATCTAAAGTTCTTAAGGATACTTACAATTGGAATACCAAATCACCAATTAATTCAGAAAATACTTTAATGGATTCATCAGGTACGCTTCCGTATTAATATGTTTCTTATTTGTTGTAGGATTTTATACATATTATAATGGATTTAATAAGTTTTATGGAAACATTCTTAATCCATTGTTTAAGATCTATTAAGTTTGTTTTTGAACCAAAATTTGGTTTTGATTCTATAAAACAATTATTTGATCCATATTTGTTATATTAAAGAAACTCCAATAAATGGTATCAGAGCCATCCTACAATAATTGATGAACATCTAGGATTGTTTTCCATGTATTTTAATGATGTTTTCATTAGTATTTTAAAGTGATTTGATTCTATCATGGAAAGATGATGGTTTTATATAATCATGCTATTTTAGAGTGATTTGGTTCTATCATCATTAGAAAAGATGAAGATTTTATGTAATCATGTTATAGCATGCTTCACATTCAGTTCATGTCTTTTCCTCTTCGTATCTTTTCCTTTTATCAGTATGCAAATTCATTTTTTGCACTACAAGACATAAAATTTTCAAATTCTTTTTTAGATTTTATCTAATTAATATGAATTTAATTAATTAAATATTATGTTGGTTTAATAATATTATTGTAATATTATGTTGGTTTAAACATAATATTGGTTCTATAAAGTTGTTTGTTGACATAAATTGAATGATTTACATGCTTTAAATATTTGAAGTCAATAAATTAAGGTCAAGCTAATTTGACTAATATAGTTCAAATTCAATTAATGATTGTTTAATATTGGATTGAGTAATCTAATATATGAAGTCGCTAAAGTGACCTATCATATATAATATTTCTTATAAAAATATTAAATGTATTATGTATTTACATCCATACGATAATTACCCGGCCCAAAGGAAGGTTAATCACTGGTAGGATTTTATACATACCTGTAATGGTAAACACGTGACAATTATAAAGTTATATATGTAAATGATAAATCAATCCAAAGATAGGTTTCTCATTTGACATGCCTTATTATCGGTGTTTGATCATTACAACAAGACTACCACTAGCAATTAATATTGAAGTCCAAAGATAAGATATTAATATTGCACTTGGTATTTGAGATGGGTTAAATCATTATTTAAATTTACTTAAGTTTATGATAATAAATATGAGCATAATTTCTGGTTGTATGTTGTTCTCTTATTTAGGTTCTCTTGTAAAAATATCTGCTAACCTCAACTCAGTACCAGTTCTAAATGAAATCAACTTTAAGGGCAAGAAAAGAAAATACAAATCTGGAAAGAATGAGGTTGATAAGGGTCCAGAAGAAACAAAATAAGGATGATATTTGTTTCTTCTGCAAGAAATCTAGGCATTTAAATAAGGATTGTGCTAAATATCATGCTTGACATGCTAAAAAGTGAACATTCCTTACTTTGGTTTGTTCATAAGTCAATTTAACTTCAGTACCTAGAAACACTTGGTGATTAGACTCCGGTGCAACAACTAACATTAGTGTATCGATGTAAGGTTGCTTAAGTTATCGAAGGCCCAATAATACTAAGAGAAGCATTTATGTGGGGGACGAAAAATTGGTAGATGTGGAAGCTATAGGCACATTTAGATTGTTATTGTGTACCGAATATTATTTGGATTTGAAAGACACTTTTATTGTACCGTCATTTAGACGGAACTTAATTTATGTTTCTTATTTGGACAAATCTGGTTATTCTTATTTATTTGGAAACAATCAGTTTACTTTGTCTTTAAATTCAAATATAATTGGAACTGGTTCACTTATGACTTATGACAATCTATATTTACTTGATACTATAGCATCCTATCATGAATCCTTGAATGCGGAATTACGAGGTACTAAATGTAAAATTAAAAATTCTGGTTATTATGGCATAAATGTTTGGGTCACATCTCTAGAAATAGAGTTGAAAGACTTGTATTAGAAGGGATTCTTAATCCCATTGACTTATCAGGTTTAGATGTTTGCGTTGAATGCATTAAAGATAAACAAAACAAACCTAAGAGATCAGGTGCATATAGAGCTACGGACGTCTTAGAATTGATACATACAGATATTTGTGGACCATTTCCTACACCTTCATGGAATGGTCAATAATACTTCATATCATTCATAGACGATTACTCTAGATATGGATACCTGTATCTAATATATGAAAAATCTCAGTTTTTGAATGTGTTCAAAGTATTTAAAGCTGAAGTTGAAAATCAACTAAGCAAAAGGATAAAAAGCGTTAGATCTAACCGTGGAGGGGAATATTATGGCAGAAATGACGACTCAAGTGAACAACGTCCAGGACCATTTGCTTTATACTTAGAGGAGTGTGGAATTGTCTCTCAGTATACAATGCTTGGGTCACGTAGTATGAATGGTGTAGCTGAAAGACAAAACCGCACACTTAAGTACATGGTAAGAAGTATGATTCCTCAACCAACTTTGCCAAAGTCACTCTGGGGAGAAGCAATAAATACTGCAGCCTACATTCTTAATATAGTACCAACTAAAGCAACTACAAAATTATCTTATGAGCTTTGGATTGGGAGAAAGCCTAGTCTAAGACACTTTCAGGATTGTCCACCTGAGACAAGGCCTTACAGGCCTATGAAAATAAATTGGAACCCCGAACAGTGAGTAGTTACTTTATTGGTTATTCTGATCTAAAGGGTATAAATTTTATGATCCCAAATCAAGAAATATTTTTAAGATGGGTATTGCTACATTCTTCGAGGATATTGAGTTTGGGGAGAGAAATAAAATTAAAGACTTTACCTTTGAGGAAGAATTGGTTCAGTCTGATCTGATTCATATAATTACCACTAATATGGCAAAATCTTTACCTTAAAAGGATAGTCATTTCAACTCCCATACAGTATGAGGAAATTATTCATGAGAAACAAACTCAACATCCTCAAGAATCTGTGCCGCAAGAGCCAGCACCTTTGCGTCGATCCACTAGGGAAAGGAGAAGTACCATTTCGGATGATTATATGATATTTCTCCAGGAACATGAAGAAAGTAGTGGTATAATGGAAGATGATCCAATCAACTTCCATTAAGCCATGGAGGATTCTAATTCGGATAAGTGGATTGAAGCAATGAATCAAGAGTATAAGTCCATGCAAGACAATAAAGTTTGGGAACTTGTCCCATTACCAGATGATGTGAAACCCATTGGTTGTAAATGGATTTTTAAAACCAAAAGGGATTCTAAAGGTAATGTGGAGAGGTATAAAGCACGTCTTATGGCAAAAGGCTATACTCCAAGGAAGGGATTGACTTTAAAGAGATATTCTCTCCGGTTTCAACAAAGAACTCTTTTAGGACAATTATGGCTCTAGCCGCACATTTTGATTTAGAGCTTCATCAGATGGATGTTAAAACAGCATTTCTCAATGGAAACGTTGATGAAATAATTTATATGGTACAACCAGAAAACTGTGTTAGGAGACCCAAAGAAAATTGTTTGTAAATTGATAAAATCAATCTATGGATTAAAACAGGCATCCCATCGATTGTACCATAAATTTCATCAAGTAATTAACTCATTTGGTTTTGAGATGAATGCTGTTGATGATTGCGTGTATCACAAATTTAGTGGGAGCAAATTCATTTTCCTGATATTGTATATGGATGATATTCTACTTGTCACAAATGATATAGGCTTATTGCACGAAACCAAGAGATTTCTATCTAGAAATTTTGAGATGAAAGATCTTAGTGACGCCTCTTTTGTATTAGGAATCCATATACACCGAGATAGATCTCGGGGCATTTTAGGATTATCACAAAGGAGCTATATCGATAAAGTATTCAAAAGGTTTGGCATGCAGGATTATAAATCAGGAGATACCTCTGTCACAAAGGGAGACAAGTTCAGTCTCAATCAGTGCCCTAAAGGAAATTTGGAAACTCAAAAAATGTAAAAGATTCCCTATGCATTAGTTGTAGGGAGTCTAATGTATGCACAGGTTTGTACGTGTCCGGATATAACGTACATTATTAGAGCGTTAGGCAGATACTTAAGCAATCCTGGATTGGATCCTTGGAAGGTAGCTAAAAGAGTCATGAGATATTTAAAGAGGATAAAATATTATATGCTCACATATAGGAGATCAAACTATTTGGAGATCATTGGGTATTCTGACTACTCTGATTTTGCTGGATGCCAAGATAGTAGGAAATCCACTTCGGGCTACATTTATATGTTGGCTAGTGGAGTGATTTCTTAGCGTAGTGTCAAGTAATCTCTTATTGCTTCTTCCACTATGGCAGTAGAATTTGTAGCATGTTTTGAGACGTCCAATCATGGAATTTGCTTGAGGAATTTTGTCACAGGGTTACAAATAGTATAAGGGATTGAAAGACCACTAAAGATATACTGTGATAATAAATCAGTTGTTTTATACTCCAACAATAATATGAGCTTCACTTAGTTCCTAGTTGTGAAAGAAAGGGTACAAAGTAAACAAATTTCTATAGAACACTTGGGAACAGTATTTGTACAGATATTTTCTGATCAGAAATAAAGCTTCAGTTTATTATATTTTATACATTATTGCTATGAAAGTTATTAATAATCTCGTGAAGAAGTTGGACTAGTTGAAAATTGACATGTACATATCACATTCATGTAATTTTTATGCTACACATTTCATCTATGTCATTTGGTTATGTTAATATTAGTGATCATTGATGGATTTAGCTATGATTGATATAGTGAAGACCGCTTTGGTCCTATATTAATATGACCAATGGACGAGATTGTTTTGTATGTCCTATTTAATAATGACAATAGTTTTGAGTTCACAAAGTATAACATATTTATAAGGATACATATGTGACTTAGTAGGAGATTATTAGAATTTTAAGGGTCACACATGTATAACTAAATATGTTAAGCCATTATTTTTGATTAGCCAAAATTAAAATAATCCAATTAAAATAAAGTTATTTGGTTAAAGGAAATAATAATTATTATAAAAATTAATTGTGTGGATATCATCAGTCATGTTTCTAAATTAATGACGAGATAAGTTAGGAATATGAAACTCTTGAGGTATAATTGTAAATTCATCAATTATGAATATAATCATAATTGTAGATTCATCTGTTATGACTATAAATAAGGTTATGGTCCCCGGTTACAGTATCAAATGAAGCTTTTCTTTACCCGTTAAGGAGAAATCTAAAGTTCTTAAGGATACTTACAATTAAAAGATCAAATCATCAATTAATTCAGAAGGATTCATCAGGTACACTTTCGTATTAATATGTTTCTTAATTATTGTAGAATTTTATGCATATTATAATGGATTTAATAAGTTTTATGGAAACATTCTTAATCTATTGTTTTGGATCTATTAAGTTTATTTTTGGACCAAAATTCGGTTTTGATTCTATAGAATAATTATTTGATCCGTTAAAGAAACTCTAACACCTTGTACTTAATTTTGATAAGGAAATAGAAGAACCTCAAACATTTTGTTACTTGAATTATGTGTTTCCCCTGCTTTCAGAATTGACCACTTACTGTCGCTTTCAATTCACACTCTGCCTCTGATAGATCCTCTACGACTGACTTTATTCAGCAGTGTCTGCCATCTTCCAACATCTTGTGACAACTTAGTGATCAAGAAAAGTGATCTATTATCTGCAAGCTGAAAATATAATTTCTGGACCACACTTATCCAAAGCTTTTTCTTCCAGGAACTCAACTCATGCATACACAAATGGTACATGATAGTGTGTTTGAAGAAAGGGTTTCAGGTACTCTTTAACTCGTTTCAACTGAAATGATACATGATAGTGTGTTTTGTGGAAAGGCAATATAATTACTCGTACAACTCATGTAAACCATGAGATACCAAAACAAATAAATAAATAAACATCGTATTGTTTGACATGGTTAAGATGGTAGATTTCTCAAATCTCAAATGACAAATATAACAAATTATAGTAAACAAGTTGAAGTTGTACAAACAAAAAAATGCAATCCTACACACCGACATATAGGAGATCACACGAGAGAGAACACCTGGACATTCTAATATAGTCGGGCTGCTCTTCTCATCGAAAACAAAGAGTTCCAACCGCTGACATCTTTAACAAGCCCCCGGACACTAATTAAGCTGTCGGTTGCTGACAGCTTCCTCCCTGCAATGAACTATGGCAGCATCATTAAGGTATTCACTTGGCACAAACTCTCTAGACCACCCCCGTCATCACCCTGCACTCAGATGTCACTGCAGCGGGAGGTTCTTGACGTGACCGAGATCTAGACACGGTCTTTTGTTGCTTCCTTATCCTGATAATTTGTAGTGCGAGCTCTGATCGTGCCAGATTGGTTCAGACAAGTTGGCCCTGCAGGTTCTTGTTTGTTGTGGCCAATCTCGATGACATCCAGTGGTACACTAACTTCACCGGCCTTGGCAACGGAGGAATCGTTGGATGAATCTATACCAAGGAAGAGGCAGACCACAGCGCAGTTATCAATCTTCGAGGTTGGATACTTGAGCTTCCATGCCCTAACTGCTGATTCAACAAGAATACGAGCTGCGGAGGACCTTGCAGAAGCAGTACCGACAATCTTTACCACCTCTCTGTTGGACAAGACATCCCAGACCTGACATAATGTGCGAAAGCATTAGCAGTAGCATAGTCATGCTCATTCGGAAACTATAAAGAGGCCATTCAACAATAAGTTCATGGTGTTTTGGTTGGCTGCTACAGAAACAGAGAGAAATCATTATCCATCTTACCCCATCAGTAGCCAAGACGATGAACTCATCTTTTTCTGTGATGCATCTATATGAAATCTCTGGCACAGAAATCAAACCAAAATTCTTCAAACAAAAATCCCCCAAGGCTCGTGCCATTGCCAATCCAGGGGAGTCAATATTAGGCAGCCATACACGAGCCACCTCTGGCTCATCCCGAAGAGCAAAGAGGCCCCTACGACGCCTAATTCTTTCTGCTTCCCCTGTCAAAATATCATCCTCTGCTTTCGAGCCTGTACCATTTCCATTCTTTCTTCCACGGTCCCCTATAAAATAGAAGACAACGACAAACATTACCACATGAATTCGGGAGCACAAACGAATGACCTCTTTTATTACCAATATTGGATGATAAAATATACAATGGTTCTTAACAATCTGTATGTTGTAAATAGCTTATGCTCACTGCAATAACAACAGGTCATGATGATGCAAATACAAATGATCACAACATAATAATGACATGATGCATGGCACATGCTGATCTTATCAGACAGGAAGTTTGGAAAGGCTGTTGGAGTTCACATAAACAAACAACTCAAGTAAAAGAGCTTTGTATTTTTCCAATAACTAACACCAATAGTGAAACAGAATGATTGAACGTTCGTTGCTACCTTTACAATGAATCTTTTGATGGCTACACTTTTGGTTTGACCAATGCGATGTATTCGCATCACAGCCTGTTCTTCAGCAGCTGGGTTCCACCAAGGATCCTAAGGGAAAAAGATTAGGAGGTCATGTCAAACTCACCAAAAAAACATAGCAAGCATATTAAATAAATTTAGAAAAGTTTATCGTCTTCTGATACCATGCCTAGCTAGCTTTAAGCAAACCTTGCTAGTACTGTAGGAATACAGGAAAAAAAAAAAGCATCTCAATCATTTCGTTTATGATAGGACACGATGAGTCACTGTGTTGGCATACTTCAAATCAAAATTAAAAGTCTCACTTTGGTGAAGTGAGATACAAACATGAAGCCTTTTTTTACCGATTTTCTGTCTCTCAAGTCTGATGAGAAAGCAAATCATTTTATCCTAGAATTATAATTAAATTTATCTTCGATAAACAGAAACAAATATCTCTATTGACAGCAATGAAAAATACATTATCATCGACATATCTTAAGTCTAACAGAAGCATAATGACAGTTTTTATGTTCTGTCACTTTCTGATGAGTGATTACCTAAAAAATTAATAGTCGCGATGACTAGTATCATGCATGGCTTTCTGAGTTCCTTCATCATGATACATAATTACATATACAACATTTTCAAGAAACTGTAACCTCCAAAAAGGATGACACATCAAAACTCATAGCAGTTCTCTATAATATGAGATTTAATCTCTGCATTAGAAAATTGATGACCTCCCATACCATAAGAAAGGCATTAGTTGCTGCCGTAAGGTTTATTCCAACACCACCAGCCTTCAGTGACATTAGAAGTACCTGTAGTAATAAACAAAGTCACTCCAAATGCATGGCCACATGAAATAATTAACAAAGTATTATGATGAATAAAGTGAAAGTATCTGACCAATATGTTTGTATTCTCAGCAAACTTGTTGAGTACTTTTTCCCTTTGCTGTTGATTTAAGGTCCCATCCAATCCAACAAACAAGAAATTGTGTCTACAACCAATAAAATTGAAGTTAAAATACCATAAATGAACATGCAAAAATCACTAATTCTTCAATATGTTCGAAGAACTTGCAGGACGTAATGCCTGTGTCAGGATCAGAACGACAATCAAGACAACTGTATTTCGGAATTTATCCAAGTAGCCAGCTATAAGTTGACAATAAAAGTGGTTATTAAGTGCATAGTGGATGAATTAACTCGATTGATTACTTGGAATAAATTGATTTGTCAAATATTCTTCCAGTGGTCAACTTCAGAAAAAACACAAAACTCTATATAAAGCATATTTATCTGGAATGCAAATTAGTTAAGCATCCATGACATGATGTAAAGAAGGTGATCCAAGATTCCCATTTTGCCTGACATTCTAGAAACACTTAAAAATGAGACCTCTATTAATGTACAAACTTTGGACTCTAGCTTTGGCTTTTCTCATCAAGTGGAGGCAGGAAAGTGGATAATAAAGGGTGAACATTGCAACCGAAGGAGGACCTGAACCAGGTAATGACGATCATACAATCGTCCGAAACAAAAGTAAAATTTTCAAGATCAAACTTCTGGCCCAAATAAAGCAAAGCAGGAATTAAGGTATCTTACTATGCCATTGTAGCCCATTTATTAAGTACCTGCCCATTCAAAACAATCCATTTCCAACAGGTGCAGTGCCATGGTAAGGTAAAATATACCAGAGTACGCCCCTGGAATAATAATAATGATAAAAGTATTCATTCAGGAAAATATCGATATCTTTGGTATGACATATTGGTCAGCATTGTCAATCCATTTTGGTATCTAAATCATAGCAACAGGGCATAAAACAGGACATAAGAATATAGTGTCATCTGCAGCTCACCATGACACAGGTAAGCATAATCTACCACAGCAAGATATGTCATGGCATACTGATGATGTTAGTATCAAGCAATAAACATACAAATGACACGATATTGGAGAAAAATTATATAAAGGAAAGAGTTCAAGCAGAAATATTAATCCACAGATCAGAAAGTGAGGATTTTTTGGCAAGCAATGTTTTTCAACTTTCGATCGCCTTTTGAGCAAGACTTATGATTATCTACTGACCCTACCAGGTAGCTAGATGCATTGAATTCTCAGTATATTTTACCAACTCTCCCAAAATAACAATAACAGAAAAAAGTCTTCATTATAAAGAAAATTACCGAGAAAGCGGTATTTCCAAAAGATCCAGAAAACCAGTCCATTGGCTAAAATATGATACTTTTGGCACCTAAAGAGCGAAGTTTGTCTAATTTCTGAAGGAGAACAGAAACCTTTGAAGATTCAACCCAGTTCTTCTCAACATCAATTCGAAAACGACGGTTGGTCGGAGCAGTAATAAGATCCTGCTTATTTATAATTTTCCTGCATTCACCACAGATAGTAAACAATATTATTGGGCTAGGTTGCTGAGGAGCAAGTCATAACTGCGTTCCTTTGACTACTACATACAAGAGCATGGACAAACAAGACAAAGACCACTCAAGGCACTTCGCCAGCTAGCGAAGAGGCACTCTCGGCATAAACGGTGTGCACATGTTGTCAATACTGCATCTTCATAAGCTTCTATATAAATTGGACACTCTCCTTCCTCTCCTTTACACAGCTCTTCCACAACCTCTTTAATGTATGCCTTAGAAGGGACAACACAGGTATCTCCATTACCAGCATCTTTACCACCTTTCAGAAATGTTTTGCAAGTTTGCTGAGGTCTGAGAACTCTTGTCTATCACCTCGACTGAGTTTCACCACAGAAACAATATAGTCTCTTTTTATGACACAAGTAACAAAGAACTTTGGAAAGGATAACCAATCAAAGGCTAATGAACAGATGGAAAGCAGTTTGAATGATCATACAATCAGTACAATAACAATCAAAGGTGACCACCACGATAAAAGGAACAAATAAAAATACATTACAAATACAAGATAGAAGGAACAAACAAAAATACATGTACATAGAACAAGTACCTGAACACCAACAATCATATGAACTAGGAATCTTTCAATCGTTACTTCAGGTAAATGTGTAATGGCATAAAACAGAAGATCCGACTTTCTTCTCTAGTAAAGATTGATGCATATATCATAAATACTTAATGAAACCTGCACATAAATTGCCTCATAGAATACAGAGAAAAGATCAAGCATGCAACTATCATTCTTAGCGAGCATTATTTGCATATGTAACAAATTTATAAATTTCAGATTTCGATGTGTATTACATATTGGCATTCACAACAGTCCAAGATGGTTAACAAACAAAAAACATCTACATCACTAACTAGAGTTTAAATGCTTAATAAAAGTATCAAATTAATAAACCAATTAAAAGATGAAGTGTTTAATGCAGATACCAAGCATTGACTGTTTTGTTACTTTAACAAGGAAATGAACATCCTGGTGCATTTTATGTGCGTACAATTGCGATGTTGATTGACCCATTGCTGAATTTAAAGCAAGCTAATAATGATGTTATATATAAAATTCACTAATATATTATATTGATCTTTATTTCCAAACCATAAAAGCAAATTTGCACGGAAAATACACGTGATATACACCCAATGTGGCAAATGCCTGACATACACCAGATACGGCAAATCCATAAAAGCAAGTACCGAACAAGGCTTTCCATCAAAATTGGCAGAAACAATGAGAAGGAAAGCAGCAGAGTAAAGTGAATAATGCTACTTCTGCTCATAAAACTTAGCTTATAGCCTCAGGTACTAATCCATCAGGTGACTTGTAGTGTTTCATTAATGATGGTACGATTCTGATCCACTTGTTTATCCTCCATCTACACATTCCCCTCTCCCTCATGTACAGTTTATCTGTCAGGTGACTTGCACTACCGCATTAGTGTGGTAAATGAAGTTATAATTCTGGTCCACTTGTCCACCCTCAGTCTATATATTCCTCTCTTCCACATGCATTGCTTATATAGGCATTATGTAACAATAATATGGGACTGCATATATCAGTTTTAATAGGATTTTGATCCTTGATCTAGTCCAGATCAACCCAGAATTCGATAACTAAGGGTTCAATAAAGTGGATTAGGTTTATATCCTTACTTATCCAACTAATTGGGACCTATAATAATTTAATTATTATACAACTATCTTCTACCAACTTTAACTAAGTTTTCTGTTTGAACCTTGGATGGTGAAATATATTTTATGAATTAGAAAGGGTCGAATGACGAGTTTAAAATGGTTGCAACGTGCATTCAAGGGGAAAGGATGGTATCAAACTCTAAAGCTTGGGAATCACCAGCATGAAGCAAATCTAAGTACTCAAGGCAAACCAGACAAATTGATGAAATAGGTAAGATATTATATGACTAATGCATTCAGTTTTATACCTCATGACAAGGAAGGGATGGTCGCAACACTGCCAAAGGCGTAAAAGCAACTCCAAAATTGAAGCATAATTGTGAAGAACCCGCCCTTGCTCCACAAACATATCAAACTTTACCTGGGCAAAAGCCTCAAAAGTGATGTCAATATTTGCATTATAGTGACTTTACCAAGAAGCATTTAAAGCGCAAAAAAAGAAATGATAGTTGCACCTTAGATCTCTTAAAAAGAGCCTCATAGAAGTCCTTCTCAGCTGCTGACAGCTCACAGTAAAGGACTTCAACTTGTGCAGGAGGAAGCATGAGAATTGGCCTGCAACAAGAATTACAGGTAATAAGATTGTGAGACTGCGTAAGAAAGGTTCATAGATTTAGCATATGAACTAGCCTGCCTTCTGCATCTGTGCTCGATTTTGTCCTTCTTAACATTATTGGCCTTAAAATGGACTGCACACCAGTTTTAATCCACGTCCATCACCTTCCTCATAAGGCTTTTGTATAAGTTTATACCACCTTTAAGTTAAAAAGAAAATATGAATACACAGAATCGAGATTCTAAAACTAATTACAAATATAATCACTTCATGGAAAACAGAAGAACCATAGCAAATATGGCTGTCCACCGGAACAGATGCTGACAATTTCATTATTAACAGCCATGCCCATAATAAACAAAAATCGAATCATTGCAAAATACTAGTAAAAATAGTACATAATCAAAATATGTATATTCGTGACAAGAAAATAAAGCTCTTCGAAGACAATCTCCTAACTACCAAATTAATTCAAATCAATTTGGGATCATTCATTTATGACAATTTTGTTCCCAAATCAACTGTCAATATGCATCCTTGACTAAAGAGTTTCTTGGCATTAACTTACTATTCAATAATGTTGAAAAATGGATTGCAATTTGGTAACCATAATGAACATAAGATTATGACTGTCAAACTCAAATTTCTAGATTTGTTTTTCAAGTAACAATTATCCGGAGTTTCTTTTTCTAACTCCACATGTCCGAATACTTTTTTAAGTCTTGCCAAGCAAATTCATGAAAAGGTGCTCTTAGTTTGAACTAAATTCTTTATAATAATACATTCAAACATTCTGAGAGACTAGAAAATCCATTTCTTTGGTGATGCCGAGTTCTTCACCATTATTTGGTAACTGTTTCTGTAACAGACACAACATCCTAAAGCATTTCATAGGAACGAGTATTTACAAGTTGACAATATTATTCTAACTGATCATCTATCAGAACAGCTTTTTGCACTTTAAAATAAGAAAATTATCAATTCTTTATATGCACATGCAATAATTGAGCATGATGATCTACCCTTAGAAGTCCTTTGCATCATTTACTTTTTGTTCCCTTTCTTTCCTATTAAATCACCCATCCGTTACAAATGAAAACAACCTGCAAAACCTGATCAATCCCAGGAAGAGACAGCTGATATATCAAATTCTTCAACAGTTCCCATATAGTAATCCTTGCTTGTCATTCTGCAACCATCCTATTGGCAGTGTCATCAAATGTGTACTAACCATTTTTTCTGTGTTTCAACATCTTACGTACCAAAAAAGGATGCAAAGCAGTACAGCCAAACTAAAATTATATCGAGACATATCAGGCCGTAAAGACAAGGCATATCAAATTCTATGCAGCTCAACACCCAAAAATCTGCACCTCCTTAAGAGGAGTTTACCTTCCAGCCTATGATACATGATAAGTTTCTGCTAGCTATGTACCTTTCACAACAAAACATCGTAAAGCATAGTTGTAAGGTCCTATCGAGCTTAAGAGTATTAAACCTTTCTATGAAACAGTAACAGAGTTGCTGAAACTCCTTATCGATAATGTGAAACTCATTTTGTTTACATGCATATCAGCCAACAATTGTTGGGTTGTCATGAATTCCTAAAAAACCCAAGTATAGGGATTTTTCTCATGACCTGCAATTGGGTCCTCACTTCCAAATCCTCGTGACCAAGGCAAAGAATCAAGAGGGTGAAACAATAGGAATATATACTTGATTCTAATGAGAAAACAAAGGATCTTATACACTGAGATCAAAATTGTAGTAATCCCTTCAAGTAAGAAACAATCAATGACGGGTTTAAATCTAGTCTCAAATAAAAAATACAACGCTGAACCAAGGATTTTAATTTCAAATATTACTGCCCGTACCGAGCGGTACGTACCGGTCCGCCAATAAAACGATACGCAGATCGCACAATTGGGGCTGCTTTCGCCCCGTTACCACCCTAAATTAGTCAGTGACGGTCGATTTCGACCGTCGCCACCCGCTACTGGGTGATATTAGCCGAGGGAGAGCCGAGAGAGAAGAAAGAAGAGGGGCAAGAGAAGGGAGAACCTGGAGATCCAATGTCGCTCTCCTTCGATGATCCCAATCTGTCCTCGGACGACGCAGATGAGATGTCGGTTCCATTTTGCATAAGAAGAAAAAGGAGGCGACGTCACAGCTAGCGTGTGTACAGCTAGCGCTGAAGGTAGCAGACCATTCCTGTGCATGCTAACGTCGTCAATGGAGTTCAGATGTAGCTACTTGGTAATTAATGTGATCGCATGACACGCAGGAATGGGTTGTGACTTGTGGTTGAGATTGTGCGTGTGTATGTGTGTTGCTTTCATGTATGATTACGGCTGCATGGTGCCTGACTACATTCATTGATTGTGCGTGGTGCTCTTTTGGGTTATTCAAGGGAACGATACAAAATCCCATAGTTATATTGGTTTGATTCGGGTAAAAGATTTCAGGCTACGATTTTGATTTTTTTTTTATTCATAACTAAGTTGCATCGTATCGTCATCGACAAACCAACTCACAAAATAATTGTTATCTCATATCAATATACTTGAGAGATATCAACACTTCTATTTTAGTCTTGATAGCCCAAATTAGAAAGTATTATGATAAGAAAACATTTAACTTATAATCAAACATTCTAGCACTATATGACTGATACCAACTCAAATATCTTATCAACCCAACATGTCATCGAAGCAACTCGTATGATCAAGGCAACATATTATGACGTTAATCCTAACATGTAATAGTTCAATTGAGTCTGTGTCCGAACAATATTTGATGGTTCCATATAATTACTCGCACAAATCAACTCTAACTTACTCTTAACAGTTACTAAAGCTCATTATAAAAGACCTTATGTAGATTATTTTATGAGAGAGATGTATTCTAATTCATTCATCTCTTGATATAAACTTAAGAATCAGATAAGAGTACACTTGCAATATAATTTTTGCATGACTGCTTAGACAAAGACTAAGGTTGTTTATAAATCCTCAATAATATCAAGACGTCTTATCCAAGTTAATTTCATCTTGGATAATCAAAATCCATAATACCATTATTTGAACATATTGAACAATCAAAATTCACAATAATATTATGATGTCCACACAATCATACCTATATCTTCATGACAATAAACATATTTTAATCTAACATATGACACCAAGGAAGATTAATTATTTTATTCCTATCGTAAACCCATTATGGTTTCACTAAATCAAGACGATATAATTTGTATACGATGACAATAAACATATTTATTATATCATATAAAATACTGAGGATCTCTCTCTCTCTTCTCCCTGAAATTTTGATCTCCTTATTCTGATGGATTCCGATCGACTACATGCTTGATGGTGATGACATGGATAACGATCAAATGATACATCATCAATATCATTTTTCTTCCTACCACAACGGACCAAAGAAAAAATGACCCAATCAAATATGCAACACTGTGACGACGGTTAGGTAAAACACGTGAGCTTTTGACCATTCATCGGTGTCTTGTTCACGAGTGAATAACCACACATGGTTATTTCTTATAAACGAAAACAAAGACTATTCGCCATGGATCAGCCATCACCTGCAGTTTAAGAGAACATGCTGTTCGATGTAATGACGCTGTCACCATAGGTGGACTTTTTGAACCCTACGCCACCAGTCGTCTTCGTAGCTGCGAGCACGGAGCCGACAAGGAATGAATGGGTCACAAACACACAATAACATTTGACTGTAATCATAATCATTTATTCGAGTATGCTGATGCAATCCAGCCGGTGACTACAAGTGTTAGCTGTAGTGACCATATACAGAGAAGCAAAATCATACACGATGTTCTAATGGAATTTAACTTATTTCTAACAAGCATATTTGGTATTCCAGAAAGAGAATTGCAAGGGAAATTCTAACAAAAATTGCATGCCAATTTGACATCATATCAAACTTCTTGAGAATATATCAATCAGTTGTTTGGGGGAAAAAAACGCACTACAAGTTTTATGTAATTTGGTTTTGCCAACACAAAAAGCATCCACTAAAAAAATATAAAACAGAATAACAGAGTCTTACACATCCATCAATGGTCACAAGGGCGTGACTACTTAATGTGTTCCACTATTAACATGAGCGAAGATATAAAAAACAGAGCAAGTAAAGAATGAGAATGAAATCGATAACCGTTGGTAGTATCTGTTCATAGAGGAAAATAAATCTTTAACCCGAATAATCATATATTTTGAAGGATCTCAGGCAACATCTGACCACACTGCATGAGTACCTCGACTAAGGGTTGAGCAAGAGCGGCATCTCCTTTACAGAAGAAACTATGCAAGGCACCAGTAATTGAATGGCGTGCCATCGTCGTGAGAACGTGTACATAGTCTTCGATCGAGGTCGGAAGATCCATGAATATGGTGGTACCAAATTCCTCGAGATCTTCCTCGTATAAACTCTCACAGTCCGTAGCGAAGACTCTGAGTGCCTTTCTGCTGGATTAAAAAAAAAATCAGATTATTTCCCACACAAAAATTATCTAAGACAAATGTTTGCGTGCTGACAGTAACAAATGGATTACTTTGTTCGATAGAACAGTATAAACATAGGGCTGCATGATGAATGTAACATAGGATCAAAATCTCACTAAACCATTTTGTGTTGGTAAAATGTAAATCCAAAAATACAAAGTAATAGGTCATATATTACCTGTCAGAGATAATAGAAAAGGCACATGAAGAGTCTTCGGATATCTCATAACCTTCTTCGAGGGAAGATCTCAACATCTGAAACTTATTTGCAGTTCTTGATATAAGTAGGATCTTATCAGGTATTGGAACTTCACTGCTGAATATTGCGGTAATAATTTGTTTGATCTGCAACAATAAAGAGTGAAAAAAATAATAATGGAAACATTGCTGGAGTCAGCAGAAAAAATATGAAATCATGAAATACAAATTTTAAAACTGACACTATTTTGCCTGATAAACTAAACTGCTGGCAAAACAATAAAAGGGCAGGTACTCATCCATGCCTTTCAAGTAGAATTGTAATCCATTATCCAAATAATATACCATAACTAGGGCTCATGGGAAATGGTAAGAAAGAAGACAAAAAGGAAAGAGAATCCAGCATGAACAACAATGAGTTCACGTGGTTGAGCCAGTAGGATCGTCTTGAAGTGAATGATGAAAGCATCAATTTTATTAAGAATGGAAAGAAGATCCTTGTCATACACAAACAAAGATAACAAAAAACGATACTAACATGCGTAGTATACTGCTATGAAGCAGCTGATTTGACTGGAACCCATAACTCCAACATGCTAGTTATAACCAGCCGGTCTTAGCACAAAGTTGTGTCTTTGGGGCTAACCGCTTCAATATTCACAGTTAAAAATAACTACCACTCTGTGGAACCAAAAATGAAAAAATGTTGTGAGAAATTATTCATGAATATACCTTAGCTACTTTTTCTTCTTGTGTTGTATGGAAGTGCACTAGTTGTGATATGAATGCACTTTGACAACTAACGACATCGCTCTGACAGTCTTGTAACTGGTCCTGAAAGTATATTTTGGGCAAACGACGTGAACACTTCACTGTAGCAATCACTGAAGAGAACGACTTGTGGATTTCCAGATATAGTTTCCCTGACAGAATTAAGTTTATCCACGAAGCCAAGATCTAGGAAGGTGTTGAATCCGTCAAGTACCTACAAGAAACAAAGGAATACATAAATTTTAGATAGATAAATAGCAATAACAAACACAAAAACAACAACATAAAGATTCTTTTACAAGTAATTTCACTTATGAAAGAAGGGATTATGAATAAAATACCTTATTTAAAAATATATAATAAAATTTTTGACCTAGAGCAATCAACAAAATAATAACCAGATAGAATGGCAAGCACGCTTAAAAAATCTAGATGCCAGCCATAGAATGATTAGATACTTGTGAATATATTTTAATATAAAGAAAATTATGAAGCATGAGTGCAATAGATTTGAAAACACAAAATGTGCTTACCAATAGTGATACGCCAGAGATGTCAATTGCCTTGAGGGAAACAAGTTCAAGCAACCTCTCTGGAGTAGATACAAGAAACTCAGGCTCGCAACTTCTCTAACTGTACTAAGAAAAGTGGCAGTTAGTAGTAATTAACTGATGACCTTATGTAGAAAGAGGGACAAGTTGCAAAACACTAGAAACAACAAATTTGAAAGCATGATTGAATTCCTAAAGTGCAATAAGACAGTAAAAAGAAAAATCATTTTCAAGTGGCATGAGTGGCACCATACTTTTCAAGCAAAATTCACAGATACGATGTCCTAGTTCCTGATTGCTACTGAACAAATATGTGCTGAATTCCTGCTGTAAACAACATAAACAACATTACAGGAGTATTCATTCAATAATTAAGAAAATCGAGGCATATGCAACTTGTTAAACTTGTAGCCAATAATGAGTCGTCTTGGAAGAAAACATAATGAAGTCTTCTCAAATATATCCGTAACACCCATAATGCTAACAACAACTGAATGCATCTTCTATACATGAAAGCAAACATGCAAAAGTTCTCCATATCCCATTATGACGTCCAATATTCACAAGATCGATGATGCATTTGTATATTTCTTAGAAATTCAATTCTTCAATGAAACAATTCTTCAATTAAAAAATATACGGATGCATTTGATTCAATATATTTATTTTTATATATGTTAATAAAATATTTTATTTTTTGCAGTGGCATATAAGTCATTTTTTATTA
Source organism: Musa acuminata AAA Group (assembly GCF_036884655.1). Classification (NCBI taxonomy): domain Eukaryota; kingdom Viridiplantae; phylum Streptophyta; class Magnoliopsida; order Zingiberales; family Musaceae; genus Musa; species Musa acuminata. The sequence goes on along the minus strand of NC_088343.1, from coordinate 13,551,988 downwards.
CAGAGTTGAAAGAGAAGAAAACATTATTGCATTTGCTATCATCTTATCCCCTTATCATGCGCTCCCACACCATCGCCTTCATTCTCTCTAGCTAATATCCTCTCCTTCTATCACCCCGGTCCATACTCTCACTTCTGATGTCATCATCTCACCTCCATTTTCCTCTTGCACTACCATCCTCTTTCATTGCAGCGCTCATTGTAGTCATTTGCCCTCTATCTCTTGTCATCGATCTCTCCTATTATCAACTTCTCTCCTTTGGACTCTTGTAACTACCCTCTTTTTTCTCAATTCTCCCTCTCGTCATCGCCCAACTCCTATAAAAATTCACACTTTTATGTTTTCTCGACCAATGAGTTATTTGGATTCATCAGGTCATTTCACACATATTTCTATTATATTTATTATTTTTAAATTTTAAATTTTAAAATTTAATTTTTTTTATCAAACCTAGTTCAACCAATGACCCAATATCTCGAGGCTTGTTCGACAATGCCCGATCCTATTCCAATAAAATACTAAAATAGTAAAGATTTTCTTTGAATGACATTGCCTATGGAAACCTTTTATAATTTGAATGATATTTTGCATGTGTGGAAACCTCACAATGATGGGAACCTTTGCTATTTCTGGTATTATATTCTCAAGATCATCAGCTTAGTTGTTTTAACTTCTTTCGAAAACCTTGTACAGTCATAAAATTATAAAACACATCTAAGTTAAACAAATATTTATTTGAATTTGTGTAATTGTTTTCCTTAGCTATCAGATTCATCCGGATGAATGGAATGTGAGAATAATAATCCTATCAGTTGTAATCTTCCAATGATAAGAGCATCTTCTTATCAAACATCATATCTTACTAGTCCTTGTGCAGGTTGCAAGTATGTAAAGTGGGGCTTTAGCTTTTCTGTTCTCTCTCTCACACTCATTTCTATAAACTTCCTCCTTCTTTCGCATATTTCTTCTTAGAATTACTTTGTGAGAACAATCTCATTTTCTGTGAAAAATCAGCCGTTCCAAAATTGGTATGCTAAATTCAGTAACTTGTTGAAGAAGGAAGATTTTGTTTTCATAATTTTTGGGGACCACAGTTGCTTCCTAAAAACCAGTGATCTAAAAAGGTGCTCGCCTAGGCGCTCGAGCGAAGTGAGGCGAGGCTTGACCGCCTCGTTTAAGGGCCAAGCGACGCGCTTCAATGAGGCGCCGCCTGGGCACTTGCCCGAGCCCAGGCGTCGGGCACTTCGGGCGAGCGCCTGGTTGATATAAGGTGACCGAACCAAACTTTTCAAGTCTGATTCGGTTAAATTTACGTTAGTTGAACCAAGTAACGCATGCAATTATATCAAAACCTGCATGCGACCCCGACTCCCAACCCTACGCTTTCTCCCTCTGTGTTCGAAGCCAACGATTTCTCCCTCTGTGTTAGCCGCCGATGATTTCTCCTATTGCCTCTGAGTCTTCCTCTGTCACAGATCAAGTCTCGCTGTCTGCCGTTGCTGTCCGCTATCGCTGTTGCTGTCCACGATGCGACTCCGCTGCCTCCTGCTGTCCACGACTCCACTACCGTTGTTGTTGCTGTCCACTACCTCCTGCTGGCCACGACTCTACAACTTCCGCTGCTGTCTGTTGCCTCCTGCTATCCACAATTCTGCTGCCGCTGCGACTATTGTCTGCCGACTTCTCACCACGACTTCTCACCGTAACTTCTCACTATCGGTTTCTACTCTTCCCTTCAAATTGCTATTAACAGTAAATATACTATTAATAGTAGATTATTAATTACTATACAAAATAATCTTTGCTTACTAGATTAATAATCTTATATATTTTTATATTTTAATAGTTTAGAGCATCTTGCTTTGCTCGTCTCGAGGGTTTTTGGACTTTAGCGTCTTTTGACACCTAACACTTTTTAAATCGCTGCTTAAAACAAGACGCCCTTTTCCTTGATATTAGTTTCCTTATTGTACTAAATCACAACTACTTTGATCTTCGTCTTGTTGCAGTTCTTTCTAGTATAAGCATCCAAAAGCACATAGCTAAACAGCAGCACAGAAGTAAAAGCCCAAGCAATTGCTTACCCCTGAACCTGGCGATCCAATGGTGCATCAGGATGCAAGCTTACTGTGTGTATTCCTAGGGCCTTGAGTGGTTTGCACACTGACCTTACCTGAACATAAATACAAGTCAAAGGCACAAGCAAATCAGGCTGTGGCAATAACCAGAGTGCCGTGATTTATAGACAGCAATAATTGGTAGAGTTATCGAAACAAAAGGCAGCAGATAAAGACCTGGGCAGCCTTCTCCCGCGTTGGCACAAGGAAAAGAAGGAAGGGACTGGGAACGACATGCCCCTGCATCTCCTTCCTCGTAATGATATCAGAAGCTGTAGACACCAACCAAGCGACCTGCTCTGTGGTAGGGCAAGACCCACTGGTGTCGATGATGTGCGAGCCGGAAGAACAATACTTCCAGAAATCAACACCCCAGTGGCAGGCGAAAAGAGAAACATCCAAGCTACCATCAGGCGCTGCTTGTCGATCCTTCCACGCGCCATCTATGGCGTTCAAGCACAGCATAATGAACTTGGTAGACCAACCATAGTCCCAGTCGCAGTCGCTGCCGACGCCACCACCTTCGCTGGCACGCTGCTCCGCTCTCACAGCAACATCACACCTTTGATTCTTGCTCTCCTCGGTGGCGGAGAGGGGAGGAGGTGACACACTCTTGCTGGGTTTCTGCTTCGTCTCCATCCCGTGGCGATCATTGAAGGGGTCGTCAGGCGTCGGGCGGCTAAAGCACATCCTCTGCACGAAACACATGATGTGAGAAGCAGGACACCAGAGAAAGGCCGATTGCGATCGAACTGGGGTCGCATCCAAGAGAAGCGAGCGTATGTTCATCAGAAGGACCTCGCAGATGAGGCGATTCCCGGTCTTGCGGCGGCGCTTGGCGGCGACGCGGGCGGGCACGGCGGATTCGCTGTTCCGCATCCGCTTGCGGCCGGTCTTGTTCTTCCTCCGCCTCACCGCGTCGTCTCCCTTCGCCATGACAAGCGATGCGCCTCCGCCCAAAATTGAACCGAGAGCGCAACGCAAAGGAAACCGCTTCGGCGAGTACGCAAACGAGGAAAGAAACCGACGCAGCGGAGGGCATATAGATAGGTGCTCCGGACCCATAAAACCTCGATCGACAGCTTGCGTTCCCAGGCTTGATCGGCGGCCCAAATGCCAATACTGGGCCGACACGAATGCGCCCGTCTTCGTTCCAGAAACAAGGGGCGGATCACGTCACGTGGAATGCACGTGTAGTAGAGGTTTCCGTTCCAATTATTCGACTGGATGATGCTGTGGTGTGACCCCAACATGACTAAATAACGAACGATACAGTAGTTTAGCAACTGAAAAGGCAGAATAAGTCTTAAAGCAACCATTTTTCTCGTGGGTTTTAATTTTAGTGATACTTGCGATTCAAACAACATTCGAGATGACATTTGCCTTTGTTAGAATACACCAATGTTAAACATAGTTATAACTCTTACAGATTATATTTACCTTTTATTCCAGTTTAGAGTTGATTTCATGGCTTACAGAAAATAGTTTGTCCGACAAATCATTCCTTTTCCTTTACTTTCGGCTGACGAGGAAACGAAAAGAGTACTCGGACAAACCCAAACACTTGCTACATAACACACTGATTTTTTGCTCAGTAAACTCGGACAGCAAAGGAAGAAAAAGAAGAAGAAGATTAAAGAGCGGATGGATCATGGCTCGGCTGGAGAGGCGGGAGAACCTCAATCCTAGAGACTCCTTCCTTGGCTTCCGCCATTGTCCACCAGCTTCTTCTCTATGTAGCGCACGGCGTCCGAGCGGCGGGTCTTGGGCACCTCCACCCTCTCCACCTTCCTGCCTTCCTCGTCCCCGCTTACCGCCCTTAGCTCCATCTCGCCGTCTCTGTCACGACGTTCGTGTGCAGCGCGCTGCAGCCCTCGATGGTTGTGGTGGGGGTGATGCATGGACAGAAGGTCTTATCGGCGGCAACCGAGGAAGAAGGCGACGGGGACTTGGGAGACAGCTCTGGAAAAGGACTGAAGGTTGTGGAACGCATACCACGTCGTGGCATCAAACGCAACACTCCAACGCTACCGCTAGGAGGGTTTAACTATTAGTATTGATTGATTTGAATTCTGACAGGGGAAAACACAATATCTGGACAACTATACGCTACATATATGAGCATTTACAAAGATTTCAAACACGAGAGAGATTCTCATTTCTCTGAAAGCATCGGGGCCGTTCAAACGGGGCCCACAATAAGAGTGGGTCCCTTGTGAGAAGAACACGATTTTACTGTGACAAACATGAACCATGAAGCTAAATCAGAGAACATAATCTTTACATATATAATGATAAGAAAAAGAAGATATAATTTTACAGAGGCATACCTAAGAGTGTCCCCCCCCGAACAACCTTACAGAGGAAACGAGAATATTATGATAGGTAGCTCAAGCACGTGAGAACATCTCACATTTCGTTTGCAGAATTTCAAGTAAAAAGCATCTTTAGTTCTTCGATTCGTGCAGTGCGAAGTTCATGGTCTGTTAGGGCTCCAGATATCATCCTCTGCTTTCGAGCCTGTACCATTTCCATTCTTTCTTCCACGGTTCCCTATAAAATAGAAGACAACGACAAACATTACCACATGAATTCGGGAGCACAAACGAAAGACCTCTTTTATTACCAATATTGGATGATAAAATATACAATGGTTCTTAACAATCTGTATGTTGTAAATAGCTTATGCTCACTGCAATAACAACAGGTCATGATGATGCAAATACAAATGATCACAACATAATAATGACATGATGCATGGCACATGCTAATCTTATCAGACAGGAAGTTTGGAAAGGCTGTTGGAGTTCACATAAAAAACAACAAGTAAAAGAGCTTTGTATTTTTCCAATAACTAACACCAATAGTGAAACAGAATGATTGAACGTTCGTTGCTACCTTTACAATGAATCTTTTGATGGCTACACTTTTGGTTTGACCAATGCGATGTATTCGCATCACAGCCTGTTCTTCAACAGCTGGGTTCCACCAGGGATCCTAAGGGAAAAAGATTAGGAGGTCATGTCAAACTCACCAAAAAACACAGCAAGCATATTAAATAAATTTAGAAAAGTTTATCGTCTTCTGATACCATGCCTAGCTAGCTTTAAGCAAACCTTGCTAGTACTGTAGGAATACAGAAAAAAAAAAAAAAAGCATCTCAATCATTTCGTTTATGATAGGACACGATGAGTCACTGTGTTGGCATACTTAACTTGAAGCCTTTTTTTACCGATTTTCTGTCTCTCAACTTTGATGAGAAAGCAAATCATTTTATCCTAGAATTATAATTAAATTTATCTTCGATATACAGAAACAAATATCTCTATTGACAGCAATGAAAAATACATTATCATCGACATATCTTAAGTCTAACAGAAGCATAATGACAGTTTTTATGTTCTGTGACTTTCTGATGAGTGATTACCTAAAAAATTAATAGTCGCGATGACTAGTATCATGCATGGCTTTCTGAGTTCCTTCATCATGATACATAATTACATATACAACATTTTCAAGAAACTGTAACCTCCAAAAAGGATGACACATCAAAACTCATAGCAGTTCTCTATAAATATGAGATTTAATCTCTGCATTAGAAAATTGATGACCTCCCATACCATAAGAAAGGCATTAGTTGCTGCCGTAAGGTTTATTCCAACACCACCAGCCTTCAGTGACATTAGAAGTACCTGTAGTAATAAACAAAGTCACTCCAAATGCATGACCACATGAAATAATTAACAAAGTATTATGATGAATAAAGTGAAAGCATCTGACCAATATATTTGTATTCTCAGCAAACTTGTTGAGTACTTTTTCCCTTTGCTGTTGATTTAAGGTCCCATCCAATCTAACAAACAAGAAATTGTGTCTACAACCAATAAAATTGAAGTTAAAATACCGTAAATGAACATGCATAGAGTCAATAGGAATATATAATGAGAGAATAGCTAAAAGATGTAATGGTGGCACAAAGTATGCAAAATTGTTTGCCACAAATGCCAACCACGTCTTGACTTTAAACGCATATATGTTACCTATACAAAAAACACTAATTCTTCAATATGTTCGAAGAACTTGCAGGACGTAATGCCTCTGTCAGGATCAGAACGACAATCAAGACAACTGTATTTCGGAATTTATCCAAGTAACCAGCTATAAGTTGACAATAAAAGTGGTTATTAAGCGCCTACTGGATGAATTAACTCAATTGATTACTTGGAATAAATTGATTTATCAAATATTCTTCCAGTGGTCAACTTCAGAAAAAACACAAAACACTATATAAAGCATATTTATCTGGAAAATGATGAATTTCAATAGAAATTAGTTAAGCGTCCATGACATGATGTAAAGAAGGTGATCCAAGATTCCCATCTTGCCTGACATTCTAGAAACACTTAAAAAATGAGACCTCTATCAATTGACAAACTTTGGACCCTAGATTTGGCTTTTTTCATCAAGTGGAGGCGGGAAAGTGGATAATAAAGGGTGAACATTGCAAACAAAGGAGGACCTGAACCAGGTAATGACGATCATGCAATCGTCCAGAAAAAAAGTGAAATTTTCAAGATCAAACTTCTGGTCCAAATAAAGCAAAGCAGGAATTAAGGTATCTTACTGTACCTCTGTAGCCCATTTATTAATTAACTGCCCATTCAAAACAATCCATTTCTAACAGGTGCAGTACCACGGTAAGGTACAATATACCATAGTATTCTCCTGGAATAATAATAATGAAAAAAGTATTCATTCAAGAAAATATTGGTATCTTTGGCATACCACTACCATGTATCAATATGGATATGACATATTGGCCAGCAAGGTCAATCCATTTTGGTATCTAAATCATAGCTACAGGGCATAGAACATGACATAAGTATATAGTGTCATCTGCCGCTCACCATGATGCGGGTAAGCATAATCTACCACAGCAAGATATGTCATGGCATACTGATGATGTCAGTATCAAGCAATAAACATACAAATGGCACGATATTGGAGAAAAATTATATAGAGGAAAGAGTTCAAGCAGAAATATTAACCCACAGATCAGAAAGTGAGACTTCTTTGGCAAGCAATGTTTTTCAGCTTGCAATCGTCTTTTGAGAAAGACATGATTATCTACAGACGCTACCAGGTAGCTAGATGCATTGAATTCATAGTATATTTTACCAACCCTCCCAAAATAATAATAACAGAAAAAAAGTCTTCATTGTAAAGAAAATTACCGAGAAAGCGGTATTTCCAGAAGATCCAGAAAACCAGTCCATTGGCTAAATATGATACTTTTGGCACCTAAAGAGCGAAGTTTGTCTAATTCCTGAAGGAGAACAGAAACCTTTGAAGATTCAACCCAATTCTTCTCAACATCAATTCGAAAACGACAGTCGGTCGGAGCAGTAATAAGATCCTGCTTATTTATAATTTTCCTGCATTCACCAAAGATAGTAAACAATATTATTGGGCTAGGTTGCTGAGGAGCAAGTCATAACTGTGTTCCTTTGACTACTACATACAAGAGCATGGGCTACGGAAGATACCTACAAACAGGACAAAGACCACTCAAGGCACTTCGCCAGCTAGCGAAGAGGCACTCTCGGCATAAACGGTGTGCACATGGTGTCAATACTGCATCTTCATAAGCTTCTAAACAAATTGGACACTCTCCTTCCTCTCCTTTACGCAGCTCTTCCACAACCTCTTTAATGTATGCCTTAGAAGGGACAGCACAGGTATCTCCATTACCAGCATCTTTACCACCTTTCAGAAAATGTTTTGCAAGTTTGTTGAGGTCTGAGAACTCTTGTGTATCACCTCGACTGAGTTTCATCGCAGAAGCAATATAAACTCTCTTTTTATGACACAAGTAACAAAGAACTTTGGAAAGGATAACCAATCAAAGGCTAATGAACAGATGGAAAGCAGTTCGAATGATCATACAATCAGTGCAATAACAATCAAAGGTGACCACCACGATAAAAGGAACAAATAAAAATACATTACAAATACAAGATAAAAGGAACAAACAAAAATACATGTACATAGAACAAGTACCCGAACACCAACAATCATATGAACTAGGAATCTTTCAATCGTTACTTCAGGTAAATGTGTAATGGCATAAAACAGAAGATCCGACTTACTTCTCTAGTAAAGATTGATGCATATATCATAAATACTTAATGAAACCTGCACATAAATTGCCTCATAGAATACAGAGAAAAGATCAAGCATGCAACTATCATTCTTAGCGAGCATTATTTGCATATGTAACAAATTTATGAACTTCAGATTTCGATGTGTATTACATATTGGCATTCACAACAGTCCATGATGGTTAACAAACAAAAAAATCTACATCACTAACAAGAGTTTAAATGCTTAATAAAAGTATCAAATTCATAAACCAATTAAAAGATGAAGTGTTTAATGCAGTTACCAAGCATTGACTATTTTGTTACTTTAACAAGGAAATGAACATCCTGGTGCATTTTATGTGCGTACAATTGCGATGTTGATTGACCCATTGCTGAATTTAAAGCAAGCTAATAATGATGTTATAAATCAAATTCACTAATATATTATATAGATCTTTATTTCCAAACCATAAAAGCAAATTTGCACGGAAAATACAAGTGATATACACCCAATGTGGCAAATACCAGACATACACCAGATACAGCAAAACCATAAAAGCAAGTACCGAACAAGGCTTTTCATCAAAATTGGCAGAAACAATGAGAAGGAAAGCAGCAGAGTAAAGCGAATAATGCTACTTCTGCTTGTAAAACTTAGCTTATAGCCTCAGGTACTAATCCATCAGGTGACTTGTAGTGTTTCATAAATGTTGGTGCGATTCAGATCCACTTGTTTATCCTCCATCGACACGTTCCCCTCTCCCTAATGTACTGTTTATCTGTCAGTTGACTTGCACTACCGCATTAGTGTGGTAAATGAAGTTATAATTCTGGTCCACTTGTCCACCCTCAGTCTATATATTTCTCTCTTCCACATGCATTGCTTATATAGGCATTATGTAACAATAATATGGGACTGCATATATCAATTTTAATAGTATTTTGATCCTTTATCTAGCCCAAATAAACCCAGAATTCGATAACTAAGGGTTCGATAAAGTGGATTAGGTTTATATCCTTACTTATCCAACTAATTTGCACCTATAATAATTTAATTATTATACAACTATCTTCTAGCAACTTTAACTAAGTTTTCTGTTTGTTCCTTGGATGGTGAAATGTATTTTATGAATTAGAAAGGGTCGAATGACGAGTTTAAAATGGTTGCAACGTGCATTCAAGGGGAAAGGATGGTATCAAACTCTAAAGCTTGGGAATCACCAGCATGAGGCAAATCTAAGTACTCAAGGCAAACCAGACAAATTGATGAAATAGGTAAGATATTATATGACTAATGCATTTAGTTTTATACCTCATGACAAGGAAGGGATGGTCGCAACACTGCCGAAGGCGTAAAAGCAACTCCAAAATTGAAGCATAATTGTGAAGAACCCGCCCTTGCTCCACAAACATATCAAACTTTACCTGGGCAAAAGCCTCAAAAGTGATGTCAATATTTGCATTATAGTGACTTTACCAAGAAGCATTTAAAGCGCAAAAAAAGAAATGATAGTTGCACCTTAGATCTCTTAAAAAGAGCCTCATAGAAGTCCTTCTCAGCTGCTGACAGCTCACAGTAAAGGACTTCAACTTGTGCAGGAGGAAGCACGAGAATTGGCCTGCAACAAGAATTACAGGTAATAAGACCGTGAGACTGCATAAGAAAGGTTCATAGATTTAGCATATGAACTAGCCTGCCTTCTGCATCTGTGCTCGATTTTGTCCTTCTTAACATTATTGGCCTTAAAATGGACTGCACCAGTTTTAATCCACGTTCATCACCTTCCTCATAAGGCTTTTGTATAAGTTTATACCACCTTTAAGTAAAAAAGAAAATATGAATACACAGAATCGAGATTCTAAAACTAATTACAAATATAATCACTTCAAGGAAAACAAAAGAACCATAGCAAATATGGTTGGCCACCGGAACAGATGCTGACAATTTCATTATTAACATCCATGCCCATAATAAACAAAAATCGAATCATTGCAAAATACTAGTAAAAATAGTACATAATCAAAATATGTATATTCGTGAATAGAAAATAAAGCTCCTCGAAGACGATCTCCTAACTAGTAAATTAATTCAAATAAATTTGGGATCATTCATTTATGACAATCTTGTTCCAAAATCAACTGTCAATTTGCATCCTTGACTAAAGAGTTTCTTGGCATTGCAATTTGGTAACCATAATGAACATAAGATTATGACTGTCAAACTCAAATTTCTAGATTTGCTTTTCAAGTAACAATTATCTGGAGTTTCTTTGTCTAGCTCCACATGTCCGAATACTTTTTTGTCTTACCAAGCAAATTCATGAAAAAGTGCTCTTAGTTTGAAATAAATTCTTTATAATAATATATTCAAACATTCTGAGAGACTATGAAAAACCATTTCTTTGGTGATGCCGAGTTCTTCACCATTATTTGGTAACTGTTTCTATAACAGACACGACATTCTAAAGCATTTCATAGGAACAAGTATTTACAAGTTGACAATATTATTCTAACTGATCATCTATCAGAACAGCTTTTTTCACTTTAAAGTAAGAAAATTATCAATTCTTTATATGCACATGCAATAATTGAGCATGATGATCTACCCTTAGAAGTCCTTTGCATCATTTATTTTTTGTTCCCTTTCTTTCCTTTTAAATCACCCATCCGTTACAAATGAAAACAACCTGTGAAACCTGATCAATCCCAGGAAGAGACAGCTGATATATCAAATTCTTCAACAGTTCCCATATAGTAATCCTTGCTTGTCATTCTGCAACCATCCTATTGACATTGTCATCAAATGTGTACTAACCGTTGAGACTTCCTGTCAGAGGCTCGATTTTTCTGTGTTTCAACATCTTGCGTACCAAAAAAGGATGCAAAGCAGTACATCCAAACTAAAATTATATCGACACCTATCAGGCCGCAAAGACAAGGCATATCAAATTCTATGCAGCTCAACTCCCAAAAATCTGCACCTCCTTAATAGGAGTTTACCGTCCAGCCTATGATATATGAGAAGTTTCTGCTAGCCATGTACCTTTCACAACAAAACATCATAAAGCATAGTTGTAAGTTCCAATTGAGCTTCAGAGTGTTAAACCTTTCTATGAAACAGTGACATAGTTGTTGAAACTCCTTATCGACAATGTGAAATTCACTTCCAAACCCTTGTGATCAAGGCAAAGAATCAAGAAGGTGAAACAACAGCAAAATAAACTTGATTCTAATGAGAAAACAAAGGATCTTGTACACTGAGACCAAAATTGTTGTAATCCTTCAAGTAAGAATCAATCAATGACGGGTTTAAAACTAGTCTCAAATAAAAAATACAATGCTGAACAGTAAAAAAATCAATGATTTAGGCATTCCCCATTCCGTAACTGTGCCGGCAAGATGCTGCACAGAATCCGTATCAGCCAGCACCGGCCATAAATATGCAAGATGAAGTGTTGGTACGCACTTCAACATAACATGAACCCCCATTGCATTTAATAGATTTATTATTAAAAAAACAAAGAATCAGTAAATTAAGAGCGATAGTAAAAGACTAACTATATAAGTGAAACAAAAGAATCAAGACCAAAACAGGAGAAGAGAGAAAGGACCTGCAAAAAGCAAAGAAACATTTAAATACTTGATAAAAAAAAACCTGCTCATATTAACAAGCCCCAGAGATTTATACTTGTCCTTGGCATATTTTAATTTGATAATGAAAGAAAGATAGTACCCTGGACTGAAATTGTATGTGCTAGGGGCATCAGACCTTTCCCTACTATGTTCTTTTAACCGGACTGCACACCAAGGTGGGTTTGTAAGATAAAAGACTGTGTGGCCAAGTAACTTATGTTCTGCCAACTAGTGCAAGTTATTTGCTGCCTAGGAACACTCGAAAACCTCCAAATTGGCTAAAGATGCTTCATCTCCACACTACTTCCGAGAAACTAAACAAACTCAAATAAGCTGCCAAAATCAGGAGGGGGGATTGACATCGATTATACCATTTTTTGCTGAGAGAAAAAATGAAAGCTACATACTGGCATTTTGCATCAACTGGTCCATAGGACACCAAGAATTGCTTCAAAGCCAAATTTCATAATATTTATGCTAAATTATCAATTCTTTTATTTCTGAGAACTGCCTTGTTTAACTAATGCAATAAGCAGTGTAGCCAAAAAATAAGAAGTTAACAAAAAAATGATATAAAAACCATGGTTCGCCTTACCGGTCTGTACCGGTGTACTGACCAATTGTTGGTACGATATGTACCGAGCTGTACTGAGCCGTATCAAACATACTAACACATGGTATATAGGGGTGTACTGATATACTACCCATACCGGTCCCTTGTCGAACCGATACATACAGTTTGTATCAAGTGATATACTACGGCACGACGAACCTTGATGGAAACAATGTCTACCATTATTTGTAGACCCTATATATGAAAACAAATTGGCAAATATCAATAAATAAAAACACTCCGAGACCGTTTACTATGTAATTGGAACTCAGTAATGTCGTGACTAAGAAAAACTTACAGCCCCCAGTTTCCCCATGGCTCCACTCTCAGAAATCGCAGAAGACTGTATACATCCTCTAAGTTGTTCTGCCATAGAGTATATAAAAATTAATAATCTGCAATAGCAACGCAAATGATGAATGACTTTCTAGTTCCAAGATGATGAAGCAGCAATTAGAACAGCATAACGATTAAGAAACATAATTTTGTTTTGACTCTAAACATAATATCTGAAAGAAATTTTTTAACCAAAAATCAATAGATACAAACAAAAAGAGAGTTCATATGTTAGAAATGTTAGTACAAGCAACATAGATTGAAAGTAAGCCACCAACTGGAATCTACAACATATTACTCTGATGGAAAGATTGGCAATCAGTCCACGCATAATTAATGGAGGTAGTTAAAAATCACATTAAAAAAACAATCACAGATCATATGCTGTAATGTCATAGTTTCGTATTTGTTCACCTGAATAGGTGTGCCAGTGAGACACCACCTCCTGTCAGCGTTAAGAAATGCAGCAGCCATGGAGACCTGGCTCTTAGATGATTTTACAGTATGAGCTTCATCAAGCACAACCCTGAACCACCTAACTGAGTAAAGTACACCATTTTCTTCAGTACTCTACAGGCAGATGATATAGTTATTAGAAATGTAAATCTGCAAAACATGCCAAAAGAAGTCAATCTCTAACAGGTCTACTACTATTACTTCAGCTGAATATTCTGATGCCAAAACACCATAGGTAGTTAGAACAACATCATTTTGCGCCAAAAACTTTGCATCTTTTGTTCGGCTTTGCCCATAGTGAACATAGACAGTAAGAGATCCTGGATGAGTATGGGTTTCAAGTTCAACCTGCCATTCCATAAAGTGAGACTTTCACTTCCATCAACAGCAAGTAATATAATAATATGTAATAGTCCCGTTATGTTCAAATGGAATGGACAGTCTTACTTACCTTCCACTGGCTTAGTAATGTCATTGGACACACAATTAGATTACCACCTCCTACAAGTGAAGCCTTGGATTTAAACAACTTTCTGAATCCAGTGATGCTTGTTAACTTATTCGAAGTAATTGGAGATTGATTAGACATGTCATTGACTTCATTTGTATCAAGGGAATCCTGGCTTGAAGTGGAAGAAGACGAGCCTCCCTTACCAGAATGGGCAAGGAGAAGGGCTATCGTCATAATGGTCTTCCCTAGTCCCATTGCATCTGCCAAAATCTAAAAAAGGCAAACACGTCAATACAACTACTTGCTGGAAAATCAAGATTAATGTTGGTAAAATTAGATCATTACCCCGCCTCTAGACATAAGCAAGGTGCTTGGAAATTCAAGTGTTACATCGCCAGAAAATGCGTTCAGATAAACAACAAATCCCCTCCTAGGGATACCAAAGAACAGTCAACATTTCTCTTATATTATAAAGGTAAAAGATGAATTCCATGATCAACATACCTATCCGCAATATGATATGCACTCCAACATGGATGTAGTGTGGTTGCTGCCTCCTTAAAACGTCTTCCTTTTTCAAGCTGTACCATCCAATAAAGAGCTTGCTTTTGGTAAGGACGTAACTCGCACTGCAGACTGTCAGGGGGTATCATTTCCTATGACAGAATAGAGGGGGCGAAAGTAAGGACCATCAATTAGTACAGAGCAGTAAACAAGGCAAACTTGAATTCAAATGAAACGATTCAAACACTCATAATTACCTCTAACTGAGAACTATCTGCAATGCCTATAATACTATCCATATCAGTATCTGAGATAGTCTCCTCATTATCTTCGACTTTACTCCCATTGACACATAATTTTCTCAACTTTTCTGAAGGTAAAACTTCTGCAGACACTCCAGACCTGTCCTGTTCAAGCCCTAAAATTAGCAAAAATGTAGCATGAGAAAGATAGGCCAAAATAAGCAATTTGGTGTCTACCTTGAATTCTATGGCCCGCTTCCTAGTGTAGAGATCCTCCGGAGTGAACTCAGCCTGCTTATTTATTAAAAACAAAGAAGACAATCAAAAAGAAGAAAGAACAAATTGTAATACGACAAATTGCAAATACCTGTATAGAACCAAATTTACTCCCCGAAAAGACATCTTAAACCTTTCACAGTGAGCACAAAAGTGTATGAAAAATCGTGTGCTTGAAAGTTTTCGTATTAAAACCTAATAAGGGTACATATTATTTTTAACTTCTGCAGAGATGTATGGTATACATCATTAACAAATAGGTGCATGTTTTCACCCATTTGCAGACTACATCAATTGCCTGCAAAGGAAACCATGACAACTTTGCACTAACTAAAATTCGTGGATAGTGACATGATTTAGCAGCATTTCTATAGTATGAGCACCACAAATTCTCACTTATGGAGCACAGCATCAACTATTAATGAACAATTTTAAGTTGAGAGGGGCACATCTACAGGATTGATTTATTCTCATGGTCTATTGTTGACTCCAGTGTTCCAACAATTGATCTACATGACCGCATAAGAGGATCCTGTCATATGCCAAGCTTAAATGGTCTCATAATGCAGACAACACACACATGTGAATATCTAGCCGCATATGCAATTCAGGTAAAAACGAATATACTCTAGCCTATTCAGTCTGTCTCCTCATTACTATAAGTCTAACAGTGTAATATAACAGCACATGATTCATGATAATGTCAACTTCATCAATTAAACCTTTATCCATTTCTAAAACAATCTAAAATGAGCAAATATCATCTCATATGTTCTCAGATTCATTGTAACATATGTTTACCTATTTAGAATTTAATATGATTATATAATTTCGTATGTATTATTATGATATTAACTACATATGCAATCACATATGCATTTATACACTGCATTTCCACTATATGGTACCTTGACTACTTGGAGATGAAAGTCACATCTTCTGATATGGAGATTTTTGTTGCTATCTTTGTTAGAAATTAACCTCAACAATTGAAAGCAAAAAACAGTGTTATTGAGGTCATTAGTAAACACTCCATTTTGCTACTGATCCTCATTGAAACTGAAATTCCAAGACTTATTAAATATGAAAAATGTAACATTTGTCTTCTTAAAGGTCGCCTTCCTTTTCAACCATTTACTTTGAAAAAAGTGAGAACAATAGTAGTTCACCAAGGCCATATCAGCACCAACAAGATATGGTAAAAGCAACAAGAGCCATCTTCGCATGAACTGATGCAGGGATAAGCATTACCTCTTAAGGTACCTAGTGTTTAAGTCAGGATGCTAGAGGGGACCTCTCTAGTAGAACCTTGACTGTGTATAGTAAAAATTTCACTGTAGGTAACAAGTTCTCATGTTTGAAGTTCGTCCAAGAGGCAGTGAAATAATATATCTACAATAGCTTGTCTCAGTGACATGCACTGCACCGATTTCATATGCTCCTCGACATCTTTTGAAGCTTCCTTGGTTTATGTTGTGGCTATCTGATACAGGCCGGACCACATAACTTCTTTGTATGCTCTGCTTAGTGTGTTCTTTAGTCACTTATCCTTTACTATGTGTAATAGTTACAAGACCCTAGATCTACTAATGCTGCAACAGATACGCCAAGCACAAATACAGATCCAGCACCTGAATCATCAGCAAGTAATGCCAACTATATATTCTAGAAAAGCTCAAAATTTTGATACTTAAAGAAGCTTTAGATAAGGGAACAAAAGAATGATGCAAAACAACTAATACATAAAAAGATAAGTCAATCACATGCAAGAAAACCTATAAATGAAAGTGGAAGAATGAAAACAGTGAGAATTGACTAAGTTGTTATACAAACACAATACACACAGATAACTCACGATTTCCATGTAATTAAACTAGAAAAGCAATTGCACACAATAATAGAAGCAAACCAAAGGCACAAAATGGCACCTTTCTAAAAGGAGTAAGACCAAGTAATCTGAACAGGGATGGAAGTGGATGAACTGATGATTCCTCAGTGGAAATATTTATGGACCTCACTGTGGTTTGTTGATGTTTCTGGATCATAGAGCTATTGATATACACACTGTCACAAGCAAAATTTTAAAAACATATATTAGGAACCCTAGGTGGAAATAACACACATAAGAAAGTCCACAAATGAAAACAAGACGAATGGGTGGGAGTGATTTAGCCATTTAACAAAAGAACCCACTCTTATTGAATGTTAGATCTAGAGCTTGGGTGCTCAAATCATACCTAACAGATAAATGAATAGTATCCATAATGCCAAGGACTTCAGGCACAGATTTACAAAAACCTTCAATTTTAATCTTCTTTGTCCTCACCAGAGGCAAAAGGCAGCGAGCCCATTCATTGGGGATGCGACCAATCTGCATGAATAAACATGTCCATCATCTCACATATGAAAAAAGATCGGTACAGCATAGATTTTGCTCGACGAAAAATACTAGAGATGTAGAATTGACCTCTACATGATCCTCAGTAGAGAAGCGAACTATCTCAGAACAAGAAGCCACCGACCGCCCTCTACCGGGAAACCTGGTGGCCGTGGAAGGGGAAGTCGCCTTATTTGCCAACGGGAAGGAGAAGTTCACCTTGTCCCCGGGCTTAATCCGCCTCCCCTTGCAGGTGGAAAGCCCAGAAAGCTCAGTACTTCCTACGAGCCACCAATCACTTTCTTTGGAACCGGACGATTCCGCAGCAACCCCACCGTCAGTGTTCCGCTCCGCAGGTAGATCACTCTCCGCGGAAGTGGGAGAACCGGCAGTGACGGGCGCATGATCGGCAGGAGAAGCAGCCACAGTGAGGGGATCGAGGTTTCTTCTCCGGGCGCCGGCGCTTCCATCGCCGGGGGTGACGCGGATGCGTGGGGTGTCGAAGATTATGTTGATGGCGGCCGATACGTCGTTCTTGGCCATGTGGAGAGCACGGATGATGTCCATGTCCGAGAAATCCTGCCCCACCACCGAACGGACGACCGCGATGCCTTCGTCCGTGACCTTATTGACGCCCATCGCGCTCTAACATTCAGCGAACCCCCGTCCCTTCCCCCGCGCAAGAGGAACCCTAACCCTAGAGGAGGATGGAAAAGAACAAAGAAAGCAAGAACGACTACGGTGCGAGGATGGGGAAGAGGGAGGAGCGGGGAAGTGGCGCCGCTTTACTTTCGCGGCTTGCAAGGCGGGATCGAGAACTTTCCCGCCTTGAGCTGATGTAGGGCTTCATAATGACCGGTCCTCCCCAATCTCTCCGATCGACACAACGCTCAAGCGAGCCACACTCGTCCCCTTGATTTGTTGAGCAGCATATCCCTTGGGTCTTTAAGACTCGTGATTGCTTGATTACAAACATGTTGAACTGCGTTACACGAATGAACATGGTAGATTGTGAAAAATGATTTATCGAATGGCTTGGTTACGTCATTCGTGAAAGAATATATCGCATAATATATAGTCGGGATCAAATGAATGCAGATGCCATGTGTAAACCTGTTTAAAGGTAAACCATCATTAAAGGTAAAATTAAGTCATGCATCATTAAAGGTAAAACAAAGTAACCAATACAATTAAGACAAGAGATTACGTCATTGTCGTGCTAAAATTTGGGTGGGTCTCATAGACATAATAATTTCCTTCTTTTTCAAAATAAAATAATATATACATAATACATTTTAAATAATTGTATATAACTTAAGCATATACGAAGCTATAAAATAAAAATACCATGACATGTAAAAGTAGAAAAATAAAAATAAATCGGTATAGAGTATATCGAATATAATAGTAAAATAACGCAATACATAAGAGAACATTATATATGAAATATTTCAAGTGCCAATTAGTATAAAAATATCACAAAATAAACAATACAATGCACAACGTACATATACCTTTTTAATATAAAAAATTCCAAAAACATTATAACACAAAACTTTACTTGTTACACTTAATATAAGTTATGAGATTTTATAAACTGATTTGAATCATACAATGGGGGGTCTACGATGAGAATTATAAAGGTTATGATGTATTTCTCATATGAATTTTACCCCAAAAGAAATCTTGTCCAATCGCCTACTGAGGACCTTGTACTATATGGTTTCAAAGTTATTGCAGAAGAATCACGTCAAACAAAAGGATCGAATTGTCTCGTCTATTCCGACAACAAGTATCCTCGACCTTATTCACAAATGTGTTTTATTGTGCATATGCTAAATGTCACTCAAGACTTCAAACAGAGGACAGATGCACGGTTTTCCACAAACAAGGAAGAGTAACAATTAAGATGAAGGCTAATTAGCAGTTTTCCAGGCAAATCGGCATGACCGAAGATAGTTTGATGAAATGGCTGTGCAAAGGAAAACTGCACGCTTTTCTTTTGCAAATCAAACTAAAGACGGGGTAAAAATACAATGCCAAACATGAACGCATATATAGAGGGGATTTGAAGGGCACAAAGCGCTAAGATCAACGGATCAGGTCCAATTCATCAAGGGGCAATTTTGCATATCAGAATAAGTTGAGCAAACTCAATTTGACAAGCAGCAGGAAGCATGAATCAAACCGAAAGGGTGCTGCTTCTCCTCTGAATAAGATTTTGCCTAAACCAAACAGAGTGATTAACCCACCTAAATCTTAATGGATAATACATGAACATTAGCTTGGCATACGCTAAGTACATTAACGTTGAATGCTTTCCAATGCAAAACTAGAAGTGTGACAAATCCTGTTTGCACTGACTTCAATCACATCACAAATATGAGCATTATGCTTGTATCCATAAGTGGTACGAAAAGAAATCTTTACCAATATTCAGGCTTTTGAAAGTGAAATTTTTAGTTTCAAGTAGATGAATCCTCATCTGATGTCCCTCTATTGTTCCTCTCCCTCCAGCGAGCCCAAATCCACTTTGAGATCATAAATCCTCCAAGAGCATACACCTGAACAAACACAACAATCAGCTATCAACAATCAAAGACCAATACATCAAAAAAGGTGGGAAACAGAAAGATCAAGCAGCAGACACTTCAAGTGCACTATGCAGATAGATCAATTAGATGAATCATCACAAGCTGGCCAAACTTTCCAAAAGGCTTCCTCATACATGATCATACAAGAGGCCCCTCAGAGAATAAGCATGTAGTCTCACACAAATTTCATAGCAACATTTCATCTCCCTCCACAACAGAACCACAAGCCAGGTGATTGCAGAATAGTGGGTGCAGATGGTGACTCTGTAGGAGTGTACTTTAAGGGCAGATCACCAAGCGATGAAGAGGATGACCATAAGGCTGTAAATGCTGGCAACTAGGAGTGTGAAGCGACAATTGTCGCCATTGAAGTGAGTAGAGAAGTTTGTGTAGGAGGTTGTAGAACAATGTGCTGAAGGTCCACAACCAGTAGGGAGAGATGATTGCATGGTCAGTGTCAAGCGGCCGGCTGGAGTTTGTCGACAAATATGGAGGTCGTAAGATGGGCAGCCGGCTCACTGAAATCACTACATGCAAATGACTGCATACGCATGCATGTAGAACTGGGTGGACACAGAGACATAGATCTTCCATTTCACACTTGAAAAACAAGCATGTTAACTAACATTGACACTATTACAAATAAAAAAGCTTATACAAAAGTTCAACTCCCAGGAAAAAAAATGGATGGTATAAGAAAAGAGAGGGTATCAAAGTATATTTCATGGAATAAAATTTGAGAATCCAAGTTATTGATCTTTACTCAGACATCTTAAAACACACATAAATGATAATTAAAGATGGTTATAAGGTCATCTTAATGCACAAGGTGCCAACCACCATGGTGTTTGGGAAGGGACAAATATACACCCCCTCACCTCCAGACACACTACGTCCGTTCTTGTGTCTGAATATAAGGCACTAGGTTGACACAGGCCTGCCTTCAGTACTTAAAATAAATTAAATCTTATTTGGCCCTCCGAATGTCCCATTCAAGAATTTCTATATGAATTTTGGTGAAAATACTAAGGTCTGAATGCCTCCGAAAATATTCTAGCTCAAATCTATTCCTACATGTATAATGTGTGCTGATATATAACATGGCATAGGTATGTAGGCATTCTTTATTTAATGCATAGACAAAAGTGTCATTTTCATTTAGAGAAACCAAGGAAAAGTAAGCCTTTTCTTTTAGCCTATGCTTCAAAAATATTTGGGTTGAGAAATGAGATATCAAAAGTACATAGAAAATTGCTAGAATCAGCAGATCTTTTCTTTGGGAGGATAATTATCCTTCAGATTTGTCTTTGTATCTATCAAATGACCTAACCAGGTCTTTCAGTAGAACTTTGAAGCAGTAATTTAACTTCCTTTTTTGAAAAAAAAAGTACATAGAAAATATATGACTAACTAGTCAACATCCACTGGTTACTTATCAAAAGAATCCCAGGAGAGTATTGTGAAGAATGAAAAATAAATTTCCACCAGTACCGAAGTTTCCTTTCGTATCTAATTTGTACAATCTATTCATCATGTTCCTTGCACAATGAACCAAGTAAAATGATAGAACCTCCCACTAAAACCTGTTCTATAACCCATGAATCCTTCTCAAATCTTATTTATTCCCCACTCCTCCCAATGTAGTTGCCATTAACTCACCAGAAATAACATCTCAGATGTAACGAGGAAAGTGGTAGCATGCACCCTATACATATATGTGCATGTTTGATGAGTTCACTAGATTAAAGCTTCGTTATAATCATGATAACACATAGAAAATAAATTTTTGATATCCTCTTTGTATGCCCCTATATAAATTTGAGCGCATGCATGAACACATAACAACAATGTGCACTTTATTTGTTACCCCACTGCTAGAACCAATTCCAAATAGCTAGAATTTATTCCTGTCATGACATTAGTTTTTAGAAATTTCTAGAATCAGACTTCACTCAAAGTAATTCAAAGAAACCACTTTCTTTCGACATCAATCCTTCACCACTCACATTTCCGTCATCTTCACGTGTCCTGCCATCTGCCTACTTTGTCAACAACTGCCATATAACCTATCCCTATTTTTTGACTCTCCTAACTGGTCATAAGGAGTCGACAGTTTAGCTTGCCAAATTTTCCTCCTATTCTATCCAAGAAGTTCTTACTTCAACTATATGTGGAACTGCAGACCATAGATGATGGAGAAACTTCTATCATAGGTGGTTTACAAAGATAGGAATTGCTACCTCAAATCACAGTTTATCAAAAAGGTAAATCAAAGAGGAAACCTCTGTGGTTGGGAGTGATTTCTATAGTAGGAACCCGACTCAAATTCATGGTGGTCTGTCTGACTATAAGAGGCTCTCGTGAAAAACAATTTTGATGAGCCATTGGTTTCAGAAGTACTCTGAAAAAAGGATGCTTATCTTGTTATATACTCAACCAACTATGCTATCTTGTACCTGTTGATGCCACCAACAATTATTTGGTTCATAAAATTGAATACCTTTCAGTATATGCACTCTACAACAAATCAAAATCCAAGTTTAGCCTTTAGACAAAGACTACAATATCCCTCTCTTTCTTTTCAGACTGACATAAGATCATTCAATCGTCTAATCCCTTCTTGATTCCTTGCAAAAGCAAACAACCTAGGGATCCTTACCATTCCTAATTGCAAATGGGAGCCATGACATGGATGACACACTGATAAAAAAACTTTAACAAAATGATCTTTCTGTTCTTGAAAAAGAAACTCCACAAAGGAATGGTGGAAACTGATTAGACCCTTATAACCGAATCTTTAGTTATCAGCAACCGTTTCATAGAAAGCTAGGCTTGGAGTTCAATAGTCGACAAGTTCTCGTCGAATGAGCAAGTCACCTGGAATCCACAGACACCAAATATCAGGGTTCCTTCCCCAAAATAGCCCTTTATTCACTTAGATGATCTCTCTTCTTTTGATTCTTAGTTAGGGTTTGTTTGTTCCTGAAATTTAACCCTTCACGACACCAATCCTGGTCTAACAAGAGCCACATCGTCATCCAGCTTCATAGCTTCCACAACAATGATGCCAGTCCGGTAGACATGTGAATGATCGAGGAGCACAAACACAACAAAAAAGAGAGTGAAGGAGGAAGGGTCGACCTGCCACAAGTTGCGCGGGTTCATGTCCTCGGTGGAATCCTCGCACTCCAACTTGAGAGGCGGGGGGAAGCTCTGGGCTCTTCGGCGAGCGGCGTCCGGAAAAGTGACCATCGCCACAGGAGGAGGAGGATTGGCCACCCCGTGCTTCTCCTGCGTCGCCTGCCGTGTGTCTCCCTTGCGTGGTTCCACTTCAACCCCTGCCATGACGCCCCTCTTTCCTCTCTCTCGCCTCTGCTGGACAATGCCAAGTCCGATTCGATATTTAGGGCGTAATAAAACTCGTCTATCCGCGACCATGGTCGTTCGTCTAACCCGAAACCCAATAAGCGGAACTTCGATGGCTTGTGTCCTCACCTATTCAGATGCCAATTTCGACATCTCAACCGTCCATCACAACAGCCAGACCGTCAATTCAATCATATTGCTTAAGAGTTGGTACTGAGAATTGATTTAGAGTAGTTATCTAGTTATCATATTCTAAATAATTATAGATATATTTTAAGAAGTGATATATGATTTAGTAGTTATAGGATAATTCCTACACCTAACTCAATCATGATATGATAAAGTGAGATAGTTACCACTAGGTCCTATAAATAAGATCATAGTTCATTAAGTAAGATACGGAATATACAATTACGAATATATTATAAGTGTTCTATGTCAACCCTCTTGTTTAAATATTATATCGATTTTCTTGATCGAAAGAATTCTTTTAAATTGCATCGTAGTATTCTGTTTTTATCGTTTCCTTACTCCTTCATCCCTAACATTTGTGGTATCAGAGCTAAATTTCAATCTAAACTAGGCATTATGACTTTCACTAGAAATTTCATGTTTCAACCCCTTATTCTCATCTTCTCAGGCAAATGCTATGAATTTTGAAGTATCAAGATAAAGACTCTATTCAAATCTCAAGATCTTTGGGACTTAATAGAGAATAGATATGAAGATCCAGATAAATAAATCAAGTTAAGGAAAAATAAAAAGAATGACTCGAAGGCATTGTTCTTCATTCAACAAGCTGTACATGAGACAATTTTTTCAAGAATTGCAGTAGTGAAAATATCAAAGTAAACTTGGTTGATACTTCAAAATAAATTTCAAGGCTCATCAAGGGTGATTACGGTAAAATTTCAAACTCTTCGTCGTGAGTTTAAAATTTTGTTCATGAAAAGCAATGAATCGGTACAAGATTTTCTTTCTCGAGTGACTGAAATTGTTA
Source organism: Musa acuminata AAA Group (assembly GCF_036884655.1). NCBI lineage: Eukaryota > Viridiplantae > Streptophyta > Magnoliopsida > Zingiberales > Musaceae > Musa > Musa acuminata. The sequence continues at coordinate 13,527,880 of NC_088343.1, read as the reverse complement.
GTCAAATGAAATCTTATGGTGAACATCTTCCTGATCATATAATTGTTAAACTCCAAAATTTGATCATGTTATTATCGCAATTGAGAAGTCAAAAGATTTATCTACATTTTCATTTGATGAACTAATGGGTTCCTTACAAGCACATGAAGCAAGGTTGAACAGATCACTTGAAAAAAGTGAAGAACAAGCATTTCAGATTAAGGGGAAGTCTTTTACTTCAAAAGAAGATAAAGAATCAATAGGAAGATGACGTGACAGAGGAGGATTTCGTGGTAGAGAAAATGGAAGATGAAAAAGAAAAGGACACTTTGATAGGCAAGATGAACAAAGATAATCAAATTATGATTAAAAAAATTATAAGAGTGGGATTCAATGTCACTATTATAAAAAGTTTGATTAGATGAAGGCAGATTGCTGAAAAAAAGAAAAACAAGCAAGCTATGTGGAGGAAAATAAAGAAAATAGTAAGTTGTTTATGACTCATTTACAAGTTAATAATATCTAAAATCATATGTCAAAGAAATGAACAATTGAGGTAAAAACAAATCAAAGGAAGGTAAAATACCTTGATAATGTTTTCTTTATTCCAACTTTATCATATAACATGTTGAGTGTTGGTCAATTGATAGATGATGGATATTCAGTTATGTTTGATGATGGTTCATACACTATTAAGGATAAAAAATCTAGTTTGATTACAGTAAATGTTTGCATGACGCAAAACAAGATGTTTCTACTTGATGTTTTAAATATTGAAAAGCATGCTCTTATCGCAACTCAGAAGAATGAGTCTAATTTATGACATTTAAGATATGGACACCTTAACATTAAAGGTTTAAAGTTGTTAAATAAAAAATAAATAGCTTTCGAATTGCTTAAAATTAATACACTTGATGTATGTGAAAGATGTATTTATGGCAAACAAAGTAAAAAATTATTTTCGGTTGGAAAAGTATGGAGAGCATCTAATTGTCTTGAATTAATTCATGTTGACTTATATGGATCTATGAATACAAAATCATTTGGTGGAAGTTAATATTTTTTATTGTTTATTGATGATTATAGTCGTATAATTTGGGGATATTTTCTAGAATTGAAATCTGAAATATTTAATAATTTTTAAAAATTCAAGGCACTTGTAGAAAGGCAAAGTGGTAGATACATAAAAATACTTCGAACAGATAGAGGTGATGAATTTTTATCTAATGAGTTTAATTCTTTTTATGAAGAAAATGGTATTTGTATAGAATTGACAACACCATATACACTGCAGTAAAATGGTATAGCTGAACATAAGAATCGAAGTATTATTGAAATGACAAGAAGTTTGCTTAAAGGAAAACACCTTTCAAATCAATTTTGGGCAGAAGCAGTTGTAACAGCAGTTTATTTGTTGAATATTTCACTAACAAAAGCTATTATGAATCAAACTTCTTTGGAGGCTTGGTATGGTATGAAACTAAGTGTAAGTCATCTAAGAATTTTTTGTTGCATTGCTTATGCTTTGGTGAATTCACAAAATCATCAAAGCTTGATGAATAATCTGAAAAATACATCTTAATTGATTATTCCTTACGATCCAAAGCATATCGATTATATAATCCTGTTAGTGGCAAAGTTATTATTAATAGAAATGTTGTGTTTGATGAAATGATAAGTTAAAATTTGGAGACTAATAAAGGTGAAATATAAATTCAGATTTCAGCAAAACTAGACACTCCATAGAATCAAATGACATATCCTACTCCAATAAGTTCATCGTCAATCTCACATAGTAGCAGTTCAAATTCTGATTCCTTAGATGAAACCCCTCTAAGAAATTTCAGATCACTAACAGAAATTTATAACTTAACATTTGCTTTGTTTATTTCATATCCTATAACTTTTGAAGAAGCAATTAAAAAAGAGGAATGATAAAAGCAATGAAAAAGGAAATCAAATCAATTGAGAAGAATGAAACTTGGGAGCTAATGGATCTACCGAAAGAAAAGAAAGCTATTGGATTAAAATGAGTGTTCAAAACAAAGTTTAATGCAGATGAAAGTATCCAAAAGCATAAGGCTCGGTTTGTAGCAAAAGGATATTCACAACAATAATGTATTAATTTTGATGATACTTTTTCTTCGGTTGCTATATTCGAAACCGTGAGAACTTTCTTGGCTTTAGCTACTCATTTGAGTTGGTCTATTTATCAATTTGATATAAAATCTACGTTTTTAAATAAAGATTTACATGAAGAGATTTTTGTTACTCAACCTGAAGGTTTTTTTTTTAAAGGACATGAAGAAAAGATATATAAGCTAAGAAAAGCTCTTTATGGGCTTAAACAAGTTTCAAGGGTATGATATAGTAAAATTGATTATTATTTTTATCAAAATGGATTACAGAAAAATAATAATGAACCTACTTTTTATGTAAAGAATGAAGGTTAACATAATATTCTAATGGTTTCTTTATGTTGATGATATAATATATATGGGTTCATCTAACTCTTTTATAGTAGAATTTAAAAAGTGTATGATGAATAAGTTTGAAATGTTTACTGCACTATTTTCTTGGGTTGGAAGTGAAGCAAGCATCAGATGAAAATTTTATTTCACAAAAAAAATATGCGATGGATCTACTTAAAAAATCTAATATGATTAATTGCAAAGCCACAACAACACCTATGAATAGACAAAAAATTGAAACTTAAAGATGATACATGTTTGACAAATGCAAGATACTACAGAAGTTTGGTTAGTGGTTTGATTTATCTAACTCATACTCGACCAGATATTACCTTCTATGTTGGTGTAGTATTCAGGTTTATGCAGAGCCCAAGCAAACATCATCTCGGATCTGTTAAAATAATTCTACGTTATATCGTTGCAACTATAGATTATGGTATTTAGTATTATCATAATTTTAAATGTAAATTATTTGGTTTCTCTAATAGTGATTGAGCATGAGCTTTAGATGATAGAAAGAGTTCTTCATGTAATATTTTTAGCCTCGGATCATGAGCTATATCTTGAAGTTCAAAAAAGCAAGAAACAACTGCGTTATCGATATCGGAAGCAGAATATGTAGCCACAACATCAGCAACTTGTTAAACAATATGGTTTAGAAGACTTCTTGAAGATTTTCATCAAGAACAAAAAGAAGCAACAGAAATATTTTATGACAACAAAGCCACAATTATAATGACGAAGAATCCAACATTTCATGGAAGAACGAAACATACAGAGATACGCTATCATTTCATCCGGAATCTTGTAGCAAGTGAAGCCATAGCAATGAAGTATTGTGGAACAAATAAACAAGTTACGGATATCCTCACCAAGTCGCTTTCAATTCAAAAGCATGTTTATTTCATGTCGCAAATCGGTGTATGTAAATATGAATCAATGGGGAGTGTTGAGAATCGATTCATAGTAGTTATTTACATAGTTATCATATTCTAGGTAGTTATAGATATGTTTCAAAAAGTGACCCATAATCTAATAGTTATAGGATAATTCCTATACCAAACTCAATCATAGGTGATATGGTGGAATCAGATAGTTACTACTAGGTCCTATAAATAGGATCATAATTTATAAAACAAGATAAGAAATATATACTTAAAAATATCTTGTAAATATTTTATGTCAATCCTCTTGTTTAAATAGTAAGTAGATTTTCTTAGTCGAATTGATGCCAACCTTTCAGTTGGGTTCGTACGAGTCTAATGACCCTATGACAATATGTTATGGATAGCATAGTGAATTGTTCGTACTACTATTCAGGACATTTCTCTTTTCTCGAAGCCGCATGGGTTGTTTTGAATCATGGACACCGTCGGATGTGCTCCAATGGCCGATGCGTCTCTGTGATAAGAAGCTAATGTTTCCAAGGACATCAACTAGCGACCGTCACCTAGATGATAAAATGCGTCACGCCAGAAGCAACCCTGTTATAACATCTGAAACAGCCACTACAAATGACAATAAATACGATGCATATGAGCCTCAACAATGGGAAATTATTGGATTGCACGAACGCTTCGAATTGATCCAGCAAAATGCAGAAAACAATCATGCTTTCTGCAATGATTCGTGCTGATGAATCATAAAATGGAATACGAGTGCAATGCTTTACATGAAATGGCCCGGGAACATCGCAATGATGCCATGGCATATACAAACAGTTCCTAGAGTTCCTCTCCAGTAAATAAATTTCTTAAAAACAGGGGAAACTTATGGGTCATAGAGCTCGATAATAACTACCGACAGAAAATATTATGCAACTGGCTAATAGAACGTATTTAACCTTCAAAAAGGATAAGGTAGATAGGCTCCAGCAGTGCCCAATCTAATCCGAGCGTCTTAGCTTGATGCAACAGGTTTTGCCATTGCCCTCCTGATGGCCTCTGCATAGGTCCTGTGTTGATAGGTCAGCGTTGATTCAAGCAAGTCCCAGAGGGATGTCTTCGGGTTCCAACCTGGATTGACAACATCATTAATAATCTTGTCTGGCTTTGAGTCTAGGAAATGAACAAACCAATTGATGTAATTGAAGTCTACCGAGTTGTTTATTGATTATGGTCATGTCAGGTATCCGCTTATCACTGTCATCATATCCTTCACCATAGAACTCCTTGGAACTCACGTCAAGTGTGGGCATCTCCAAAGGAGCTTCACCTGAAACCTTTGAGTACACCTACAGACGAGACATGATAAACATAAGAAAAATTGGCAAACATTTGCATTTTGCCCATGTTAGATAATCAACTGACATACCTGTGTCATGATCTCTGCAAGTTGCTTTACGGTGACTTCATTGTTAGGATTTCCAACATTAAAGATATGGCCATTTGCTCGTGCAGGATTTTCCTAGAGGAAGAGAACAGTGTTTATTTCACTGCAATGGTCCAAGATAGATAAAGGGGAAACAGAAAAATACACACGGTCATCAGGAGAACAGCTTCTATGGCATCCTTGATGTAGACAAAAGTTCTTTGGGACTGACCGCCATCAACAAGTTTCAGAGGCTCACGGCGCAGGAGATTCTGCATCATGTGAAACACTAAGTGATCTTCATAATGTACGAAGGCCAGCATAGCCATTTTTCTCCTTCAACAAGAGTATTGTGATGCATACATTACTGAAGCATGCCAAAACCCTCGGAACACCCTCGCTAGGACCATCGATTCCAGGAATAAAGTCCATCCTTGGTCCAATCCAATTGAAAGGTCTCACAATGGTGAACTCCAGACCATTTTCCGCACCCTCAGCTTTTAATGATCCAAATAAATATAAGAATGAGGAATCACTACAAAATTACTGCATTGATAGAAACTTAGCAAGTAAATTTACCATATATCAGCCTCTCAATAAGTTGCTTTGCACATGCATAAGACCATCTCTGCTTCTCAATAGAACCAAAGATGCATGGGGAGGCATCTTCCTTGAGCACATAGAACTCTGGCTCCTATTGGATCACATACATTCTTATTAATGGAATGGAAAAAACACAAAATAACTTGAAAAGAAAGATACTTGGAAATTTGCAGTATCACGAAGGCTAAACACTATAGCTACCACAACATGCACATGATTTATTATGTAGAAAGGAAATTAGAAACAAGTAGCAACATCAATCATATGTGAATATAAGTCATTGAAATTCTATATCCAATAATGAACCAATAATTTCCTAAAGTAGGTAGGTTCACTGAAAAAAATGACTAGACCAAACAAACTCATCCGACAAAAGCTTGTTGTGTCTCTAAGCACATGAAAATTAAGACAGAGTTAACTTCCAAAACCCTGCATCCCAACTCCCACGATGAACATTAGAAAACAACACTCAATGCACAAATATAGTCCTTATAATATCCATTCGCTTGTTCATTATATTATTCCAAAAATTTAATGTACCTTACATTTTAAACTAATAACAGTAACTTCATCGCCCGTACATAAGTAGAAAGTAATTAATTAGATCGAGTACAAAAAATATGTTGTATGGTTAGTTCCAACCATTCCAACTCGTAATGGAGAATGAACACAAGTAATTCAACTAACAATGAGACTAGGAATTTGAGGCCACAACTTTCTCCATATAATTAATATATATCAGATCAGAATAGTAACCTCAGCTGCACAAACACATGGGTAAAGAATAACAAAAATAAAGGAATTACCATAGATTATTCTCAAAGATGCATCTGAGAAGGATGTATCACTGAGCACACAAGTCAATTGTAAGAGAGAAAATGGTGTAATAAGTGCTGTGATTGGCCATGCACCTACCAAGCATTGCCACTGAAAGATTATATAAAAAATTGTGATCTTACTCAGTAGAACATTTCATGATCATTTATAATGCATTGTGTTATTCCAAATGTTGCAACCATTCTGAACCAAACAAGAAGTGTGTAAGCTATTCAGCATGGTTTCTTACTAATCAATGAACATCAGTGGTTCACTATTACCAGAGATCATCCTCAGTCAATGACAATTTTATCATTCCCTAATTTCACTTTCATGAACTTACAGTACAACATACGTTACAAGTCAGAGAAACGTTCAAGTATCAGGCTCCTTGATTATAGAGTTTAAAAGTTAACAAAGCCTCGTACACTTTCAAGAATATGTATAACCTACTGCAACGGGCCATGAATGTTTTAATTCTAGGGTTTCTTGTAGACAATTTTTCCCTCTTTTCTAAGTATGGGTACAAGGCTTCTCTCACAAGTATGGGCACAAGGTCCAAACTCAATATTTCACATTCTCACAACAACAAAGAATAAGCACAGTACATCCACCGATATTTCTCCCACAAACCCTGTCATCTCATTCTTTGTCATTATTATATCATACAATAATCTTCCAAATTTGAGATATGGTTTAAGTATCTCTACAACAATTCTAAGGCTTTTAAAAAAATGTTATATGCAAGTTTCAGCCATGCAATAAGTCTTATATTTTACCAGTGTCAATAATTTACGGTATAGTTTATAAAACTGAAAATGGCATATAAATACTTTTCAAATTTACATATATATATATGCAGACTTTGAGGTTGGAAGTCACAAGATAATATATATTAAAAAGATACAAACATATAATTGCAGACATATAATCTATTTGTCAAAACAAAATCTAATCATACATCATTCACTAGCAGCAGGCTATATCTTGGTTACAACTATTTAATAGTGGAAAAATAACGAATATCTGTCACTTGCAAAAGAAACTATCAACATCATGACTAGTATCAGCATGAAAGATTTAGTTATTGTCCTTGAATATCTCATTCTAAATTAGTTGGTCTGGTATCATCAAAGTCCGGTAATATAGTACCATAAAGTCAAATATAAAAGACCGGACCAAGCATTTCGATATGCCCAAACTGTGATCTCTTAATTATCAAAGATATCCTCATGCGTTTTGTCATCTCTTGAGGCAAATGCTGTGGCTCAAGGAATGCAATATGATGAGTACCTTTCTTAATGGGTGATCCTTCGGCAGGAAGCTTCCGATCGTTTTCCCGTACACTTCACAAGTGGAAAAGTGAATAAGGCGCTTGTTGTTCTCCGAGCAGTATCTGACCTGCAGAACCATGTCTCAAGAGGTCACACGAACACCAAGGGTCTGAAAAGCCAAACAGAAGAAAAGAGACCAAGAAACCCAAAATCTTACAACTGGGAGAGCGTCAATGAAATTGCTGTAGATGGTGTCCAGTGGACGGGTGTTGTAATCCGCTGGGGTGCATATTGCCGCCAGGTTGATCGTCTGCAAAGCAAAAAGAGATGAAAACAAAGATTACATCAGGATTCTTTATGAAACAAGACAACATACGGTAGCGAAGACCCGTTCAAACCATTACACGACAGATCACAACAGACACCGGTACAGAGAAAGAAGTAGAGAAACGACAACCGGAAAGCCCAGGTCGGGGTAGATCAAAAGGGAGAGCGGGCAAAGAACAAAATGCTGATATCTGAACCAAGATCTTGGTGTGGAGATAGGACGAACCAGATCTGACATCTTGATGAGGCCCTCGAGCCTGGAGTCGTGCTTGATGTTGAGGCGGTGGAACTGGATCCGGCCGTCCCAGGGGTGGCGCGCCTGCTGCCCCTCCGCGGCCGACGGTGGGTCGAGGAGGTGCTTGATCTTGTCGCTGTAGACGTCAACGGCCAGCACAGTGTGCGGCGTCTCCGCCATCAACTTCTCGCAGAGGTGGGACCCGATGAACCCCCCGGCCCCGATCATGCAGATCGTCATCGGCAAGATCGGGTTCCCGTCGAGATCCATCCTCGCAGCCGCTGCCATCCCCAAATCCCCTCAATAACCCCTCTCAAACCACGGGATCTGCACCAAGAAACGGAACGAGAAAACCACACTCGAAAGAATCAAGACAAAGAACGAAGTCGGTGGGGGGTCAAAAGTAGGGAATGCAGGAGCACGGTTTACCCCTTAAAGCGAGCGGGCAGAGCGGGGCGATGGGGAGGAAGAGCGGAGGAGCGACGGATCCCGAGCGAGCAGCGCGGAGAGTCGGATGTTTCTGTGTGGCGATAGGGTGATGTGTGTGGGCAGTATTTAAACGCCACCCACCACTCGGCGCATCATGTTCCACTCTTCACTCCTCTCCCTCATCTTTCATTAGTATTATCATTCGAATTATTATTATAGCTAATAATTCGGTATTTGAAAAATAAAATAAAAATTGATGGTTTTCTTTAAAAAATATATATTTTTTTAAATTTTTTGGGATGATACTTTTATTTTTTATTTTTTTGTTGCTCATCGTTTTTGTCTTATTGTAGTTATCTCCGTTCTACTACTTCTAATTTGACTTAAAACCTTTGATATGGACATAAAAGGATCTTATAAATAGCTAAAAATAGAGCATCATGTTTGTCGTTTATGATTCGTCTCGGAGGAAATACATGAAGTATTGCATCACCACGTTCTTAAGGAAGATTATTATAGTTAAATCTCAATTGATGGTTAGGTCAATAAATAAGATAATCTTTATGATATTAATTTTAATTTTTTTATTATTATCCGATTAGACGAACAAAATTAATACATGGAATGAGAGGGTGATGTCTCATCTACAATGATAAGATTGTAGAGATAATCATGATAGGACGAAAACGATAGGATTAAAGCGATAGGATGAAAGTGATGATGAAGACACCAAATAAAAAAAATAAAAACGGAAGATATTAGGAAAAAAAAAAGCTCGAAAAGATTTTTTTTTTATTTAGAGAAATCGTGCCAGGAAAAAAGTGATATTAATTTTGGTGAAACATTGCAATTGCTGTTGTGACTGCCAGTGAAGCACGTACTACCTGGACAATTTTTGATGATCGCCTCAGCTGTTTACATCAGGCTACGAGAAGAAGATGGTGGGGGCGACGCCAGCTCAGAGCACGGCCGACAGCCTAAGCGCGAGGAGCCACGAAGCGTGCATTCCAGGGGTCACCGACACTTGATGCGTGTGAGCGGAACGAGGAGCAGACCACGTTTTCGGGCGGGTCGGCTCGGAGTGACACGGTTATTGGTTCCTTCAATTATAAATGCTGTGACAGACTGGACGTGGATCGGAGTTCAAAGCGCAGCCGAACTAGTTGGGCTTTGAAAAATCGTCGCCACCGGGAAAGAGCCCGACCCAAGCGACGGAAGGTGGGGAAACACCCGTGACTGACGCCGGCCGTCCACGTGCAGCGGTGGGTTTCCTACAAAAGGAGGCGATTATTATTTATATTTTTTGTTATTTATAATTCTATATCAAAATATTTAAATATTTATAAATTATCTTTTTATAAATAGATATATATATATATATCCATAATTTATAACTTAATTTTAATTTAAAAAAATTTACTCATTATTTATAATCTTTTTTTCCTTTTTTTCATCTTCCTTATCTTATATAATCTCATCTTCCTCCTCTTCATAATTATCAGAGGTGATATAAAATAATAAATAATAAATTAATATTTTTTATTATGTATATTCTATAAAAATCTAAAAAATATCATCATCTATCTAAGAGCGACGTTGGCAATAATATACATAAGGGAAGACTATAGAGAAAAAAAAAGATAAAAATAAAATTAAAGAGATTATGAATAATACTTTAAAAAAATAGAAAAATAGATTATAAAATAAATAAAAAAAACTCTAAATAATGGAAGACGATCATCAAAAACCTTAGAGGATGTACACATTTATAGAAATCTTATTTATTTATATATATAATTCTTTTTTTTCCTACTCATCATATATGATAAAATGGGTTCAATCTGGTCAATTGTACGGAAAATCATACTTTAGAGTTGAATTTAAGGAAGCAAATTTCTTGAATATAATGCTCGATCTGCAAAATCGGGTTGTTGTCAATACGAACTTCATGACCCTCGAATTAACTGTAAATTATAACTTAGGTAATTAATAAGTCTAATTCCCCAGTAAAAGACTCCAAATATTTATAGTGGAATAGATTTAATTTAAAGCGGTTGGTGATGTGATCGCCAATGTGGAAGTCGATGAATTGAGATTGACTTTGGATTTTGACGTATCAACTTATCTATATTATTAGTTTCATATTAGGAGTTAAAATTTGCATATAAGGAGTTGTGAATGAGTTGGCTTTCTATTAGCATTATACAATACAAGCAAAGCGAGTGACTATGTCGATTCAGAATTCAAGAGAAACATTTGCAGCTACATTTTAGGGATGTTTAATAGATTTTACTTAACGTGATATCAAGACATTGTATGATTCCTAAATAAGATTTTATTTTTTTCTTCTTCTTGATAACGAATCTCCTTTTGGATTAGAGATTTCTAACATAGGATTTAATCCTTCCTAACATAAGGGGTATAAAAAAAAATTACCGTTTCATTGAATTTGAAAACTGATAGAAGATAAAATTTCTTCAACTATCCGAGAAAATCTCAAAGAAAATTTTCTATTCGATCGAGAAAAATCCTTCCAAAAAACATGTTAATGCATTTAAGTTTTTTTATTTCTTCTTCAATAAATTTTTTTAATTATTATTATTATTTTTTATTCTTTTCATCACAAACATCAACATGGTTCCAGAGATGAAGTCGATCCTACAGTCGGTAACTCTACGTGATCGCCTAAGCTAACTCTGTTGGTGGCTTAACATCTCGACGAGCACGAACGACTTTTATCTCCTCTCGTGCGCTCATTAACTTTGTTTCCTCCCCTCATCAATCAATCAATCAACGTCCCGTGGGGAGACCACAAGACACGACTGTATCCACTACCTCAACTCGTCAATTATATATATATATATATATAGCGAGAGAGAGAGAGAGAGAAGGAACAATTCGTTGATCTGTGTGTGAAAGGGTGTCACCCAATGGCGGTGTGACAGTTACGGTTCCCAAGAAGAGCACGCACTTCGTCATCTATGCGGAGCGGCGGTTCTACGAAACCCGCGCTATAAGAGCACCATCATCTAATCGCGTGGAACAGCCATAGCAGTCGGGCAGCGGGGCGGGCGAGCCGCGCGGAGGGCCTCGTCCGACGACCAGGTTGATTGATCGCCTTCTACGTAGAGAGCGAGAGAGACGTCCCTGCGAATTACCGTCTTCTCCTTGCCTCACCCCCATCCCCCGTGGGGCGGGAGGAGGCGCGTGGCGGAGGGTCGATTGATAAGATTGGGAGAGGTTGGGAGGGGAGAGATGGGAGCGTCGCTCTCGAATTTGACGGAGGCCGGGAGCGACGGGTCCGGCGGGCCGGGGCTGGGTGACATCCCGGAGAGCTGCGTGGCCTGTGTGTTTACGTACCTGACCCCGCCCGAGATCTGCAACCTGGCACGCCTCAACCGCGCGTTTCGTGGCGCCGCTTCCTCTGACTCTGTGTGGGAGCCCAAGCTGCCCTCTACCTACCCCCAGCTGCTGTCTCTGCTCCCGCCCGAGACCGTCAGCAACCGGAGTCCCCTGTCCAAGAAGAAGGACATTTTCGCCTTCCTATCGCGTCCTATCCCCTTCGACGAGGGCACCAAGGTATGGCATTGTTTGTTGCCCCGGATGCCTTTCTTGATCGCTTGGCCTTGATGGTGCCCCTGCCCTGTTCCCGTAGGTGCTCTGGCTAGACAGAGCCACCGGTGGAGTGTGCTTGTCGGTCTCCGCCAAGGGCATGACCATTACCGGGATTGAGGACCGGCGATACTGGAGCTGGATTCCCACCGACGAATCAAGGTGTGATTTAAACCTCGAATTGTCCAGTGATAAATCTAGGGCAAAGTAGAATCTATATTGTTCCAGTTTTTTTATCTCCTTAAAATCGTGGCCTTCTTTCTATCTGCGCTCCTAATGCACACATATATAATTCATTGGCTTAATACTTTGTTGAATTGCTCGATAGGTGCTTACACCTTTATATATATATATATATATATATCATAATGAATGGAATTTTTAAACATGTAGCCTTCCTTCCACAATGATTTTGTTCACATTTGAAGAGAAAAATTGGAAATATGTCTGTTTCAGTTGGTTATCATGATGGTTGACTTGAATGAGAATTAGTTGTAAAAACTGAAAAATGTACATGATTTTTTTCTTTAGAAGGTAAAGAGCGGTGAGCACCAGCTATTTTTCTCCCTAATATCTAGGAATTGAACCTCGAAAACCTCATTGGGAAGCTTGTTTGGTGAATAAAAATAACAAGAGGACCGGTGCTTATCAAATTTCTTCTAGAAACTAACATCTCTTCTTTATCAGTAGATGTTGTCGGTAGCTGTCTGACTTTGCTTGGTTAGCTTGAACCCTAGATATAAATCCGAATACTTGAGAGCCTTGTACGTATTCTCTCCTCTAATGTCTGAAACCTTTTTACTTCACTGCATCCCTGAACATAATTTCTAATGCTGGCATTTTTACCTTTGCTTGTTGAAGTAGAAAGCTGTAGAAATAGCTGATTAGATTTTTCTCCAAGACATGAAGGAAACCAGAAGAATGCAAGATTTTATAAAAGGGAAATGAAAGAAGTTGAATCAAGCTGCTTGGGGAAAATTTTCTAATGTACAATAGCTTCTCTCGTCTTAGGATGTAATCCTTTCTCTCATCTTACTCATGCAATGACTTATGTGGTTACACTTCCTGTTGGCCGTAGCAATGCCTTCTTTCTTTCTAAGAGCCAAGTATTTTTGTTTTGGATGTATCATGTGATCGGCAATGGTAATATATGAAATGCCTTGCCCGCAGCTGCAGTAGCAGTTATATAAGATGGTGGTGTGGTGGGCATGATAGTAGCGCTGTGGATTCAAGTTCGAAGGCTGCTAAATTGGTACAGCATTTGGTTAGGCCTGCCTGGTGTCCAACTTTGAAGGGTTATGTGGAAATATTGTTAGGTTATGCCAAATTTAGTTTGGAAGTCTGTAGCTTGATGTGGCACTGTGGCAGAGCAGGAAAAGATGATGAAGTTCATCTGCCATACAGAAGAATGTGTTAAATTTAAACAGTTCTGATTTGTTTAATCGTAAAAAAAATGTGTATTTTGGGGGACAAGACATCACTTCTTTGTTTTATCTTGTTCAAGGCGTGAACCATCTATGTTTTTCCATGAAGGACTTAGTCTGAAAAGCTTGTAAGTGATACCCAACCAGCTAGTCTGGTGGTGTGTACCCGAGTCCCTTTCCATAGGTCGACTGTTCGAACCTTTGGTGTGGCCTGTTGTTCTCCCATTATCCTTTAGTCCTCCATGATGAGCTACTTCCCCCAGGTGTGGTCTGATCACCCATCGCTAGGAACACAAAAAAAAAAGAAAAGCTTGTGACCAATTGCAAGTATCATTGTCTGGATGTCACTGCGAATGTATGCTTTTTATAAGAACCTCAACTTAAAAATGGATGCTATAAATGTCAATTTTCAATTCCTAGCTGGGGATGTAGCAACAATTAGTTGTAAATGGTGGCTAAATTAAGGAGAATTTCTTGACAGTGTTTATCTCGTTCGTGGCCTATGATCACACCAACCTTCCTTGAAGTGCCCACTTTGTTGACCAGGTAGGAACTTGCATCCATTGTTACTGAGTTTTGGTGGTTGACATTGACTAATGGTAAAAATAAGTTACTGGGTACTCAACAACTCTGGGTTTGTGGGCACCAGTTTTACTTGACACTGACCTTTTGTTCAACTAGTTACAAACTTGAATTTGAGGTTGACAAGGTGGCTACCGAAACTAAATGATCTCGAACCTACTCAACAGATGATTTGATATTTTGATCCATGATTCAATTTGAACCAATTTTGCTAATAGTTTCCTGTTCTTTTGGTAATATTGTAACACTGACAATCCTTCCTAACCATTTGTACATGAGAAAATATAGCCAATGGAGGCTTTACCTCTATATGCAACCATGTGTACATTTGAGAAATTTTCTCTGAATTCTGAATTTGCATTAGATAATTCTATTCAGATTTTTCACGATGTTGCTATGAGTATTGGTCAACATAGTAATATTCCTAATTCCCCCCTCATCAAACAAAAAAAAAACATTCTGTAGCTTTAGAAGTGAATAAACTGGACTGAGTTCCTGCAGGATAACAATTGTGTTGCTGAGCATGCAAATAACTGTTGCATTGACCAGAGACAAGATGACCTGATAATTTTGGCATGATTGATATAAATATGTTCGACTCTTGGTTTGCAGGTTCCAGGTGGTGGCATATCTTCAACAAATATGGTGGTTTGAGGTCGATGGCTTAATAAAATTTCCATTCCCTGCTGGAGTGTACAGCCTATCATTTAGACTGCACCTCGGAAGATTCTTTAAAAGGCTGGGGCGGCGTCTATGTAATTATGGCCAGACTCATGGTTGGGATATAAAACCGGTACGATTTGAGCTTTCGACTTCTGATGGTCAGCAAGTTTCGTGTGAATGTTGCTTGGATGAGCCTGAAAAAGATGATATGGGAAACCATAAGCGTGGTTGCTGGATAGATTACCATGTGGGCGACTTTGTGGTCACTAGTTCCGACACAGTGGAGTTGAGATTTTCGATGAAGCAAATCGACTGCACGCATTCTAAAGGGGGGCTCTGTGTAGACTCTATATCGATCATACCAAGTGGATTGAGACATGGGAAGAAGAGTTTATAAACTAAACTGACTTTAGACAGACATATGAGAGTTAATTGTTCCAAGAGACTCCGATGCATGACAATAGCTGTAATGCTTTTAGTGGGGACCTATTCGTCTGCGCCTGTCGAGGCTGGTTTTTCTCGGTGCTCTGTAATGTGCTACTATACCTGATGCTATCTCATATTATGTGCACATAAAATCAGGTAAATGAGTTTTTGTTTTGTTTTTTTTAGGATGTGTAAATTTGGCATTTTTTTGTGAAAACTTTGCTCAACAATACATATGGTATTGTGAGATCTGGACCGATGGAAAGAGTGGTATTGTGAGATCTGGACCAATGGAAAGAGTCTGCTCGTAGAACTATTAATAGAGCATGGTTATCAATCAATTGTTAGTCTGATAAATTGAATGTTGCAGTCTACATAAGTTGATGCTAAATTGGACAACGATTGCGAGTAAATGTTGTGGGCGAGGCATATTATTTTGCTCAGGTATTGTTGAAGTTATGAGAACACCTTTGATTTGGTTCTTCAAGTTGTTCCAGCCTTCAAAATTGCCAGTAGATGTTGGCTGGATCAGAACCACATCCTATCAGGGAAGAAGAGAACCCATGGAGGTCAGCTTGTTTTCAATGGCCAAGAATGATCAACACGATGACTTTTGGTTGGTTGATTTCGTTTATATATATATATATATATAGAGAGAGAGAGAGAGAGAGAGAGACACACACACACACACGCACGCACCCACACACACACACTCTCTAATATTTGACTCTCTTAGTGCGTCGCTTGTTTATGAATGTAGTGCACGTATGATAACCTACCTGAGTAACATAACACTGCTGGCTCTGGCTCTGCTCACTGTCGTTAAGTAAGCCTAACACGAGCTTATACCACTATTTGTTTGTGTTAGAGCTAATCCCAAGAAATTTACCAATGGGTAATTTGGTAATCCAAAAAAGATAATAAAGCAGAAATAATAAAAGTGATAAGAACACCAGATTTACGTGGTTCGATTAATTGACCTACATCTGAAGGAGGAACAAATCACTACTATAAAAGAGAGACTATTACAAATGCTCCTAGGCCATCAAATATGAAACTACTAAACAAGAAAAGCCTAAAACAAACAATTATGTTTTCTTGTGGTGCAGCTGATTTTAAAGCCCAGGCTCCTATTTATAGTTCCAGTAGGAGATAACAAGCTTGATTTTCCTGATGTGGGACTATATTGGACTTGCCAAACTAACAAATCTCCACCTTGGCATATCCCAACAAAACTTGCTCCACCTTCTTCACAAAAGCCCCCACGGATAATCACTAACAATAAACATCAACCAAGTCCAAGCATTGCTTGAACTTGTAAACCGGAAGAGGCTTTGTAAGCATAGTAGCTGGATTGTCCTTCGTATGAATTTTCTTACCCGAAGGCGACTTCACAAGATCCCAAGTTCTATTCCGATGGAAAGATTCAATTTCTTCATTCATCGCAATCAACCACTTAACGGAATTATCATAAGAAACTGAGTAGATAGTAGGCTCACCAACTTCACTAGTTTCTTCTGCAACAGACAAAGTATATGCAACTAAATTTGCATATCTTTGTGGTAGTCGAATATCTCTCCGTGGTCTATTCTTAGCTATAGAATATTACTCTTTCTCTAGATCATCTTCGTCAGAAGACTCGGGACCATCTACTGACATTCTTTGAGTAGAGGAGTTCGACTTAAAAGAATCTGAACTACCAATCTCAAGCTCCACTTGCTTCTGCGCAATATCATTTGTACAACTAGTAGATTCCTCTTTCGAAGATAACGTAGATAATTCATCAAAAGTAACATCTCTACTAATTACAAATTTTGGGGATTTGGGATTAGAACACCATAATTTGTATCCTTTCACCCCAGAAACATACCCAAAGTAAATGTATTTTTTTACTCGAGGCTCTAATTTTCTTTCATTTATATTCATGTATGCTGGACACCCAAAAAATTTTAAATCAAAGTAATCAGCAGGAGTACCTGACCAAACTTCCTTCGGAGTTTTAAAGTTAAGTGCTGCAGAAGGAGCGCGGTTGACAACGTAACAGGCCATATTAATCGACTCTGCCCAAAAGTCCTTTGTCAACCCTGCATTTGAGATCATACACCTTGCTTTCTCCAAGAGTGTTTTGTTCATACGTTCGGCCACACCATTTTGCTGAGGTGTCATCCTAACAGTGTGATGCTGAACAATTCCTTCATTTTTACAGAATTCATCAAAGTCACATTCACAAAATTTCATACCATTATCTGTTCGAAACCGCTTAATCTGTTTACCTGTTTGCTTCTCAATCAAAGCCTTCCATTGTTTAAATGTTATAAAAACATCATTTTTATGTTTTAAAAAATAAACCCAAACTTTTCTAGAATAATTATCAATGAAAGTCAACATATACTTGACACCACCCTTAGACTAAACATGAGCTAGGACCCCAAAGGTTTGAATGAATATAGTCAAGAGTACCTTTTGTTTTGTAAACTGCCGGAGAATTGAAGCTGACTCTTTTTTGCTTTCTAACAATGTAGTGTTCACAAAAATCTAGTGGCCTAGTATTCTGTCTGCAAAAAGACCCCTTTTGCTCAATATGCTCAAACCCTTTTCACTTATATGACCCAAACGCATATGCCATAATTTGGTGATGTCAGAATTAGACAATGATGATGACAAGACTGCAATTGAGCCTATGACAGTAGTTCCCTATAAAATATACAAGCTACTAGACCTACAAGCTTTCATAACAATAAGGGCACTTCTAGAAACTTTCATAACTCCACCTTCAACTGCGTATTTACACCCCAGAGCCTATAGGGTGTCTAAAGAGATGAGATTCTTTTTTAAATCAGAAACATGTCTAACATTAGTGAGCGTCCTCACAATACCATCATGTATTTTAATTCGGATTGTGCCTCTACTAACAACATCACGCGTGGCATTATTGCCCATCAAAACAATTCCACCATTACAAGATTCATATGTGAAAAACAAATCTCTATTAGGACACATGTGATAAGAATAACCCGAATCTAAAATTCATTCATTTTTAAACCTCGTCCTATCATCAGTAGCAAAGATAATATTTTCAATATTCTCATCAGCTACTACACTAGCTTCAGCGGACTTAGTAGTTTTCTCAATAATTTTTCTTTTTTACTTTAATTTATTTTTTAATTTAAAGCAATCAACCTTAATATGCCTCATTTTATGACAATATCTGCACTCCAAATTTCTATGTCTAGATTTAGATCTAGATTTAGACCTACTACTATCAAATTCCCTTTTATTCGTTCTACCCTTGACAATCAGACCTTCAGCCTGATTCCCTCTACTTTCCCCAGTGATATCCCTGTCTATCTGCTCCTTAGATTTTAGTGTAGATTAAATTTCCTGATACGAAATTGTTTCTTTTCTATAAATCATAGTATCACGGAAATACCTAAAGGATTGGGGAAGAGAACACAGAAGTAACATAACCTTATCCTCGTCATCAATTTTCGCATCTATATTCTCCAAATCCATAACTAAGGAATCAAATTTATCAAGATATGAGAGCATAGATATACTTTCAGTCATCCGAAGCATATACAAACTCTGCTTCAAGTAGAGACGATTCTCTACTGTCCTCTCTCTTTATATACAAGGATTTAAATTTGTCCCACATGCTCTTAGCCGTAGTCTCCGTAACTACCTCCCGTAAAACCTCGCTAGGCTCTGATACCAGTTTGTTAGAGCTAACCCTAGGAAATTTACCAATGGATAATTTGGCAACCCAAAAAAGGCAAGAAAGCAGAAATAATAAAAGCGATAAGAGATAACAAGCTTGATTTTCCTGATGTGAAACTATGTGGGACTTGCCAAACTAACAGTTTGAACTCAAGACTCACTAACTCTAATCAACCGAATCTTAGACTAAGCATTATAACAAATTATTATATATGCACATCAATTAATATAAGGTAGTAAACAACCAACATTAATTTCCTATTTAAAAGATAAATGATTAAAACAAAATTTAAGTACAAAATTTTATGATAATCTATTAAGATCTTTACTAACCAAATTAGCTAATATATTTCTTTTGATTGATGCGTATAAGCAAACGAGGTAAAAACCTTGATAGTTTATTGCATTGTAAAGTCATGAGTTCAAATTCTGTCTTGACCATTTATCTTTTAAAAAATTATAAACTTTCCATGTATATTATTTCATTCGAAAAGGATTTGGACATTAAATTTCTACAGCATGAAAAAAATTGGTTGCTATGATAAACATGCAGACAGAAAGGTAGGATATTGAAGCCTTATCAAGCACTTAGAAGATAGAGTTTTTGATCCTCATGTACGTTTGCACCCAATACAAAAGACACCTTTTCTGTCGATCACACGTAAACACAGGCAGACAAATGGATGAGACTTTCTATCAACAAACTGTCCCAACATCGCAGTAATATCATACTAAAAGTAGAAAAGCCTGCTCCAAGCACAATTCACAAGCCCGCTCTTCGTTTACTCTCGAGCGAATTTTTTTCAGCATGATATTGCCCTAATGTAAATGATAATACAAGACAAACCTCGGACAAGTTGAGCATGAGCATCCTTTATCATACCATCAACAATCTATCGTTCGTTTGACTCGCTGTTAAAAGAATCCGGTCAACATGCAATTCTGACGGTGAGGCATACGAATGCAAGCTATATGCATCGATGGCCCATGACCAGATACCCATGCAAAATCCCGTTGCATGTTGTATGCGTGATTCAGCTGAAGATGCAGCAGTAATCAAATGCGTCAACTGTCAATTCCCTGATGAGCTTGTTGCCATCGCTGCTGTTTCTGCTTAAGTAGTGGGAATAGAAGATCATTGAGTTGTCTTTCTGCACTAAACTCGGATGTTGCCTGGAAATACAAAAAATCAAATGTTGAATTCTCTTTCTGCAGTAGACCATAATGTGGAGTAGATACGTAAAGTTGAAAAATATTGAACAACCTATCAAGAATGAAACACAGATGCCCTGAAGAAAAACGATCTCATCAATTAAGAATTATATAAAGATAAAATTAGTATAACACTGTTTTTAGAATGCAAACCTGCACTTAATTGCTAGATGTAACTTACATCTAGCATTTATTTTGGTTGCACTAAATGGCCTTTTCTTTGAGTGATAATGCCAAAATGTAAACCATAAATCTCAAAATATTGACATGTAACAAAGGGAATGGAGGGAAACATAATTCCAACAACCAGGGTTGTATGAACAAACGTGGAGAGAACAGGGTTGTCTGAACAAGCCAAAGTTGAAGTAGCCAAAGAACCAGTGAAGATGGCTGTGAAAGGGAATCGAGATATAAAAGGGAGAATACCATTACAACTATGACTATAAATTAAAGAAAAGGATAATCTAGTCATTGATAGATTAATGGAAAACAGGATTGCTTGTTTCCACGAATCCGGGGCTGTCTTGCCCCAGTATTGAAAATTGCTCCCATCTCAATAATTTAGAACATGAACGTGTACATTGTACCTTTGTTCTCGTTGTTGAATCCTAAATATTGATAATAAAATTAATTGATGAATTAATGTGCTGTTAAGACAAGTGACACAGGAAATACTCCGATCAAAGGTTCGGACCACCAAAGGGCTAAATGCTGAGCCGAAGAATCGAATGTTGTGTTGAAATTTGGATGTTAAGTCGAAGGATTGGTTGACATGCCAGAGAACGGACTTCGTACTAGAGGTTCAACATCGTGCCAAAAGGATCACAAACTGTGTCGAAACATTGAATGTCATAATGAAGTCAATGTCAGAGGATGACACGATGTGCTAGAGGTTCAAACGATCTATCGGAAGATTGAATGATATGCCGGAAGAGCGAACAACATGCTGAAAGCTTCAAACAAGTGTCTGATGAGTCAAGGCCTTAGTCGAGGTCATTTTGGCCAATTTGAGTCGATATCGAGTTGAAATAGATTCTAGGTTTACAGCAACCATTGGGCTTGGAGTTGGGTCGAAATAGGTATGTTAGAAGGTCAAACACGTGGCCTAAACTTCTTAAGGGCAGTGGTTCCGCCAGGCCCAAGCGGTAGTATTGCCAAAGTCACCCGACAAGCACCGTTTGTGCTTTATCAACGTTTTCGTCAGTGATACTGCCTATGGTGATGTTAGGACTATCGGAATCCAGAATTACGGCTCCGTTTCAAATACTATGACAGCAATATCATCCAAAGTTAGCGATAGTACCACCTGTACTATGAAATCTCAGGAATTTAAATTTTTGGCTCTATTTTCAAAGCCTTTTGGGGCTATAAATGCCCCTTACATGCTTGGTTGATGTAGCATCTATTCCTGAGTTTGTAAAGTGTTGTAGCTCTCTTTGAGCATTGTTTGAGTCTCTCCCTCTCTATTAAGTTCAGTTGTGATATTAAATGATAGGAGGTAGGAGGTCTCTTATAAAATATTGAGTGTGAAGGTTTTCTCATAAGCCAGGAAAAGAAAAAAGCTTGAAAAAGAAAGGTTGTAATGGGTTGTTCATATTCAGTTGTTGGAAGCTAGATTAGTAGTGAAAGTCAATGGTCTCGAGGGAAGAAGAATCGAGAGTAGACGTAGGTTAGGAAAACCGAATCATTATAAATTGGTTTGTATTCTTTCTCTTGCTTATAACTTTCAATCGTGATTGCTTATTTATTATCATTCACTTTACTCGTAACTCTTACTTGCATTTAATATTTGTTTAGTCATGTTTCTAATAAGTGTTTTTCTCATCAAGTTTTAAAGTCGGTTAAAATTTGCTATAGCACTAATTTAACCCTCCTAAAGTGTCATTAACATGCTAACACTCGTTACCTTAATATGACAAAATCTCATTAATGAATCCACATCCCTTTCAAATTGAGACACTCCAAAATTCTGTTAAATGATGTAACGTGCATAACTTTCAAATATGAATATACAGTTTACCCTGCAAACTAAGTTTTACACTACAGACCACAGCTGTAGTATTCACAGAGATATATCACACTCACTCTTTCTTAAAAGTGACCAACGCCCACCAGAGGAATCAGAACAATCACAAGTCCATCGTCATGCAGTAGTTTTGTATACTTAAGTATTTAAAAGAGTGTTAAATAAGCAAAAACATACTCAAGTTGAGTATAGACTTACTTGTGTAGCAAAAGAAAATCTTAGAGTTTGGACTTGCCTTCCTGAACAAACTCTCAAGTCGAAACCAAGACTGTCAACACCAATGACAACAGCCTCCTGAACTACAGAAGTACAAAATGTATTAGGTCTCTACCTGTGGCTAAATCAATATATTTCATAACAATCTTAATGCCATGGAATCAATACAAGTACATTAACTCAACATTACAACCCCTATATAGTGTATAGACTATCTGCAGTCAGGAAAGCTGAGGTTCCACATGAGATAAGTCGCCTATAACAAAAGTACAAGTCCAGAAAAAAAATTCAACCATGACATTTGAATGTAGCATACAATATGGAGCATCAAATTTCATAAATTAACAAAACCCATAATAGATTAATGTCAGTTAAATGATAATTCCAGAAATGGATAACAATTACAGAATGTGTCAACCATTGATGTTAAGCAATAATAATCACTGTTCATTTAACTTAAAATAAGCAGTATGAAACACATAATAGATTAACATCGATCCAGAAATAAATAAGAATTTTGAAATTTGTCACTCATTGATGTTAAGCAATAATAACTACTGCTCATTTAACTTAAGGTAAGAAGTACATGTGCATTCGTATTCTAGAGTTGTTCAGGATGTTCTATGGGATTAAGTGGTATTTCAGCAGATAATGATAAGCAGGTATCTGACTATACCAAATGGCTTAAGGTACAGCGGATTAGCAATTCGGCAACAGAACACTGGGACCAGTATATAATAGAAAATTAAGCAACTTTTATATTCTTCGTAATAATAAAATTATGCCTTTTAAGGACATAATCAAAATAATAGATTTAATCTTTGCACTGATTCCATAGTTGGGCCTTCACTTTATAATTGAAATTAACATTCCTGCATCAGCACAACATTGTATCGATATGAAACCTGGGTATGCTTTTCAGAGTTAAGAGGGTCATAACTTCTAAAACTTGAACATGTTCGTACTATGAATCCACATAAAATATTTCAAGCATGCTTCTAAGTTGTAGAAAGAACATGCTTATTGAGATATTTCAGTCAACAAGTAGAGACATAGAGCCATAATTGACAAGGCTATATCCAGGCTTACAATTTGATAACAGCAACAAATCAAGTGATTCACATATGGCTTGTCTCATTTGATAACAAACTTCTATCTTGATATACTATGATTTTGCAGCATATAAAAACTTAACCAAGCAACAAATCTAAGTACCTTTAGGCCAATTATCCAAAGATAATAAAAGGAGAAGTCTACTAAAGAGAGCAAATCAAGGAAAGTGCAAATTTTTAAGAAAGATGACCATGCCTTGATTCTATTGCCTAAACTTAAAACTATACACTAAACTAATCGAAAAGCTAAATATCCTTAACCACGTAATCATCCTTTCCTTTTTGCTCCAGTTCAAAGCCCTTTTCTGGTTTTTCTGCTGGTTAAACGGATTCCAGCAGCTGAGGATTGCCAACTTCTATTAGAGTCCAAATAGGACTCAATTGTGTTGGTTGGTCTAATAAAGATTCAACGACACTTTTCTTTGTCAACTTAGAAGTCTTAGACTCCATTGGATAGAGCTTTGGAGGCATTGCTGATGCAGTTGTAATAAAGAAAAGGGCCTTGCTGATGCAGTTGTAATAAAGGGAAGGCAAATGGACTACCACATTACCTCTACATGAATACCCTTTTGCCTCATACACAGCATTTTAAGGGCTTGTGAGACCTTTTCCCCACCAGATTTAAGATGAGATATGATATTGGTAGCAGAATGTGCAAGAACATCTGGTCGAGCTTCTCGAAAATCTTGAATCTTAACTTCAAACTGTAAAGCAACAGAATGAGAATAAATTCAATAAGAATTAAAAAATGGAAACAAAATGTGAACATTTGACCAAGGATTGACATTTGGCTCATACTGGTATATATTGGACGATATTTGCCAGTTTGGACATGCATGAGAACATAAATCGTCCTATTAGGATGGGCCAGCATGTTTTTTCTTTTTAGGGTTAGCACTGATTAAACAATCCCTCTCTCTCATCTCTCTATCTTTCTCAATCTCTATTGCAAAGTGTGTTGTGAGCTTCCGCCAGCTTGTTGCTCACACCATTTATTTTAATGACAGGTTGTGTTGGTTGGGCAATTTGTTTTGGTCTATTAGAACATTAGTTTTTTTAGGTTATTGAAAGAAAACATGCCTGATTCCCATACGAAGAAACTATCTGAATATTAATCATCTCCAATTTGTAGAATGAAGCTCCGTTATGTAGACTTTGATCCTTATCTAATTCTCCTACACGATGACAATAAAAGTCAATCATTAGAGAAACTAGGTACATGAAATTAAAATTAAGAAATGCCCTTATATCATAATTTTTTTGAAAAAAAAAGGTTGCATATCTTTTGTATACCACTATATGGAAGCTTCTTGATATTTATGCTCTCTTCAGCGAAGGCAGGTCTCAGTTGACCTTGGATGACAATGCTAGCAGGAGGTTGATCCATCCAGTCCAAATCAACATTCGATACAGACTGAGCAAAAGACAGAACCATGAATATCTTGCAGCTCAGGACAACTTGCACATGCATATGAAATAAATATTTCAGTGAAGTAGAAAAAACTTTGAAGTAAAAAGTTATCATGTTAATTAAGGAAATAAGCATTTACTGCATACCTCTTCCATTTTCTTAGCAAAATACATTGGATGACAAGACTGCATTGTTTCCAAATTTGTCCAATCACTTACATTATCAGAAGAGAGAAGTTCATCTAATTCATCTTCGATGATGGCCACTGCATCCTGCAAAGAAGTGATGATAATGGCATCTACCTCATTTTGTTATCAAAACAGCATAAAAGCCAAAACAAAGCATGTTATCTTGTCTCCGCACCTCTTCATATCCATCATTAACATCACCTACATCACTTGAGATTTCTTCTACTTCAATATCAAGATCACTGGGCCCTAGCACTTCCATCTCTGATAGCATTTCTATATTGTCCAACCCAATTATAACTTGCTGCACTGAAGATCAATATTAGCTGAAGCATTGCAAGTTTCAAATCTAAAACTAAATAATGTAAAAGAAGGGCAACAGTACCAAATTAGAAATTAAAATTGGAGTACCACTAATTTATCGTCCGAAATCAGAGTTTGCAGAATTTCTTTCTCATTATTCACCTCAAAATAGATATCTGTCCAAATTGTGCAACAGAAACTTCATGAGAGTGGTAGAAGAAGATTAAAAAAGACACCGCCCCCAAGAATAAATATCAAGACATAAAAAGGAATACAAATATATAAGTGTACCTCCATATTCATCAGTTAAATATGGTACATAAGGCCAAATAATATTTTCATCGACTTCTTCATCAATAAATCCCGTGAAAATGACAGTTGCTTTGCTATTCACCTGTGCATGGCACGAGCACCACAGCATGAACGGATTTTTAAACTTACTACCATCATTAGACATATCCTAGAGAAATATCATGTAAGAATACATAGCATTAACTTCAGTTAGGTTCATATTAGGATTTGAGTGACTTCAGCATAGGAATCCAATTTTAAGATAATTATCCAACTAAAACGTAGCTTCACTGGAATTTCCGAACCTTGGAAAGAATACAAAATAGTGTAGTATAAACGTTAGGATGCTTTACACAAAGCAATAAAGGTATGTAAAGTACGAAGTAGCGCTCCGCATTTAGATATCTACTTGAGAAAATAATAATTAGACATTGGTACTCCCCAACAGTTTGTTGGCACCGGCTGGTCTAAAAGACTAAAGTAGCACTAATGTGAAGGAGATTGAACATATATATGTTGACTGAGGACCTCGTACGTTTCAATCTGAACTTACTGATAAAAGATTTACTGGCCCCAAACTCAGTCCTTATTCAGATGTCTCAATCGACTAATAAACAACCTAACTAAAGCTAAAGCAAGGCGTCCATATCTAGCCACATACAACAGAGAAGTAACTGAATTCAAAAACAGAGTTATGATACAGCTTGCAAAGCTAAGTTTGCAATAGTTATGAGGTAGCATAAGTGTATAGCAAATAACGAAAGATTGAATATATATAGTGCAAAGAAAAAGAAAGAAGAAAATCAAAGACTAATGGACACACGACCAAAGAAGACATTTCATATAAACAAAGAGAAATAAGAACTATTTGGGTTGGTCGCTCTAATGCATCCCATAAGCTAACCTGGTTGTGCCACCTAAAACCCTGGAAGTCAACTGTTAGATAGGTGTGCAGATTTATCAAGCAGCTAGAGAGCCTCTAATGGTTGAACTTTGTATAGAATGTACAATCATGTAAGTTGTTAAGGTAGCCGAATGGAATACCAAACTACATCTAAGAACCTATAATGAACCCACATGCAGAAACCAAAAACAAAATCCAGATGCATGCTTTACAGATCTAACGAGCCCCGAGTGAAATAGAGAAGATAGCTTCTCTTGGATGTAGGATCAGCCGATGAAGGCCGAAATGAGCCTGAATGGTTAATCAACCAAATGTATATGACCAAAGAATAGCGTACAGGTTATCTTCTTCTAAAACGAGGATCCATCTTATTTGACACACGGACATTCTCGTATACTCTCTTATTCGGTTAAATGTTGTGCGGTTGCTACCTCAACTATGGTTCTTGCAGTTTCGGCATCCGTGAGGCGCCTCTCTTCGCCGTCAACGGGAGGAACCAGCTCTTCGATTTCCTCGGAAGGGTGGTACCGCCGTCTGGAGTTGCTCGTCGGCGAATCCGCATCCCCTTGCGCGGCACGAACCCTAGCAGAAAGAGGATGACTCGGGCACGATCCAAAGCAGCCATCCATGTTGGTCCTGGCGAGCATTCCCAAGACGACGGATTACAAGAAAAAGAAGATACAAACTGAGGAGACCGGGAAGGAGCGGCCGAGAAGTACCGGGAGCGCTCAAGATCCCGAAACCCTCGACCGAAGAGCCTCCGCTTGCCCCGCCAAGAACACCGGCGACAGGCCCCCACCACGAGCGACAGCAGAGACCGCGGCGGGAGAGGCGAGGGACACGCGCCGCCGCGGGGCCGCAAACCGATCGCTAGGGCAGAGTCCATCGCCGTCAGCATCTTCTCCTTTTTCCTCTTCCACCTTCCTGAAGAGCCTCCACCGGATATCTGCAACGATTTAGAATGGGTGGCCGAGCCGCGCCGGGGGAACGGGGGAGGGCTAAGCCGCACGCGAGGGATGTACGAGTGACGTTCGCACGCGCTTTGGACCGCTGGACCCGGGTATAATTAGAAGGCCCGATTGGTCTCACAAAGTGGGTAAAACATGAGGTTGGTAAACCGGTGCTCGGATACTAAATCGCTCCCATCGATACAGGCCTTGCAGAAGCTTCTCTTGATTGGAGTAACCGATTGCAGCTTATCTACATGCGTTACCAGATTGGCAGGTCCAATTCATTGTCGGGATGCAAAAGGATCGAGTTCTGATTCCCTCCTTCCGAAGGGGGTGACGTTGGAGGAATTTGAGTTATGATATCTTCAAAGTCGATTGCATAGTCAAGTTATGAATGCCACTATCAAGTTCGAGCCTGACACGAAAGCGCGATTCGATCGAGATATCGAGGAGCCGAATTGAAAGAAAATGATCGATACGAAAATGATGCGCTGAGATGGAACTCCTAAGCTCTCGAAGTGACACCGATGTACTTATGAAATATTCGTTGACGTGGTTGATCTAGCACAACGATCATCGTCATAACTAATCTGACATAATAATCATCAATGAAGTCGATTTGGTGCAACGATACCAATTTTATATAATGATAAATAAATTTTATGATTTTCGATAAATTGTGATGATAATCACATGTCAATATGAGAGAGGGGATGGCACCATTATCTTCACACCATGACTCTTCTATACAAGTTAGGATGTTGTTGTACAATTCTATGTTGTGGCTGAAGGGTCAGTATGACTTGGCCTCATTCGAATGTGCAAGGTCGTTCATGTGGATCTTCGGAAAAAAAGGAGGCTAAGAAGGTGAGGTCGACCGTCAATCGAGCCTTGGGACTGTCTCGTGGAGCGACTCGATCGACCTCATCTCTGAAGGGTTTCTGCGAGACAGATCGACATCGGGAGGGAGATTTTCGACTCAACCTCTCAAATGGTTAACTTAGCAAGTTATTTATGGTGTAAAAGTTTGACCTCTCGTTTTGAGCTAAGGTTCATAATTTATACTTACAGAGACGACTTGGAAGTATGTGGGCCATTAATGCCCGCTGTCATTCTCATTCGACGTGGTCGAACGAGCGGGTGACCTGCTTGTGCAGCATCGACCCATACGGTTCCAAATGGTGTTGGGTCGGTCGTGCGTTATCTACTTTATTCCCTACGGGACACATGTCGGGTCATCCCACGTCAAATCCTCGATGGCTACCAACTATCGCTTCGTGGCTAGTGCAGGAGTATCCACTATCATTCGTCCCCGCCTAAATGTGTACTTGAGGGGCCTCGTAGAGGGGCCCGAGGTATGTCATCAAGCATTTTCATTAGTCGGGGACCTTGCTTCTCAGTTGCCCATGTGATGCCCTTCGAGGCGAATGGCTCGGGTCAGGCCCCATTGGGTAGTGCCCCATATTTGTATATGTGAGTCCATCGCTCGTGGCCCTTGCATTTCGAACTCCAACTTCCTTACATGGCTTTCTTGGGCTATCTTTTCCTGACCTACGCATCTCGAGGTGTCCTCTTTTGGCTTTGTCGTGGTGAGACTTCTTTTTCCGATCCATATTTCATGGGCATAATTTTTTCTAGCCTCTCGTTGTGATGAGCATTCTTCTTTTTTCGAGCTACATGACTCAAGCACATCTTTTGCTAGCTCTATCGTCGAGGGCCTTTTTATTTTTCCCAAGATATATGACTTGAGCACATACTCTATCGTGGTGAGCTTTCTTCTTTCTCCTGAGGTACACAACTTAGGCACATTCTCCGTCGTGATCGACATTCTTCTTTTTCTTGAGATACATGACTCAAGCACATGCTCTGCCATGATAGGCCTTCTTCTTCCTCCCGTAATGTGTCGACTCAAGCACATATTCTATCATGGCAGGCCTTCTTTTTTCTCTCGAGGTACATGACTTGGGCAAATGCTCCACCATAGTGGGTCTTCTTCTTTCTCCTGAGATATGTGACTTAGGAATATGCTCCATCATGGTAGGCCTTCTTCTTTCTCTTGAAATGTATGACTCCGGCACATGCACCAGCATGGTGAGCCTTCTTTTTTTCAATTATGCGACTCAGGCACATGCTCCGTCGTAATGGGCCTTCTTTTTCCTTTTAGAATGTTTGACTCAAGCACATGCTCTGCCGTGGTGAGCCTTTTTCTTTCTCCCGAGGTACACGACTTGGGCACATGCTTCGTCATGGTAGGCCTTCTTCTTCCTCTTGAAATGTATGACTCTAGCACATTCTCTGCTATGGTGAGTCTTTTTCTTTTTCCCGATCACACGATTCATGCACATGCTCCACCATAGCGGGCCTTCTTCCTCATGTAATGTATAACTCTAGCACATCTTCGTCGTCGTGAGCCTTTTTCTTTCTTCCAAGGTACATGACTCTAGCACATGCTCCATCGTGGCTTGGGCATAAGCTTTTCGCTCAAATGTGGTGTCTCCCCCCGAGGATGGCTCCATAACAATTACATCTATCTACTTCTCGATGGGACCATGAGGGCACGGGGAGGGCTCCCGGGGCTTATAGAGTTATCGCCCTAGGTGCCGCCTCTGAGTAAGTCCTTCGATCTAATACTTTAAATCCCAACACTCCTTAATGTTGTGGTCGTAATCTTAGTGGAAACGACACGAGCTAATCATGGAGCGATAATTGGTAGCCATTGAGGATCTGATGTGGGATGACCCAACATATGTCCCATAAGGAATGAAGCAAATCACGTGTGATTGACTCAGTGTTGTCTTGAATCGTATGGGTCGACATCGCACAATGAAGCTTAGGACGAGTCGACCTGTGCAGTTAGGAGAATACAGGTCGCCAACTCATTTGATCGTGCCAAATGAGAATGATGGCAGGCATTAACAACCCACGTACTTCCAACCACCTCCGTATGTATATATTCCGAACCCCAACCCAAAACGAGGGAGTTGAACTTTTACACTATAAACCACTTGCTAACTTAACTATCGAAGGGGTCGAGTCAAGAATCTCCTTCTTGACATTGATCTGTTTTGCAAGAACCCTTAAGAGATGAGGTCGATCGAGTCACTCTAAGGGACAATCCTAAAGTCAACATAAAGAAGCTGGAGACCTGATCCATGGGTGACCTCACCTTCTCGACTTCCTTTTTCCCGAAGACGCATGTGGACGACTTTGTACATTTGGATGAGGCCAAGTTGTATTGACCCTTCGGTCATGGCATAAAACTGTAAAATTTTTTTGGCATTAGATGGATGACCATGAGCTCTTGGTTCCCGGAGCGAAAAGGGGAGCACTGATAAGATTATTTAGTCTCACACTGGTTAAGGAATAAGAAAACTAAAGGCTCATAAGTCCATTAGATCTCTCTTACTCTCATAGAAATTTTTTTAAAGTTCACAAGCTTCGAAAAGGTAAAACAATGATGAATATACCGATTATCCAAAGTGAATAAATTTCTCGCGAGCTTATATCCAAATCTTTCATCTTAAAAATATCAAACTTATACTATGGTGTTAGAAGATGACAATATTCATTTTTTTTTAATGTTTGCATGATTACTCCGTACGACTTCTTGAGTCCTTCGAGCTTGACGTGGAATACACAACACAATAACAAATATATGAAATCTAAAAAATAAAGTTTACGATTGTACGATAAAATACTAGCTGCATTTATCTTAAAATTAGTGCCATAGAGTTCATTTTAACACAATTTGTTGTTATCATTGTTATTAGTAATAGTCTTGTCAAAACCAATATAGGATGCCAAGTCCCAGAAAGAGGCTCAACCACATCCCTATATGTGATTTAAATTTGCTCGGACTGATAAATATTTAAAAAAATTTAAAATCGATATCTCAATCGTATAAATAATTTTATAAAAAAATTCTCAAGTAAATCTTAACAATTATGGCTTGATTATTTTATAAATATCGTATGTATATCTAGATTTTGATGATTGAAAAATAAAATATAAAAAATACTTTGGATATTTTTAGATTTTTGAAATTTATATAAGAGAGTATATCGGAGGATTAGTATTGTAATCGATCTTACATGATAAAAATTTTAATTTTCTTCTTAAATATAGATGAAAGTTATAAAATTAAGTTAAATTTTACATCGACATTTTATATATTTTGATCTTTTTATATTTTTTTGATTTTTTAAATTCTCCTCTCTCTCACCCAACAAAACCCTCATCGATATCACTGACACCTTTAGCAATGCTCCAACATTATGTTACTGTCCTCATCTATCAGCAGCATCAAGCAAGTTTCGTGGACACGAAGCACCCCAACTTTAACTACTAAGATAAAGTAGGTCCTTGCCATCACCATTACTTATCCGATCACCAGCCTTTTCACCATGTCCAAATCTTAAGCTGGATAGAGAATATGGTGAGTTGGAACCATAAGAGGTACGACAGAGACAGCCTTTCAGGGAGACACAGTAAGCCAGCTTTTCTTATGCAGATAGTGCTGATGGAAAACTGGCTCGTTGGCAGCTTTGCAGGTCTCAAAATGATGAGAACTTGATGGCAGAGAGAACGGGAGAAAGGATTCCAGGTGCCATGTTGATGATGCTACAAGTATTGAGGGGCGTGTGAGTGATTGGGTAGAAATATCTATCAAGTCTGATACGTCGTTTGAAGTTTTTGCTGATTGTGAATGATAATGATTTGTTTATTTTTGATTTTCTCTACTAAAATATGTATTGATTATTTGATAAATAAAAATAAAATTTTGAATTAATAATATAATTATTATTTTCAATTAATCGAAACTCGACATATGAAATAGAAGATGTCATGTTGGCCTTCGAAGATGACAAAGGAGTCTATTAGACATATTATATTAATAAAATATTTTTTATAAAAAATATTCTTTTTAAAATTTATTTGTTATTGTGCTCATAAGAGAAAAAAGTCTATCCTATCCTCTAAATTTATCTCTTATAAATATGTCAAATTATAATATTAATTGTAAGCATCATTTCTCAAAAGCTTTTGGATCTTTCAACAAACATTGTGGAAATTGCAGTGCTGTATTCACTGATATGCATTTGGATCTCCCATTGTTACTTGATAATGGCTAACACTATACAGCTAGTCTATGATCTTCCATTGAGTTCAACCATATAACACCACCAAAACATATTTAAATGCTTCCATTCACTTCTGACCAACTCACTGTTCTAACGTTATATCACATCACATCGATAGACAACAGCAGCAGCTGCAATAAGTACAAAAATAGACCCCCTGTTGACGCTAAAGCTTCTGCATGCAGGGCAGTCCTCCTCCTCACTCCATCACCGTTGCATCCTCTCAGGCAACGCTGTTGATTCCCATGCATCCCGACCACAGCTTCCTTAACGACCGCTTCTGCAAACGATCACATCAACACCCAAAAATTGAACTGTGGTTGTATCGATGCTGGTATAAGTGGAAGAACAGGAGAAGGAGATACCCGCTTGGGCTTTTGGTAGAGGAGCTCAGGTGGGATCTTGTACAGGTCTTCATCCACAGCCTTGAGAGCTCGAGGCCTCCTTGGGGTGGTTTGGAGCTTCATGTCACTGACCTTGACTTGCTTCCTCTGCTGCTCTTTGCCATGCTGCTGCTTCTCTCCTCCTGCATTACCGACCTTTTTGATCACCTACAGCAAGATAGATGTAAGTCATGAGATGTAGTTGAAGGTTTCCGGATTAGAGGATGAGATCAGTAGTAATGATGACCTTTCTGTGGTAAAAGAGATCGCTATCTTCGCCAAAATAATGGCCTCGGATCACTCCAGCCTGCACTGCTGACTCGAAGTAATGGGCGGAAAGGAGCTCGTCACAGTAATCCCAGTATCCAAAAGACGGAAGTGGAT
The DNA here is from genome assembly GCF_036884655.1 of Musa acuminata AAA Group. Taxonomy (NCBI): domain Eukaryota; kingdom Viridiplantae; phylum Streptophyta; class Magnoliopsida; order Zingiberales; family Musaceae; genus Musa; species Musa acuminata. The sequence goes on along the minus strand of NC_088343.1, from coordinate 13,494,491 downwards.
GCCTCTTCATCGTGCCCTACAACCGGAACTAACCACAAACATCAACCATGCACTAAAGCCACTGTGTGGTGGTGAAGGAAATGCGAAGGGGTTTGGTGCATATATGAAGAACCAGCGTCTGTAGCAATGAGTGCAGTAATGGTGGAAGGAGAGGTCATTATCGCAAGGACGAGGACAAGGGGAGAAGCGCCATGGCCTTCTTTATTAGGGGTACATGTGGCCTGCCCTCAGCCTACGAAACTTGCCCATCGCCACCCCAAAATGACCCGCTCTTTTCCCGCTCCCCAAGGCCAACAATAATGGTTTATCTTCTTCTTCCGTACACATAAATTATATATATATATATATATATATATTAGAATATTAAATCAAAATATATAATTAGATAAAATTTTAGTTTATGAGACTTATTTAAGATAAAAATATTATAATTAAAATTAAAAATTTAAATTTATCATGAATTATTTTATAGATAATTAAGAGAAGAGATGAGACAGAGGGAAAGAAAGATCGATAAATTAGAATATTTAGTATTGAAGTATCTTCTCTGTTCTCGGAGTATGCGCACAAATAATATCTTAAAATACGTTCAGTAAAAGTCGTTTGCCACACGAGGAGAGTCCAAAAGCTTTGGGTAGTGATCAATCTTGCTTGGACCGGTCTCCTTGGCATATAGTCAAACATCATCAGGTCACTTTCAACTTACCGACACATCAAGATGGAAAGGAGACTCGTCCTCGGGTGAACACACGCCACAGCTGATAAAGTTTAAAGCACAAGGTTTGACTATTTGGGAGGGGGGAGATATTGAGAATCTTGATATCAAGGATGGCCGCAAAGCAGTTGGATAACAGCGTTGAATTTTATTTAAGATCGAAACAACTGATGTTAAATGAACAATGCAATTATTGACGCGGCAACGCAACATTAAAGACTTGCTGGTTCAGAACAACTAGCTTGTTTCGGTCTTTGTCGCCCGCCCCCACTATGCGTTCATGATAGGGCAGCGCGAACCAGAGGCTAAGATGCTCTCCAGTGGCCCACCTTTCAGGAAGCCCGCAAGAAAGTCTCCACGCTCGTAGAAGAACTCCACCTTCTCCACCCTCATCCCGTCATCCACCTACCAAACAGTAACAGTCAGCATCTTCAAACAGTAGGCCACAGAAAACATTGAAGCAGCAGAGAGAGAGAGAGAGAGAGAGAGAGAGAGAGAGATTACGTGAAAGATTCCGGTTCCAATGAACTGGACCACCTCGCCGGTGGGGGCGTGGCCGTGGAACGGGCCTTCCATGTAGCCCCAGTGGCGGAACTTGTACACGATTACAGGCGGGCCGCTAAGGACTTCGAGGATCTCCACAGCGAAGCCACGAGGAAACGTGGTGGCGAACGCCTTCCCAGACGACTCCGCCGTCTCCACCGACGGGTCGTAGATCCGAAGCTCTGGAGGCAGGCTGGTCTGCAGGAAGGCGTTGTAGCTTCCTCCCATGTCCTGGATTTGTTGTACAGTGAGTCCTTCCTTTCCTGCATGCAATTAACACTACTTCACATGCGTTGTTCGGATCAAAGTAGTCACTTCAGCTACTGGCGGAGTGAAGAATCACCATTAAGGCTGAGCCGAAACTTCTGTGGATTGATGGACTTGTAGTCCTCCGGCCGCACCTTGTGGACCAACTCCATTTCCCATGTCTTCACCAGCCTCTGCACCCTCTCTTCCAGCGAACCCACCGGCCACACCTGCCATGTATCCATCCCCACAGATGAGAGACCTAGGCAAGAGCAGGCGAAGAAAGAGGCGATGGTTTTACCTGCGTTCGACCTTCTTCGAAAAGCTTGTTGACGACATCATAGTTCGGAGGAGCTCCGAACCTCCACACGGTGTCCTTTTCACCCTCGCCATACATGAAATCCCGGTACTTGTCTCCTTGTTCAGCTGAACTCGCCATTGTTATCCGATCTGTGCATCAGGATTGGCCAGCATCCAGGACATTTATAGTCGCAATCCAAGGTTTGGATGAGTATTGCGTCAGTATGAGTAAGACAGGTTCCGTAGTTAGATCGAACACCCCAGTCGTAGCTAAAGGAAGTTGCTCGGCAAGATCCAGCTATTCCATGTGACAAATAGGAGCCAATAGATTCGAAAGACGACAAGTGTGACAAACTTCTCAACCTAACAACTTTGGATCATTCTGAGACGAGAACTGTGCTCGTCATCTTCCACCCATTCACCATGTGATTCTAAGATAAACAAATCGATAGAGTGATGCACGAGAAGCTGACACGATCTACGATAATGGAACCATTCAAAAATAATTAATTAATGGACGTTCATTTTGTGATCTAGCGATTGGTAGATCGAGTGGCATGGTGTAACTCGTTGGTTTCATCTATGCTCTGGAACGATTACTGGATCATCCTATTATCTTCTCCATTCAAATTGAGGTCCCATCAAATGTCTCGAAAGCTAACCAATGTCGGGGAATGCATGAATGCTAACACTCGATCCCCTTAGATCCTCTCAAAGTGGACTTGTCGAGGTAATTACGTGCACGAATGAATCTATGAACTAAGACCAAAGTTGACTTTACCGACAAGCCAAAAACACGCAATCTAAGTTCTAGATGTTTTCTTCTTTGAACCAAAAAAACAGTAGGATGAGTTTAAATCAAATCGATTAGGGATAACATACATTAGATCTGCTATCGATCTAATTCAAAATTTTAAACTTATAAATATGCGAGCCAATCCAATTTTATCAATGTAAGATTATTCTCCTAATTCTCTTTTCATCTCTATAATATATATATATATATATATATATATATATATATATATATATATGTATATATATATATATATATATATGTATATATATATATATACATACATATATATATATATATATACATACATATATATATATATATATATATATATATATATATATATATATGTATATATATATATATATATATATATGTATATATATATATATATATGTATGTATATATATATATATATGTATGTATATATATATATATGTATATATAAATATATATGTATATATATACATATATGTATATATATACATATATGTATATATATATACATATATGTATATATATACATATATATATATATATACATATATATATATATATGTGTATATATATGTATATATATATATATATATATATATATATATATATATATATATATATATATATGTGTGTATAAGATAATAAAAATAAATAACTTTAATTATATAAGTAAAATATTAATTATAATGTCCATTGCATCGTAATATTTTTTAGGTTACTCATAAATCTAATCAATCTTTTCAAATACTTTAGATTGTATTGTATAGTGAATAAATTAACAATCAATATAGTGAAATTCTATTAACTAATACTTTAGATTGTATTTTCATTATTTGCTTTTACTATAATATATAAAATTGCTAGAGAACTTACTATTTTTAGAGAAGAAAACTACTACAAAAAGTCACAAAATATCTTCAACGATTTGATAATTAAGTCTGACTATACTAAGTCCTAAGTTTAAATTTCGTAATCATAAAGTTTAATTAGTGGCCTCAAAGCATATTGTAAAATTAGTTTTTATTATTAATAATAAAATAATATATTATTTTTTATTTTTATTTTATAAATTATCCCTTCAACTAATCTAAATACAAAATATAAAGTAGACTTTCTAAAAATATAAAATCTATTATTGAGGTAATTTACAAAATCAATATATGAAAATAATATTATTTCAAACTAATCTAATTATATATATAAGCATATAATCCTTTGTCCATTCTAAATATTTTATTACTTTCTTTACTCTCTTTTAGTGTTTCATGGTAACTCTAATATTTACCTAATATTCTAAATATAAAACTAAAATCTAGTATGGTATAGACTTAAGCATATAATAGACTTTCAACTATATATATATATATATATTATTTTATTTGATACTTTTTTATGTTATTTTAAAAACACTTGATTAATTTTTTTTTACTTTTATCATTTGTTAAATAAAGTTGTATATTAAATTTCTTCAATATTTGATCAATATATCCTTTTTGAGATAGTCATAATAATCCTTGAGATTTATCTCTGAATATCTCAATATCAATAATATAAGCTAAATCATTTATATCAATAATCTTAAAATTCTAAGTCAGAAATATCTTAGTTTCGTATAATAAACCACATTCACCGTTGGCAAGTAAAATTTTATCTACATATAAGATCAATATAATAAACTAACTCCCACTAACCTTTATATATAAATATTGATTAATAATATTTTTTATAAATCTAAAGAAAATAATAGTATTATAAAACTTTATGTACCATTATCGAGAAGCTCATTTATGGTTATAAATAGATTATATATATAATTTTATTTCTTTTTTCTTTAAATTGTTTAGGTTAATCCATATAAATCTAGATCCCTATTAAGAAAATTTATTTTTACATCCTAAATCAAGATCATAATAAGCTACAAATGTTATGATGATTCTTAGTCTTCAATATCTCATCATGATCGATGTCTTCTTTATTAGTAAGTTATTTGATCACAAGTCTAACTTTATATCATTCTATATCGCCCATCATTGAATTTTGTTTAGTTTTTAAGACTCATAAATAATTGACTCTTTTATAATTATTAGGTAATTTAATGAGTTCTTATATATCATTCTGGTATATTAATTTCAACTATTGTTTTATTACATCATATTATTTTTCATAATCATCAATTTTTTTAACTTATGAAAATGATAAAGTAGATTTTTTTTTCTTTGAGATATTCTCAAAACTATCGATTGTGATTATTCTAGAAGATTATTAGTAGTGATATCAATATTATATGGGAATACATTAATGTTATTTTATTGTTTGCTTTCATCAAGTCATTTAGTGATTTGAGAAAAAATAACTTCTCAAATATAAAATAATAAAGAAGTATCAATATTTTCTTAATATTAAGACTGCAATTTAAGATTTTCACTCATATGGATTCATTATATTCTAGGAATATATTCTAGACTCAACTATCCTCATATTATGATTAAGGTAATGAAATATGAATTCCATTGAATTTTAATAGGATAAATAATAAAATATCAAGAAATAATCTTTGAATCTATTTTTTTTTTCATGTAATTTGAAGATTCTTATTTATACAAGATAATCCTAAATATCTAAATGTCTCAGGTTTGTTTTCTTATGAATCTATAACTCAAAATGAGTTGATCGAATTGACTTACTAGGAACCTTGTTCAAGATCTACATAATCATCATTAAAGTTTTTTCTTATTTTGATTCGAGTATAGAAGAATAACTTATCATACTCCTAATCATATGCATAAGAGTACGATTTTATATTTCAATAATCTCGTATTACTATGGAACATCTGGCAAAATATACTAAGCACAAATATTTTACTTTTATAAGAATCTAATAAAAAGGGTAAGGACCCTACTTTATTCATCATATATATCATAAAATTAATTATCCTTATTAGATTTAATAATTTTATTTTATTTTATCTAAGTATCACTCGACTTTATTTATGTATACCTAAAAGTATCAATAATATGATATTTTATATGAATTAAATATATATAGTCATATCTCAAAATATTATCTATAAAGGTGAAAAATATCTCTGTGTAAGCATATATAATCTCAATGAATAAAATTATGTTTCATTTAAATATTTAATTATATGATCATTGTAAAGTTAAGATTTATATTAATTATGTACAAACTATAATATAGAATTCAAAAGTTAATTTTTATTAAATTATAAATATATTAAGTTTATAACTACTAAAAGAAAGATAAAATTGTTAGGATATCCTAACAATTTTAGATAAAGAACTAATTTTTTTTAAAATTGTAGGAATATAGCATACATATTTAACATCAAATGAATTATTTTAGGAGTAAATGATAGGTACCCACAATTATCAATTTTGTTTTAAAATGATTCTTTATAACAATGAATATTTTTTACTTTTATTTGTCTTTGTATTAAAAAAAATATCGGTAATATAAGTTTAAACATAAGAATTAATCAAGCAAGTATTATAAAAAGAATTATATAATATTTGATTTAAAACATACAAAAGTTAGATTTATACATTTCCTTTTTGAAAAGAATCTTATGATTCTTTTTCACATGACCTTTCTTACTATATAATTAGTATTTTGCTATGAAGATTCTTAAGTTTAAATAGTATTTATAAATTTAGGTAATTTGTCCTTCAACTTTCTTATATTTTCACTCAATTTTTACTCACTCCTCAAGTAGTATTCAAAATATTATAAGTTTTTTCTATTTTAATTTTAAATATTTCTAAACAGATATACTAGTAAGCTCATTTAAGTTTTATTTATTCTTAAATTTATTATAATAAATTTTAAATAAGTCAAACTGAGAAGAAATAAAATTAAAAATAATTTATATAAGAAATGACTCAACTATATTTATGTCTAATATTCTTGAGCTTACAACCTTATCATCCATATCGAGAATATAATATTAAATTTCTCAAATATTGTTATATTATATTTAAATCAATACTTTTATTAAAGTGTCAGCTAATTACTTGTTAGTAAATTTAAATTAATCTTTAAATATCCCAATATGTTAGTTGTAAATTACAATAAAGTCTAAATATTATCTTTTAGACTTTTTCTAATAATTTATCTTAATTATTTGTTTCATAGAACATTCAGTAGTTAAGTCTATAATTCTTTTAACTAGTCCAATAAAGATCTATCACACCTAGTATAAATTTCATATGCTCAAGTTATTTATAATAATTTAATCCAAAAAATATATAAATATTATAATAATATAATAAAAAAGTACCACTATAATAAAAATAAAATAAAATAAAATTTTAAATTTTAAAATAGATATTAAACTATTAATATGACCTATATTTCACCTTTGGATGAAATATTGATACATTTAGTATTTATTCAAAATTATTTATGAAGTACTAATACTCTCCTTGTAGAACAGTATTTTACATTTGGGTATACAACCCTAAACTATAAGGATATACAAAACAATATCATTATATTCTATCACATAATTATTCGAAGTAGAATTTTCTTTCGGATCATCTAAATCTCCTAATTATGTATGTAATTATGAATATTATTTTTTATATCATTTATAACTAATTTTTTAATATAATTTTATAACCTATTGGTTTAGACCACTTTGACACTTACAAAGACCAATATAATAATATAAAATATAATTTAAAATATCATATAAATGATAAAATATTTATTATAATTTACATCTCATAATTCTACTAACCCAAGCCATCTTGGCAACTACTAGTTATATAAAACTTAGTGATATAAGTTACAAATAATATTCATCAAAAAATTTAAATATAATTTATATCAAAATAATTTAATAATAATAAAATAATAATTATAATAATCATTGAATATTAATCAACATTAAAAAAACTCATATGATAATTGTAATCATTATAAAACATAAATCATATTTTTATGTAAAAAATAAATATTATTTTAATACTTTTAAACATATATTTTTGAATAACTAAACAAATATCTACAAACAATATTTAAAATTTAATTATCACAAGTAAAATTTTATTAATATGTCATATGAAAATCCTATAAAAGAAAATTATAGTTTATATAATCTAACATGTTATATCTGAAAATCTTGATTATCTTCTAATGACTTTTTCTTCCTGTAAAAAAAACTGCTAATTTATTTAAAGACACATAACTCCAGCATTAAAAGTCATGGCTAATTATCATTTGCCATTATTTTTATTTATTTTTTACTTACTACTGTCCTCCAATTTTCATCACCTACGCATTATTTGTCTATATGCAACAAAATGTGGATTATATCAAGTCTTCTTATAAGAAAAAATAATAATGAGGATCTTAATTATTTCTAATAACAAGAACTAAACGCAACTCTCAGATCTTGTCTGCGTGTGTAACACAAGCTATTGTCTTACCCTTAACCTTGCATTGCACGAGAACACAATGCCTGCAACCACACTCTTCACTCATCACCACCACGGAGAGAAGAGGTTGGTTATATATGTGCTTGTGTAAATATGAGCCGCTTGGCTGCGGCTACGTAGCTTGCTGTGGAAACCCACCCTTTATTACGAGTCTCCTTCCTTTGCTTTCAATGTTCTCTAAGCTTTCTGCACTGCAACTCATCCAGATACAGAGATCTGACTTCCCCCGCCCTTATCTCCTCTCTTATAATTCCCTGTATTCCCCCTCCCCCCCTCTAACCCTAACTTTCTACACTGCGATAGTAGCCTCTTCCTGCCATGAAGCAAGCCACCGTCATCCTCGTGGCGATAGCCATAACCGTAGCTCTCGCTCCGACAGCCATTGGAGACATAGGCGGAGGCCGGAAGAGCCGATTCCTGGCGGCGACGGACGCGAACGGCAAGAAGAAGTGTAGCATCGATCCTTCGGCCTGTTACAGCGCCGGGAGCCCGGGGCAGCGCTGCTGCGGCGACCAGTGCGTCGACACGGGCAGCGACCGCTTCAACTGCGGCGAGTGCGGCAGGCTGTGCAAGTTCACGCAGGCGTGCTGCGGCGGCAAGTGCGTCAACTTGGCCGTCGACAAGAAGCACTGCGGGAGCTGCTTCAACCGGTGCAACAAGACCTGCTTATGTGGGCTGTGTGACTACGCTTAAGTCACACCACTCTTAATCTCAGGCAGATTAGACTCTTAATCTATTGGTTCCAATGCCGATAAATGCGTCCATGTAATTAGCGCTGCTCTTTGAGCTCCATATAATTAAATGAAAATGAAGGGTTATTATGTCATCACATATAATATCATTTTTAATATTTTATTAATGATAATTAATGGAATTTTTATTTTTTTGAATTTATCTATTTGATGACATCAAATAGACAAAATAAAGTAATTAAAAATTATGAAAAAATGTGGGAGAATTGTTGAAAAAAAACTCTTATTCAATATTTTTTTTTGTCTAATGCATAGAATATCCTTTTGATTCCTTTTTGGATCTATCGATGTGTAGGATGAACATATTTAATTATAATATTTTTAGACCATGTTATAATATTTTTATATAAATTTTACATTACATTTTGACACTATGCTAATATATTTTTAGTAATACTAGTGAAACAAATATAGTATTTTTAAAGTATTACTGAAAATATTATAGTATAATACAAAAATTATTGCAATTGGAACAGTTAATCTTAAGGATCGATCCATAGGAAAAAGAAGAAAAAGAGAAAAAAATAGGTGGATAATATATTTCAGGTATGAAGTAAAAAAAGGAGTGATGCAAAAGAATTGGGAAACAGCCCATAATAGATTTTTTTTTTTGAGAATATACCTTAAAAAAATTCAAGTTTATAATATAAAATTAAATCGATCAATTAATAATATAAAGATCTAGAATATTCCGTACCGGCCACGATTTCGTCTCCTTGGCGACGTAGACGCCGGTGGGTTGGTCGTCGCTGCATGCCATGCTTCGAGTTGTTGCTTCAACACTTGCACAGCCACCCGCAGAGGCTGCACCAAATCCACGCCGTTCTCATCACCACTGGCTTCCACCTCGCTTCCCCACCGCGCGCCCTCCTTCCCATACGGCAGGGAAGCAGCGCCGTCTTCTTCTACAACTACCTAATACGGGCTTGCCTACGCCACCGAGACCAGCCCGATACCTCTCTCCGCCTCTTCGCCCAGATGCTCGCCCATGGCGTCCGGCCCAACCGCTACACTTTCCCCTCTCTCCTCAAAGCCGCCGCCGGTGACGCCGCTTCCTCCCCCTCCTCCGGCCGTGCCATTCACGCGCAAGCCGTCCGCCGAGGCCTCCTCCTCGACGACTTCACCAACTGCTCCCTCGTCGATTTCTACGCGCGAGTCGGCGATCTCGGTTCCGCTCGGAAGACGTTCGACGAATTGCCTCAACCGGACTTGGCCTCCCGCAACTCGATGCTCCACGCGCTCTGCGTCCACGGAGATCTCGCGGCTGCCATCGCGCTCTTTGAAAGCATGGTCGACGGGAATGTCATCTCCTGGACGAGCCTCATCAATGGGTACGCTAGAAACGGCGAGTTCCATGAGGCAATCGACCTCTTCAGGAGATGGATCATACAGAAGGACGTGCCCTTGAGACCGAACGAAGCCATGTTGGTCAGCGTCCTCTCCGCATGCGCTAATTTGGATCACCACAGAGCTCTGTTTAGAGGCTTGGAGATTCACGGATTCATCGTGCGGAACGAAGCACCGTTGACGGGATTCGTAGGGACCGCATTGATCGACATGTACAGCAAGCACGGTCACTTGGATTATTGCACAGATGTCTTCCAAGCAACCAGGGAGAAGGAAGTGTGCACTTGGAATGCGATGATCTCGGCGTTAGCCCGGAACGGGAGGGCGGCCAGTGCCCTACAACTGTTTGATGCAATGACAGCCTCAGGGCTGCGGCCGAATCACGTGACGTTCGTGGCCGTGTTGACAGCCTGCGCTATGCAAAAGCTTGTAGACCAGGGTCTGAGGTGGTTCGAGTCGATGTCCATCGAATTCGGGGTGGTGCCGCTGATGGAGCACTACGGGTGCGTCGTCGACCTCCTGGGAAGGGCTGGCTTCTTGAAGGAGGCGATGGAATTCATTAGGAGGATGCCTTTCGAAGCCGACGCCTCGGTTTGGGTTGCTCTTCTGGGGGCTTGCAAGGTCCATGAGAACGTGCAGCTTGGGGATGGTGTAGGGAAGCAGTTGATTGAGCTTCAGCCTTGGCCTGCCGGCCTCTACATGGTTCTGAGGAACATATACGCAGGGGCCGGACGATGGGATGATGCTGCTGGAATGAAGAAAGCGCTGCAGAACTCAGGGATAAAGAAGCCCACAGGGTACAGTTGGATAGTCTCCGGCGACTGCGTTTGAAGATAGCATCATCAACCATCAGAGAATACTTGAAGAGACCAAGGAGCAGCAACACGCACCACCAGAACATCGAACTTGTAGCACATTTAGTCTTTGATGCCGGTGTTTGGTTATGGTATGTGCATGCTGGTTTCGTTTACGAGCTTAAGCACATCATTTAGCCTTTTGGGTTGGAAGCAAAACCTCGTTGTTAGATGATCGCGTAGACAAATTAATTATGTATTTTAGAATAATTAATAAATTAATTATCTCATCAAATCAGATTATGATGACGAAGGGCCACATAGGTATATGAGGTGGACGAACATGTTCTGCATGTCGACATCATGAGGTCGATTTTCACTTTGTACATCTCAATTAATTTAGGGGAATTAATTGACAGATGTCAACTTAAATGATATGAATGCAACAATCTTAGCATATTCGTCTTCCTAGAATTTTGTTTTTAGAAATCAGATGTTGTTGCCTTCAATGGGCATTGGGGTAATGTCTTATGTTATGAAAAAACTTTATAAAGGGTAAATGATGAAGGATGAATTCGAACACCTTTCAATCATCTAACAAAATCTTTATCAGTTAGTTAATATTTTTAAAAATATATAAAATAAGATTTTAAATAATAACTTATAATAAGTAGATTTTATACACCCTGAAAATATATCGAATTAAGTTTTAAACCCTCAAATATATATATATAAATCTGAATTATTTTAGAGGACACATGATGAAATGGATAAGATGTAGGAGCAAATTTATTAGATAGCATAAATTTATTGATTGGTCCTCAATGATGGTATGTTTATCTATGGACATAGTTTTGTGCAGGCTTAATTATAGATTGTCCATGTAATTGACTACTTTTAGCTTTTCGATATCTAACTTTCAAAAATTACATTGAGATACATATACTTAGAAAAGTGAAATATTTAATATCTGTTCTAACAAAATTTATTATTTTTTTAATCTTATAAAATTATTATTTTTAACTCTATATAAGAATCTCAATGTTTTACTAAGTATAAAAATCTCAATATAATTTTTAAAAATATAATTAATTATAAAAATATATAATTAATCTGTATTGTGCATATCGATCCTCGAATCTTATTTTTGTAAAAACCTTACATACTGGGATCATTTTTATAATTTTATTTTTTATTTGGAAAAAGAACAACGACAAATGGAACACCCTACGTCACGAGACTACATTACCTGACGGGACGCCGAGTCGTACTTTGGGTCAATCCCCACGTTCAATTTCGCAACCAGCAGTGGTCAAAATCCGAGCCGGCGGAGTCGCATCACACCAAGAACAACAATGAACCCAGTCAAATCCAATGCCTCGTACTCCAGGCTTTGACCGCTCTTTTATTTGGTGGGTTGAATTCAGAGCACCTGCGACGAGCTCCAACATCGACCTTGATCTCCCACCACGTGAGCAACGAGTTCGGCCGTTTAATTCCGCCGGCAACGTGCGTTTTGTTTGGTGTTACCTCATCATTCGCACCCATGCCTTTCTTAAATTCTCTACTTCACCGAAACAAATACTACATCGAATTTGCATCTGATTGATTACTCATAAAAACGAACTGTTTCATTCGAAGATTTGTATATTCATTAGCCAACATTAATTTTCTGTTGATTTGGTGCCTTACTTCCCCACCGTCTACCCCATTAATAAATCACGATCATGCATGTTAAATAAATCACACAAATTGCGATGACTTCAACGGTTGTCACAAACGACATGTTCAATTAGATGGTTTTGACTCCTTCCAAATTCCCCATTGACATTTATATGGTCTACTCCGAGCTTTTGACAAACCCATTGGAATTTCTCATGAGAAAGTTTCAAACTTAAGAAAATATTAAAAGGGGAATTAAGAGGATAGTATGATATTAGTAAGAATTGAAAGAATAAAATTATTCATAATTCAATAACCTTAAGCTTTTGAGTTGAATTAATACCGATCCTAAACTTTTGGGTTGCACATAATGTAGTTCACCAATTCGATTCGAACGTAACACCAACATGACTCGATATATCGACCAATCATAAGGCCATTAAGAATAAGCCGGCGGCTACTTGTAGATACCAACGTTCTTCCTCCCATCTCTTCTGTCCGCATTCAAGTTTCACTTGTCCAATTAATTCGACATCCAGAAAGTACTTCTCCCTCCCATCATTGCAACAGAGCCCGTGCCCACTCATATCAGACTCCAAAGTGGATGATGAACTACTCTACCTATACAAACAGGGCCACATAAAGGCGGTTCATAATAAAACCAATCCTAATGGATCAATCCAAGAATATAGCTAGGTGCCATGAATCTATCTAATCTAATCGTCAACAATTGCGAGACGCAATGCCAACCTCTTGAAGTCTTGGTAGATCACCTATCAAGCATATGCTCACATATGGGAATAAATTAACAGCATCTACCACTCTCCACCTTACTCCACTCTTCTGTACACAATTTTAATAGGCGGCATATCCACCCTTTATCTTCAAGCCAGCACTGGCATCACCGCTACGAAGATAAGTATCAGAAGCAGAGAACCGAGAAATAGCTACTAAACACATCAAGCAGCTTTGGCTGCACGTGCCATGCGTGTTGGAAAGGTAGCTGCTCTGCTGCATGTCGTGGAGCATGTGTCTTTTACTTTTCCATGCAGATTTATTTTGCTCGGTTTGGGAGGTGGTCAGGGAGCGATGTACTGATTGACTTCAACAGGCGCGTGCACGGCCGCCTTGGGCCAGCGGCGACTTTCTGTGGCCGCCCAAGTAAGAAGAGAATCAAAGCGCGCACGCCAGCAACTAACCCAGAAAACTTCCACCCACATATATATATGTGAAGGTCCTCGCTGAGTTCCGTTCTTTCTCAAGACGAGGTCACACGTCGAACACCTCGGTGACTATTCGCCTTCTCTTGAGCCATGGAGATTGGTGAGTGGCGCCGTGGCCGGATCATCGGCCGCGGAGCCTCCGCTACCGTCTCCCTCGCCACTTCGATGGCCTCCGGCCAGGTCTTTGCGGTCAAGTCCTCGGAGCTTTGCTCCCTACGCGGGGAGCAGAGGCTCCTCTCCGCGCTGGATTCCCCCTTCGTCGTCTCCTACTTGGGGTTCGATGTCACCCCCCCGCACGTGCCCGGCGCTGGTTTCCACTACAATCTCTTTATGGAGTACGCCCCCGGAGGCTCGCTATCCGATGAGATCAAGAGGCAGAGCGGTCGGCTCGACGAGCTCGCCATCCGGTCCTACCTTCATGACATCCTCAGCGGACTGGTTTACCTCCACTCCAACGGCCTCGTCCACTGCGACCTGAAGAGCCAAAACGTTCTAATTTGCTCCGATGGGCGGGCGAAGATCGCCGATTTCGGGTGCGCGCGTAAGGTTGATGGTGACGAAGAACGCCATCAGCCGAGGGGCACGCCCATGTTCATGGCGCCGGAGGTGGCGCGAGGGGAGGAGCAGAGCGCGCCGGCGGACGTCTGGGCCCTAGGCTGCACAACCATCGAGATGGCCACGGGGCGGCCGCCATGGCCGAACATGGCGGACCCCGTCAGCGCCCTCCACCGAATCGCCTTTTCCGCCGACGTACCGGAGTTCCCCAGCTGGATCTCCGCCGAGGGGAAGGACTTCCTGAGCAGGTGCTTGAGAAGGGATCCCCGGGAGCGGTGGACGGCGGAGCAACTTCTCCGACACCCATTTGTTGCCGCTTGCTTTGCGTGCCCTCGACCCGACTCCGGCACAAATTACGACCGCGTTTCACCCAGGAGCACTCTCGATCAGGCCTTCTGGGAGTCGCTCGCCGACGAGGGCGACGAGGCGGTTGGAGAACCATCGGAGGATCCATCCGAGAGGATGCAGTGCTTGATCGGAGGCGGCGCTCCAAGTTGGACGTGGAATGACGGTTGGGTGACGGTGAGAAGCCACGCCGGGGAGGACAGCCTCCCGGCGACGGGTTCCATGACCGAAGACGACCGATCAGTAAACAGAGGGGATAGCGGCGGCACAAGCAGCAGCGATTTCATCTACAGCACTGATCGCATCGACATCGAGCATGTCATGGCCGATGTTGATGACACGAGCATTGCTCGAGTAGAAGAGGGAATCGAGAACCAAGTATTCACGTGTAAAAGAGAGGTCAACTTAGTTAATGGAAATTGCCATTTGGTCATCCACAAGGACCGAATTGACATCCCAAATTGGCCTTTTTGGCTCTGCGCATTTTATCTTTGGCTTTCTTTAATATTCTCCTTCTAACTCTCAATCACGGGACAGGATAGGTTGGCCACAGACTGGATCCAACCTCTAGGTTAGATCATCTAATGCGGCCCTGATGAAGGCGATCAAGATCCACACCTCATTCTTTTCTTTAACTTAAATTACAGCATAATTTAGTTAAGTTCCTCGATGATCTACCTTCATCTTATGAATGTGCTAACTAATTTATCTGGTAAAGATCTTATCGCAACATCGTAATGTTCTGGATTCAAATACTATTTTCATTATTTATCTTAAAAAAAACTAGCAAATAAAGTAGGAATAGCCTACCACACTACTTATCTTTAAAAAAAATAACAAGTAAAGTAGGAGCAGCCTACCACACCTCAAACAATAACAAACTAGAGGGAAAGTTAGATGGGAGAGAAGCGTGGTTGGTGCTCCTAATCTGTTCTATGGCCACCTGCCGCTGTCACAGTAATTCGCAGCATATACAAAAGAAAAGGCCACAAAAGTAGGAAACTGCATTAATCAAGTATATCTAAGACGTAGTCTGGCAGCCTAGCCATATTTTTCTAATGGGTCTGTTTCTCTAAGCTTTACGATCAATGTCAACCCCAACCCATTATGTTAAGTTGACAAACAATTTGCATAAAGAAGAAGGATACAACAAATGCAACCACCATAAATTTCTACTAACTAGTATCTTAATCATGCTTTACGTTTAGTAAGTCTTACTAAATTAAAGCCCTAAAGATATGTTTTGTTGCCTATCCTGTTCTAACAAGCAGTTCAGTGTCTTTAGATTAGCTAATTTGCAACAATTTACAAGCCAATCTGACTATAAAACATTCGAATCCAGACTAAAATGAACAGTTTCAGTCAATATTTAAAATATGGTGATATCCATTATTACTTAGCTTCCAAGTTATCTAGCTCAACTTATAATATTTTTTAAAGAAATTCTTAATGATTTCCTTTCAGAAGAACATGTATAGACGAACAAAAGGAGATTATCAAACTAAAAACATGATCTGTGACTTGGGTTGGTCCCAAACAAAAAGTTGATAAAAGTACAAAAGAAGATTATAGTTCTAAATAATCACCTTCTACTACTAGGCATTTCTATAATATAAACTTGATTTTATAGTTAATCCTAAATTATATTTTTTCTATTCAATTTTAATCTTTAATCGATAATTACAATTTCTTAGTTACATATATCTCAAATGAGATCATGGATGATGGTAATATTAATTGCTCTTGTTACAATTTATATATAAGGAAAATCCACTAATGATATCATTTGATTCAACCTAATTAGGGTAATTTAAAATTTTTCTTACAATTAAAATATTAAAAACCTCATATTATTGACTGAGGTGAAAGACTTCTGATCTCATGAAATTCAAATAGGTCACCACATAGAAACAAAATGTTGATTCTAAATGTTTTCTTTTTTATAATAATTTGTATTAATATTACGACACAATATATAGGTAAGAAATCAATTTCAAGGTAAATGCTACACCAATAACATAATAAAACAAGCATACAGACTAATACATCATATGATTCAAGATATAATGTACAAACATAATAGTAAAAATAATTGCAAGAACAGTATGCAAATTTCAGAAATTTGTAGACTAGAGTAAAAAGCGTGCTCACATAATTTAGAGGTCAATACTTACTGATGAATCTTGAAGTGCATAAACATCATACTGGGCATAATCCTCCAAATAACTCCATAATCAATCTGTTAAAAAAGAAGGCCACTAACATGAGAGATCGATTCAGCTGGCACACTGCCACTCTGATCTTTTTTCCCGACTGTAATGACTGTTGTTATAAGATCAGATTAATAGCAAGGGAAAAAGCAACATCACTTGGTTTTATGTCTTCTAGTCAGAGACCTGCAGGCTTTGGTTCACTCCTACGTGATTTATGGAGCAGATTAAATATGGTTGTAATTTATCCACCTAATTCTTGCAGAAGCTGGTTCGTAATCGAAATTGCATTCTACAATCTTGGATCAGTATATCTTTTTTGAATGTGGAGGAAAATATAACACAATTTCAAAACAATGAAAACCAAATAACCAACCACCAATGTGAACTAAGTAATATCAAGTACAGTGACCATCCATAAGAACTGCACAGTTTGCAAATAAAGATTCTAGATGATACCTCTTATCAGATTCTTCTCTCCATTCAACTTGGTTCGTCTGTAGGGATTTAATTCTCTTTGCAATATCCCATAGGGATCCTTGCAGTAGCTGTTCATAAAGAGACATTGGTGTAAATAATTTAGCATTTTATGGTTTTTTATCTTTCTAATGGAATATGCTAGGTTTCCACAATAACCTAAACCAACGAGTAAAATTTGCAGAGTTACAAAGTATTATAATGGGTCGGTAGAAATGATATCATCAACTCTGTATGTCTTTTCATGTGCACCATGGACCAGCTCACATCCATGCATTGCCCTCATCTCAATGAGGCGAGTGGAACCAATAAGAACATGATCAACAGCATGGTGGGAGACTATCCAAACTTGATCCCACACAAAAACCAAATCTAGTTCTTGCAGATTTATGAAGAAACATCAGAGACTTAAATAGAAGAGATAGTGATTAAGCCTCATGTTTTAGATCTCAATCATCAAGATCTGGCACATACAAGTTTGTTGGCTAGAGCTATTTTGGTTATTTAACAAATCAAAGCAACTTTTCAGACCCCTTGAAATGGATTAAATACTGTGGATTAAATTGACATTCAAGATGTGGCTATCTTAGCTCAGGAAGGGTGTAGAACTGATAAGGGAAATAGAGGATTATACACCCTATATCCCCAGATCAAGAAACTTGCAAATTCTAAAACTAACAACTGGAAAACTCAGGTCAAAAGTCTTCCTTCAAATATCCCAACCTCCAATTTCTTGCCTTATTTGCCATATCATCCGAGTGTTGTCTTTAAAAAGAAGAAACCTATGGAAAATCTTCATCTTCCCACTTCAATGTTGCTTCCTTAAGAAAGTAACAATCAAAACTAAGCCATATACCCCAACTTCGAGTTTCTTATCTTATATCTTATCAAAATTTTTTGGTCCTCTCAACGTTCTTTATCTAAATCATATAAGAAAAATAACAATTCATTGACAAGAAAATCAGGGTCATCTGCCATTTTGGAGAAGTTTGAGATTGTTTTGTTGTGTGTTGTATAGTAATTTTGGTCCGCATCAAAAAATAAATTGCTTAAACTTTAATATATTAGTTTCTTTTACCAAATATATTAGCTTATGAAAAAAATTTCATCCTGTAGAGTCTAGTCTTTGTATTGATTGAAACTTTGCATGGATGCATAGCTTAGATACCGATTAAAATGTGTCAAAAGATTTGATGAAAAGTTTATTTGCAAACTCATGGTAGCTCAATTGACCTGACTTCAGAAATGAGAAAACTAACAACTGCAGCCAGGTCTCCTGGTGCAACTTCATGATCTTTTCACAGAGCACTACCATCCTGTACATTATAGTCTTTGTCAAACCTCAGATCGATGTAAGTGGACAAAGAGAGTATTATACTCCAGGAGATACCAGTCGATATTAGTCAGAATAGATAGATGATCTATGAATAAGATAATACTGAATAGATATAACTTAATTTAATAACAGAAGTAAACTGTTACCAGCCAAATGGATCAAAGCATTGAGCTAAAAAACTCTAATCGATATCATCCTTGTATCTGCTTGAATCTGTGGAACTCCTGCACAAAGTGATGAACAACCAGAGTAAATCCACCATCTAATATTTCAAGATGCAAATCGATAAATAGAAGCCCAGTCTACAAAGAGCACTTGTCCAATGGGTAGATAAGATGGATAAATTACTCACGCTATTGATCATCGTCAGAAATTGGCGACACAATCAACCAAACAATAATAAGCAAGCCAATACCGTTCTTGAATTTCTTCGCATGCAAGCCAAGAAATGTGTCGGACGAATTATCGACAAATACAAACTCAAGCATAGTTTCCTTCCAACCTCAAAAGCAACCGACCCCATGCCGTGCATTCTTAATGAGGGTTCCGCGATTGCAATCCCGCGAAGATATTATGCAGCATGGCATGATTCATTGGAAGCCCTAACGTTTCCCGGATAGAGTGGCGGAACGACAGAGAAGCAGCGCGGGGGAACTATGAAGAATCGGCCACACAGAGATATCATTACCTGGTCGATTACGTCCATCGACGTCGGCTTCTCGATCACGGCGACGCGCAACAGAGCGGAGCACAAGGAGGACGAGAGCGAAGACTCGGCTTCGGAAAAGGAGCGACGAAGATGTAGGTGTGCCCATCTATCCGTCCACCGGCTCGTCACTTTAACCGCAACCATTCATTCAAATCAATTTCACCGGGAAAAGCTCCAACTGACGACCCACATTCGTTTTTTAATTCAAATCAATTTTACGTAGGGTAGTTTTTTTTTGGACGAAAATATCCTCAATCGTTTACCAAAATAATTTAATCACATATGTTATTTAAAAAAATCGATAATTAATTATCATAAAATTTTACAAAATAAAAATTTAATATTAATTATCTGATTCTAAAATAATTACTATTATATTTTTATTTTTTGAGAATTTTATGATAATTAATTATCAAAACTAAGATTTTTTAAATAGTATCAATGATCAAGTTATTTAAGTAAAAATATAACAATATTTTCATCTAAATAAAAAATATTATCTCAAGTAAAATCGAATATGGATGCGGAGATTTTTCTCGGTATAATGTCCTTAATTTTGTCTATTATATTATTTTTTTAAATAAAAACAACCTTAATATTTAATACGTTGCGTGTTACTTATTTTATGTATTTGGTGACGTCAAAATATTGTGACCGAAGAAAAAAATATTGCTATTGGAAAGGAAGGAATCCAATGCTGCTGTTATCCTTTACAATATAAGTTCATCATAACATTCATTATATGCTATTAAACTCCAATAGAAAAAGAAAAAAAATGTGTTGAAGTTGAAATTGAAATCGAAATGGGTTAACGGTTTAGCCGAAGTTTTAGTTCGAGAAGAAAATTCGAAACCACTTGAAATTTCCAAATATGCTTCATCCCCATTACACCCAATCTATTATTTAAGAAATATCAAATTAACAAAAAGAATATTTAAATACAATATGTTGTTGTTCATCCAACATATAAGACGTGAGCAAGACCGACACCTGAACAAGTTAACCTCACAGAAAGTAGTTCTTGAAGCTTAGACCATTAGGCATATCTTATTTGTCCATGTCTATAGTACACTTATAAGCAAGATTGTCTTATTAAGCCATCTCTCCATATCCATTTATATGATCACAAGGGAAATGTGGCACATCCATGTTATAGATAAGCTTGCGACTATTAGAATGAAAACATTGTTTAAGTAAACCGTAATTCCAATACCCATTATATAACAAATCGAATACCTATTGATGTGCATTTATCACAGGAAACATCAAAACAAGTAGGTTTTATGGATATAGAAACATCAAGATGCCAATTGTTCTTAATCACATTTATCTGAGCATCCAAGAAACCTTAAGAAGATTGACTAGAGGAAATTTTCCTAACTTTCCAAAGACTCCCTCACAGACATTTTAGCGAACACATTCCCCGCACTGGGCTGAAGGAAACTACCACAGCAGTCGCGCAGGTGGCGCGTGAAACCCACCGCTGCGTAACCACCCCGAGCGAACAGACACAGCCATGCTTTAAAATTCGTGGGCCATGATGAGACGAGGACGTGAGCTGGGAACTTTATACTTCAACTATACGTTACCTTTTGCCGAGCGGGAGAAAGCGGAAGGTGGCTTAGCCGTGGCAGGGACTCTCTCAACCGTCTGATCCAATCAGGACGCCAGGGGGCAAAATAGCAATCACGGTGTGATCAGAACCCAAAGCTTGGTTTATGCCTCCCATTCTTTCTCCTCATTCTTACTCTGGTCATACCTTTCCTCTTCTTCTTCCGTCTCCTTTGGCCGGCACCTCGTTATCCTGGTCTCCGATCGCCATCTTCGTCGACAAGAGATACCTGTCAATAGCACCTGTCCGCTCTCCTCAAGGTCTTAGATCCATCATCCGATCTCATCGATCCATATATATATCCCATGGCGGCCAACAAATTCGCGACTGTATTGCACCGGAACAGCCACCGGATGGCGTTGATACTGGCATACGCGATCCTGGAATGGGCCCTCATCATCCTCCTCCTGCTCAACGGATTCTTCGCCTACCTTATCGCCCGGTTCGCCGACTACTTCGGCCTCAAGCCCCCCTGCATCTTCTGTTCGCGGGTGGACCACCTCTTCCAGTCCGATGAGGGCCGGCGGCGGTGCGCCCTCCGTGACCTCATCTGCGACGAGCACGCCGCTGAGGTCGCCAAGTTGGGTTACTGCGGCCACCACCGGCGGCTGGCGGAGGCCGGGGAGATGTGCGAGGACTGCTCCTCCTCGTCCCGACCCGTTGAGGTCGCCGTCCTTTCATGGATGAAGCGGATTGAGGAGGGGGAGAAGGATCTGAGGTGCTCGTGCTGCGACGTCGTCCTTGAGAGCGGGTTCTACTCGCCTTACCTCCTCGGTAGACCTTCCGTGGGCAACGTGGAGTATGACCAGAAGGGGAACTTGGTGAATGAGTTCGTTGTGGGCGATCGCAAAGTTCTTAGGGAAGATGATGCCTTGTGCCAAGAAAAGGTGGAGAGCGGGGAGTTGGTATCTGAAGATCAAGCTGATGGACGCCATGAGGAGGAGGAGGAAATTGAAGAAAAGTTTGGTGGTATGGAAGCGATAGGCACTATCATTTCGGAGAGAGAGGTGGAAGAAATAGAAACCCTCATCGAATTCTCTGATGCCGGCCGATTGATGGAAGATGCTTCTTTGGAACTCCTCATTCGGTATCCAGAGAACATACACGGTGAGGACAGGTTGTTTCCAGTGGAGCTGATTGACTCAGCGACCATGACAAATAGACATGTTGCATATGCGTCTGGCAAACAAGATCAGGGAGAGCTTGGGCATGCTGGTGACGCTATCAAAGTTCTTGATACCGGAAGCATCGGAGAGGAGAGAGAAGCAGTAGCTTTTCTTGGAGGAGGGACTGATGTTTTCAAAGTGAATTCTTCTGGATATGGTGAAATGCAGCAAGACGATATGCCGTTTGATATCGGGAGCATTGCAGAGGAGGAGAAAGAATTGCTTTCTGCTACAGAGATGGCTGATATTGTTGAAGTGAATTCTTTAAGGAATGATGGAGTGGAACAAGGAGTGATGGTTCTTGATGTTGGATGCATCATAGAGGAGACAACATTGGCATCTGCTGTAGGGAGTGCTGATGTCACAAAAAAGAATTCTTCTGAGGATGTTTCAGCGGAACATCAAGTTGTTGGTCTTGAATATACAATATGCATGTCAGAGGAGGAAAAGACATTGGTTTCTGCTGGAGAGAGGGCTGATTCTGAGATGGAAGGAGGCCAACAGCATGCTGTGACTCTTGATAAAAGAAGCATATCAGATGAGGAAATAACATTGACTCCTTTCGAAGAGAGTGATGATACCATTGAAGAGAATTTTTCTGATGTTGATAGAGCCCAACAGAATTCCATGACTCTTGATTTAGGAATCATTTCAGCGGAGGAAAAGGTTTCTTCTTTGCATATATTGGAAGGGGATGACATCCTCGAACAGAATTCTGTAGTTCTTTCTGCTTCAGAGCCTACTGGTGAATGCTTATCTGATCATCAAGTTGTTGATTCTCTAGCAACACCAATCATAACACTTAAGGATGCTGTTGTTATTCAAGTGGAATCATTAATGGGCGAGGAAGATCTTCCTAGAACACATGGTAAGATGATTTGTGATTAGAGAAATAATTTAGTAGTCAGTTATTATTTTGTATGCTTATCAATATTGCTCCATCCCAAAATCAAACATAACTTATATTGATGACAACAGCTTATGAAGAAGAAAATAAATTGATCGATGTGGAGACCAATTGTGAAATATCTATAGGGAGTGAGATATGTGACCAGGAATACATGGATCATGCACATCTTCATGAGCCAATTCTAATGTCAGAAAACACACAGGATCAACAAACAGAGAGCTATAATGAGATGACTGCTACAGACAAAGGTAACTATTTCACATCAGCCCTTTTAACCATCTCATGGACAGTCAACTTTTTGTCATTTATATACGACTGCTTATGCTTTTTTCTTATGCCTTGATTATTTCTTTTGTTTGTTGAAGAAATATCAGTCACTGAAACTGAAGCAATTATGATTACAGTGGAGAACCCAGATCATGTAGATGTAGTTGTATCCCAAGAAAATAATGAGATTGAAGAGGAGAGGGCACCTGAAACACCAACTTCGGTTGATGGCATTCATGGTTTACATAAGCGGTTCTTATTCGGAAGGAGAGAATCAGGAACAGAGTCTCTTGATGGAAGTGTTGCTAGTGAGTTTGAAGGGTGTGAGACATTGGCTGTAGATCAGCTCAAAGCTGCTCTGAAAGCAGAACGGAAGGCCCTGAGTGCATTATATGCTGAGCTCGAGGAAGAGAGAAGTGCCGCTGCCATTGCTGCTAACCAAACAATGGCAATGATTACCAGGCTTCAAGAAGAGAAAGCTGCGATGCAGATGGAAGCATTGCAGTATCAGCGGATGATGGACGAACAGTCAGAGTATGACCAGGAAGCCTTAGAACTCCTGAATGAACTGATGATAAAAAGGGAGAGGGAGAAACAAGACTTGGAGAAGGAGCTCGAAGTTTATCGAAATAAGGTTCTACATTATGAGGCCATGGAGAGGAGACGAATGACAAAGCATAAGATCAATGGTAAGGCCAGAACATCTGCTTCATCAAGTGCTGAAGACAGTGATGACCTCTCCTTTGAGTTCCAGGAAGGAGATGAGCATACCTACAGTCCTGATGAAAGCAATCAAAATACTCCATCTGATGCTGTGTTAATTTCAGGGACAGATCAAGGCACTGAAAGGCATCTGATCACACTTGAGGAATCATTGGCTGATTTTGAGGAAGAGAGGCGATCCATACTCGAGCAACTGAGGGCATTGGAAAGTAAACTTTTTACATTGGATGGTGAGGACTCTCATGATTCAAAAGTCATAGACCATGTTTCAGATCAAAATGGCCATGTTTCAAATGGACATCGTGAACCTCCAGGTGATGATTTACATGATTATGCGAACGGTTTCTCAGATGAACTAGAAACTAACAGGAAGCAACCTAGTGAAAGAAGAAACATGGGCTTTAAAGGAAAGCGGCTTCTTCCTCTCTTCGATGCCATTAGTAATGAAAATGAAGATGATATATGCACCGAGGAAGGAGCAGCAGATGCTTCTCCTGAAACAATCTCAAATATTGCAGAAGAGCAGAAAAAGCTTGCAATTGAAGAGGAGGTTTATAACATCAATGAGAGGCTACATGCTCTTGAGGCTGATAGAGAGTTTCTTAAGAATTGCATTGGTTCCTTGAAGAAAGGTGACAAGGGAATACATCTTCTTCAGGAGATTTTAGAACATCTTCGTGATCTGAGGGATGTGGAACTTCGAGCCATGAACTCCTATGATGCTTTGGCTTCATTATCTGCCTAGTGTGCACACAAAATGAAGGTAATTTGATTCTCATCTTTTTAGATGCCATATTTATGGTGCAGGCAAATACTGCTTATCATAATTCCGCTTGCTACTCATTACAGTTTCAAACTGCTTTTATATTTTTACAGTTGGGTCTTCCACATCCAATTTCCACAAAAATTCAGTGCATGTACTAGTCACAAGTTTAACATATCTACATATCAGCATAAACTGACAAGCAAACACACATGCACACACACCCAACGTAAAGAAATAATAAAAGAGATGTCCCACCTACAGGGCATTTACTTGTCTGATTTTATTACAAAGGCCATTGAGAAGAGACAAGCTTTGAAATTCTTATCCCAGCAATCTTTGAACTGAATGGATTTTTATGACAGATGGAGGCTACCTTATCGGAGTTGATCAAACATCTGAAATCTAGTTGCAACAGTAACCATGGTATACAAGAAATGAATGAATGAGTCATGGTATGCAGGTTGGTCATACCAGGGGTGGAACTGAGCTCCTGGTTCTGTATTTTGTTGGTTGCTTTACAGTGTGTGGGAGCAGACCATGGATGGAAGCTGCTTTCCCAGGCCCAGCTTTTTGTGGGGCTTCCTTTTGTTCCATTTCTTTTCCTTTTTTTTCTTTTCTTTTCTTTTGGGCCCAACCCCTTTGCTGTGGGGCAAGGTGGATGAGGCAGGGGAGGGTGGTTGGTCAGCCACTCATAATGTCATTGTAGTAGGAATCATGGCTTTCAAAGTTGTACAGAAGTTTAAAAGGAGAAAGTAGGGTGAATGGACTTCCTTGTGTTCTTTTTTTTATTATTTTTTTCTTCACTTCCTTTTCCTATAGAGGGAAAATGATAGCTGTATGCTGATCTTTGAGTAATGGTGTTTGAATATAATCAATATGTTCTGTATGTTTGGTCATTACATTATGTTCTTGACCCCTCAAGAACTGTAGTGGTCCTTGATATGTGCCTTTGATGCTCTCCACATCCATTTTTATACACAAAAGCTGATATCACTGAAACACCATAATGTTTGCTAGCTTTTCAGTGAGGACAGGTCCAGCTGGTTACTTATACCTAATCCCAAGGTGGGACCATCAGGAAGAACAGGTAATCTAGGTGGGGTATGGCCTTCAAGATGTGCACATGCAACTTGATTACAGAGTGGCCTGGAAAAGGGAACTGGGGATTGCTTTAAGCATCAGTAAAACACTCTCATTCCTTGTGGTACACACTACCTATGAATGGACCTACCTAAAGGCATCATCTGTAAGTGTCACAGGGAATGCAGTTGGAAATATCTTTCTGGTGTGGAGTTGATGTGTGATTTAAGATTAGGTTTTGATCAATCTTTCTAGTAGTAGTTTGCAAAAGTGGAAGAAGGGACATGTGGCCCAACAACCCTAAAACATGGCACTTTACTCTGCTACTACATTTGTCCTCAGATTAGTGATCTCATTCTCATGTTGGCCAGAAAACCTGCAGTATGTGGCCATCAAATGTCAGCCAAGTGATTGGCATTTATACATTAAATTTGAGATCAATTTTGAAGCTTCCTCGGCTTCAATCCACACACAATACAAAAACATCCAGCTGAGAGTAATCAGTTGTCTTGTCATGTCATGGTAGACAACCAACTAGAAGCCTACGGAAGCATTCCAAGAGCAACAAAAATGAGAGAGAGGAGGAGGTTGGTGGACTTGTCTGCAATGGTAGACACACACACTTTTGGCTTTTGCAGCCTTTGACTCCAAGAACAGACACATCTTCCAACTTCTTCTACCTTGATGTGCAGATTGTGCAGGTTCAGCAAGAATGGAAAGAGAGTGGGGTAATACTATCAGCTGTTGTTGATTGGATCAGTATCTTTGCTGGAGTCGACAGAAGGGTGAGTGTATCAAATTTATATGTCATCACAGTAAATCTGTAGAGATCATTTGTATATTATATATTATCACAGTGCTAGAGATCATTTATTAAACATCATTTACTTTATGTAGGCCTTGAAATTATGATTGGATCCGTTGTTGCCTCAATCCAATTTATATCCAATTTTAGATTAAAACGATCAATCTGTAGAGTTGATTGGATCTCGTTCAACAAGATTAAAGTGAATCTTGTTGAACGAGATGGACACTCATATTGAGCACTCTAAGTAGCTATAGACATGTCTTTCACCTCTCTCTCGGGCCTAAACGGATGAGATCTCTTTCGACACAAACATAAATCCTAATCTACTTGTTGAGTGAAGGGATTGGATACTCACTAATGTTTGACATTCTTGTTTATGTTTTATTTGTCTCGTTTTAAGACGAAATATTCTCGTAGCGATATATTTCGATATCATATGATACAATCATCTAAAATTATGAATGATAATGCGAATGCTATCGTACCGATATATTTTGACATAATATGATAGAATCCTCTTCTAATACTCAAGTCAAATAAGGTTCGAGTTTATGATAAAGATGAGGTAGAGAATGAAAAACATTTAAGAGATCGAATTTTATATACCATATGCGGAGACAGCTTTTGTATTGTCGAGAATGATCGGTGAAGATTGTGTGTCCGGACATTAAACTGCAGCACTGCAGTTGGTTCGATGGGTACGATTAGCTGAAACTGTGACTTATAGTGGCAATTTAAGTTCTAATTACACGAGTCATATTACGTATAATGGCAAACGATGCAGTCATAGTCAAACATAACACTGTGTTGGAATCGCGTCAAGAAGAGGAAGACACGTGAACGATGATGACAGAGGGGGGACGCTACACGGCGGTGACGGCAATCTTCATGCCGGACTCGCAGTGGCCGGCGAGGCTGCAGATGAAGTGGTTCGTCCCCCGGGCCAGCGTGACGCGGTCGTTCCCGGAGGTGAAGACCCGCGCGGCCGGAGAAGCCGAGCAGCTCCTGTACCCCGCCGCGCTCACTGCCACCACGTTGTGTGCCCAAGGGTTGTACCTGAACTCTGCATCATTATTGGAATATTAAGTTAAATATTATTATGATTTTGATTCTTAACTTTTAATTAAGATAGGAATTAAGGTTAATTATATATTAACTCCTGTAATTGAATTCTATTAGTATTAAGATATATGTATTTAAAAAAAATATATTAATTTTTTTTATAATTTTAAAAATAAAATAAATAATCTCATTTATTATAATATTATCGGTCACATTGATAAAAAAATATAATAGATTACATCGACATAAAAATAAAAGATAAAAAATAATTTTAATATTTATTCCATTTCTAATAACTTTATTAGTAAAAAGATAATTCTAATATCTCACGTACTAAAATAAGCTCATATGTTTGTATCAATCTAGCGCATAATGTTATATATTATGTTATGTTGTATTTTTTTATCAATATAATTAATAATATTAGAATAAATAAAGTAAAATGATCTTAATATAATTTTTTAAATATATAAATTACGATATTAATAGGATGTAATAATTAACCTTAAGAATTACTATCAAGATTAGTAAAAAAGAATCTTAAATTTATCTATTTATATAAATAAAGACTCATGTAATATTTTAAACGTATAATTGAAAAAAAGATATAGATATAAAAATGAGAGATTATAAGTAATCATATATAATATTTAATATATTTAATATGAGTTTTATTTATTTATTTATGATTTTTATTTTTTTATGTTCATATCTTTTTGGAGAAATTATAATTTACGTCCATTTTGTTAGTATTTTTTTAAAGATAATAAACCGGATTCGAACTCACCGAGTACGTCGCCGGCCGTAAAGCGCTTCCCGCTGGGCCAACCGGCGGTGCTGAAGGTCCAGCCGCCGCTGTCGCCCACGACGAAGGTGGCGGCCCGGGCGACCTCGCTGTGGACAAGGAGGCAGAGCAAAGCGAGCCCCATCGCCACGGCACTGCCCCTTCCCTGAGCCATCACCCCTACAACAGACGAGCAGGAGAGGATGTGTGGAGCGACGGAAAGAAGAGGTGGCCTCTTATGGGCATTGTGGTTATGGACAAGCGGAAGAAATCGCGGTGTGAGCAGGCGAAAGAAGACACGGAAATGGAGGGGAAGGGGTGGTGATGTCATGGTTGTCACTGCGTTCTCTGCCCTTCCGCCGTTAACGTGTCGCTACATGCTACCTTCTACTGTGCTCTACACCATGGTAGTGTAGCTTCTCCTGCGCTTGGTTGGTATTCACGGGTGCATTCACTTGGAGGGGATCGATGCCATTGTTTGGAATTGGGAGCATGTTCGTCAAGATAAAAGGCAAAGGAGATTCCAATCAATCATCGTACTTCATTCGACTGCTTGCTATAATGCAATCGAATATGAACGATGCCATTGTTTCGAATTGGGAGCTTGTTTGTCGAGATAAAAGGCAAGGAGATTCCAATCAATCATTGGAGATAAGTAGCTCATTCGACTGCTTGCTATAATGCAATCGAATAAGATGGCAACCGGTAATGGTCATATTCGAGAGGCATATGAACGAGCACCTGTGTATTTAGCGAGCTGCTCGCTTGCACTCAGTCTTCATCCATTAGAGCAGTTTCTTTGTTGCGACGAGGTCGTCAATTTGTAGGCCTTCGGCTTCTATTTCCCTTTTTTTTTGCCTTTCTTTTTTGGTTTTCTCCATCCATACAAGATTTTTTTCATTTTCGTAAAGTTATTTCGAATATAATATTTTGTAATAATAACAATAATATCGATGATAAAAAAAAATTTGACTAGCTTGACTAATAAAAACTTTACCGGTTGATAATTAGATCTTAGGATCAAATACCATCTTTATCGTTTATCAAAGCACTTGAATGATACTAGAACCTTGGATCGACGACCAACCGGATCAATCATACTCTACCGACAATTTACGACTACCAAACAGTTTACGAATAATTATGCAGCAATTAAACTAAGGTTTATAGAAGGAGATCTGGAAGCACATCATAAGAAAACTTTAATGCAAGTTGAATATGTACACAACTGCACTATTTCTCGTGGCTCTTCAACCCGTGTTCGATAAGCTTCACCTTCTTGGAATTCTCCTTGTTCAGAAGTGAGAGCATTTCGAGTGATGATTTTATCTGCGACAACTGAGTGTTTGAGACATTCTTCCGACTCCTCGGTGTCGCACTAGCTGGTGAAGAAGATTGGTAGAATCTCTTTAGCCTTGCATTCAAAGCTTGAATAGCAGAATGTAATGCGTCCAACTCGACATCTGCAAACCTGTCTGTAAATGAACAGAGATATCAAACATATTAGCTGATGGAATTATAGATTGGCGTGTTCGCTTAATGAGTTTCACATACCGAGCTCGGCCTTGAATTCATGTTCTGCTCTCGACAATGGTTTTTTGTTTGTGGCAGGCAGATTTCTGAAGTTCTGTAGACGCTGATCCAGAAGCTCGTACACTTTGAAGGAGCGGTCGATCCGGTTCCGTATGTCTGCTTCTTTGGCTTCAATGTTCAAAATAGACTGTTTTGCTTCACGTAGGCGTTTGTTTTGGTCGTTGAGAAATGTCTGCAGATAACCAGCATGTTCTTTGAGCTCCACATAGACCTGAGCAGCCAGAAACAAGCCAAAAATATAAGAACTGGCACTAACTACAAATTTTGTGTTTGCAGGAAACCCCAAAAGAGGGGAAGTGTCTTAAGATGTTATCACAATGCAATCCAACATCTAAACATGTGAGAATAAGCTAAAAATGAACAGACAGCCAAAAATCTCAATTCTCAAGTTTAAACAGAAAATAATCAACAATGTTCAGGTGTCACTACCACATTTCTCATAGCTCAATTAGAAAAGTAAATCACCAATTGGATGGAATTACATAACTTTCCTATACATTAAACAGAAGTACAATCCAGTCAGAGAAATGAGGGTTGAGATGAAAAGCATGGATAAGTAGGCATATGTAGATTTAGAGAGGTGAAATTTAAGATGACTAAATACACAAAATTTACTGTAGTCCATAAGCATCTCTGGTCAAATATATAGCAAATGAATAAATAAAACTAGATTATTCCAAAAAAAAAAGTAGAAATAACGATAAAAATGCCAGCTTCATAATATAGAAGAGTTGATAAAAATACTCATCAGAACACGTTTTATGTACAAACATAGATGTATATGTGGAAGACACAGGATTTTTCTGTGGTCAACAATAAAAATTTAATAGAAACTACAGAAAGCATCTGACTAGAATTTATCTTGAATGAAGAATATCAACCTTACTATAGTGGCAGTACCAACTCAGATGGAAATGCATTATTTGTTACCTTATGTGCGTATTCAACATAGTTCTCACGGAAAAGCTTGATATAGTGGTGAAGAGTTGATCGGCCCTCTATCGAATCAGCAGTCAATGAACGAAGAGTTGTTGAGGAAGGAATAGCAATGGCCTTTGGCCCAATGAGAAGATCTTTGCTTATGACCTCAGGAAGAGAAGCTTCCACATCAACTGCAGACCTTTTGTCATTATCATCATGTAAATGCAGTAATTCATTCCAAGCCTTCACTTCTAGCACAATAAACTCATATGATGTTGACAAGCTAAGTATCTGTGAGTGACCATACAAGTCAGCAATTGCAACAAATCCAAAAAGCACCGACGAGCAAGATTCACTAGATTCACTACTGCATGTATTTAGAATAGGGTATACAAAAGGAGGCTTTCCTATCATATCTGTGTCAGGTATCAGATTTGTAAATGGCAGAAACTGCAATGCAATTAAGTCTATTCCGCCACCATGGAGACAGTAAAATGTCTGATCAAGAAGAGGATCAGGAAATAATGACAAAGGGCAACACTCCAACACATTTTTTGATAGTGCCAAATCTACAATAGCCAATCGTAGCAAAGGAGGTGGATGTCCCAGATTAGATCTATTTGCCATAGAGATATTTGATCCCGGAGGACAAAACTTTGAAATAGGAATTTCTTCTGAGCTTGAATCACAAATCATTGCAACACCCTTTATATGACCATAAGAATCAAGATGAAGACGGGGAGAGGGACCAACATTCCACTGAGGCTGGACTTCATCTGCAAGAGCATCTATCTGTAGTTGTCCACTGCTCCAAGCAATCACAAGAATTGAATCTTTGCCAATAGATCTGTAAAGAAAATCAACGACCCTGCCTTCACCACCAGCAATGCTCTCAACCTCAGATTTGTTATTTCCCTCGCGGAGATAAACTTTGGTGAGAGGACCCTGGATTTATGAGGCCAAATACTGTTACATTGGTGAAGGAAGAAAATGATATCCTACACAAGCTCAAACTGTCATGCTTGTAGAAAAAGGTGTCAACTTTAGAAGTGTTTCATGATTATTGCAAGTGAACAAAGCCTTTAAACTTCAATGTATCTTAGGGATACCAAGATAGTCATGGATCATAAGTACTATTGTCTTCAAATTTCTAGACCTCCAATTGTTCCAATGCTTAATAATTATAGCACTTGAACAAATCATCATATAGCCACTTCTGAGTGACATTGTTTTTAGTTATTGCCTGCTTCAAACTGGCCAAATAATCATCCGGCCAAATAAATATTGATAATTAATAAAAAGGTAATACTAAAAGATCCTTAGACTGTATGAGGATAACTGAACTGTCCACATTGACTCACAGGCTAATCTATTTTCCACCCAAGCAGTGTATGGTATTAAATTTACGACCCCAATGCCAAAAGTCTAGTCAAATTGTCTTGATCCAGTAAATAGCTTCCTTGACATCCTAGTGCTAATTACCCACATAACTGGAATAAAAAGATCTATAGAATCTGGAATTTTAGAAAATGTAGACATAAGAAACAAAAATGAATTGGTTGACCAATCAATCTTAAACTCCATAAATATTCCAGATTGCTCATCCTTTGCTACGAGGCCACATAACTAGCAGAAAAGTAGCAACAAAATGCTCCATCATCCAAGTAGTTGCCAACCCCAAATAACTGAGATTACAATTTTTTTTTTGTGTGTTGATGCATCCTCCAACTAACAACAAGATATAGATTTTGGGAAATAATAGATAATTACTGCTCCAAACAACATATTATATCTTGGATATATGTGAACAACAAGTTTGCAGTGTATAAATCTAAACTAGGCAATAGACCATGGCACATATTGTCTGCACATGATCATTAAGCATTATCAAAAATATGAAATCTCATTAAAAGAAAAAGGATAAGGAAAAGCCCCAACTTCTTGGTTTGTCATCCTCATTCCCAAGTGTTGGAGGCAGATCTAAATTAGACGATTTCTATCAAACAAATATGAAAGGTTCCACATCTTTAATGATGACATTCCATCTTTAATTAATTTCCTTAATAGAATAAGATCTTGATAGTCCTTGATATCTTTGCTTCGGCAAACAAAAAAAAAATTCAGGCCAACTCTGTTTCTAGTTTTTACAGGTGTACATATGGTGATAAAGAAGGAAGCTACAACTTATAAGAGACAATATTAAGCCAAGCAATCTTAGAAAGATTAAGAGCATAAGCAGATGAAAACAATTGAGCACATTTCTACTCATATTAACTTCTAATGAGCAAATAATTGGCTATCAGGATTCAACATACAATCACCATTCAAGATCCATGTTAGTTCAATCTAATATGTTAATGTTTTGCGATAATTACAGAAAAAGGTTAATGAGTACTGTTTATTTGCAAAAGAAATTCACGGTTCACTGGACTACAGAAACTATGAATGCTCCACAGATTTAAAGAGTTTCATGTCTATTAGAACAGAGTTATGGCGCCAAAGTGCAATAATGTCAGGGAAGTTATTCCAAAAGGCATACCTGCAATGAAAGTGATGCATCGATTGGGGCATAAGGATGAGCTGTCGAGACTAGTGTGCTGCCTCCTTCAGCTGATTGATCTGCCAGCTCAGGAAACGTAGCTTCCAACCAATCAATGGCCAAACGGGAGTTGCTAACAGCTTTTAAATCTGATGAATTCAAGCCAAACATATTAATATCTTCATAGATCTCTTCAATGTGTGTCCGACGGCAGATACTGCAAGGAACAAATATCGAATGTTTTTAATCAGTTACATAAATGACATGGATCTTTTGACCACAATGCAATTATGCATTTTGAAGAATCATTTATTTCAATTAATGGAATTCTTTCTCTCTTTGTTTTTAATTTCTTGGTTTATTTGATTCTCATCCCTTTTGATGGGTGTGGATATCTCCTATCTCACTAGGTATTATATAGCACAATGAAGAACTTGTATGAAAGAGTCGAAATAACCTTCCAAAAGGAACAACTGGGCAGAGGATATAGACCGAGCCATCACTGAAAACAATGAAAATCTGCACAAAAAATACAGATATTAAGTTGGCATTTCTTTGCACCCAAAGCAGGTAAAAGATCAACAAGTTAGAATCCAGTTCTACCTCAAGTTGGAAAAATATTGGATAAGCAGATGTAAAAGGGCAAATTCCACATAGCTAGAATGTGTTAATAATTTCAAAATCATCAACAAGTTCTACCTCAGATGCCTTTTGTCAGTAAAAAGTAAAAACAGCATGATTTTATCACAGAATCCAGTTTCAAGCAATCTGAAAGTCCAATAAACCCAGCATGGCCAAACTAATAAACTTTTGAAGAGTTAAAGATGCAAAAATCATTCTAGCCTAAAAGCTCAACCTGGCTTAAGAGATTACTATTAAGGATAAGAGTTAAAGATGCACACATCATTCTAGCCTAAGAGATCAACCTTGCTTGAGAGATCATGCAACCTAGGTCACTTATGTTCATAGTAAATGCCAAGGGCAACCAGTTTTGGTTTTTCATTTTTCTAGGAAATATTTATGTTCTCATTTTCCAAGTTGTAGTTATAATAGAACTTAAAGTCATTTAGTCCCAGAATACTAGATTGTTGGGATCTCTTAATAATACATTTCCATTGGTTATTCAAGTGCGCAAAAGAGACATTTTCATTGGGTATTCAACCACATGATATTAATAGAGAAGTTAAAGGATCTTAATGAGTAGGGGGTAATTGACGAAGAAATCATGGGAAAAAAGATTAAAATTAAGAATAATGAAGAGGCCCTGCTCTTGCACCTGACCATTTCAATTGTCAGCACAGTTTGTGTAGCTTACATTAATGCCAACAAACAAATAGTGACAAAGAAGTTCATAAAGAACTCGATAACAATCAGTATTGTGCGTATAAATTATGACACAGCAGTTCATGAAAAATTTAGTAAGAACCAGCACTGTGCTAAATAGATGCTTGACAAGAAAAATGCAAGTAATATCGAAATAAATCCACCAAAAGAAATACATTTGGAAACAGACGCATGGAAGACGAGTACCAAAGATATACTTACTGAAAATGTGTCCCACAGATGTTGGCCTCCGAATGAGAACGCTACAGGGCAGAATGAAGCAGCCTTTTTGCATCTTACAGGTTCAGTGGGCTGCAGATAATATTCCTGCTCTGCTCGTTCAACATCAGATGACAAATCAAATAGTCTGCACACAGAAATTAACACTTCCTATATCAGAAACATGAACTTTTTATATCAACAAACTCTGCAGAATGAGGCTTTGGAAGATACAGTATGAGATAACTAGATAGCTTTTAATGAGACTGATAGAACATGTATAAGATATCAAAAGTGAATGATATTCATGGCATTACAATTGTAGTGCTAGTAAATTTGCCTCATTCTGAAAGAAAAGCATTTCAGGATATTTCCACAACCACATAGGCTAATAACCTATATTCACAATCGAACCAGTGTATTATGCAAGAAGGCAAAACTAATCAAACAAATAGCTATCAATATCATTAGAAGACATTCATCCATAAAATAGATATTTCCAAGTTCTAATTAAAACAACAAAATAAACACAGCTTCTGGATCAAACTATGTGGATCAAGTATATGTATTCCTTCTTGCCTCAGCTTTGACAAAGGCAACTTTTCTGTTAATGATATCATGTCTGTTACTCTTGGTTGCATTCAGACACCACTACTTTTCCTCCCCTTTCAGATTCAGTATAAGAGGCTGCATAGATTGCAATGGGAAATGTGGATGAGGGGACAATCCCACAGATCGATACTCAATCACGTACATACTTCAGTTTCAAATGAAAAGCCTTCATAAATAGATTTAACTATAACATGGAATCCTTACAGAATTGAGAAACTTTGAGACGAACTAATACAAACACTCCATGTTTCTTAGAATTCAATTTAACTTGGAAAAAACAAAATGCCAATGGGACTTTTTCAATAGGCTAAAGATGTTTTTATTTTTATTTTCTGGAAAAGAATGGGAGAGCTGAAAGGTGCTTTTGTGTTAGGATTAGTCTAAACCGATTAAACTCCTTAAAAAATGCTTCAAGAAATAGAAACAAACCATCCAAATAAAAGTAGTAATGATGGTATTAGGAATATCGAGATAATTTAAGCAAACTTCAACATAAACAGTCGGTCTCAAGCTTTCTAGTTCTATCCACTAGATACATGATGTTTTGCTTGACAAGAGGATAGTAGCCCACTTCAGAATCAGGACATAAAGGACACAGATTCAGGAGTCAATAACATATAGCATGATGATGTACTTCAACCACTGAATATGAAAAACAAATAACAGGGACATCAAAATGTAAAAACCTAAAGCTCATGGATATTTTGGCACTTAAAATTCATTATACAACAAAACCACAGTCATGTAACTTACGATTTCGAATACACACCTGAAGACAGAATCTGATGACAAAACGCCAAAATGACTTCTGCTGTATGGATGCCATGATGCTTGTAAAGTTTGTAATCCATTGTTTTTGCCAGAAAATAATTGAGAAGCAACAGAAGCTGTCCTGTTAGAAACATTACAAATCGCTTTTGTTTTAGTAGTGTATACAATAATGGCAAACATGAATAGGTGAATTGTCAAACTGAATAGGAGAATTGGCAAACATGAATAGGACAATAATGGCAAACATGAATAATGTCAAACTATCATGTTAGAAACATTACAGATCTCAAGCTGCACACTCTATCAACACCTTTCTTAGATAGTAGAATTGTCACTTCCACCATTAAGAATCTAACAGAGTTAAAGAAAAAAATAAGATGAAAAAAACCATAGAAATCTAACATATTGTTCTCTTGACCTACTTGCAAGATCTTTGATCAGTTGGAGAGGTCTTTTTGGATAGATACATGACTCTCAGACTGTCAGATCCAACAAGAAGCAATAATGATCCATCTACATTGAGAGAAATTTGATCAACCACTGATTCCATCTGGAAATCTGGCATCAAAACCTGGCCATTAAAAAAAATATATCAGTACTAACAACACTACAGCTGATTAATATATAAAACATTTGTACAGATGTGAAATACAAAGAAGAAAGAGATGTCAGTGTCTATCGACAGGAATGAGTGAAAGATATATGAATTATGGCTCCATGAAAATTAAATGGCTGAGAAATAGAATCTTCCAAGCATGTCAACTCTTGAAAGCCCATGTCAAAATTTATTTATGACCAAACAAATAAAAGACATCTTTTGACAAATGAGCAGCATAGACGGCCCAATTTATCAATACTGGAATTTGAGAAGCATATCTACATGAAAGACTATTGACAACTTCAACAATTATTTCTCATCTCTTTCACAATTCTGGGGTTGTGATATAAGTAAACATATATAGAGTGCAAGGCCAATCTCTTAGATGCAGCTAAAAAGATAGATTTTGATAGTTCCAAAGTGATTTATCAATGTGGTATTAATCAAAAGCAACAAACATATCTTTTTGGTCATGTATCTACAAATATCACCTCTGTAATAACAATGTTCTATCTGTCTTCACCTTAGCAAAAGCCCAATAGATAACAAATACAAGCCAATAGCTGCAATGTCATAATGATTGATCAACCGAACAATAAAGACAAATATATACACCAGTAGTGGATTCACATAATGTTGGGACTCAATTGGCAACTAGTTCCGATTGGTCATCATTATTTCTGAGTCTGTAGCTCCATTCTGTATAAGCATTCCATTTTGCTAATTACTTGTCCGAGTGGCTAGTCGGTCAGCTAATGAAGCCAAGAAACAAAATATCACCTAACAAAGTGAAAAGGTCAAAAAGAATAATTACAATTTGAATCAGGCTCTTCAGATTTGGAGACTTAATCCTGATATGGCTTATGTCTTCACTTTTTCTGGAGCTTCTGTCATTTATTTGTCTCATCAAGCTCAGTATTTACAGAAAATGGAATAAACACAGTATCAATAGATAAACATTACCGGATATGATGGATATCAGAAGGAATTTATTCAAGAATACTACTGAATTATGGCAAGTTATCCAAGAAGACTAGAAAAGTAGCACACAAATTGAATAGATTGACTAACTAAGAGGGTTGCGATCTATACAAGTGTGATTATTTCTTAAACTGTAGTGCCAGACATACTAAAAAAATCATAACATTGCAATATTTCATTTTGACAAACCAAACAATTATTTGATACATAAACAACGAGATTTATGCTTAAGTCTGAGAGATTTCACTTAATGCTTTCATTGTATTATCAAAAATTGTATTAATTAAAATATTGTTCCAGCAATTGTTAAACAAACAACTGAGCTCCGTGACAATGTAGAGAGTCAAAGCATGCACCCACTACAAAATAATTTATACGAGTAACAATAATAACAACACATGCACCCTTGGAGTATATATCATAACAATCATGGAA
This sequence comes from Musa acuminata AAA Group, assembly GCF_036884655.1. Classification (NCBI taxonomy): domain Eukaryota; kingdom Viridiplantae; phylum Streptophyta; class Magnoliopsida; order Zingiberales; family Musaceae; genus Musa; species Musa acuminata. The sequence goes on along the minus strand of NC_088343.1, from coordinate 13,455,854 downwards.
GAATCAAGTACGTAAGTCAAACAAAGTAGTCGCACTCAAATTGTTCGACAAATTATCTAAACGAAGACAACATCGGACAACATAACTCACGGTCGGAAAATAGTAGTAATTCGACTTCCACACATCATGACTCAAAAGGAATAAAGGGGGAGATGGATTCGAATATACGTAGGAGGAAAAGGGGAAGTGACGACCTCAGGGGGAATGGCTGCCTCCAAGACCGCTGAAGAAGGGGAGGAGGAAGGCGAGAAATGAGGGTCGGCGTCCCGGAATCGTAAGGAGAGACGAAGAACGCAACGTGCGACGGGATCCCACGCGTAGAGCAGCGAGGAGGCGGCATCCCAAGCCAAGAGGTTGCTACTTCTGCGGCTATCTCTGGGCGATTTGCCGCTGCTCTGGGTAGAGGAGAAAAACGGGTGCTTGTCGAGAGGCACCCACTGAAGGGGAGATCTCTTGGCGGAATCGACTGAAGGAGGGGTAGGAGGAAAAGGAGCGTAGCGGCAGCCGCCCTCATAAGCAGATGAGGAGATCGAGTGCTTGCCGGGGGTCACCAACAGAAAGGCATCTCTCTTGGCGGAAGCAGACGGAGGTGGAGGAGTAGAAGGAGGAGGGGAGCCGCTGCCGTCGTCATCGTCGGGTGCTGCTATCCTCGTCATTTCGTGCGCTGGGTTCGTGTGTCACCACGGCGACGGAGGAGCCGAGGAGGGCGCCTCGCTATAGTTTTTTGGTGTGGCGATATCGGTTAGTAGTCTCCTTGGAAAACAGATCCCGTCGCAGTAGACTTGCTCTATTCGCGCATCCGGATCCGGGTTCATCCATCAGATCCTAATAAGCGAATTAGATATTTAAGCCAGCAACACTTGATACTAATATAAATTGAGCGGATTCGGGTTGACCACATGGATCCGATAGATAAACAGCTCACAGGACGAGTTGCGTTCGCAGGCGAACTGCCGTCAAATACACAGCCTCCAGCCATGCTTACGCATCGGCCGTAGGGTTTGCATTCGAAAGCCCTATTCTGTTTGGCTGACTTCGGTGAGATGGGATACATCCAAGAGGCCAGAGAAAACCATGTCAAGAAGAAGGTGGAAGAAGGTACGCGCGCTCCTTCCTTCCTCACTCCCGCGTTCCCAATCCTATGATTTCTTCTCTTGGATCGGAATTGGAATCTTGATTCCTGTTTATTGTGCCTAAATTAGTTTTCCGATCAATCGTGCAATTTGTCTCTTAACATTTCCGTCTTTCCGCTGCAATGTTTAATTTGGAAATGTGTTGGGGTGACATATGGGCTCAGATTTTGCTAGCATAACTACTGGAAGGATTGGAGTGCATTCTCTTGCATTTATCATTGTAGTTTTAAGCATTGTGATGGTGTGTGTTTCTGCTCTGGTAATGCCGTGATAATCACAAAAAAAATTGTTCTTCAGTAGCAAGTGACAAGGAAACATATAGTGGAATAACAGAAACTGATCGGCTTGGCCTCCATCCTGGATGATAGAGATACCATTGTAGAGGGTCTTGGTTATGATGCCCACTGTTCACAAATTGTGACTTTCTCACCTTTATATATGTGGAACCATTCGAAGCCTTAATCCCACAGCACCTTCAGAATCCTTATCATGCATGAACTACTGAAGATGTTACTCCCACAACTTTCTGGACGTGAAAGTTAGGTAAGTTGCAGCTTGTATTAGAATGGAGATCAACCCAAGGACCTCCATACGAGAGAGAATGTCTCTACCAACAGACTAATGGGGCAAAGGCCATCTAACTAAGACATCCAATTGAACAGGAGCCTTGGGGTATGGTCATTGTTGGAGGTGATGATAAAAGGCCAGATATTTTGAGAGTAGTTATCAGGGATATGTTAATCTGGAGGAGGTAGTGTTTAAGCTACCATATTGCCTTCAATGTTTTGTCCTAATCCATTATCATCTAGGTAACTTTGCACTGATAAGCAGTCAGGAAATCTGTAGTGGGGAAAATAAATGCAACCAATGGGAGACTAATCTTTTTTTTTTTCTCTTTTTTTAAAATTCTTTATCACTATTTTGTTTCATGCAGCTACACTGATCTTATTAATTATAGAATAGGAGGACTAATATTTTATGAATTTTCATATATATATATACATATATATATACATATACACACACACATAAACACACACACACACACACACACACACACACACACACATATATATATATATATAGAGAGAGAGAGAGAGAGAGAGAGAATACAACTAATTTAGTAGAAGTTAGTGAATGACTGAATGATCAAGGATATCAATAGAAGCATGATTAGAAAGCAAGCCACAAGAAAAGCATTTCTCCATGTATCATACATTCACAAGTAGTATTGCCAAAAGATTAGGAGTCACGGCTCGACCCAGCTAAAGGCCTACTATCCACTTGAACGAACTAGAAAAATGAATAGTTAAATCAAGGGAAGAGTTGTAAATGGTTATCATTTATAAATTAGTCATGGTTGAATGTTATGTCGAATAGTATAGATTATCTCTCTCTCCACTAATCAATTATACATGGTTAAGTGATTATGTGGAAAGGTGTGTATTATCTCTTTCTCCACTAGTATTTCTTCTTCTGTTTGTTTATAGTTTAGTATATATTTATCCATGTTTTAATTTCTGTCTTGGAAAACTAGGAATCTATTTAACTAAATTGTTACTGAAGCAAAATATCCCATTGGCAGTATCTGCTAATCCTAGGAATAATTACACTAATTCTATAGATCACCCATCAAGAAGTAAACTTTTAATGCAGATCATTTATCTATCTACTAATTTGTTCTATTTCCCAGATGGTATTACCTATAATACCTTGAGTTAAGGAAGTGTGTTTATGAAGTAGCATGTGCTAAATTATCATGGATTTAATAAAGGGGCCAAGTTTAGAATAAAATACTACTGAAGGATAAACAAATTCAGTTCTAGTTACAATCCCTTGTTCTAATTACCTTTCTTCCTTACTCAACAATGCAATTTAGAAGCACTGTGTCCAGGGAAATCTTATTTTTTTAACTAGTTCTTTATGTGCAATTAGTATGGCTTGCCAATAATAAGCACAAATTTATCTTCTTGTAAAATTCAAACCGATGCATGTGTTTTGTTTTACGTCAGTCTCAATTAACTCAAGGTATAGCTCGGGATGATAATATAGTAATATCAGTAATTTTATCAGTTTGTGGAATAGTTATGTCAAACGAGTCTTGAAGAAAGACTGGATGGTATTATAATATTGCATGTAAAACTATATCATGTCTGAAGGAAGGGCATTAATATAAAGCAAGGACATATGGAACCTGTTCCAACTACTTCATGTAGCTGGCCTACTGATAGTAACAATTCATTTGTTCAGTAGCAGCAAGCTAGGAATACTGAGATATAGAACTTATCCGTTATCAATGGTCATGGCATGTTTATCATAGTAGGATTCTATTATCAGCAGATCCCACTAGTTATACTCGAACTCTGTGAAGTGATCAAAAGCTGCTTAGTCATTTACATTCATAAAAATACATTTATTCTACAATATCATCTCATGCATGACTTTATTTGTTGAAGAAGGAAATACAAGTCGTTGCGTATCTTGACCAGAAAATCAACAATATCCTAGTTACCTTCATGAGGAGGCTGAGGTTCATGCAATCATTTTTGTCAAACATTTTTCAGTCTTGATGACAAATTTTGTGGAATCATAACAAAGGTGATTATCTGATAGATTACTAAAGCACAATATCCAATAACTTTGGAAGCAGAAAGAAACATGTCATAGAGATGAAACACTTGATGAGCAATGGAAATGACACGGAGGAGAGTAGGTAGGGCTTGCTTAGGTCTTTTGAACCAAACTATGAATTTTATCTATAGATTCTTACTAATTTGTCATAACATCATCTATTGAAGATTGTTTTTGTTGCATATGCACTTGTGTATTATGCAGTGAGGTAATATCAGATTCTGGTTAATCTGTTTTAACCTTGTCTAACAACCTTTTGCCATTTACTAATTTAATAATTGCAGCTTTACGCAGCAAAATGAAGCAAAAAGCACTGAAAGAATGTGACAAATACTGTGCAAAGTATGCTGAATGTGCTACAGGAAGAACCTTTTCTGTTGTTTGGCGCTGTCGAAAACAAGCAAGAGAATTGAATGAATGCCTTCATCAATAGTAAGTTTATTTTCAACAATTTTATTTTCTTTCACATCAATGTTGGACATCCATGCCTTTTCAGCATAAATATATCAATACATGTTGAAAAATGATTTCTCTAGAGGAGCAGCATGGAGCATTTTCTTTCACTATTATGCTGGCTTCTTCTTATTTTTTATTTTTATTTATTTCTGTGGGCTTGTTTCTTCTTGTAATGTTGATGTATATTCTTCTACATTTTTGTCCTGGGATGGGATTTTAGCTTCATATTTTTCAGATGTATAATCATCTTTCTAATCTTTGAAGTTATCAATATAACTGTGCTTCATGTTTGAGTTGTCAAGGATGGTTGATGTATAACTCTCGCCCCCAACATGAAGTATCAATCAGATGAATGCTTTCTGCTGCTTCACCACGACAAAAAGTTTTAGTTTGCAAGTCAAGTTGTATAGGAAAGCTTTAGTCAATTTGCAGCGTCATTCTTTAATCACTTAGATTGTTGAATATTCTAAATTAATCTCTTATTCCAAACATCCTCTTGCATCCAATCTTTAATTATCTTTTCTGTTACTTTAGACTTAAACGAAAGAGTATGATTTTGAGCTGAAAGATTTTGAACAGATATACTGATTCATTTGTCCTTGGCAGTACCAACGACAGTGTCTTGGAAGAAATGAAGAGAAGTTACGTCCTCGAACAAGAAAAGCAAGAACAGAAATAAAGCAACAACAAGCTGATCCGCTTGTCCATTTGGATATAATGAATTCAGGATATTGCATTGCTCCAAAACACCGTTGACTTGCACCTCATAATGATGTCTAAATGGGAAGTTCAGATAGAAGTTTGTCTCATTTTCATTCATTGTATGGTTTCTCCTTTCACTTCCTTTTCCCCTGTCGATACCGCCGCCTCTAGATTGTATGATCTTTTGACCATGCAACTCGTATCTCTCATTAATGTTATTTAAGAGAGTCCGCTGCTTTGCCACATCTGCAGCTTGTTGATGTTTAGATGCCGTGTTTGTGGCGGCGTTGGAAGTCCATGAGCTACTACTAGGCCTTGGCCTGTTGTTCCTGTCGGCATTGGAGTACAGCTTCCAATGTAAATATATCGACATTGAAGGTGTTTGATTCATGCCAGAATCAAATCAAGATTGACATGCTATCTTCAACTTCCTTGGCGAAGATGCAGTGAACCACACAAAAAGGTTGAATTCTAGATATGGAGGAGATATGTTCATGATTTGACGATCTCAGAAGTCAAACAACAGTTGAAGACTTGTCCCCAGTGGCTTGAGATCAGCAGAATCTATGCTACCGGATGAAGCATCCGCATCCATTCCATAAAGCTTTATAAGCTTAGCCAGTGTCAGTCTATTTCGACTGCAAGTTGCATTTCGACTGTACCGCAGTGTCTCGTTCACAAAGCCAACGTCCCCATCCAGAGACCTCGAGAAGGTACGCTCGTCTTTATTCCGCAGTATATTGGTACTTTTCGGCTCTCGAGTCTCCATTCAAGGTTTATTCCATGATCTGAAAGGATTTTGGAGTTGACCTTGTTCGTGTATGATGCAAATTGCAGTACCAGTTGAGTTGATCGAAACGTCACGCAATCTTCCCCACCAGATATTTGATGAAATGATGACCGGATGGATTCCACAGGACAAATGGCTGAGCAGATGCTACAAGTCACTCGTTGCGAGGAAGCCATGGATCATCACCCAAACAGGTCTTCGGATAAAAGCTAAAGCAGCAAAGGCTTCTTTTTTCGCAGGCATCGAGCGGGGCGTCACGTGAAGCTGGAAGCAAAGGGGCAGCAGTAGCAGAAGCTGCTGCCTTTGTCGGCTGAGAGTGAGAGCTGCGGTTTCTTCAAAATGTCTCCAAGAATATTTGACATGGTTTTGCTTTATTCTTTGGGCGGCAGACCCACCATTTTCGGAGCTTTATTGACCCAACTCCTGCGGTCCGAGAAGAAAGAGGAGGGCAAATGGGCGGACGCCATGTTGGAGCCATTCAACCTCATCCAGATTCCTGTATTCCTCTTTTTGGATGTTTCAATCTTCAACCCACCAGATTCCATTTACTCGACGACTTGGAATTTTGGTTATTCTTTTCTTTTACTTTACCTTTATTTATATATAGAATGTGTGTAATAGCATGAGTATTTCATAAATATGATCTATATCAGAAAACATACTCTTTCAACGTGTTGTGTTGAAGTTATAATATAAAAGAGATCTCATATTTATTGATATAATCATCATATATTTTTCTTGATTTCTACCGACTAATAAGGATTCGATCTCCTTTAATTTACATTGATTAGATTATATAAACAAATAATTAGTATCAATAAAATTATAAATGTTTTTTAACATGGTATCGGTGTTTTTCTCATGATCATATTCCGCTGTCATAATCTGATTCTATAATTCTTTTTCTATTCTATATGATTTAACCAAGGAATAAAGTTACAAACTTGTTTTCCTTCCTTTATTTTTCACATATAACAGCATATTATAGAAATAATAACATGTCTTTATTCTCGAAACACATAAAAATATGGCTTAAGAGTATGTACATGTCATTGCACACATTCTATATATAAAGGTATAACTGTTGTGACATATAAGAATCATCAGGAAACCTCCTAATGCCTCTTTGTTTAATACAAATGACCTTTTAGCGTGATTAGTGGTGTTTCTTTCTTGAGTTCGAGATGTCGACGCTTAAGAAAATAGATATGAGTGGCTGAATCGTCTTCCCATTGGACAAACAAACGATCAAAATTGAACTCATCTACTGTAGATTTTTCATGTCGGATAAAATGATTTAGAGTCATATGATATTCATACTATATAAATATATTGTCCCCATTCGTATCCATTGATTACAAAGCATAGCACTTCCAATATCCACTTACATCTGCTTGGGTGGTGGGATCCAGTATGGGTGACGCCTACATCCTGGATTGGATTAGGTAATCACTACTGGGACTTGTGCTGAGGGTGTTGCAAAGACTGCTCCTACAATAATGCTTTATGACTTTTGGGTATATGGGGGAAAATTGATCTTTATGTTTAGACTCTAGGTATCAAATAAACATATCTAATTTACAATCTGTATGCTTTCCACATTCTATATATGTACTATTATTCGATAAATATTAATATGATCATTATGTTTAATCAGTGGAGATTCTGATGTAAAGTTTGATCATTGGTTGCCACCTTTGAAGTCATTAAGAGTTATCTATTATGAGATGAATATATTATCATTTGGAAATGGCCAAGAGAGGTTATTTTTGATCTTTTATTATGCCTTGACTCTCCAACCAACATGGGACCAAATATGATTTTATCAAAACCTCATAACTGGAAAGTTAAGATCTTTTCGAGTCATATGTTAGGTGTCATCTCATACAATCTATATTATTCATCGGGGACACAAGATTTTCGAGCTGCAAAGAAGGACCGCACACATAAAATTATGTATTTTAATTGGAGTTATCTTGTACTCTCAGGTGTAGTTATGATCTTTTCAACTGTAAAAAGATAATAGTTATGATAATAGTGAAATCAAAATAAAATAAACTATAATGGTTGTGGTTACATGCTATACTTTTTGTGGTGGGGGACAAGATTCACTTTGCATTGTTGCTGTTGAAATGGATTGGTTTAGATTGGTCCCATGAGTTTGTCATCCTTAGATCATGTCATCTCTTGTGGAATAGAAGCCTTTGCACCCATGCAAGGCACACAGCTAATAAACCTGATCATTTGGCTTGAATTGAGGATTAGAGACATTAATATTTGATGTATTTGTCTCGTTTGTGTTAGGTCGAGGCAACGAGATCTCATTATATATCAATTAGCTTAGTTAATAAAAACCTTGACGGTTAATAATAAGATTTTAGGATCAAATCTAATATTATCTTTCATAATTTATTGTTCGAAAAAATCTTTAGTCCTATGAGATGTGGAAGTCAATGTTTGGTGAGGTTGCCTAACTAGTGATGCAATACCTAACAAAGCAAGAGAGAAGCAGCATTGGCTTGTATCTTTTCCTTGAGAGGCTGTTGTCAACTTAGCTCTCACCAAACCAATGAAGAGAGAGAGAGAGAGAGAGAGAGAGAGAGAGAGAGAGATTAGGCGAAGAATGATCACTAGTCTCATCATGGCTAATCAATAGGCAGAATTGGTATGATCTGATGCTATGTTAATTAGATGCCTTCATAATGATTTAGCTCCCACTTAATATCACCTTGGACCACATCATCACCTGCAAGTTTCTTGCAACAATCTTAAAGCTTTCTTTAATAGTGTGATTTACTTTTATTTTAATTTTGTATTCGAATCTAATGGAGTTCATTTATGAGTGTAATAATCTCAATCTTTTAACATAATATATATATATATATATATATATATATATATATATATATATATGTAGTGAGTTCATTAATGTTTTTTATCTTCTATATTTTATATTATTTTAGAGGTTCTTAAGTGGAATTTTGGGACGTTCTTAGGTTGATTTTATCACCAAGTGCAGCATAATTCATTTATGAGCGTATTACTATAAGGTTTATCTGACTAATTTCAATCATTTTATATAGTATATAAATATGATATAAATAGTGATTTCATTTGTTTGTTACAGTTTTTATGTGATTTTAGGGCTCCGTCGGCCCCTTTCTGCCCCCACCGCGAGCAGTGCCGCCCTCTCCTCCCTTCCCCTTCCCCTCCTGTTGCCTTTGTCCTCCTCCTTTCCCCCTCCTCCCCAGTCGCCTGTGTTGCCTCCACCACCGGCGTCCTCGTCGCTCGCCTCCCCCAGCAAGGCCGCAGTCACCGCGGTCGCCGCTCCCTCTTCCTCACGATCGAAGATTGGAGCCCTTTGGCCCCGCTCCCCCCTCGGAGAGGGAGGGGGGGGGGGGGGGGCCCGATGAGGGTGCTTGCCACAAGCTGCGAGGACACCAGATGCGGAGCTAGCGTGGGCGACGAGGGAGGAGGAGAGTGTGGCGCCGCTCGTGGTGGGAGCAGCGGCTACGGAGATGATGGCAGTCGAGGGTGGGGGTGGTGGCGACGATACTGGTGGAGGGACGGGGCTATTGGAAAAATGAGCACGGCGAAAGCCCTTAATTAAATTATTATTATTATTATTATTATTATTATATATATATATATATATATATCTCTCTCTCTCTCTCTCTCTCTCGAAAGGGAGACTGTGAGCCACACTGAACGCACACAAAAAAGAAAAAAAAACACCATGTGATGTTAGTCATTTCCCACGTAGGATTCATAATCAGTGCAAGTCCAAGTCGTGTGTACTGCAGCATACGTCAAGGAGTCACCAATGGTGGCCTGCACGGCGCTTCTTCTCTCTGGCTTAGTTCACCCATGACCCTGTCCTTGTCATTGACTACAGTTTGGAGGAAGAAATGGTGAGAGATTGACCCATTGGCTTCTTCTTCTTCTTCTTCTTCTTGAACTCTAACACACTTAATGTGAAACATGTAGCAAAAGGGGGCCAAAAGATCCGACTTGCAAACGAATGGAGCGAAGGGAAGACGGTGAAAAGTGGAGCTTTCATGTAGATTTAAGGTTCTATTATGACACGCAAAGGTGATCGGCACACGTTTCTCACGAGCAATGTAATTTATATTAAACTAATATATATTATTCTTGTTGGATTTAACGTATTGTATATATATTAGTGGACTAAGTTCTTAGATTATTAGAAAAATCATAATCATGTTATATCATGCCCTCAAAATATTATTTAATAAGTAGGAGATATTTTTATGTCGTTGTCGTCCAAAATATGTGATGACTCTCCTGAACAAACACCCTCAAGAGAGTATTATTCTGATGTTAAATATCAAGTATTATATATTTTATTAATCGTTGTGATATTGTCGAATAACATATCTTTTTCACTTAACAAAAATAATTTATTAAATAAAAAATCAATGTTTGTCATTGATTTTTAGCACATCAACAGATTAGGAGATACAAATTTAAGATGAAAGAGCACCATCATTATCATGTAGTAAAAAATCAATAATTAGAACATCAACAGATTAGGAGATACAAATTTAAGATGAAAGAGCACCGTCATCATGTGGTAAAAAATAAAATAAAATAAAATAAAATCTTAATTAGTATTTTTTTTTTCATTTACTTGTTAGTATTTCTTTTGATGTAATGAGTGGTCGTCAGGGGTGAGAAGTTAGGGAGACGTCAACGCCACGTTAGGCCATTAACATAGCATTTGTTTTCCTCCACAGAGACGGTAATTGATGGGTTGAGTCCTCCTTTAGGCATTTTTGGTAGGCCAGAGGGCATAACTCTTCGCCACAAGAACAAGGCATTGGGTGGGCGCAGCCATTTGGACTGCCACCACCACCCCACCCACTCCCACTTGCCGCCCTGTATTGGTAGATGACTAAGCCCTCTCAGGACTTTTGGGAGTGTCTCCAAACAAAGCATTCATCGCCCTTTCAGATGCATCATTTGCCATGCTGCAAAAGAAATGATGCAGACTCGGAAGCACCCACTTGTCACACAAAGGGTGAGGAATGGCCACCCCTTGCTTGCACTTAGCAGGAACATTCCCTCTCGTCTCTGACCACAGTGGGGGAGAGAGAGAAAACTAATCGTCTTTGCTCCTCACAGTATAAGAAGGCCACCGAAGTGGAGATCGGATTAGGAAGTTTTGGCAGACAGAGCGACAGACATCCCTTCCCTCCTTCCCTTTGTAGCTTCCTGTGCCCTTTTATGAGGAGGAGGAAGATGGGGGCCCTTCCCCAGCTGAGTGAGTCGAGGAGCAGCTTCCAGCCGAGCAAGGACCATGGCCCGGTGATCGAAGAGATCCAGGGGCTCATCAAGGTCTGCAAGGACGGCCATGTCGAGCGCCTGCCGGCCGTCGTCGATGTCCCATGCACGTGGGCTCCCGAACCGGACGTCGCTAGCAAGGACGTGGCCGTCGGCCATGGCGGCCTCTGGGCCCGGCTGTACGTGCCCAGGGTTCAGACCCAGAAGCTGCCCTTGCTCGTCTACTTTCATGGCGGCGGGTTCTGCGTCGGCTCCGCCGCGTGGAGATGCTACCACGAGTTCTTGGCCCGCGTGGCGTCGCAGGCGCCCTGCGTCGTCCTGTCGGTGAACTACCGCCTCGCCCCCGAGCACCGCCTGCCCGCGGCCTACGAGGACGGCCTGGCCGCGGTGCGGTGGGTGAGGCAGCAGATGAGCCATCGAGCTGCGGATGAGCCCGGCTGGTGGCTCGCCCACTGCGACTTCGCCCGGGTGTTCCTCGGCGGCGACAGCGCCGGCGCGGCCATAGCCTACAACGTGGCCGCGCAGCTGGGGTCGTTCGGCGTCCCCGAATCAGCCCTGCTCAAGCCCGCCTGCCTCAGGGGAATGGTCCTGATCCAGCCTTTCTTCGGCGGCGTGGCTCGGACCTCGTCGGAGAAGAACCTGGTGCAGTCCTCCAGATCGGCGCTCAGCTTGACCACGTCGGACTGCTACTGGAGGTTGGCGCTGCCGCCGGGCGCCGATCGTGACCACCCCTGGTGCAACCCCCTGGCCAAGGGCTCCCCCAAGCTGGAGGACCTGAGGCTTCCTCCTGCGCTCGTCTGCATCTCGGAGTTGGACATCCTGCGGGACAGGAACATGGAGTTCTGCAAAGCCATGAGGAGCGCAGGCAAGAGCGTGGAACAGGCGACCTACGCCGGAGTCGGGCATGCCTTCCAAGTCCTCCATAACTACCATATGTCCCACGCACGCACCACCGAGATGCTTACCCACATCAGGGCCTTCATTTACAGCAGATAGAGGTAGAAATGTTCCGTTGGTAGCTGATGACTGTGTGCAAAAGGTTGCTTGTACAAACAAAACATGTGCCCTCTCACAAACCAGCATTGAGTTCGATGTCAGATTCACAGTCTTCAAGTGTCTCACGCCACTGTAGTTTAATGGCAGATAGAGATGAACAAAGTTCTTTGGCAATCGTATGGTTTGTTGGTGTGATGCAGAAAGAAGGGATCAATCGAATCGAATTCAAACCCAAAACAATGTTTATGCAACTTGACATGAATGGTGGAAACTCATACCTCAATCCAAGGATCTTATCTTGTTCGAATTAATGCACAAGATGATAACTAGATTCCATGAGAAGAACATCTTCCCAGCTCCAACCCAAGAATCTCATGTCAACTTAGAGATAGCACAAGCACAAAGTGCCTTTGACTTGACTGGGCCACAGTTCTGCTGTTCGTGTATGAGAAACATCACCATCAGATCTCAAATACTTTAAAACTCAGTGATCATATTCGCTTTATTGTCGACAATGAAGTCGGCCACATACTACATTTCCAACCCCGATAAGGATTAGCTAAGAACAAGTCCTCCGGTCCACAAACAGGCGCAGCTTTGACTGCAACAGAAGAACGCATAAGAGGATGGCTTTGGCGCACAGTAAGTTCGGTCACTGCAACCTGAACAGAACAGTCTTCCTCATGCAGACGAAGACTGCACGTCTGATTCCACTGAATCACGCAGTGGCAGAACTCAGAGCAGCGAAGACATCATAGTGCATCAAATGAATCCGATAAATTGATAATTTGTATAAATAAATTTTAATTTCCCATCGATAGATGTCTTAAGGGATCCTTTGTGTTGGGCTGATGGCCCATATTCAGCCCATGTGGGCTTTATCAGCCCACAGCCCACACCCCCTCTTAACCTAACCCTAATTAAGATTAGAGGGTGTGGTGGCTGCGTTTTAGAGGCAGATTAAAGCTATAAAAAGGCAGCAACGAGGCAGATCTTTGGAGTTACGAGATTCAGAAGAAGGAGAACAAGGTAGAAAAGGAAGAGAAAGAAAGGGAAGAAGACAAGGACAACGCAGAGAGACTGTTCTCAATCATCTAGCAGTGTTCTCATAGGGAAGAAGACAAGGACAACGCAGAGAGACTGTTCTCAATCATCTAGCAGTGTTCTCATCTCAGGTTAGATCAAATCTACAATAGGCTCTTGCTGTGATTACTTGGGAGGTTTAAGATATTGTGGGCAGTGACGTGATCCTTGTATCACAGTTATTCTCTTGTGGTTGTTGCTAGGGTTTTGGGCAAGAGATTGAGATTTGTACATTCATTATTCTCATAGTGGATTATCTCTAGTTTGCCCCGTGGTTTTTACCCTTCACATTGAAGGGGTTTTCCACGTATATCTTGGTGTTCTGTTTGATTGTGTTTCCATTTTATTCCGCTGCGTATTTTGGTCTTCTAGTATTTGTTCCTATACAAAGGTTATTCCTATTTATATCCCCATCAACTGGTATCAGAGTGGGGTTTTGGTGATTTAATTTTTGTATTTGAACATGGAGGCCAATAATATTTCTCATATGATTAGTTTGAATGGAAATAATTGGATGATATGGAAACCAAGAATGGAAGATCTCTTGTATTGCAAAGATTTGTATGGACCTTTGCAAGGGGATAGTGCAAAACCTACAACTATGACAGATGATGAGTGGAAGAGGTTAGATCGAAAAACAATTGAGTTTATTAGACAGTGGCTTGATGATAGTGTCTTTCACCATGTTTCTACTGAAATTTCTGCATATTCTCTTTGGAAAAAATTGGAAAGTCTCTATGAAAGAAAAACAACTAGCAACAAAGCTTTTTTGATCAGAAAACCTGTGAACCTAAAATATAGAGAGGGTGCTTCTATTGCTGAGCATTTGAATGAAATACAGAGTATTACTAACCAGTTATCCTCTATGAAAATGTCTCTTGATGATGAGTTGCAGGCATTGTTACTTCTCAGTTCATTACTAGAAAGTTGGGAGACACTGGTGGTTTCTCTTAGTAATTCTGCACCAGATGGTATTGTCACTATGAGTCAAGTAACAAGCAGTTTGTTGAATGAGGAGTTGAGAAGAAAGAGTTCAGCAACATCTCAGAATGATTCACAGGCACTTATCTCAGAGAATAGAGGAAGGTCAAAGTCCAGAAGCAGTTCACGTATGGGTAGGAGCAAGTTAAGATCAAGAAAAGATATTGTTTGCTATAACTGTGGTGAGAAAGGACGCTATAACTGTGGTGAGAAAGGACATTACAAGAACCAATGTAAGCAACCTAAGAAGAACAAGAAAAAGGGAAAAGAAGTGGAGTCTACAGAGTCAAAGGATAATACTACAGCTATAGTGCAGTGTGGTGATTATTTGATTTTGTCTCCTTCTGATGATATTTTTTCTTGTGTGTGTCAGGATCTTGAGTGGGTGATTGACATAGGTGCTTCTTATCATGCTACACCTCGGAGAGAGTTTTTTGCTACATATAGGTCTGGAAACTTTGGTGTTGTCAAGATGGGCAACTATGACACAGCAGACATCATTGGCATGGGTGATATCCATTTAAAGACCAACCTTAGCTGCAAGTTGGTGCTTAAGGATGTGAGGCATGTGATTGACTTGAGGCTGAATTTAATTTCAGTTGGAAGACTAGATGATGAAGACTATGAAAGCAGATTTCACAGAGGGCAATGGAAGCTCAGTAAGGGTTCTCTTGTTATAGCTAGTGGAAAGAAATGTCATACTTTGTACAGGTTGCAGGCTAAAGCTTACGGTGAGCAGTTAAATGCTATAGAGAAAGACTTCAGTATGGAGTTGTGGGATAGGCGATTGGGACACATGAGCGAGAAGGGGCTGCAAGCTCTTTCCAAGAGAGAGGTATTACCAGATCTCAGAGGTATACATCTGAACCCTTGTATTGATTGTTTGGCTGGTAAACAACATAGAGTTTCATTTGCTAGTGCTGCTTTGTCTAGAAAAATGCATGCCTTAGACCGTGTTTATACAGATGTATGTGGTCATTTGAGGACAAAAACTCATGGTGGATCTGTTGATGTTCTTGGTATAAGTGGTGCACTTTATTTTGTCACTTTTATAGATGATTTTTCCAGGAAAGTTTGGGCTTATGCTTTGAAGACCAAAGATCAGGTTATTAATGTCTTCAAAGAGTTTCATGCCAGGGTTGAAAGGGAGACAGAAAGGAAATTGAAATGCATAAGATCAGATAATGGTGGTGAGTATACGGGATTGTTTAATGACTATTGCAGGTCACATGAGATCCAACATGAGATGACAGTTCCTGGTACACCTCAGCATAATGCAATTGCAGAGAGAATGAACCGCACCATCATGGAAAAGATCAGATGTATGCTTTCACAGGCCAAGCTATCCAAAAGGTTTTGGGATGAGGCTTTGAGGACTGCAGTTGATGTGATCAATTTATCACCATGTACAGCCCTAGATGGTGATGTTGCAGAGCATGTATGGTCAGGGAAAGATGTTTCCTACAGGCATTTGAGAGTGTTTGGTTGTGGCGCATTTGCACATATTCCAGACAATGAGAGGTCCAAGCTGGATGGTAAGTCTAAAGAATGTATTTTTCTTGGTTACTCAGATGATCAGTTTGGTTACAGGCTTTGGGATCCAGAAAAGCAGAAGGTGTTCAGGAGCAGAGATGTGGTCTTCTTTGAGGATCAAACCTTTGAAGATTTGAAGAAGAAGGCACCAGCCAAGACTTCTGCAGAAGGATTAGCAGATTGTGACCCAGTTATTCCTCCAGTATATCAGGGTGATGGGGGAGATGTGCAGGAAAATAGTGTAGAGCTTGATGTTGATTTACCTGCAGGACATGTTGAGCAAGAAGAAGTAGGAGAGCAAGTTCCCGCAGAACCTCAGTTGAGAAGATCTTCTAGACAACGTCAACCTTCCAGAAGATACTCTACAGATGAGTATGTGATGCTTACTGATGCAGGTGAACTAGAGAGTTACCAGAAAGCAGTTGAGAGTGAGCAGAAAGAGAAGTGGTTAGTTGCTATGCAGGAAGAGATGGATGCTCTTCAGAAGAACCATACTTATGATTTGGTGCTGCTACCAAATGGAATGAAGGCCTTGAAGAACAAGTGGGTTTTTAGGTTGAAGACTCAAGAATATTGTTTTCAACCAAAGTACAAAGCTAGATTGGTTGTGAAAGGCTTTGGTCAAAAGAAAGGTATTGACTTTGAAGAGATATTTTCTCCTGTTGTTAAAATGTCTTCTATTCATGTTGCTCTTGGTATTGCTGCTAGCCAAGACTTGGAGGTTGAGCAGTTAGATTTGAAGACAGCTTTCCTTCATGGTGATTTGGAGGAGGAAATTTATATGGAGCAACCAGAAGGCTTCAAAGTCAAAGGTAAAGATAATTTTGTCTACAAGTTGAAGTAGAGCTTGTATGGGCTAAAGCAAGCTCCAAGACAGTGGTATAGAAAGTTTGATTCATTTATGACAGAAAATGGATACAAAAGAACGGTTTCAGATCATTGTGTGTACATCAAATGGTTTGGTGAGGATTTTATTATTCTCTTACTTTATGTTGATGACATGCTTATTCTTGGGAAAGATATGTCTAAAATTGACAGGTTGAAGAAGGAACTGAGTGCGTCTTTTGCAATGAAGAACATGGGGCCAGCAAAGCAAATACTAGGCATGCAGATTTCTCGTGACAGGAAAAACAAGAAGATTTGGTTGTCACAGGAGAAATACATCGAGAAGGTATTGGAAAGATTCAGTATGAGCAATGCTAAGCCAGTTGGTTCTCCTCTTGTAGGTCACTTTAAGTTGTGCTCAGAACAGAGTCCATCAAGTGATGAGGAGAAGGAGAAAATGCAAAAGGTTTCTTATGCTTCAGCAGTTGGAAGTTTAATGTATGCAATGGTATGTACGAGGCCGGACATCGCATATGCAGTGGGTGTTACTAGCAGATTTCTTGCAAATCCAAGCAAAGAACACTGGGCAGCAGTGAAGTGGATTTTTAGATATCTCAGAGGGAGCTCTAAGGTTTGTTTAAGCTTTGGAGGTGGACCACCTGTGTTAACAGGTTACACAGATGCAGATATGGCAAGAGATATAGATACGAGGAAGTCTACTTCAGGTTATGTACTTACTTTTGCAGGGGGAGCTGTGTCATGGCAATCCAGGTTACAAAGGTGTATTGCTCTCTCCACCACAGAAGCAGAATATATTGCTGCTACAGAGGTATGCAAAGAAATGTTATGGATGAAAGAATTCTTACAAGAATTGGGGCTGAAACAGAAAAATTATGTGGTGCATTGTGATAGCCAGAGTGCCATCCATTTGTGTAAGAACCCAATGTTTCATTCCAAGTCAAAGCATATAGATGTCAGATACCATTGGATTCGAAATGTATTTGAAGAGAAGCAGTTGTAGCTTCAGAAAATTCATACAGATGACAACGGAGCAGACATGTTGACGAAGACCTTACCAAAAGAAAGACAGGAGATATACCGACAGTTGGTCGGTATGGCTTCACATTGAGGAGTCATGGGACAGCCTCCCTTATGGGCTGAAGGGGGAGGTTGTTGGGCTGATGGCCCATATTCAGCCCATGTGGGCTTTATCAGCCCACAACCCACACCCCCTCTTAACCTAACCCTAATTAAGATTAGGGGGGGTGTGGTGGCTGCGTTTTAGAGGCAGATTAAAGCTATAAAAAGGCAGCAACGAGGCAGATCTTTGGAGCTACGAGATTCCAAAGAGAAGAAGGAGAACAAGGCAGAAAAGGAAGAGAAAGAAAGGGAAGAAGACAAGGACAACGCAGAGAGATTGTTCTCAATCATCTAGCAGTGTTCTCATCTCAGGTTAGATCAAATCTACAGTAGGCTCTTGCTGTGATTACTTGGGAGGTTTAAGATATTGTGGGCAGTGATGTGATCCTTGTATCCTAGTTATTCTCTTGTGGTTGTTGCTAGGGTTTTGGGCAAGAGATTGAGATTTGTACATTCATTATTCTCATAGTGGATTATCTCTAGTTTGCCCCGTGGTTTTTACCCTTCACATTGAAGGGGTTTTCCACGTATATCTTGGTGTTATGTTTGATTGTGTTTCCATTTTATTCCGCTGCGTATTTTGGTCTTCTAGTATTTGTTCCTATATAAAGGTTATTCCTGTTTATATCCCCATCACTTTGAAGAATCTAAATTTCCTGAAAGACAACTCAATGAACTGAGCTACATCCTTTATCATTAGTGGATATGATAATTCAAACCAAGTTTATTTGTCTCATTAATCAAGAAACTCCAACCATCTATATAAATATAGTGGAAGGATTTCTTTTAGAGATCTTTTCGAGGTGTCATGAAGAGCTGAAATGCATGGAAGGTGACTTCTTTTTGTGCCATAAAAAAACCTCAAGAAAATAAGGTGTTGAGAGCAGAAGAGAGCGAACAGAAAGCATGTGTAATGGCTGGTATCGAAAGGGACTGTGTACAGGAAAAAGGAGGCATGCATGCTGTGAGCACTCACAGCATCACTGCTCGACTAAAAAGACAAAGCCGTGAACTCACCCTCACAGCTTTTACAGCTGCACTGACCAGACCAGACCAGACCAGACCAAGAGAATCTATCATTGGATTGACCCCCAGTTCATAATGGGCCACCATGACCCATATACACCTTGTTGATGTAACAAAACCTGCACAATGCCTTTGGCAGGAAAATATGTCTCATACTTAAAATGCACTAACATTTAATGCAAAAGATCACTAGCATATCTTGGAAGTGATTATCTAAAGATACAGTAGATAGGACAATTAATTATGTTGCATGAATGCCAAATAAGCACTAATGTTATATCTTCTATGTTGTGAATGGGAAGCAAAATTTATGGCAAAAAGACACAGCTACGTTATACATATGACAATTAAAAACTAGATTCTATTGTGGTTGTATGAAACTCTTCGCAAATAATTTATACGTTTCAATATATAGTTCTATTTAATTTTTTTTATCAGGAAGAAATAAGAAATATTTATGCGCAAACTAATTGACGGAAATTTATTCGTAGCGATTAACACTCACATTAAATATATCGAAAGTGTGAAGATATGTTTCTAAACCCATTTGGTTCAACTCGCTTGATTTGATCAAGTCACATAAGCATCACAACATTAATCTTTTTTTAAAAATAAAAATTTAAAACAAAATAATAATAATAATAATAATAATAATAATAATAATAATAATAATAATAAATAATAACAATAATAATAATAATAATAACAGCCTGTCGAATCCAATTATGAATACTTGGTTATGATGGAAGCTGGATAACACGATCAAATGTTCATAAATTGTTATTTTAGGTTGTTTTTTCTATAAATTCTATAAAAATACATTATAATATTAATGAAAATCATTATGTATTCTTTATTAAGAATGAAATTTAGTTGACTGCCAAATGAGACACGAATCATAAGTTTTTCTTAAAGATATCCAATTAGTTATCATATTATTATGTAAGTGATAAGTGGTTGGAGTTTATATATGACTTCTTGTGAGTCATTTAATGCAATAGAAAAGAAAATTGAATCATAAAATATTTCTTATTTTATCATGGAATTCAGCCTTACAAGGAACAATAATTCTCAACAAGACGAGATGAAGAAGATCGTCTCCAATGCTTAGCTTGCAGTAACTTTTAATCCTCAAGGATAGGGATAGGTGTGATCTTATCGTTCCAAATGTGTAGGTCTTGGAGCAAGACTTGGTTGTGTAGGTCATGACTAGTTGGTCGTATCTGAATGCATATTGCACTCATTTTCTAAATTTTTTATTTTAATTTTTATAAATTTAACCTGTTTTGATTTAATAAAAAATATTTTAATATTACTTCGAATATTTTAAATATACTCTCCCTCGTATTAAAATTATACAAGATGCTAACCAGCAAAAAAGGATATATTTATTCATGTTAATCCTTCTCTAAGTATTTGATATTTGTTAAATAATTTAATTTAATTATTGGATTAGCATTATGAAACAAATATTTTATAAGTGTTATTATTATTTCTGTAGTAATTATTTAATGATTATTTTATTATTTTATTAATCTATAAAAAATCATTATTGTTATAGTAGTTGCATGGTTATTTCATCATTTATTTAGTTGTAAAAATTATTAATTTGACCTATACCTTCATTTTATATTTTAGATTTATATTAAAGAGAAAATAACTTTAATAGTATTCCTTTATTCTGTACACATCAATGTTGCTTATTTAAAAAAAAATAATTTAATAAATAGTATTTGTTAATTGTGATACAATTATATTTATATTTATATTATGTTAGATTATTATTAAATGATATCTATTAGTCCTAAACAAACATCGTAATAAATATTTTAAAGGATAAAGTAAAAAATCTACTCAATTTAACTTTCTCCTCCATTAAATTAATATTTGTAATCACAAGGACTTTTGAATTTTATGTATCTGTTTTATTCTTTCAACCTTAATCCTTATAATGATCTTAGATGATTTCATGTTCCTTAGACTTGAGAAATTTAATGAGAATGGGTTTCTCTTAAACAATTATATACTTGGTTGACAATTATGGCATGATTTTTATTGTTGAAAAATGACCTCTCTTTTTAAATCCTTCTAAATATACTTATCTTGAAAAATCTTATGGAGAAATTGAATAGCTATGTAGGTTTAGAATTTTTAATGGTCTTTTAGATGACCATTATAAAACCTATAAAAATAAGAAAATTTGATAAGTTTTAAAAGATACATCATTTAACCATCGATAAAATTTATAATTTCAAAATTTTATCTGTGAAACTCATAGAATTGGAACTTTCTTTTCTAAATCATATCAGATCTATTAGACTTCCTCCTTCTTGTTCATGAAGTAATTAGGTATTACATCTTTTTTTTTTTTTTAACAAGATCATAAAATCTTCCACAAGTACAATCATAATCAAATAAATAAATACTATTTTATTAATAACTTATAAATACTTATTATAATTTATTAATTCATCAAATTATAAATATAAAATAGTCCTAGGTTTTATTGAAGAACATAATAATGTTAATTCTAAAATAAATTCAATTAGCTCTACGTACTCTCCCTTCAAATTCTATCCGGTATCATTGGGAGGTTGCTTTAAAAATAAAAAACAAAGAAATTTCAGCAATACTAAGTAAGTATTAAATTTCAAATTTTGATGATAAAATCAATTGATGAGTTTATGATCTAATATTCAATTTGAGTTACGCAGGACTAATTTTGATCAGAAAAGACAAATCGATTAAAGCATGAGGAATCAAACGTTTCGCCGGAGTTGAACATGTTAAGAGATTGGACGTTGGGTCGGAGGATCAGTCGATGTATCGGCAGAAGGACTTCGTGCTGTGAGTTCAGGCATTGGGCTGAAGGATCGAAAATTGCGCCAAGGAAATAGAAAGTTGCAGGAGTTAACATGTCGATTGGGTAATACACCAAAGGAGAGGACGCGCCAAAGGATCAGATAAAACATCGGAAGAACCAATGACATACCAGACAATATATGATTCGTGCTTTATAATAATTTATCTAGATCGAGTTAGTTTAAGTCTAATTAAGTTTGTATTAGGATGAAACAATACCAACTCAATTAGGGACCAATTGTACCTTAATAAGGGCTAAATTGGGTTACTGTTTGGCCCATTTAATGTCCTATAGTAGGGTTAGATGGTGGTACCGCCAGACTGGGCAGTGGTACCACTAGACTAGGTGGTGGTATCGCCCAGATACAATCTTTTAGACTATGTCAGGTGATGATATTGCCAGACTGGGTGGTGGTACCGCCAAGGCGGTACCATCGCTTACCAGTCTCAGAGACTATGCCACTGATGGTTCCACTAGTTTGGATTACTGTTTGAGCCTTTGACGTGGCCCAACACAGTTCAAACTTGGGCCCACTTGGCTCCTAATTGAGTTGACCCAATTCTAACCCAATTACGCCCAAAATCTACTTCGATCTAGACAATTATTACAAAGCTTGAATTAAATATTGTCCGACATGTCATTGGTTCATTGATACTTCGTCCGATTTTTCGACGCATCGTCCTCTCTTGTGGCCTATTGCCCAATCGGTTAGTTGACCTTCGCAACTCCGATTTCCTTGGTGTACTTTTCACTCTTCTTGGCCCGATGCCTAAACCCATGGCCGAAGCCTTCTACCGATACGTCGATCAATCATCCGGCTCGACGTCTAATCTTTTGATATGTTCCACTCCGACCCAACATGATTCTTCCTACTTTAATTGTCTCTTCTAATCGAAATTTCCTGTGTCACTCAAAATATATATCAAATCATAAATAGTATCAATTGGTTTCACCATAAAAATATAAAAATATGAGATTAACACCATGAACTAGATGCATTAACTTGAAGCTTACTTCAGGAATGACACGTATACTTCAAAATTTGATGTATGTATCATTTATTCGATAAATTCTAGTTAGTTGATCTCTCCTTGTATAGTTAGGATATAAAATAGTTTTGACAGCAAACCAAGTTGTAATCTTCAAAGGAAATATTTATATAAGAAAAAACTGTATATCTGAATGACTTTTCAAGCTTAATGTAATCAGTTCTTTAATCAATAAAGATGAATCATCTGCCTTTATAGTCTTAAATTTAGAATCTTATGATATATGGTATGATACACTTTCGTCGTGTCAACTTCAAATTAGTTCAAAGAAAGTCACATCCTAATTTGATTTTAAAATTTAACTCTAAATTCGAATCTAAATGTGTGATTTGCAATCAATCTAAAAATATAGAAAACCCTTTAGACTTATTCAATTTAGAGATATCCAAAAACTTGAATTAATCCATAATGATGTTTGTGATTTTAATAGAGTACTAACCAAAGGTAAAAGTCATTATTTTGTGATCTTTATTAATGACTTCTATAAATTCTATTACATTTATCTTTTAAATACCAAAAATAAATTTTTTAACAAATTTGATTGAAAAGTTGAAGTTGAAAATTAATTTGATTGAAAAGTTAAATTCTAAGATCAGATAGAGGAGGTGAGTACACTTATAAAGTGAATTTGTCAAATTTTATGAGGATTATGGCATAATTCATTAAGTCATTGCTCCTTATTTACCTCAATCTAACAGTATAGCTGAAAGAAAAAAATAGAACCATTTTAGATATGATTAATGCATTGATCCTTAATTCAAGCGTACCCCAGAGCTTATGGGGCGGAGCCTCTCTTATTTTTCTATTATATATTTAATAAGATATCACAAAAGGCAACCCCTTATAAACTTTGGAAGGGTTATAAAACAAGGCTAATATACTTCGAGGGAGTTCAGCTAAGTTTAGTATCTTAGAATCTAGGAGAAAAAAAATATGTCCTAAAATAGTGGATGTTTTCTTTGTAAGATACTCCCTCCATAATAACACTTATAGATGTCTTATAGTAAAATTTAAAATACCTAAAATTTCAAATGACACTCTAATTGAATCTAGAGATGCATCATTTTTTAAAAATATATGCTCTTTTAAGACTAGATTATCTACTAATATCTAAAGTAATTATTCTTTGTCCTTTCCAACTCCTATAGAATCTAACATTCAACATGGATACTAGAAGAAGCAAGAGAGATAAGATTGAAAAGAACTTTGGTGATGATTTTGTCTCTTATATGATAGAAGATACACCAAGTTCATTTTAAAAAACTATGTACTCTCCCGATACTTCTTGCAAGAGATGTTTAACAGTGACATAGAATCCATAATTAATAATCACACATGGATCCTTAATGACTTACCTCATAGGAATAAATCATTATGTGGCAAGTGGATTTTCAAATATAAGATTAGAATCAATAGTACAATTAAAAAAAAAAATACAAAGCTAGGCTTGTTGGTTAAGGTTTTGGGCAAAAATCTGACATTGATTATTTTGACATTTATGCACCAGTGATGCAAATTATTATCATCTGCTTACTTATTTTTGCTTTCATTCATAAACTTCTTATTTATCAAATGGATATGAAAATTACTTTTTTATACAGGGAGCTCGAAAAATAGATATACATGAATCAACCTAAAAGATTTATCCTGGATAAGAAGAAAAAGTACACAAGCTGATTTGATTATGGACTGAAGCAAACACCAAAACAATGACAAAAAATATTTGATTCTATGATTTTATCTTTTAAATTTCAAATCAATGAATATGATAATTGTCTATATCGTAAAAGGATAAAGAATAAATTTATCATTCTTTGTCTTTATATTGATGATATCTTAATTCTTACTTTGGATTTAAATATAATCTTGGAGATTAAATCATTCTTATCTCATCATTTTGATATGGAAGATCTGGGTGAAGTTGATATTTAGAAATCTTCTAATTCTATATCATTATCTCAATCTCACTATACTAAAAATATAATTAAAAATTTTAGATATTATGATTAGTCATCTATCTCCATTCCATATAATTTAAATATTCATCTTGTTAAAATACTAAAAATATGATAAATCAAGAAAAATACTCTCAAATCATTGGATCTATTCTCTATCTATCAAATAAGACTAGACCTGATATTTCTTATGCAATATCCAGACTTAGTAGCTATACTAGTATCCCAAGTTTAGCTCATTGGAATGCTCTTTAATGAGTTTTTAGATACATTAAAGGTAATTCAAATTATGAACTTAACTTTATAGGATATCTTTCGGTTATTGAAGGTTATAGTGATGCCAACTAGATTTCTGATTCTTTAGATATTGAATCTACATCTTGATAGAAGTGTTATATCTTAGCAATCAACTAAACAAAATATTATTGTCAAAATTACTATGGAAGTTGAGTTTGTAGCACTTTACACATCTTGTATTGAAATATAATAACTTAAGAATCTAATTTTTTCTCTATTTATGATCTCAAATCCTACTCCACATGTTTCTATTTATTATGATTGCAAAGTTGTAATAATTTTTTATAAAAAACTTATAAATACTAAAATGAGTAGACATATAAAGATTAGACGAACAAATATATTAAATGATAAGATTCTCATTCTGTTATTTTTATATTTTATATTAAATTTGATAATAATCTAATTGATTATCTTACTAAAAGCTTAAATATGACTAAGGTCCTAGTGCTATTGAGGGGGATGATTCTTTACTTAAAATAAGCCTTCCAATAGTAGAAACCCAATGGTAAGCGATCCATTGAAGAAGGTTCAATGTGATAATAATAACCTAATTGATTGGCTAAGGAGCAAAATAGTTAGAACTTTAGTGTATTAGATATGAAGTTTATCTCTAACCCTATCTGTATGGTGATTTGTGCTTATATATAGAAGTATAATAAGAGCATAGTTTTGAAAGAGATTCGAGGTGATATTTTTTATGAGATGTGATTCTACACATATCCCTGATAGGAGCTTTCCTATATGAGATAATCCATAGATGAATCGTGGCTATGGATCTGGATAATCATTAGAATCTCTCATGAATAATCAAGATACTCATGTATGATAATTATTGTGTAAACCACAAAGATGTATTTTATATTGTAAGTGAGTTAGTTGAAGTTTGAGTGAAAGAAACGTAGTCCAAGACCTAGTTTATTTTGTTTCTTTCATATGAATATTTACTTTACTAATTGATGTTAAGTCTTTGAAAAGATACCTCATTGATTGCATGGTATATGCATCAACAACATTTATTTTTTAATAATTTTATTTTTATTTAAATTATTTATTTATTTGAGCGGTAATTTAAGTTTTTTTGTAAGGAATTGTTGGAACTTGAATGGGTAAAAACCCAAATTCTCCTTTACTATTCAGGGATTTTAGTTCCACCTCGTTAGTTGAGGGACTTCTCTCTCATCTCTTTTACTCTTTCTCAAACTTATTTTAAAAAGAATAATAAGCAAAGTTGGGTACAAAATATATACATGCCTTGGTTTTTTATTTTAATCTTTATACATTTAGCTTATTTTAATTTAATCGAAAGTCATTTTAGTATTATTGCTCCAACAAATAAATGCTTGTATGCATCTTTGGCCACATCTCTAAGCCAAAGTCATCTTCAAGAATTACACTTGGTTTACATAATTCCTTCTCCAATCCACTATCGATATATAGTTAAAGAGATCGCTAGTCTCCTCCCATTATTATCTCTACGAAAGAGGAAATAACCAAATCTATATTAAGAAGAGAAAAGCTTGCACATGTAATGCCCTCAGCTATAGGTTTCTAAGGATAATAAACACCAATTCTAAGACACATTTAGTCGAGAAGATTCTAATGAACTATTCTCTGTCAACCTCTTTAATAGAAAATACTTAAAAGTACCAAAATTGTCTTCCTCTTTGTATCTTCCTCCAACTAAAATCTTCATATTCATAATGTATGTTTGTGCAAATCCAACTTTTATCTTCTTACTTGCATCCATATCCAAATTCGAAATTGAATATATTAAAATCCGAAGAACGATCAGCTGTTCCTAGGTTGAGGAGGTATATAAATTATTATTATTATTATTTATATTAAATATTTTATATAAAATTGCGTTGTGGTATTAATGGAAAGTATTGTGTATTCTGTCCGAAGGATGAACTTTATCTTCCTGTGAAATGCGAGAGAGTCAAAGTAGAACCACAAGATATGTCTTATTTATTCTTGGAAGTCAGCCTTACGAGCAACATTGTCAACCAAACTTAGTTTGCAACAACTTTAATCTTCATGCCGCCATCACAGTGACCAGGATAGGAGCAGATGAAATAACTGGTTCCTTTAGCCAGAGTGATCTTATCGGCCCCAGATGTGTAGGTCTTGGAGCCAGACTTGGATGTGCAGCTATCATAGCCATCGGCATCGACCACCACCACGTTATGCGATCCTTCGTCGTATTTGAACACTGCATGCACACGTTTCCACATAAGAAGATCAAACACAAATGCAAATCAAGACGAACAAAGATGGAGGAAAGATGTGGATGATACCGAGGACGTCGCCTGCTTTGAAGGTCTTGCCGTTGGGCCAGTTCCCGACGTCAAAGCTCCAACCATCAGAGTCTCCTACGGGGATCTCCGCGGCCGCAGTGATCTCCAGGTGGTAGAAGAGGCACAGGCAGACGAGCGCCAAGGCAGCGATGTAGCTTCTACCAACCATTGTCTTCAGTATCACAGACAGACTTCGGAGGCTGACAAACGATTTCTTTGATGTTGGGACGCAAGAGTCTTGGGACTCGGTGGTGATTTATAGGGTTTTGGATTGCACAATATGGCCAGCGTATATATTCGTGAATGGAAGGAAATGAATACAAATAGATTTACCGCATTTAAATTTCTAGCTAAGAATTGCTGTCAAAATATGCAAGTTGATTAATGTATTATTATAAAATGATAGGTTTCAATGTTGGAGTCAACGTGTGATCTTCATATATTTTATTTGATATAATAATAATAATTTTTTTAATTAAACAATTAACTCTGGCACAAGTGGTGCAATAATTCATAATAAATGGCCTTCAACTTGGTAAACCTTAATGATACGATAAATATTGTGACGATAAAATCTATAAGAAACAGCGAACACTAGCTAGCAATACAGTCACGTAAGCCAAACCATACAATAGAAATTTTCTTTGGTCAAACCCATTATAAAAGCTCATCAAATCATTATAGTTACTATTTACTTAAGACTAGCCCTAATCATGGTTTGATTTGAACCGGAACTAAATTGACCTTACGATTTCAAATTGATTAAATATTATAAAAGATTAAAATAAAATATAAATAGGGACTAATTTCGATCAGAAAAGATAAATCGATTAAAGCATGAGGAATCAGACGTTGGGCCTGAGTTGAACATGTTAAGAGATTGGACGTTGGACCGGAGGATCGGTTGATGTATCGGCAGAAGGACTTGTGAGTTTAGGCATCGGGCCGAAGGATCAAAAATTGTGCTAAGGAAATCGAAAGTTGCAGGAGTTAACATGCCGATTGGGTAATACGTCGAAGGAGAGGACGATGCGCCAAAGGATCAGATAAAGCATCAGAAGAACCAATGACATACCAGACAACATATGATTTGTGCTTTGTAATAATTTGTCTAGATCGAGTTAATTTAGGTCTAATTAAGTTGCTATTGGGATGAAACAATGCCAACTTAATTAGGAACCAATTGTGCCTCAATAAGGGCTGAATTGGGTTACTGTTTGGCCCATTCAATGTCCTATAGTAGGGTTATGTGATGGTACCGTCAGACTGGGTGGTGGTACCACTAGACTAGGTGGTGGTATCGCCTAGATACAATCTTTTAGACTATGTCAGGCGATGATACCACTAGACTGGGTGATGGTACCGCCTAGTACTGGCGGTACCATCGCCTACCAGTCTCAGAGACAATGCCACCGATGGTTCCACTAGTTTGGATTAATGTTTGGGCCTTTGACGTGGCCCAACACAGCCCAAACTTGGGCCCGCTTGGCCCCTAATTGAGTTGACCCAATTCTAACCCAATTATGCCCAAAATCTACTTTGATCTAGAGAATTATTACAAAGCTTGAATTAAATATTGTCCGATATGTCATTGGTTCATTGACGTTTCGTCCGATTTTTCGGCGCATCGTCCTCTCTTGTGGCCTATTACCCAATCGGCTAGTTGACCTTCGCAACTCTGATTTCCTTGGTATACTTTTCACTCTTCTTGGCCCGATGTCTAAACCCATGGCCCGAAGCCTTCTACCGATACGTCGATCGATCCTCCAGCTTGACGTCTAATCTTTTGACATGTTCCACTCCGACCCAACATGATTCTTCCTACTTTAATTGTCTCTCCCTGATCAAAATTTCCTGTGTCACTCAAAACGTAGATCAAATCATAAATAGTATCAATTGGTTTCATCATCAAAATAAAAGCTCATCAAATCATTATAGTTACTATTTACTTAAGACTAGCCCTAATATTTGAATCGGAACTAAATTGATCTTATGATTTCAAATTGATTAAATATTACAAAAGATAAAAATAAAACATAAATAAGGTCTATCATAAATCTTAAGTCTAAAGCCAATCAACTTAAGTTTGAATTTAGATAGAGTCATTTAGTTTCACTAAAAAATTTATAATTTTATTATTTTTATATCGAAGCCTTCTTTTACGCAAAGAATTTATATGGAGTTAACATAAAATTCATAAAAAGACGCAACCTTCCAACTAAATTTCCAACAGCTTTACGGAGATGCATAATTCAATGACCAGTAAGCCTTGCGGAGGAACATAACCATTCCGCTTGAGAGAGGCACAAACTACAGAGACAACAGTGCTTCAACCTTCGCGATCTGTTCTTCTTCATTCTTTGGAGTAGGGCTTTTATTTGCTTCGTCGAAAAGATCATGCTTCCATTTTTCTGCCTTGAAACCAAACCACTCTGTCGGCACATATTTCTCTCATCATATCTTCCTGTGAATCTTTCCCTACGCCTCACGTCCCTGCCACCATGTATCTCCCTTGACTGATAGCCAGCTCTGTGCATTTCATGTCTTTGCAGATTATCTGTCTTCTCTCTTATCATATCTATCATCAGCTCGATTGAAAAATCTCTCAGGCTTATCACCACGTGAAAAGTTGTGTTTCCCTTCTCTTCCCTTCTTGCAGCACCAAGCATTTGATGATCATGGTGGTTTCTTGATTCTGGTCCGGTGGGAGGGTAGCTGATAGCAGATAAGATTTCTCTAATTATATCAAGAAATCTCTTTATTCTGTTGAGGGAAATCCTTTATTCATTTTTCCTCCTAATCTGTATAAATAGGAGAGGGACATATTAATGCATTCAAGTCTATTCATTTCTTCAATAATTTTTTTTATCTTTTATTCTTTTCAACATAGTATAGAGCAGTGAAAAAAGCAAAGCTTCGCCCTTGCCTCCGGCCAGCGACCAACACTTCCTAAAACGCTCTGCAACCAATCCTCGCTTCCTAAAAGGCTATGTAGCTAATTCTCATCTTCCTTATCATGGTAGTCTTCACTAATTTGTCAACAGTTGACGAACTTGAGGAGAACAAAGGGAACGCTTGTGCCCTCAATAGTCTGCATGCTGGGACTCAGCGTTTCGGTGCGCTCTCCTTCGCATATATATACAGTCGCACCACGCACAGCACCGCGTGGATCGCCGCTGCGTGCACGAACTCAAGCCACCAATCCAAGATTAGCTTCTTCAATAATATTTTTTATCTTTTATTCTTTTCAACAGTAATCACATAACCCTTTCTGTCCTGTAGGCAAATTTCTTTTGCTGAAAGCAGGTCTTTTCCTGGATGCTGCTGCCTCAACTTCCAAGTCATAAAATCCATCGTGTCTCCATTCATCGTCGTCACCTGCATGAGCTCTAGTCCTGCTGTCGTATTTTCTCTGCATGTCAGATGCCTCTATCTTGTCCACCCTCGCCGGTCTGCTCCTTTGGATTACTCCTTACTTCATCTTTATAAAGACAAAATATCAAACAAGTCAAGGAAATAAGACATGAAAATTAGAGGATACAGCCGATAGACACACATTAGACGATTAATTACCAGAGATGCATCTCTGCGAACATAGCTTCGACCACCATGCCGAGCACCGCCACATACCTCGTGCTGCATGGGTAGCCTTAGATTGTTATATAAAATGAGGTACTTGAAGCCATGGATCCGAACAAGAACCCCACTACTTCTGGACGTGTGTCATATCTGCTGCATGCATGCCAAATAAGCACTAATGTTATATCTTCCATGTTGTGCATCGGAAGTAAAATTTGTGGCAGAAAGAGACAGCTACGTTGTACATATGGAAATTAAAAACTAGATTCTATTGTGATTGTATGTAACTCTTCATAAATAATTATAAGTTTCAATATATAGTTCCACTAATTTTTTTATCGGTAAGAAATAAGAAATGTTTACGAGCAAACTAATTTATGAAAATTTACTCATAGAGATCAACACTCATATTTAATATGTCTAAAGTGTGAACATAGCTTATCATGTCACACGTGTCATCACTCATGTGATTGGTTTGTAGGGCACCTATGACTATCACTAATATCTTCTTGCACCACTATAATAGAAGTACGGATAAAGTTACAAACCACCCTTGTCAATCGCTCTTGTACTCGTATGCTAAGTTTCCTATCTATTCTAATGAAAATAACACAAGAGAAAAGTACAATTGTTGACTATATGCAAACTATACAAGTTATAATAGACGACTTAGATTTAATAGATTATCCCTTAAGTGATGAAGAAATCATTGTCCATACTCCCGATGGCTTAGGAGATGAATATAAGAAATTAACAATAGTAATTCGGACACAAGACATACCGACGTCATTTGAAGAACTATATGAAAAGTTGATTAATCATAAAACATACCTAAAATGAGGAGAAGATGACAGTACCAACTATCACAGGTCAATCAAAAATCCAAAAGAAAGAGCTACCAAAGTAATAAGAACCTCAATAAATGGCCGAATAAGATGCCTCTTGGATACATGAGTAACATGCAAAGTTGTCATCCTTCATTACACTATCAACCATTCAATCATGGTAGCAACTTCAATCTAAATTACTCAGGAAATAATTTACACTATAATTATTAGGAGCTCTAACATCTCAACAATAACAATCAACAAAGTCATTTGCTAGCTCTATGATAAAATTAAAAACACAACAAAAGTCTATCGGTCTCGAATGCCAATTGGCCTATTGCTACAACCAATTGGCTATAAGAAAACATCATGACTACTCTGACTGCTCATTAAAACAATTGGATTGTTGACTTCAGTGTTTATTATCATATTACTTCTAATTTGTAGAACTTATCCATCCATAATGACTATAGAGGCAATGAAGACATTATCATTAGTTATGGTAATAGAATTCCTATTACTCACATTAGTTCTACAATACTTAATTAAAACACCAATACTTTTACACTTAATGATGTTTTGTGTGCACCTCACATTAAAAGAAATTTTATTTCTATTTCTCAATTCTACAAATAAAATAACATCTCTATTGTGTTCTTTCTTAGCTCATTTTTTGTAAAGTATTTGAGCATGAGGGCATCCTTGATCCGAAGCCAGAATAAAGATAACATTTACGAGTAGCTGTCAGCCTCACAAATCACCTAGCCAACTACTCTTACTTTAATTGTTGCTCCAATCGATATATGGCATTGTCATCTTAGTCATCCATAATCCTCCATTCAACAACTACTTTCCCATTCCAAATCAAGTAGAATTATAACTTATTATGATGCTTGTCTTAGTAATAAAAGTTATAGACTACCTTTTAGATCGTCTTCTATAACCTACTCTAAACCATTTGAAATTATCCGCACTAATATCTAGGACCCTACACAAACCATTTCTTTTAATAATTTTATATTTTATGTCATTTTTGTATATTACTTTACTAAATATATATAGTTATACTCACTCAAATATAAATATAAAGTCATCACAATCTTTACCCACTTTAGAAAGTTGGTCGAGAACATCTTTCAAATTACCATTAAAATAGTTTACTATAATGAAGGAGGTGAATACCAAGTCCTAAAAACCTATCTCTTATCTTATGATATACAATATCTTAAGTCACCACTACATACTTCCCAACTAGTTGGCTTTGTCGAATAGAAACATTGACATATAGTCGAAACTGATCTAACCCTTTTACACTAAGATTTTATATCACCAACCTTTTGGTAAGTAGTCTTTCATATTATCTATCTTATTAATCGTATGCTCATGCCAGTCCTATAACACCAATCACAATTTTAAAAATTATTTTATAAAATTTTAAAATTTCAAAAATTTAAAATATTAGACTGCTTATACTGTCCCTAGCTACTCCCCTACGTTTCACAACCTATCTCAATTCTTAACCCAAGCCCATAATGTATTTTTGTGCAAATCAGGCTTTATCTTATTGCTTGCATCCCTGTCCAAATTCGAAATTGAATATATTAAAATCTGAAGAAGGATCAGCTGTTCCAAGGGTGAGGTATATAAATTATTAAATTTTTTGCATTAAATATTTTATATAAAATTGCGTTGTGGCACTAATGGGAAGTATTATGTATTCTCTCTGAAGGATGAAATTTATCTTCCTGTCAAATGCGACAGTGTCAAAGTAGAACCACAAGATATGTCTTATTTATTCTTGGAAGTCAGCCTTACAAGCAACATCCTCAACCAAGCTTAGTTTACAACAACTTTAATCTTCATGCCGGCATCGCAGTGACCAGGATAGGAGCAGATGAAATAACTGGTTCCTTTAGCCAGAGTGATCTTATCGTTCCCAGATGTGTAGGTCTTGGAGCCAGACTTGGCTGTGCAGCTATCATAGCCTTGGGCATCGACCACCACCACGTTATGCGCTCCCTGCCCGTATTTGAACACTGGATGCACACGTTTCCACATAAGAAGATCAAACACACATGCAAGTGCTCCCACAGAATCAAGACGACAAAGATGGAGGAGGAAGGATATGGATGATACCGAGGACGTCGCCTGCTTTGAAGCTTTTGCCGTTGGGCCAGTTCTGGACGTTAAAGCTCCAACCAGCAGAATCTCCTACGGTGAACTCTGTGGCCGCAGTGATCTCCAGGTGGTAGGAGAGGCACAGGCAGACGAGCGCCAAGGCAGCGATGTAGCTTCTACCAGCCATGGTCTTCAGTATCACAGACAGACTGCGGACGATGACAAACGATTTCTTTGATGTGGGACGCAGAGCCTTGGGACTAGGTGGTGATTTATAGGGTTTTGGATTGCACAATATGGCCAGCATATATATTCGTGAATGGAAGGAAATGAATAAAAATATATTTAGTTAATTTAACTTTCTAACTAAGGATTGCTGTCCAAATATCCAAGTTTGCTTTATGTATTATTATTATAAATCGATAGGTTTCATGTTGGAGTCCACGTGTAAAATTCATGAACGTTATTTGATGTAATGAATTTTTTTAATTAAAAAAATGAACTCAAGCACTACAAGTGCAACGATTCATAATAAATGATCTTTGACTTAGTAAACCTTAACGATATGATAAATATTTATCCTAAGCCAAACCACAATAGAAATTTCTATTAAAATATTTTATACATTAATAAGATATATTTTGGTCCCCGGATGAGTCACCATCGACGTCACATGCCACGTCCCAACCAATATCAGAATTCGATGCCACACGCCATCAGAACCCCATGGTGCACATCACGTTAGGTTCCGTACCGAGACACTATGCGACATGACTATCCTGAGAGCTCGGGACAGTGCCATCTGATGCCGCTCAAGCATCCCTAAAGACATCAACTCATTAGAGAAGTTGTTCCATCCCACAAAGGTCAACGACCACATCGAACCGAAGCGCAACTAATCCTCGCATGATAGTATAAAAACTCCTGGCCGACACCCGGCCATGGGGGAGAAAAATAAGATCGACATAAAAACACTCCACTGACTTGCTCGTCGGAGGGGGCAAAGTCGGGGAGCACCCGACGAAGGCCATTTTTGCAAGAAGGCGGCCACCCTCGAGCGATGAGCGTCTCAACCTGGAATCGCCATCGAGTGCATGAGGACATGCTGCCATTCACCCTGGAGTCGGAGAGACACGACCCATCACAAATGGCGCCCGGGTCGGCAGATTGAGGAACGCTGATCAACATCCTCTAATGAGGGCCCAATCGACCCCGCCAGCCCGACTCTTGCCCGAGCCGCCCCGAAACGGCCACCCCCGAGCAGCGAGTGTCTCGATCCAGGAAACACCTCCCATCGCACGAGGGAGAGTAGTGAACTGGCTTGGGATCCCGATCGATGCCAACCTGCATTCCTTCCCAAGGGTGCGCCCATCTCATCATCTTGATCACTTAGCAAGAAGCTCCCGATATCGGCCCGTGGACCTAACAGTGCTGACTCACTAGCCATGGTACTTTTGTTTACTAACATTTTGGCGCTAGAAGGAGGGCACGATGTGGAGCAACTGACAGGAGTTCTCCCCGGGCGAGAACCACCAACCGACCTCCCTTTCGTCGAACCATAAAGTCAGGCCCTCCCCACCCCTAGAGACGGGGGGATCTCATCTTCGATGTCAGATCGTTACTAGCGTCTGTTCAACGACCCAGGATTCTCGCCCCCGGGGCTCACCACAGGGCCCTCGATCGTGACACCCGAGGCGTCCCTTAGCCTGACCAAGCAAGTGCAGGCCATGGCGGGCATGATACAGATGCTCGCTCCGATCATTCCTCAGATCGTGCGGCTGGCGACGCCCCCGACCGACCTGACCTGGTAGCGCCCGAGCGGGGAGCAGGTCGGGATTGGAGAAGCCCGAGAGCAAGCAATGGACCCGAGAGGTCCTCTCGGTCAGAACATACCCGCGCCTTGCCTAGTCATGTTACCTCATCTCGAGCATGACACCATATCATCCGACTCGACGGACGACTCGCTTAGGGCCCAACTGTCCTGAGTCAACCAACGCCTGGATGCGTTCCAGCGCGAGCTTCGAAAATCGTGGAGCGAGTCCAATGAAGATGGCTTGGGCGAGTCCCCTTTCACTCAGGAAGTACAAGACAAGCCAGTACCCCTCAACTTCAGGCTACTAACATTGGAGACATACGAAGGCGGCTCCGATCCCATGGAGCACATCTCTGTATTCTAGGCCCATATGGTCTTCTATGGCACCTCCGATGCATTGATGTGCCGGGCATTTCCAACCACTCTGAGGGGACTGACACAAACGTGGTTCAGCCAACTACGCCAATCCTCAATCTCATCCTTCGACCAGCTTGCTGGGGAGTTTGAGCAAAACTTCCTCGCTAGCGCGTGACCTAGGCCTTCCATGGCAACCCTGCTCACGCTATCCTAGCGCAAAGATGAGTCTCTCTCTCAATTCGTGACATGTTTTGCCATCGAGATCTAGGGACTTCCGGACGCTCACCCCTCTCTAATCTTGCAGGCCTTTTTGATGGGCTTGAAGCCTTCAAGGTTCTTCTGGTCACTGATCAAGAAGTCGCCAATAACCATTTCCGAAATGCTCCAACGCACCGACCAGTACGTCATCGCCGAGGCACTGGTGGCAGGGAGGAACATGGAAGGCAAGAGGCTCAGGGCGGAACTGTCCCGGGGAATGACCTCAACGGCCTCGGCACCACCCCACCACGGACTCGGCTGACAAGAGCTACCGCTCCCGAGGCCCCCACTTCTTCCTCTAAATACGTCCCGCACCAAGATCTTTCTCCAAATTAGGGAGACGGGTCTCTTGCCACAACCTCATCCTATGAAGGCTACTCACAAAGATCGGTCCAAATATTGCAGGTTCCACTAGAACTACGGTCATGACACAGAGGACTACCATGACCTCTAGAATCAAATAGAGGCACTGATCTGAAGAGGTCACCTCGGACGCTACCTCAAATCCCGGGAGGCGACTCCACGCCCCAGGGTACCCGCTAAGAGACAAATCGATGTCATCTCCGGGGGACCAGCGGTTGATGGCAATAGCTCTGTGGCGAGAAAGGCTATGCCTGCAGCACAGTCGAGGAACGTCCTCTACCCGAGCTTGAGCCTAAAATCACCTTCGGGGCAGGAGAGGCCGAGAACTCCCATCATGATGACGCTCTAGTGATCTCTATCCAAATCGCCAACACCCGAGTCAAGAGGGTGTTGGTTGAAACCAGGAGTTTCGCTGACGTTCTTTACTTCGACGCCTTCAGGAGGCTCGGCTTGACCGAGGGAGACCTTACCCCCTATGGCATTAGCACTCATAGGATTCACAGGGGATTCCATCTCCCCGCTCGGGACCACGATCCTCCTCGTCACCATTGGGGAGGAGCCGAGGGCAAAAATAATAATGACCACTTTCATGGTAGTCAATTTGCCCTTGGACTACAATGTCATCCTCAGCCGTCTAACCCTCAACAAGATAAAGGCGGTGGTTTCCACCTACCACAGGACCATCAAGTTTCCGACCTCGGCAGGGATCGAGGAGGTCCAAAGTGACCCAAGGGAGTCAAGGCAATGCTATATTGCTGCGGTTACTCTCCCAGGAAAGCCGTGCTCGACTCCGGTTCCCGATCCCCGTGAAGAGCCCGTACCGCAAGTGCCGTAGGAGCCTCTCGAGCGACTCATCGAGGTACCCCTGAAAAGAAGCCGACTTGACCAGACCGTCAAGGTCGGAGCCACACTCCGCGAAGTGGACCAGCTCCACCTCATTGATTTCCTGAGGAAGAACGCTGACATGTTCGCGTGGTCCCCCGAAGAGATGCCCAGGATCGACCCAGAAGTGGCCCAACACCGGCTCAACATCGACCCCGAGGCATGACTGGTAAAACAAAGACTAAGGAGGTTCACTCCCGACCAACAAAAGGCGATCGGGGATGAGGTCGATCGCCTTATAAAGGCCGGGTTCATTACTAAGGTTAAATATCCCCGGTGGCTGTCGAATGTAGTCCTCATTAAAAAACCTAATGGAAGCTGGAGGATGTGTGTTGATTACACTGATCTCAACCGGGCATACCCCAAAGACTGCTATCCGCTCCCCAGGATAGACTAATTAGTTGACGCCACCATGGGCCATGAATGCGTTACGTTCATGGATGCATTCTCAGGCTACAACCAAATCCGGATGGCAACCCAAGACTAAGAAGACACTGCCTTCGTTACCAACCGAGGGGTGTATTGTTACAAGGTGATGCCCTTCAGCCTAAAGAATGCTGGAGCGACTTACCAAAGGATGGTCGACAAACTTTTCAAGCACCAGATCAGGAGGAATATGGAGGTGTACGTAGATGACATGATTGTAAAGAGCAAGGTCGCAAGGACACATCTGGCCGACCTGGCGGAAACATTCCAAACGCTCAAGCGGTTCAACATGCATTTGAGCACTATGAAGTGCATCTTCGGGGTCAGCTCGGGGAGGTTCCTTGGCTTTATCATTCACCAATGGGGGATAGACGCCAACCCAGAGAAAGTGTGAGCCGTTACCGAGATGCACTCCCCCCACTCGGTCAAAGAGGTATAGCAACTTATTGGGAGGTTGGCAGCGCTCAGCAAGTTCGTGTTGCATTCAGGTGACAAGTGCCTCCCCTTCTTCTGGGCTCTGCGATGGGCCAACAACTTTACATGGACTCCAGAGTGCGAGGAGGCCTTCAAAAAGTTGAAGGCATGGCTCGCCCGCTTGCCCCGACTCGCCTCGCTCGAGTCGAGCGAGACCCTCGGTCTCTACTTGGCGGCCTCGGCACAGGCCATCAGCTCGGTGTTAGTTTGGGAGATATCACTAGCACAACAACCCATACATTATGTCAGCCATATCCTTGGGGGGCCCAAGGCGTGGTACTCCCCGATCGGGAACCTAGCTCTCGCTCTTATCATGACGGCCCAAAAGTTACGGCCCTACTTTGAAGCCCATATGATCAAAGTGATCACCGACCAACCACTATGACAGATCCTCTCCAACTTTGACGCATCAGGTCGTATGCTGCGATGGCCGGTCGAGCTCAATGGATTCGACATTCAGTACTCTCCTAGGACCGCCATCAAAGCTCAGGCACCGGCTGATTTCATTTCTGAGCTAACTCCTGAAGACCATGCTGTGGGGCGGGAGAATAATCAGAGCACGTGGACCCTGCATGTGGATAGCTCGTCCACTTCCGGAGCGACTGGGGTCAGGCTTATCCTTAGAGGCCCATCGGGAGAAACCTACGAGAGGTCGCTCCAATTGCAATTCCTAGCTACTAACAATGAGGCCGAGTACGAAGCGCTACTCCATGGCCTACACCTCACTCTGGAGATGCATGTAGATGACCTTGAAGACTTCGGCGACTCCCAGCTGGTGACGGGACATGTCAATGGGAGCTACGAAGCCCTGAGACCCAATGATGGTGTCATACCTAATGGAGGCAAAGCGACTCGCCCATCGATTCAACAGCCTTTCAGTCGTCAGAATACCTCGGGCACAGAACGTACGGGCCAATGCGCTGGCCAGATCAGCCTCCACCCGCGGCCCGGGGTCGGCCCCAGCTACTAAGTCCATAGCGGCCCCGGCAATAGCGACTCACAAGGATGCCGAAATGAATTTACCACCAAACTGGATGGAGGAGATCCTCCGTTACAAAGCGGGTGGAGAGGAGCTCGGCGACTGCGAGATGGTTGAGGCGAACCCAAGCCTAGTATTGCATCATTGGTAGAAAGTTGTACCGAAGGGCCTTCTCTCAACCCCTCCTACATTGCCTCGCGCCACTAGAAGCTGAGACGATCCTCGTCGAGCTCTATGAGGGGGTTTGCAGGGAGCACGTCGGGGGACAAACCTTGGCCTTCAAAACCCTCCGGCAAGGGTACTATTGGCCAACCATGCACTAGGATGCCATGTCATATGTGCAGCAGTGTCCGCAATGCTAGTGGCATGCCCGACTACCGCACTAGCCAACGGTCCCCCTTACTATGATAGATGTGGCCTGGCCCTTTGCCCAATAGGGGCTCGATCTCCTCGGGCCTCTCCCTCCAGCGTTGGGTCAACGATGCTATCTCATATTTGGGGTTGACTATTTCGCGAAGTTGGTTGAAGTCAAACCCTTGGTCTCCATTACCGAGAAGCAAGTCCAGAACTTCACATGGAAGAATATCATCACCCGGTTCGGGATCCCGAAGGCTATCATCACCAACAATGGGACTCAATTCAACAACACTAAATTCAAGGCCTATTGCCAGTCATATGGGATCCAGTTGAAGTTTAGCTCGATCGTGCACTCCCAAACCAATGGCCAAGCCAAAGTGATGAACCGAGCAATTCTGGAAGGCCTCAAGAAGAGAATCTTAGTTGCACATGGTGCTTGGGTGGATGAGCTTCCCAGCATCCTATGGGCAATGCAAATGATTCCCAAAACCACCTCGGGGGAGTCTCTATTCAACTTGGCGTTCGGGACCAAGGCGGTCCTCCTGCCCGAGATGTTATTCCCGACCATGCGCACCTCCAATTATGAGTAAGGAGACTCTGTGGATGGACTCTGGGCAAACCTGAATCTCCTTAAGGAAAGGAGAGCCAGGGCACATCTGCACGCCCTGGCATACAAGAAGGTGGTAGCTCGGATATACAACTGAAAGGTCCATCTGCAGTCGATCCAGGTCAGGGACCTCGTCCTCCGAAGAGCAGAAGTAAGTGACCCGACCTGAGCAAGGGGAAAGCTCACACCAAACCGTGAAGGCCCCTATCGAGTCTATGACATGGTCCGAGAGGGAACCTACTGGCTCGAGACTATGGAGGGAAGTCCCCTACCGAGAACATGGAATACGGTAAACCTGAAGAAATTCTACCTATAAAGGAGGCTGGTCAGGATGCAGAAAAGATATAGGGGGCCCATGCACCCATAGTCAAGGAGAAGAGCAAGTTCCTGGACTCCCGGAAAGCTCCTGGACTTCATGACGATCTCCTTGGCGAGTTTCGACGAGCTTCTCTGGCAAACTCCGAGACTTCTTGGCTGGTTCCGCCAGAACTTCGGACGAACTCTCGAACTGCTAGTCATAGGTGCCCAGCAAGCCAATCACGTGAGTGATGGGCACGTGTGACTTGATACAGAATCTTTTTGCTTATTATATTTTGGCATATATCAATTTATAACTATTGCATATATGCATATATATGTTGTGATGTCCTTGGATTTGTGTAATGGAAATCGGATCGTGATGAGATCACGAAAATGAGATCGATTCACCTTTAAACACATATCCTAAATAATCCCGGTCATAGGTTACTCGAGAGGGACATCGTGATAACCGGACATATTGGTGTGCTGTATATCCGTCCATATGATGGATGCAGCTGGTCTCATAATTGCTCGTGTGGGGACACTAGGGATACAATACATATGCTAATTAGAGAATGAGTTCACTGATTGATCTGCTTACGGAATGCTGGATGGTTGATTATGCCTTATTGTCAGATAGCGATTCCGTAGTCCTAGTGGTATATCTGGTCCTTAGACTTGAGACACCAAAGATGTCCTGTATGAGTGCTCCACTCTTTGATACCAGACTTATAGGTTTGGCTATCCCAAATCTAGGACAACTGGTCATTGGGAGTGGTAGTCGACCTTACGAGGGCTAGTGAGTGTCGATAGAGGATCATCCACTCTCAGTGTCATGAGAGGAATATCCCATATGTTCTTGCTCAGACAAATCCCTGGCCAGGGTCATTCGGGTTGAGAGAGAAAGAGTTCTCCGGGAGAATCCGATTAGAGCGGGACTCAAGTAGAAACCGTATGGGTCTGACAGCACCATGCTCGATATACGGTCTCTAGGATATTAGATGGATGAGGGACTATAGGTACACGGTAACTGAGGACAGATAGGTCCAATGGATTGGATTCCCCTGTATCGTATGGGGACTACGACGTAGTGGCCTAGTACGTCTGTAGTCGATGAGTCAAGTGAATTATTATAAAGATAATAATTCACTAAGTTAGAAGAAGTTCTAACAGGTATGACTCACAGCCAACTCGATATTGGGCCTAGAGGGTCACACACATATGGTAGGCATTGCGATAAGTAGAGGTTTGTTGAATCTCGTATTTTGATGATGAAAATACTTGATATATGTTTATGATTTAATCTGCGTTTTGAGTGACGCAGGGTGCTTCGATCAGGATGAGACAATTAAAGCAGGAACATCATGTTGTGCCGGAGGAACATGTCAGAAGATTGGACGTCGGGCCGGTGGATCGGTCGACGTATCGACAGAAGGATTCGGGCCGTGGACTCGGGCATCGGGCCAAGAAGAACGGGTATTGTGCCAAGGATATCGGAGTTGCGGAGTCAACTGGCCGATTGGGCAATAGGCTGCAGGAAAGGACGATGCGCCGAAGAATCGGACGAAGCATCGAGGGACCAATGACATGCCGGACAACTTGGTTAATTGCTTAGGATTAATTGTCTCGATCGAAGTTTTTGTTTACATGTGTAGGATTAACTACGATGAAAGTTAGACAAGCAGCAGGAGTTGCGCCGGAGTCAAGTTCATGATCACGTTGGGAGTTCGAGAGTTCGACGGAAGTTCGGACGGTCGTCGGAGGTTCTGCGAGAACAGATCCGAGAAGTCCAGAAGCTTGCCAAGCGAAGCTCGTCGGAACTCGCCAAGTGGATCGTCGCAAAGTCCAGGAGTTTGCCAGAAGTCCGCAGGAGCATCACCGAGGGTTCATCGGATGATCGACGGAAGTTCGCCGGAAACTCGCCGGAAGAAGCGATTGACGCACCGAAGCAAACTGCAGAAATTATCTTAGATCTAATCGTAGTTAGCACGTTGATTAAGTTGGAAAATGGGAGGTGATCCCATTAGCTTAATCTTGGGGCAATTGGGCCCCTGAAAGACTGAAATTGGGCCGAATGGAGCTAACCATTCGGACCCTGATTGCACCAGGAGGTGCAACCGCCTAGGCCAGGAGGTGGCACCGCCTGGGCTAAGCCTCCCAGCGAGACTGGGCGGTGCAACCGCCCCAGCCAGGAGGTGGCACCGCCTGAGCTCAGTCTTCGAGCTAGACTGGGCGGTGCAACCTCCCTGACAGAGAGGTGGCACCGCCTGAGCTCGGTCTTCGAGCTCTGGCAGAGAGGTGCAACCGCCTTAGTCAAGAGGTGGCACCGCCTGGGGCTTAGTCTCCGAGCCAGACTCAGGCGGTGCAACCTCCCCTGACAGAGAGGTGCAACCGCTTGGGCTCAGTCCTCGAGCTCTGCCAGGCGGTGCAACCTCTCCAGTCAGGAGGTGCAACCGCCTGATCCCAGAATTCCGGGATTTGATCGTTTTGAGCTCCAAATTTGAACTGGGTTGGGGCCTATAAATACCCCACCCATTCAGCACTGAAAGCACAGAACACACACTCGAAATCTTGCTATCTTTCTGTGTTTCTTAGAGCTCAAAACTGCTAGTTCTCCTCTTTCTATTCTTCATGTTTGAGTTGTAAAGAGAGGAGAGAAAACTTCTGTAAGGGTTGTCTCCTAAGCCCGTCAAAAGGAGTGAATCTGTAAGAGGGTAGTTGGCCTTCGCCTATTGAAGGAAGGCTTCTAGTTGACGTCGGTGACCTCGTCGGTGGAGGAAGCCAAAAGTGGAGTAGGTCAAGACTGACCGAACCACTCTAAATCTCTGGTTTGCGTTTATTTTGAGCACTTTATCATTACTGCAAACCTCCTACATAGCTACTGCTCTCTGCGCCTTTACGAATAAGTTTCTAAGTGCTGATCTTTCTGAATCTGCATTCAGACGTAAATCGGTGTTTTCATACATTACAGTTTACGTTTACGTTTTGATTCTGCAAAACTGTCTTCTGCGCTTTTACGAACGAAGTTTCTAAGTTCAGATCCCTTTAAAACTGCGTTTAGACGTAAACTGCACAAACTGTGTTTAGACGTAAAACTGTGTTTTAGACGTAAACTACTTTTAGACGTAAAACTACGTTTAGACGTAAAACTGCGTTTAGACGCAAACTGCGTTTAGACGTAAAACTACGTTTAGACGTAAAACTGTGTTTAGACGTAAAATTGCGTTTAGACGCAAACTGCACTGTGCTTAGACGCAATCTGATTTTAGACGTAAACCGCGCTTAGACGCAAACTGCGCTTAAACGCAATCTGAGCTTAGACGCAAACTGCGCTTAGATGCAAACTGCGCTTAGACGCAATCTGCATTTAGACGCAAACTGCAAACTGCATAAATTGCGCTTAGACGCAAACTGTGTTTAGACATAAACTGCACTTAATCATAAGTAATCTTAGAATTGGCTTTTGCATCAAAATATTTTTTATCGAACGAACGCAGCTTTCGTTTTTAATCGCTGAAAGATTTCCGCTGCACTAATTCACCCCCCCCTCTTAGTGCTCTCGATCCTAACAATTGGTATCAGAGCGGGGTATTTCTCATTTCGGATTTACACCCGAGAGAAATGGCTCTTCAAGAGGGCTTTTCGGTCTTTCGTCCACCGTTCTTTAACGGATTGGACTACACTTATTGGAAAACTCGAATGAGAGTTTTCTTGATTTCTCTAAATATGGATTTATGGAATATCGTTGAAAACAGTTTTCAACTTCCCTCTAAACCGATGAACGAATGGTTGGATTTAGAGAAGAAGTATTTTTCTTTAAACGCAAAGGCTATGAATGCCTTATTTTGCGCTTTGGACAAAAATGAGTTCAATCGTGTTTCTTTGTGCGAAACGGCTTTCGATATTTGGCGCACTCTTGAAATCACGCACGAGGGAACTAGTAGAGTCAAAGACTCGAAAGTTAATATTTTACTGCATGATTTCGAGCTTTTTCATATGAAACCAAGCGAAACCGTTGTTGACATGTACACTCGTTTTACGGATGTCGTCAATGGTTTAAAATCACTTAAAAGCTTTTCGGATTTTGAACTCGTTAACAAAGTTTTGCACTCACTTTCTAAAACTTGGGATTCAAAAGTAACTGCTATTCAAGAATCGAAAAACTTGAACCAATTTCCACTTGAAGAACTAATTGGTTCATTGATCACATATGAAATGACGTACAATGCACGTGAAGAACTTGAGAACCACCTTCCAAAGAACAGGAAGGATTTGGGACATAGAACATTTGAAGACCACTCGAGCATAAGCTCAAGTGATGGTGAACTTAAACTACAAATGAAACAAAAATTAAAAAGTAAAAAGAACGGAACTACTTGCTTTGAACGCAAGAAGAAGAACAAAAATTGGGATGAATCGAGCTCCTTTGAAGACGAGGAGAA
Source organism: Musa acuminata AAA Group (assembly GCF_036884655.1). Taxonomy (NCBI): domain Eukaryota; kingdom Viridiplantae; phylum Streptophyta; class Magnoliopsida; order Zingiberales; family Musaceae; genus Musa; species Musa acuminata. The sequence continues at coordinate 13,411,008 of NC_088343.1, read as the reverse complement.
AATCAACAAAGGCGAGGTGGCAAACTACGCCTTTACGCCTTTCGACGCTGAGGTAATCAAAATGCCTTTAATTTACTTCGAAATTACATGATGTTTTTCATGATGCAATTTTCTTTTTTTTTTAATTTTCTTGAAAATTACATTTTTAATAATTTAATAATGAAAATGCAAAAATATGATCATGCTTGTAATTTTGAAAATGATAATGAAAATTGCATGTCTTATGTTAATGCAAGATAGAAATCTAATGATTGTATACCTAGTGAGATTAAATCTTATTTATGTGCTTGAGAAGCAAGAATGTATATTTTGATGATTTTCATATTGCTTTTCAATGATGATACATGACTTTTGTCTGGAAGGCTTGATATTTTTCATTGTCTTTGTTTGTTAAATATAATGTATGATTTTGACATAAGAATAAAGATTTGAGATTTTAAAGTTATACATGATGATTTTTGTGATTGATGGTTTTATGATGAAATTCATTTCACGATCCTAAACGTTGATGCATGTTTTCATTTGACATAAATAAAAAGGCATGCTAACATGAAATCGATCACTTAAGATGAAACACTTAAAAAAAAAAGGGGAGAAATATATGAATTGATGCTATAAACACTATGCTATGATTATCCCATGCTTGCATCACCAAGAAATATATGATTGCTATCATTGCTATATGCCCTGTATCAAGATATCAAACAAAAATTTGCATCATACGAGCTGATATCTTACCATGTGATGCAATGCTACACTTGCTAAAATATTCGAAATGTGTACATCATGCCCTGTATCAAGATATCAAACAAAATCTTGCTTCACAGTTTTATGCATTGATATCTTACCATATGATGAAATGCTACAATTGATGAACACTTGAAATGTAATCCTCTATCTTATTGATTTTTCAATAAATCTATGCTTGTCATACATGAATTTATTGAATGTAATTTTGAGGATGATTTCAGATTTGACAAATGCTTGATTCGTATTTACGACATAAGATACACTTTAAATATGAATCATGCATCAATCATGTTAAATGCTTCAATCATTTTCTATCTCTAGAGTTCTCGATTTTGATGAAATACAAGTGATAAATTCATTTGTGATATCTTGTAAATCACTTGAATTATGAATGAGTTTTTTATGATGTGTTAAAGAATCACTTAAAAAGAAAATGCTTTTCCCATCTTATCGAGATTAATGATTTCATGATATTGTGTGAATCTCGAAATTGATTTTGATGAATTAGTAATAACGTTATTCATGTTATGAATCTTAAAAATGATAATATGCTTCATGTGATAATATGAATACATGAAACACTTATGATATTCCGTGTATTCATAAAATATTTATCTCATCATCCAATAACTCTTCTTGATATTGCTTATGAGATGAAATGAAATAATGCATGAAATACAAATGAGGAGTCAATGATCATGCATAATAGGATGTAATGAATTCTGACATTTAGATACCATCGTTTGAATATCTATGATTATGTTGCCAAAATGATATATCATGAATGCTTGAATATCATGTTTGATATGCTCATGATGATGATTGATTTTTCGGTATCGTGCAAAAAAAAATAAAATAAAATGTAATGTTAATGAATTTGTGCATTGAAACTATAATGATGCACAAATAAGAATGATTACTTACCTTTGTCATGATTTAGAAATTGATGTAAAGGGTTTTCCCTTCTTTTTGACAATGACAAAGGGGGAGATAGATTGCTAGTACAATTCAAGAAAAAGGCAAAAATTACAAAAGAGAAGAAATTGCTATCTTGAACATCACCAATAATTGCTAGCTTGAAATGTCAAGAAAATGTAAAAACTTGTTTATTTTCTTGCACATCTAAAGAGAAGATGCAAATGTAACACTTGCCAATTTGTTTGCTTGCCTCATGTAAAACATTATCTCTTGCTAGTTTGGCATTTTGCTAACTTGCACTTTGCAACGAAAGCAAATATGACACTTCTCAAAAGAGAAGAAAGAGCTTGTTATCTTGAACATCACAAGCTTGCCAAACAAAAATTGCAAAAGTGCTATCTTGCCTATCTCAAGAAGCAAAACTTGCATATCGTAAAAATTTGCTAGCTTGCAACTTGCATATTTCAAGAAGCAAGAGTTGCCTTCTTGAACATCTCTAAATTGCTAGCTTGCAAGTTCTAAAATGTTGCAATATTGCTAGCTTGCATGTTATAAAAGTGCTATCTTGTATGCTGTAAAACTTGCATATCTAAAACTTGATAGCTTGAATGTTCTAAGCATGATGTAACATTTGCTAAATTTTTCGGCTTCAAAACTGCATGATGATAAAACTTGATATTATGTTTTTCATGCAATGAGTTAAACCAATATCACAAATACTTGATTGTGGTACTTCTCCTTTTTGTTGATGACAAAGGGGGAGAAGTATTTGATGACATGACATGCATAAGTATTTGATGACATGACATGCATAAGTTTATGCATAAGTTCATGATAACGTGTTGCAAGTATTCATGATGAATATTGCAATGACTTGAATTCAGTTTGAATTCAAGGTTCTATCAATATGGCATATTGATAGGGGGAGTTTGTTTAAACTCCGGGAGTTAAGTTTAACTCCGTCATCAAGTAGTTATCATTATCAAAAAGGGGGAGATTGTTGAATCTCGTATTTTGATGATGAAAATACTTGATATATATTTATGATTTAATCTGCGTTTTGAGTGACACAGGGTACTTCGATCAGGATGAGACAATTAAAGCAGGAACATCATGTTGTGCCGGAGGAACATGTCAGAAGATTGGACGTCGGGCCGGTGGATCGGTTGACGTATCGACAGAAGGCTTCGGGCCATGGACTCGGGCATCGGGCCAAGAAGAGCGGGTATTGTGCCAAGGATATTAGAGTTACGAAGTCAACTGGCCGATTGGGCAATAGGTTGCAGGAAAGGACGATGCGCCGAAGAATCGGACGAAGCGTCGAGGGACCAATGACATGCCGGACAACTTGGTTAATTGCTTAGGATTAATTGTCTCGATCGAAGTTTTTGTTTACATGTGCAGGATTAACTACGATGAAAGTTAGACAAGCAGCAGGAGTTGCGCCGGAGTCAAGTTCATGATCACGTAGGGAGTTCGAGAGTTCGACGGAAGTTCGGACGGTCGTCGGAGGTTCTGCGAGAACAGATCCAAGAAGTCCAGAAGCTTGCCAAGCGAAGCTCGTCAGAACTTGCCAAGTGGATCGTCGCAAAGTCCAGGAGTTTGCCGGAAGTCCGCAGGAGCATCACCGAGGGTTCATCGGATGATCGACGGAAGTTCGCCGGAAACTCGCCGGAAGAAGCGATTGACGCACCGAAGCAAACTGCAGAAATTGTCTTAGATCTAATCGTAGTTAGCACGTTGATTAAGTTGGAAAATGGGAGGTGATCCCATTAGCTTAATCTTGGGGCAATTGGGCCCCTGAAAGACTGAAATTGGGCCGAATGGAGCTAACCATTCGGACCCTGATTGCACCAGGAGGTGCAACCGCCTAGGCCAGGAGGTGGCACCGCCTGGGCTAAGCCTCCCAGCGAGACTGGGTGGTGCAACCGCCCCAGCCAGGAGGTGGCACCGCCTGAGCTCAGTCTTCGAGCTAGACTGGGCGGTGCAACCTCCCTGACAGAGAGGTGGCACCGCCTGAGCTCGGTCTTCGAGCTCTGGCAGAGAGGTGCAACCGCCTCAGTCAAGAGGTGGCACCGCCTGGGGCTCAGTCTCCGAGCCAGACTCGGGCGGTGCAACCACCCCTGACAGAGAGGTGCAACTGCCTGGGCTCAGTCCTCGAGCTCTGCCAAGCGGTGCAACCTCTCCAGTCAGGAGGTGCAACCACCTGATCCCGGAATTCCGGGATTTGATCGTTTTGAGCTCCAAATTTGAACTGGGTTGGGGCCTATAAATACCCCACCCATTCAACACTGAAAGCACAAAACACACACTCGAAATCTTGCTATCTTTCTGTGTTTCTTAGAGCTCAAAACTGCTAGTTCTCCTCTTTCTATTCTTCAAGTTTGAGTTGTAAAGAGAGGAGAGAAAACTTCTGTAAGGGTTGTCTCCTAAGCCCGTCAAAAGGAGTGAATCTGTAAGAGGGTAGTTGGCCTTCGCCTATTGAAGGAAGGCTTCTAGTTGACGTCGGTGACCTCGTCGGTGGAGGAAGCCAAAAGTGGAGTAGGTCAAGACTGACCGAACCACTCTAAATCTCTGGTTTGCGTTTATTTTGAGCACTTTATCATTACTGCAAACCTCCTACATAGCTACTGCTCTCTGCGCCTTTACGAACAAGTTTCTAAGTGTTGATCTTTTCGAATATACATTCAGACGTAAATCGGTGTTTTCATACATTACAGTTTACGTTTACGTTTTGATTCTGCAAAACTGTCTTCTACGCTTTTACGAACGAAGTTTCTAAGTTCAGATCCCTTTAAAACTGCGTTTAGACGTAAACTGCGCAAACTGTGTTTAGACGTAAAACTATGTTTTAGACGTAAACTACTTTTAGACATAAAACTACGTTTAGACGTAAAACTGCGTTTAGACGCAAACTGCGTTTAGATGTAAAACTGTGTTTAGACGTAAAACTGCGTTTAGACGCAAACTGCACTGCACTTAGACGCAATCTGATTTTAGACGTAAACTGCGCTTAGACGCAAACTGCGCTTAAACGCAATCTGAGCTTAGACGCAAACTGCGCTTAGATGCAAACTGCGCTTAGACGCAATCTGCATTTAGACGCAAACTGCAAACTGCATAAATTGCGCTTAGACGCAAACTGTGTTTAGACATAAACTGCACTTAATCATAAGTAATCTTAGAATTGGCTTTTGCATCAAAATAGTTTTTATTGAACGAACGCAGCTTTCGTTTTTAATCGCTGAAAGATTTCCGCTGCACTAATTCACCCCCCCCTCTTAGTGCTCTCGATCCTAACAAGGTTCGGATATGAGATATCCGACGGAGCCCTTGTCTTATTGGATATCCAATAAGCCAATAAGCCCCTGAATTATTGGATCCCATGGACGAGATCCAATAAGAGCCCATGAGAGATTATTGGATAGAGATCCACTAATCTAAAAGGCTTGGGTTATTGGATGCAGATCCAATACCCACTAGGCGAGGATCCATTAGGGTTTGACAGGGGACCTCTATTAATTGATCTCATTTTCGTGATCTCATCACGATCCGATTTCCATTGTACAAATCCAAGGACATCACAATATATATATGCATATATGAAATAGTTATAAATTGATATATGTCAAAATATAATAAGCAAAAAGATTCTGTATCAAGTCATACGTGCCATCACTCACGTGATTGGCTTGCTGGGCACCTATGACTAGCAATCTCCCACTTGACCTAAAGCCAATCACCTATGTGTCTGATCCTCATTAGACTCCTGTGATGCTCAAAAACAATCTGAGACAGCAGCTTTGTCAGTGGATCTGCAATGTTATCTTCAGATGGAACTCTTTCCGCAACTACATCTCCTCGGGTTACTATCTCTCTGATAAGGTGGAACCTCCTCAGAACATGCTTAGATTTCTGATGAGACTTAGGTTCCTTCGCTTGAGCAATCGCCCCGTTGTTGTTGCAATATAAGGAGATCGGCTCCTCGTTACCCGACATGACTCTCAAATCTGTGATGAACTTCTTCACCCAGACTCCCTCCTTTGTTGCATCTGATGTAGCAATGTACTCCACCTCTGTGGTCGAGTCAGCAGTAGTATCTTGCTTGGAACTCTTCCAGCACACTGCTCCTCCATTCAAGGTATACATGTACCTCGAATTCGACTTGCTATCATCGACATCAGATTGAAAACTTGAGTTTGTGTAGCCTTCAACCTTAAGGCTACTACCTCCATATACTAGTAAAAGATCCTTAGTCCTTCTCAAGTACTTAAGGATACACTTTACTGCTTTCCAGTGCTCCAAGCCTGGATCCGCCTGATACCTGCTCGTGACACTCAGAGTATGCGCTATATCAGGCCTAGTACATAGCATAGCATATATGATAGGCCCTATTGTTAAGGCATAAGGTATCATATCCATGTTCGCCCTTTCTTCTGGAGTCTTTGGGGATATACTCGTAGAAAGCGATATCTCATGTCTCTCTTGGAATTTTCCATGCCAAACCTTTTGACAATGGTTTCTATGTACCTGGACTGGGACAAGCCAAGCATCCTCTTGGATCTATCTCTATAGATTCTAATCCCCAAGATGTAGGATGCTTCCCCTAAGTCCTTCATGGAGCAGTGTGTAGATAACCAAACCTTTACTGTGGATAGCATTCCTACGTCATTCCCAATGATCAGGATGTCATCCACATATAACACCAAAAAGGTGATAGCGCTCCCACTTACCTTCCTGTACACACAAGGCTCATCTTCGTTCTTAACGAAGTCATAAGATCTGATTGCCTCATCAAATATTATGTTCCAACTTTGGGAAGTTTGCTTTAGTTCATAAATGGATCTAAGCAACCTACACACCTTATCTGGGCAGTTCTTGGACACGAATCCCTCAGGCTGCATCATATACACCACCTCCTCGAGGTTCCCATTGAGGAATACGGTTTTCACATCAATATGCCAGATCTTATAATTATAGTGTGTTGCAATAACCAATAGAATTCTGATAGAGTTTAGCATTGCTACGGGTGAGAAGGTTTCGTTGTAGTCAACACCTTGCCTTTGACGATACCCCTTAGCCACTAGCCTTGCTTTATAGGTCTCTACCTTTCCATCTACTCCGATCTTTTTCTTGAAGATCCACTTGCAACCGATGGGTACAATACCTTCGGGCGCATCAACTAGGTTCCAAACCTTGTTGGAGTATATAGAATCCATCTCAGAATTCATGGCTTCTTGCCACTTCCCAGAATCTATACTCATAATAGCCTCCTCGTAGGTCTAAGGATCAATATCCTCAACATCCTCTCCTCTAATATGTCCCACATATCTCTCAGGAGGATGAGATACTTTATCAGACCTACATAAAGTTGAAATATGTGTATTAGGTACCTGAACAGACTCGGGCTGTAGAGTGGTGCTTGAGCTTGGTTCTCCAACCTCGCTCAACTCTATCATTCTCCCACTATCTCTGCCAAGAATGTGTTCCTTCTTAAGGAACACTGCTCTCTTAGCTACAAAGACCTTTTGGTCCTCGAGATTATAGAAATAATACCCATAAGTTTTCTTGGGGTATCCACAAATTTGCATCGCTTTGTCCTTGATTCTAACTTATCAGGGTTGTGTCTTTTAACGTGGGCAGGGCAGCCCCAAATCTTAACAACCTTAAGATCAAGCTTCTTCCCTTTCCATATCTCATATAGTGTAGACACTACTGACTTAGTTGGAACTCTGTTCAGAAGGTAAGCTACGGTTTCTAGGGCATATCCCTAGAATGAGATGGGTAGGTCAACGAAACTCATCATGGACCGTACCATGTCTAATAGCGTACGATTTCTCCTTTTAGAGACACCATTGAGCTGAGGTGTATAAGGAGGTGTCCATTAGGATAATATCCCATAGTCCTTGAGGAACTGAGTAAACTCTGTACTTAAGTACTCACCTCCTCGATCTGATCGAAGAGTTTTGATACTCTTTCTAGTCTGGTTCTTCACCTCATTCTTATACTCTCTGAATTTCTCAAAGACCTCGGACTTGTACTTCATTAAGTACACATATCCATACCTTGAGAAATCATCAGTAAAGGTAATGAAGTAGGAGTAACCACCGATGGCATGAGTTGACATGGGTCCACATACATCACTATGTATAAGTTCCAACAGCTTAGTGGCTCTCTCTCCAATTCCACTAAATGGAGAGTTGGTCAGTTTTCCACGAAAGCAAGGCTCGCAAGTTGCATATAACACATAGTCGAATGGATCTAGGTATCCATCATTTAGCAACTTTTGAATCCTTCTTTCATGGATGTGACCTAGCCTACAATGCCATAGGTATGCACTGTTCATCTCATCTCGTTTCCTCTTGGATACATTTACATTCATGATATGTGGAGTAGTGTCTAATATAAATAAACCATTATGCAATATTCCTTTCATGATGATCTTATCATCTAATAATATCGAACAACCATTGTTCTCAAAAACTAATTTATATCCACTAGCTGTCAAACATGAAATGGAGATAATATTTTTGATAATAGAAGGAACAAAATAACATGCATCTAATGCAATAAAAGATCCACTATACAGATGTAGGGTGACCTCGCCAACAGCTACTACAACAACTTTTGCTCTATTACCCATCTTGAGATCCATCTCGCCTCTCTCTAGTCTCCTAGGCCTTGCCAGAACCTGCAACGAATTGCATATATGATAATCACTGCCGGTATCCAATACCCATGTGTTATCATAAGAGTCTGACAAATGGAGACTGATCATGAATGTACCTGAAGTTTCATCAAGCTTTTATTTTGCCCTTTCTGCAAGGTACTCTTTGCAGTTCCTCTTCCAGTGCCCATCTTTACCATAGTGGAAGCACTGGCCTTTGTCCTTTGCTGGGTCTTTCTTAGCAACCTTTGCTTTACCTGGTCTGCCCTTGCCCTTTCCCTTTTGGTAGGGACTAAAGCACAATGTCCACACACAAGTTATCCTCTAGGACCATTCCTAGACCTGTGAGTTTCTCTATCCACTCAATCATCTTTAGGACATGGTTCTGAATAGGTGTCCCCTCAGTCATCCTAGTGCGGAAGAGGCTCTTGGATATCTCATATTGCTGAGTCCTTCCCTGTTCCTCAAACAATTTACGGACATGTAGGAGAATGGATCTGGCATCCATCTTTTTATGCTGTCTCTGTAACTCAGGAGTCATATAGCCCAACATATAGCACTGAGCAAGAGTAGAGTCATCAATGTACTTCACGTAGCGAGCGATCTCATCCTCGCTTGCCCCTTCTTCGGGCGCAGGCATCACTGTATCAAGGACGTACACGATTTTCTCCATTGCGAGAACAATTCTCAAGTTACGGAGGCAATCCGTATAATTTGGACCAGTGAGGTGATTGACATCAAGTATGCCACGTAAGGGATTTGAAAGCGATATTTTCTGAAAATAAAGATGCAGCAGAAATCAATAACATGCAGATTTTGCAAGAAATAAACTATTAAGATATGGACTTCTATCTTAATATGCTCCCACTATTTTACTAACGAGTCACGCGACACCCTTAGCACGTGAAACGGAAGTCTCCGATAGACTTCTAGTGGGGATCAAGATCCAATCAGCGTCTTAGTATAACTGATAAGACCCTAAAGTCTTATCATAGAAGAAATGGAAGAAATGGGGATGCTCTAATACCAAATGATAAGATCCTAAAGTCTTATCGTAAGAAAGAAGAAGGGAAAGGGATGATAATTTTGAGGGGATCGGCCTCCTTGATCGCTTCGAGGGGATCGGCCCTCCTTGATCGCTTCGAGGGGATCGACCTCCTAGGGTTTGTCAAAAGACAGAATAGTATTTTTTATAGATAACTGAAAAGAAGTAGTTACATCCTTATTTATAGAGTTCTACCCAGATTCCATCAGGACTTGAACTCTAATAATAAATAAATATTAAATAAACCTCTACTTGACTCTAACTGTACCAAACTGACATAATAAACAACTGGACTAAACAGACTCAATAAACATTATTCAAAAGCTCAGAAAAAGGGTCCTAATAGTAACCTCGAGGGACTCGACCAATCACACTAAGCCTAAAAGGTAGGCAACTCATGCCGATCACAACTCCTTGTGATTCTCGTCCTGTTCGGCCTCTGAATCACCATGGTCTCGAGGGGCTCGACCAAACATGATGCTCGGTTAAGTCAACACCTTCGTTACAAGATGAGTCTGATTTGATGATATACCCTCGAGGGACTCGACCAAACATACCATGTCCTCAGGTCACCGGTGACATCTCTATGTCGTAAGCAAGATAGCGAATTGCGATATAGGTGAGTCTCGAGAGACTCGACCAACTCAACCTACACCGGAATCGGTTCCTACTTATAACGATGGAAGGCCACGTGGGTCAATCTAATTGCCTCACGTTTACCGACTTAATATTATCAAGAGAGATGTTTCTATGATTTGGTCTCCTAATATGACATGCCACACATATACATATTTAATATATATCTACATCGCATGCAAATATATATACATATCTAGTATGTGTATAAGCAATTGCACCAAATGATCATGGACCATAACCTAATGTGATTAGGCGCGAGCCAATAGGCCTAATCACTCACATCAAGATCTATGTGTGCAACAGTGCATCTCCATGCCCTGTGATCGTCCATCTCGTCCTCGTCGGTTCCGTCGACATCTCGATGCATCTTCATGCATCGCGATCGTCCGTCTCGTGGGTCCCGCTATCGCTTCCACTCTCCCGCTGTGCCTCCTCATGTGATTACAACTTAATCATAGGCACACATGCCCGACAATAAACGAGAAATATAATGGAGGCTCACAGACCCCAATAATAATAATCACAAGTACACACATCACACGGTCCATGATCATCCGTCCACACATCATACATCACATGTATAAATAATCATCATCACGTAGGACTACTAGATAATAATAAAAATAATAATCAACTAAATTTTTTAATTAATTAGTATTTTATGAAATCAGGGACATATAGGGAATTTCTTAATTCCTAGGGGTATTTTCATAATTTAGATAAAAGACCGAAACTGGAATTTCTCAAATTCCGAGGGGCAAAACTATCTTTTGCCCAGAAAACCCTAATGCCCTTATCCTCCCCTATTGCTACTACTGCCATCGCCTCCGCCACCTTGCCGGTGGCGGGCTGTGCGGCGGAGGGTGGGGTTGCTGCACTCGCCTACTGGTGGCACGCTTGCTGGCGGCACTGCCCCTGCATCTGGGCACCCCCGCGGGCGCCACCGCTTCCGCGGGCGGGCACCCCTGTGGGCGCTGTCCCTTTCGCGGGCGGTTCTGCCCGCGAGGCAATGCCCATAGGCGGTGCTGCCTCGCCGGGCGGCCGCCCGTGCTGGGTTTTTGCCCGCGGGAGTAGCGGCCACAAGCACCGCTGCCCTGCGGCGCGTCACAACGCGAGAGCAGCAGTCGCAGGCGTCGCTGCCCTTGCGGCTGTTGCTGCAGGCTGCCTGCCTGCACGCAGATGACAGTGTTGCCATCTGTGACAGTAGAGAAGGTAGCAACAGTTGCTGCCCTTTTCGCTTTTGCATCAACGATTTTGATGTCAAAAGCTTCTCCAAAACATAACACGCAGTTTAAAACCAATCTATCACACAAGTAACCTGGCTCTGATACCACTGTTGGGAAAATATTTGGAGGCGACATCACATGCGCAGCGGAAGAACAAGAAAACAAAATCCTTGATTCCTAAAGAGATGTTCGTTGTTGTGCAATGATTGGTGCGCAAAATCCGCGAAACTGAAAAACTACGTATATAGTAGATTATGTTACCTAGGGAGATCATATATCCCTATTTCCTTGTAGATCCTTAAAAGAGGGTGAAAGAGGTCAAGCGTCCTCCTCTCTAGCGGTGATCCACACAACAGGGCTGCGACGATGCTCCTCAAAACTCCTGGCCTACTTTGATGTGGAGAGGAAAAGGAGAATGGGAGAGGTAAGCAAAGGCTCTAGTCTATGAGGCTCTGAATCCCTCCTATTTATAGAGGTCCCTTGTCAAACCCTAATGGATCCTCGCCTAGTGGGTATTGGATCTGCATCCAATAACCCAAGCCTTTTAGATTAGTGGATCTCTATCCAATAATCTCTCATGGGCTCTTATTGGATCTCGTCCATGGGATCCAATAATTCATAGGCTTATTGGATATCCAATAAGACAAGGGCTCCATCGGATATCTCATATCCGAACCTCTACTCATCACAATGCCTTCCATATGTGTGTGACCCTCTAGGCCCAATATCGAGCTGGCCGTGAGTCATACCTCTCAGAACTCCTTTTAACTCAGTGAATTATTATCTATGTAATAATTCACTTGACTCATCGACTATGGACGTACTAGGCCACTACGTCGTAGTTCCCATATGATACAGGGGAATCCAATCCATTGGACCTGTCTGTCCTCAGTTACCGTGTACCTATAATCCCTCATCCATCTAATATCCCAGAGATCGTATATCAAGCATGATGCTGTCAGACCCATACGGTTTCTACTCGAGTCTCGCTCTAATCGGATTCTCCTGGAGAACTCTTTCTCTTTTAACCCGAATGACCCTGGCCAGGGATTTGTTTGAGTAAGAACACATGGGATATTCCTCTCATGATGTCGAGAGTAGATGATTTTCTATTGACACTCAATAGCCCTCATAAGGTCGACTACCACTCCCAATGACCAGTTGTACTAGATCTGGGACTGCCGAACCTATAAGTCTGGTATCAAAGAGTGGAGCACTCATACAGGACATCCTTGGTGTCTCAAGTCTAAGGACTAGATATACCACTAGGACTACGGAATCACTGTCTGACAATAAGGCATCATCAACCATCCAGCATTCCATAAGCGGATCAATCAGTGAACTCATTCTCCAATGAGCACCTGTGCTGTATCCCTAGTGTCCCTACACGAGCAGCTATGAGACTAGCTGCATTCATCATATGGACGGGTATACAACATACCAGTTTGTCCGGTTATCACAATGTCCCTCTCGAGTAACCTATGACTGGGATTATTTAGGATATGTGTTTAAAGGTGAATCGATTTCATTTTCGTGATCTCATCATGATCCGATTTCCATTGCACAAATCTAAGGACATCACAATATATATATGCATATATGCAATAGTTGTAAATTGATATATGCCAAAATATAATAAGCAAAAAGATTCTGTATTAAGTCACATGTGCCATCACTCACATGATTGGCTTGTTGGGCACCTATGACTAGCACCGGGAACCGTAGCCCGGCTTCAAGTGCCCCTACGGTTAACCCGAATCCATCGAAAAACCGATCGATCGTACGACCACTGCCCCAGACGAGAGACGTGCAGGCCGTAACACTCCGGGATGTGGTAGCGATCCTGGAGCACTCTCAAAAGGTCCTCGGTCACCATTGAGTCCACGTCATGCCATGACTTGAGGGTCTCAAGTGCGGCTGAAACCTCTAAGGCCTCCGAGGAGGCGCTACCTAAAAACATGCTCACTACCTCATCTCAGGAGCTTGTAGAAGGAGAAGGAGAAGGCGAAGGAGGAGAGGGAGAAAGGGATGAAAACGAAGACAAGGACAAAAATGAAGATGAAGACAAAGACGGAGACATCCCGACCTCAGAGTTGCGAGAAAAGTCTGGGGTCCGGGGCAAGGGATTGAAGCAAAGTGGACGGCGGAGTTGCAAGAAAGGAGCCTAGGCGCGGGATGAAAGACTAATGGCAAAGGTGATGGCAACCGCCCAGGATGGGGATTATAAAAGGCAAGTAACCCACGGTGAGGCGACGATTAGGGCTTCCCAAGGAGAAGAATAGTCGCAACATTTAAGACCCATCGCAACCCCTCAGATCTACCATATCGCCTACCTCGGAGCTCCCGCCAGAGGTGTCCCATCACCCGAGATCCCTCATTGAAGGCTGTTCAAAACGAAGTTTACTACCATGCCATATGATGCTCCACTCGGCCCGCCACATGGCACGATGGCATTCAGGTATGAATCGTCCCCCAGGTTCGATTCCTGCCCTGGTCACTCTAGATTGCTCCTAACTGGCGACCTGCTAGCACCGAAATCGGAACTGAGCTTGATCACTCATCCCCCAGGTTCGATTCTTGCCCGGGTCGCTCCAGATCGCTCCCAACTAGCAACCCGCTAGCACCGAAACCGAAACCGAGCTTGATCACTCATCCCCTAGGTTCGATTCCTGCGACCCAGGGAAAACAAGAGAAAAGAGGGAGAGGGGGAAAACAAGGACTTTAGAGGGTTGAACAAACAGTTGTAAGTCCACAAATAGCCGGTCACCGAGTGCCGGGCGCGACAACAAGTTCCCGTCAAGGTAACGTGTGAACTTATGAAAGGTTGTTCAACGTCTGACACTATACTGAAGCCCCATCTAGCCTTGTGCCACTCAGGGGGTTCCAAGGGGATGAGATGGCTGACATTTTGGTGAGCGGAAGAGGACTGTTGAAAACAACCCTTGGCACACGAAAACAGAGCTATTTTGGGCTGTTTTGGGGTTGTTTTGCTTGGTTCGGTGAGCGATCACTTTGTAGCGTTGTAACTTATTCGAACTTACATTTTTACAAGCAAAATGACTCAAAATCAAGACAAAACATGCTGCTAAGCAGCAGTACATGTAGATGAGAGCGATAAATGGTTCGTTGAATGGAGTTGTTACGGGTGCGCGATGACCGTTCATGACATTCTCCCCCACTTAAACTGTCGATGCCCTCGTCGACGCTTGTTGGTAGTTGTTGATAATTATTTCTTCATGTCGCAAGGTGTCTTGGGGCTCCCAACTAGTTTTAGTTTGGGTAAGCTTTCTCCACTTCACTAAGTACTTGGTCTACTCAGCTCCATTGGGCAGCTTTATCTTGCGATCCGCTAAAATGGTTTCAACTCACTTTTCGTAGGAGACTCTGGTGGGGGGTAGTCGAGTTGGAACATTTCGGGAAGCATCTTGTGGATCCGAGTGGTAGGCTTTTAGGTTGCTGGCGTGAAGAATGTTATGAATTTTGAACCACGCTAGCAGTTACAACTTATAAGAGATGTTGCCTACCCTATTGATAATTGGGAAGGGCCCTTCATACTTGTGCACCAATCCTTTATGGACTTTGTTTCTAAAGAATTGGAGTGATGCTGGTTGGAGCTTTACCAACACCAAATCGCCGACCTTGAACTCTTGCGGTCGCCTTCCCAAGTCTGCCCACTTCTTCATTCTTCTTGCTGCCTTCTCCAAGTAAGCCCACGCAATATCTGCATTTCGGTGCCACTCCTTTACGAAGTAATAAGCTGATGGACTACTTCCAGTATACCCAATTGCCATGGTGTGAGGAGTTAATGGTTCTTATCTTGTAACGATCTCGAATGGGCTCTTGTTGGACGTAGAGCTCCACTACAAGTTGTAAGAGAATTGGGCAATATCCAACAACTTCACCCAATCTTGTTGATTGGCACTCACGTAGTGCCGAAGATATTGCTCCAGGAGTGAGTTTATCCTTTCAGTCTGGCCATCCGTCTTGGGGTGTAGGCTTGTAGAGAAGTATAACTTTGACCCCAATAATTTAAATAGCTCGGTCCAGAATTATCCCAGGAACCGAGCATCTCGATCACTAATGATATTGTGCGGGACTCCCCAATACTTCACCACATCCTTCATCTTCAGTTTGGCCGCCCCCTCTACTGAATAGTGTAGGGGAGCAGCAATGAAAGTTGCATACTTTAAATATTGATCGACCATCACGAGTATCGATCCGAGTCTCCCTACAAGTGGCAAGCTTGATATGAAATCCAAGGAAATGCTCTCCTATGGCCTTTCTGGTATGGGCAACGGCTCTAAAAGTCCCATTGGCTTCCGCTGCTCCGTCTTGTCTTGTTGGTAAGTGAGGCACATTCGAACATATTCCTCTACATCAGTCCCCATCTTTGGCCAGTAGAAGGCCCTCTCCACGAGAGCTAACGTTCTGTGAATACCTCGGTGTCTAGCCCAAAAGGAATCGTGACACTCTCTTAAGAGTTCATGCCTCAAATTGTCCACTCGAGGAATATAAACTCTATTCCCTTTTGTATAAACGAGTCCCTCCTGGGCCCAAAATCATCGTGTTTTGCCTTTTTTGACGAGCTGCATAGGGTAATTGCCTGGGGATCACTATACAATCCATCCCTGATCCTAAAAAGGAAGTTGGAGTGCAATTGACTTGCTTGGCCTCTGCCCTCCAATTATACGACATTCACATGCTCCCCTTTCTGACTTAATGCATCGGCCATGACGTTTGCCTTTCTAGGCTTGTACTCCATTGCCATGTTAAATTTAGCTAGGAAGTCCTGCCATCATGGTTGCTTTGGGGAAAGTTTCTTCTGGGCTTGAAAATAGCTCAGAGCGATGTTGTCTGTCCTTAGCACAAATCGTGATCCGAGGAGGTAGTGTCGCCAAACTCGTAGATAGTGGATCACTGCTATCATCTCCTTCTCATGCACTGGATACTGCCGCTCAGTCTCGTTGAGTTTGCGGCTCTCGTAGGCCACCGGATGACCCTCCTGCATGAGTACTCCCCCAATAGTAAAGTTTGAAGCATCTGTATGGACTTCAAAGGGCTCCTCATAGTCCGATAATTTGAGTACCGGTTCTTCCAGAACAGCAGCCTTCAGATCTTGGAATGCTATTTCACATTTGTCAGACCACATCCAAGGCTGCTCCTTCTTCAGTAACTCCGTCAGTGGAGTTGCACGCTTTGAGTACCCCGCTATGAAGCGTCGATAGTAGTTGACGAAACCAAGAATCTCAACTCTAGCACCTTCTTTGGAGTTCGCCATTCCGCAACCGTTTGCACTTTTGATTTGTCCATCCGAATGGAGCCATCACCGATTCGATGCCCCAAGAATAAGATCTCCGTTTGGGCAAAGTAACATTTCTCCCTTTTCACGGACAAAGTGTTCTCCCTGAGAACCTTGAAAATTGTCCGAAGGTGCTGGACATGCTCCTCGAGCGTTTGACTGTAGACGGTGATATCGTCTAAGTAGACGACCATAGCTGGTTCATGAGAGTGCAGAACATGGCCGGAGCATTAGTTAAGCTGAAAGGCATCACCAAGAACTCAAATGCTTCATACCTGGTCACACAGGTAGTCTTCACTTCGTCGCCTTCAGCAATATGCACCTGCCAATACCTCGACCGAAGGTCAAGTTTTGAGAAATACTTGGCTTTGCTCAACTAGTCGAACAAGTCCGTGATGAACGGGATGGGATACTTGTTCTTCACTGTCACTTTGTTGAGGGCTTGGTAATCGACGCATAGTCAGAGGCTCCCATCTTGTTTCTTCTAGAAGAGAACTAGAGCTCTTAATGGTGCGTTAGAGCTGCGGATGAGACCACCGCTTAGCAGTTCACCTAACTGCTTTCTGAGTTCTGCCAACTCTGGCAGGGGCATACTGTATGGTGGTCTCGCTAGAGGCTTCACTCCTAGCTCTAGCTCAATGTTGTGATCCATGCCTCTACGTGGTGGAAGAGTCTTCGGCAACTCGGGTAGCATAATGTCAATGAACTCTTTTAGGACGTTTGCTACCACAGCAGGTTCTTGAATAGCCTTTTCATTAAGTGGCTCTAGCTTCATAGCAACTACGAATGTTAATTCACCTTTTCGCACCCCTTTCTTCAGTTGCAATGCTGATATATGTTGGGGTTCCTTGGTTCCTCTCCGAGAGACGGGAACCACGCAGGGGTCATCACCTCCCATTATACACAGGGAGTTTAGGAATGACATAGGCACTAACTTTGCCGCGTGCATGAACTCCATTCCAAGAATCACTTGGAAGTCATCCCGTGGCACCGCCATCATGTTGGTATTCTCGCTCCATGTTCCGATCTTGATGGGAACTCACTTCGCCAACCTAGAGATTCGCCTGGCCTCCGAGTTCACCGCCTTCATTCGACTTATGCTCTTCTCCAAGATCAACCCAAGTCGCTTTGCTTCTTGATCGATAATGAAGTTGTGGGTAGCACCCATGTCCACCATTGCATGGGTCGTTTGGCCATTTAGCTTGATGTTTACATACATCAGTTCACCACTTTTTGCTTTTTGTAGCTTTGTCTTTGTACTCTCCCCCACTTGACTCCGCATGGCATTCAATAAATGCATTGCTCCCATCCGGGGTCCTTGCAACTCCTCGTCATCGTTGCTGGATTCAGAACTATTCGAACTAAGAGCGATAGCTTTGCCCTTGTCCGATCGGGGGAGATGGATGGAAGCTGTTAAAGCATTGAGTACCTATTTTTGTGGGCACTCTCTCACCATGTGCGACCCTCCGCACAAGAAGCATCATCCAGGTTTTGGGGCCTTGCCTTTCGGGCTTGGCCCTTTGTGGGAACTCTTCTTCCTTTGTTCACCCCCGAGCTCCTTCCCTCAAGAATACTTTGGAGGGCGATTGCCTGAAGATTATTTCCTTTTTCCTAGGTCTTCAGAGGAAATAAAGTCGATAAACCTTTCTGCAGCAGAAATTGCCCCGACTACATCGGTGACATTCCTTCGATTTAGTTCTTATTGAGCCCATGGCTTCAAACCATCGAGGAAGCTGAATAGCTTATCCTTATCGGACATGTCCTGTATGTCCAGCATTAACGCAAAAAATTATTTTACATAGTCTCGAATGGAAGTACTCTGGCAGAGTTGTCTCAACTTCCTTCTTGCGACGAACTCTAGGTTCTCTAGTAGGAACTGAGTTCTCAACTCCTGCTTCAAGTCCTTCTATGTGTCAACCTGACACCGACCTTGTTGGATCTCCTCCCAATGGGTTCACCACCAAAGTTTTGCATCTCCGTTCAGATACATTGTTTTTATAGAAACTTTGGTATCTTCGGAATCGGGCCTCGTAGCTTGAAAGTATTGTTCCATGTCGAATAGAAAATTTTCGAGCTCTTTGGCATCTCTAGCCCCTCCATAACCATGAGGCTCGGGTGCCCTCAAGTTTTGTGGTGGTGCAACATGGGTGTTGCTTCCTCCCGCATTTAGTGCTCTTATAAGCATGGCCATCCTTGAAGTGAGTTCCGCCACAACTTCCTGCAGGTGTTGCATGGAGTCTTTAGTATCATCTGACAGTCAGTCAACTAGGGCCTCGACCTTGTCGATCCTAGACTCTACTTCCTCTTATGAGCTTTCTACCCTAATAAGCATTTTTTGGCCATGGTAGAGTTCCTCTAAGCTCGCTTCAAGAACATCCAAGCGGGTTTCCGCCGTTGTGAGTCTCTCCTTATGACTCTTTTTCCCGGTTGGCACTCCAGATTGTGCCTCCTTCACTCGCGTAGAGTAGCCAACTTCTCACTCATCATGTTCACTGTCACGCTCCTCTTGAGCAGCTCCAATAGCATGAGAGTGAGTGTGCACATGCAGCCCACCTACGGCTGCTTGGGGCAAGGGTCCGGCTTGCCTCGTCTTGCTTGATTCGCCATGATGTTTTGCCATGGTGAAGTTGCGAAGTTCCTTCACTGCTCACTCGAAGTGCTTGCCCACTTTGATACCACAATGTCATGACCTTAGCTGGAATTGCCTAAGGCGTGAGGCACCCTTATGGCCAAGACGCGAACTTAGCTTGCGTTGCCTAAGTCGCGAGGCACCCTTTCGGCAAAGACACGAACTTAGCTTGCATTACCTATGTCGCACTTTGCCCTTGTGATATTGCTCCACAAAGATCAGCCCACTTGCAACCTCTCGTAAGTCCCGAAGGACCTGTAAAAGAGAAAGTTGATTAGTTCGAAAGAACGAGCGACGAACAAGTCCCGACGTCTCACGAAAAGGGGAAGCTTTACAAGCAATTTAGCGAGCACCTTGCGTGCACAATAGAAAAGAGGGAGAGAGGAAAAATAAGAACTTTAAAGGGTTGAATGAATAGCTGTAAGTCCATAAATAGCTGCTCACCGGGTGCCGGGCACGACAATAAGTTCCCGTCAAGGTAACGTACGAATTTGTAAAAGGTTGTTCAATACCCGACACTATACCGAAGCCCCATCCAGCCTTGTGCCACCTAGGGGATTCCAAGGGGCTGAGATGGCTGACGTTTTGGTGAGCAGAAGCAGACTATAGAAAACAGCCTGTGGCACATAAAAATGGAGCTATTTTGGGCTGTTTTGGGGTTGTTTTGCTCGGTTCGATGAGCAGTCACTTTGTAGCACTACAACTTGTTCAAACTTATATTTTTACAAGCAAAATGACTCAAAACCAAGACAAAACATGTTGCCAAGCAGCTGCACATGTAGATGAGAGCAATGAACGGTTCTTTGAATGGAGTTATTGCAGGTGCGCGATGACCATTCGTGACAAGCCGTAACTCCGAGCCATACGAAACCCATCATCTGAACTAAGACACGTAAGGTTCACTGCATGGGCCTCGACTCACTGGCGTCAACACTTCAATTTTGCCTCGTTAGGCCCCTACTGTTCGATCAGTAGGGTCGGTCCTACCCGAATCATGGGGCACCACCCCTCTAAATCACCCCGTGACGAGCCAATCCAGCTCTCCCGAGCAAGCGGCTAGCACAATCGTGTCCCTCGGCCCCAAGCATAACTCTCGATCCATTAGGGACCCAGCAGCATGCCTTGGGGTGGGGGGCAGAGAAGTGATAAGGCATATTTTGGTCCTCGGATAAGTCACCATCGACGTCACATGCCACATCCCAACCAATGTCAGAATCCGATGCCACGCGCCATCAGAACCCCATGGTGCACGCCACGTCGGGTTCTGTACCGAGACACTATGTGACATGACTATCTCGAGAGCTCGGGGCGATGCTGTCTGACGCCGCTCAAGCACCCCCAAAGATGTCAACTCGTCAGAGAAGCTGTTCCATCCCATAAAGGTCAGCGACCACACCGAACTGAGGAGCAATCAATTCTCGCACGACAATATAAAAACCCTTGGCTGACACTCGACCAAGGGGGAGAAAAATAAGATTGAGATAAAAACACTCTACTGACTTGCTCGTCAAAGGAGCCAAAGTCAGGGAGCACCCGACAAAGGCCATTTTTATAGGAAGGCGGCCACCCCCGAGAGGCGAGTGTCTCAACCCGGAATCGTCATCCAGTGCATGAGGATGTGCTGCCATTCACCTTAGAGTCGAAGAGACACGACCCATCACAAACGGTGCCCGGGTCGGCAGACCGAGGAACGCTGGTCAACATCCTCTCATGAGGGCCCAGTCAACCTCGCCAGCTCGACTCTTACCCGAGCCACCTCGAAACGGCCACCCTTGAGCGGCGAGTGTCTCGACCCAAGAAACACCTCCCATCGCACGAGGGAGAGTAGTGAACTGGCCCGGGATCTCGATCGACGCCAACTAGCATTCCTTCCCAAGGACGCGCCCACCTCATCATCCCGCTCACTTCGCAAGAAGCTCCCAACATCAGCTTGTGGACCTAACCATACTGACTCACCAGCCATGGTACTTTTGTTCACTAACATCCATATAAAAGAATATTTTCTTATTTCAAACTTACTATAAAAGCTCATCAAACCATAGTTACTGAGGTCAATTAATATTTATAGTATAGCCCTAACCATGGTTTGATTTGAACAGGAACCAAATTGACTTTACGATTTCGATTTCAAACTGATTAAATATGATAAAAAAAATAAAAATAAAATATAATGTAAGGTCTATAGTATAGTGGTTAAATCTTAGGTTTAAAGTGCTAATTAACTTAGTTTTGAATTTAGATAGAGTCATTTAGTTTTACTAAAAATTTTATAATTTTAATTTTTTTATATTAACTTTTTTAAGTCATTACATTTATTATAGTTATACGTCTATTTTTTTAATTTTAAAAATAAAAATATAATTTTTATTGTTGAATCTCAGATTTTGATGACGAAACCAATTGATAGTGTTTGTGATCTAATCTGTGTTTTGAGTGACGTAGTGTCACGGACAAACTTCGAAACAGGATGTTTGATGTAATGGTTATGTATGTCCGTGTCTTTTGGTATATTCATACTTTGACTAGCATGTAGAGGGATAGCCAAAGGCTTAATAGTCTCATTTTAGTTCGGTCTATAGTGGACCATTTTACCCTTTGTTGTGCAACTGTTCAGAGCTTGTAAAGTCTGTTTGTAATTTGCATTGTCTATGAAGTGTTTTCGAAAATGTTTGCTTGTGGATCCCGAATGAGGCATTTTCTCTAACCCGTTCTCTCTTTTGTGAGTCCTAAGGGATATGAGAGGCTTCGAGGAGGCAAGGGTGCCGCACGACTTAGACAAAACTAGCTAAGTCCATTACATATGGTATCAGAGCGGGACAAGCACTCATAGAAACACTTAGCATGCAAATGTGGGGGACCTAGCGGGGCTGCGTTGAGGCCAGTCAGCACACGCACGACCGTTTGGGGGAAAACGAGCATGGAGATGTAGGGAAAAGGAGTCGCTTGGAGGAGCGGACATCTGACATTGGCATTCAAAGGAATGGCCAACCCTTCGCGCAAGAGGCACCACGAGAACAGGTAAGCTTGGAAGAATGCAGAGCGCACAAAGGTTGGGATGGCTGAGTTTAAGCTACGACTCAATGTTGACAACTATACTTGATGGTGCTCAAGGCAAGCGAGGCGCTTTTGTAAAGGATGAGACCATGCAAGGTGGAATGAGTTGCTCAATGACCAAAAGAGTTATGCAAAGCTCACAGAGGTGAGGGGAATTGCTAACTTGAAGAATTTGGTACTCATGCATAGGCTTGTATGCGGACGATGGAATGTTCGTGGCCATCCCAAGGCGACCGAAACTCGACGCCATGGAGCATTGAAACTTTCTCTTCGGCATGTGAAGGATACGTTCGTAGGAGGCTGAAGTGTGCAACGAGTTCAGCATGTTGCTAGGCCTTGAGTGGTGTAGCAGAGGCTGTATTGACGTGGAGTCACAATCTAGCAAGTGCATTTAGAGAAGGCAGAACAATGCATAGTTTATTTAGCAGATCAGAGTAGTCCAAGGGGATGGTGGTCTCCGAAACGAAGAGAGATATTGCTCCAAAGGGACAGTTATCCAGGAGGGATAAGTCCAGGCTCTCTAGAGGGAGAATCATGTGGGACGAACCTCACATGTTGAGGAGTACCTCAACAAACAACAACTCCACGAAGCTCAATGGACTAAGCAAGCGGCAAGGAGTCGTCGTATGATCTAGCTCAAGAGAATGCATTGGTGGATGTATTGCGAGATCAAGTGGGTGAGTGACCCAAAGCAACACAAATGAAGTCACACTTGGAGTTGATATGGAGATCAGACTCAAGGGAGGGCTGACCCGTAGAATGGTGGGCGCGAGGGCCACCATCAACTCAATGCAAAAATGAGGAGTGGAGAAACTTGGGTGTAACTTGGCGAAGTACCTAAGCCGCATGAAGAGAGCCAGCATAGAAGATGGAACATGGAGCGGAGGCATAGTACTTTCCTTGGACAGAGGTCAAGGACATAAACTCTTGCAGAGGCAAGAGCAGGATCATGTTGTTCCATGGGTCATTCATTTTGATGGAGCGGACTCATCTTGCATGGTGCCAAAGACGAAGGGAGCTTCTGGGCACATGCACCTTATCTCGGAAAAGCATGTGATGGAGGAACTAAGGCGACTCAATTTATGGAGGCGAAGTTGGGTTCAGAAGGCCTTAGCATAGGGCAAGAGGATGTAGAGGAGGGTACTCTTGAAGAATATGCAATAGTGTTGCCATTCAAGTTGCCATGAAGGAAGCGGTGTGCAGCGAAGATTGTGCTAGTAGGGGCAGAGGCCTAGGATCTAGACAATGGTGCACTAATTGTAGCGAAGTCGGGGGGACTTCGGGAGCTACTAGGCGACGGACTATCCTAGAGCGGTGCTTCATCTAGGTGTGACCTAAGAGTGGGTTGATGAAGGTCAATTGCCAAAGGAGCAAACAAAATCGAAGGTGGAAGAGACCCTGCGATATAGTAGCAAAGGCCACACATGGAGGGATCACAATTTGAGTTCATCCCACAAGGATCAGAATGCAATAGAGATGTCACTAGGAGGTGACATGGTGCAGCAGATCGCGGTGGAACAGTTCGTGGCAATGCAATACACATGAATGAGTCCCATGAGGGGCTAGATCATACGGAGGTATGATCGGGAGCTACTGGAAGCTCCACTTCGGTGAACAACACGACGGCAAGAAGGGCTATGGATTCAAAGAGTGAAGGTCATGGTACCGCAAGGGCGAGTCTTCCGTGCGTGCATCGAATTTTGCATTGGATGAAAGCCTTGGTCATCAGCATATGGGGGCTGTGTTCCACCAAGGGAAAAGTTTGAATGCAAGTACCAGTGAGTCCCATGGGAGGGACTTTATCATGCAAAGGTATGATCGAAGCAGCTGGAGAGTTGGACTGCTCCAGAGCTCATATTCGCTTAAGGGTGCCCGACAAGTCAGAGGACAAGGTCGAGTAAGAGAATGTTGCTACCAAGGAAGCTAAGGAGAACAAAATCGGTGCAAACCCTACAATGTGATGGCAGAGGCCATGCATGAGGGTTGCAGTCTGTCTTTCCATCGACCAAAGGGAGCTGCTTGGAGAACACAGAGGTGTTGAAGCAGGGGGTCAAAAGGGGCGAGGAAGCGACGATGAGTCCAGAGGGACTTAGCTACCCAAAATCAAGCATCAGTTAGAATGGAGGTGGACTCAAAGGAGTGCCACAAAGGCATATCTACTGATTGTGAAGAAAAGGGATGCATATGTGAGGCGACAGATAGTAGTGCCATGGGCATGTCAGCGCCATGGTATCGCAAAGGCGGGACTTCCGTGAAAGTCATTGATCCCTTGCTCTCATGGAGGGAGAGCGCTTGGTCATGAAAGGGGCCGAGGAGGTGGAGCATGCAGAGGCAAACTCCAAGTACCGAGACAAGGCTAAAGGGCAGAGGCCAAGGAACTTCGTAAGACCGGTGTCAACGAGCTTCTCATCAAAGATAGTTGAAAGTGAAGGACTTCGGGTCAAGCAAGAGTGCATGACCAAGGAACGAAGCAGGTAGCATGCAGTGTTGTACCTTTGCTACTCAGTGGAATAGGCGGTAGGGTTGATGGAGAAGATAGTACAATCATAGAGGCGACCAAACCTATGAGAGAATCACTCCAAGTTGGGGTGAAAGCTTCCTGCATTCCAGAAGTTCGATGGCATTGAGAAGGTGAATCACAGTAACTAACTCAACGCAAGGAGTGCAAACACTTCAAGTGCTTTAGAAGTGTGAGCAAAGAGCAGACGAAGGCTAGTAACCAGCTCGATGCATCGAGTACAACCTTGAGGAGGCGAGCGAAGTCAAATAACCTTTGCCTTCTCAACTCTTAAGAGAATGGGTGAAACCGAGTACCTCAATTCTCTTATCTATCCAGCAGAGGAGCTCTGCACATGTTCAAAGACCCTTCGAAGATTATGGAAGACAATAGTTGTCAAATCCTCACCAACGGTGATCAGTGCTACTGAGAGTAGATTGTCTGCTTCATTTCCCAACGAACTGCCAATCGAAAGCAGAAGTGATGCGAACCTACTTGGAAGTGACAACTAAGTGAAAGAAGAGTCAATGAGCAAATTTTGTGGAGGAAGGACTCAAAAATTTCAGAAGTTTATGAGACGATGCTCGTTAAAGCTCCAACAAGCATCCACCCAATTCAAGCAGCATGAGCATTTGAGAGACTGGCGTATAGTAAGGATGGTCTTTTCCTTCATCTAGAGGATCCGCAGGAATCAATATGGATCAACACAACTCAGCCAACCCCACACCAGAGTCAGAGTCATTGGTGAGTTGAAGCAGCATGGTGGATCAAAGGTTCGATTACTCAAAAACAGCAGCGGAGAGCAGCTAGGAGCCAGGAGGCGCATTGCAACTGGAACAGAAGATTGAAGACCCAGCAAAGGTGAGGAGTTGCAGTGTCAACAAAGGCTTCAACGAGGACGTCGAAGGGATAAGTAGGGGAGAATGTCACGGACAAACTTCGAAACAGGATGTTTGATGTAATGGTTATGTATGTCCGTGTCTTTTGGTATGTTCATACTTTGACTAGCATGCAGAGGGACAACCGAAGGCTTAATAGTCCCATTTTAGTTCGATCTATAGTGGACCATTTTACCCTTTGTTGTGCAACTATTCAGAGCTTGTAAAGTCTGTTTGTAATTTATATTGTCTATGAAGTGTTTTCGGAAATGTTTATTTGTGGATCCAGAATGAGGCATTTTCTCTAACCCGTTCTCTCTTTTGTGGGTCCTAAGGGACATGGGAGGCTGACCTTTTCGGACGGACATGCAAGGGTGCCGCATGACTTAGGCAAAACCAGCTAAGTCCATGACAGCAGGACTAGCTTTGATTGTTAGGATCGGAGCGGCACTAAGAGGGGGGGGGGGGGTGAATTAGTGCAGCGGATTAAAACTTCGATTTTAACAAAATCTTTCGTACGTTAAGAACGAAACTTGAAAAGTTTAACTTGAAGGCGTATTCTTAAAGTTGCGCAGCAAGAGTAATAAGGAACTAAAGTAGTAAGAAGATTTGCAGTAATGTAAATGACAATAATAAAATGCAAACCAGAGATTACGCCGATTTTTAGAGTGGTTCGGTCAAATGACCTACTCCACTTGCGAAGCCCCTCTTCGATGAGGCTCCCACCTTCCACTAGCAAGTCTCTTGAAATGGAAGGGTAAACACCCCTTTTACAACCTTTTACAAGCAGCTCAACCTCTTACAAATTTTCAATAAAAAAAGAAGGAGGAGAACTCTCTAGCAAATTGAAAACAAGACTTGCTAAGACTTTCTAAGACTTTTCTCTCAATCAAAATGCTTCACAAAAGTTGTAACCTCAGCTGAGATTTGAGGGGTATTTATAGGCCTCAAGAGGATTCAAATTTTGGGCTCCAAAATTTGAATTCTCTTAGGGTTCCCGGTGCTGGAGGTTCCACCGCCCAGCCAGGCGGTGCCACCGCCCAGCGCTCGGGTGCTGGACGGTGCAACCGCCCAGCCAAGGAGGTGTCACCGCCCAGCTCGGCGGTGCCACCGCCTACAGTGTTTTCAGCCCGACTACAGTGTTTTCAGCCACTAGTTGGGCTTCAATCTTGGCTCTCTAGTTCGCTGGTTTAGCTTAATTTTTAGCCTAAACCAACTCTGACTTTAGGCCCAGTTGGCCCCTAACCAGGATATAGGATTATCTCTTAATCCTAATTCTAATTACAAGTGGACTACATAACCAAAACACATCCTAAGCAAATTTTCAACTGCGAACGTCGAGTCTTGTTCTAGCGAGCTTTCCGACGAACTTTCTGCCGACGGGCTTCTAGCAAGCTCCCGAACTTGTGATGACTTTAATGAGTAGCCGAGCCTTCTCGGTGATCTCCGTGAACCTCCGACGATCTCTTCGGCGAACTTCCGAAAATTCCGACAGGTTCCCGATTTCTTCTCGGTTGGTTCTGGCAGCATCTCCGACGATTCTTCGGACTCTTAAACGTCCATCGAACTTGACTCCGGTATTCTCGCTTTGTGTTTTCTGGTTATCGTAGTTAATCCTGCACACTTAACTCAATAATATGGATTAGATCAAATAACCCATCAATTGATTTTATCATCAAAATCCGAGATTCAACAATCTCCCCCTTTTTGATGATGACAATCAATTGATGACGGAGTTAAACGTAACTCCCCCTATCTATATGCCATATTATGAGAAGATAAAACACTTGAATTTCATCATTGAATTCAAGTATAAACCGATAAGCTCTAACCGTAGAACTTATCGTTATTCTCATTAAGCATAATGTAAATGCGAAACTTTGATGAAAATATTTTTCAAGTCGAAAGATAAGAGACAAATTTTACTATGACAAGAGATAAAGATTTTCAACTTGAATTGCATGATTATACATTTTAGACATGCATTCAATATGATCAATCAATCTTACGATATTTTCAAGGATTTTGCAAGGCATATAAGATAATCATCGATCGATCACTTTTCTCAAGGATTTTGCAATTCATATTTTGTCATGCTATTAAGAATGATATAAGTCATCACTTTTCTCCCCGTTTGTCATCAACAAAAAGGAAAATGAGACTTGAAGCACATATTTTGTCATACAACGATTTTATCATTGAAAATTAAGTATGCAAAAATATTTACGCAGAGTTCATTTTAGAGAAAAATTCAGCATGCATTCATATTATCTAATATCTTCTTTCTATGAATAACAGAAATTGTAGATGTATAAGAGAGAGATTGGGATAAAAAAATTCAAGTAGTAATTTCACGAAGTCAAGATCATAATTCGAATACAAACTCATTCAAATCGTCAAATTCATGAAAATCTCAACATTACTTTTTAATCATCACATAAGGCATTTAAAGAATTTTTGAAACATAGGAGAATGATTAATTTAAGCATACAATGTTTCAATCAAATTCAAGTCATGAATGCCAATACTTTCATATTTGTAAGTATCAATTCATGAATGCCAAAAGATATTATTTGTGATTCCAATTTTGCAAGATCAAGATTATGATTTAGATAAAACTTATTTAAATCAAATCGCTAACTTGAAATTCATAATCAAGTCATCAAAGTCGATTTCGAGATTTCACAACATGCCAAATGGAATTTGAAGGAGAATGAGAGATGGAAAGAAGATGAAAAACTTTACGGAAAATCCAATCAAACAAGTTTATTGTTTAGGGACAATTTAACATACCTAATTCCCTTCTAATGAATTCAAATTGGTCTTCATTCAAGGCTTTTGTGAATATATCTGCTAATTGATGCTTTGTGTCAATGAATTCTAGAACAACATTATTGTTAAGGACATGATCGCGTATGAAATGATGCTTAACGTCGATGTGCTTAGTTCTAGAATGCTGAATTGGATTTTTAGTAAGACATATGGCACTAGTATTATCACATTTTATGGGAATATTTTTAAAGTGAATTTCATAGTCTTCTAATGTATTTTTCATCCAAATGACTTGTGCACAACATGCACTTGCAGCTATGTATTCGGCTTCTGCCGTAGATAGTGCAATTGAATTTTGTTTCTTGGAAGTCCAAGAAACAAGTGCATATCCAAAAAATTGACATGTTCCGGATGTACTTTTTCTATCTATTCTGCATCCGCCAAAATCGGCATCCGCATAGGCTATTAAATCAAAATTTTCAGATTTTGGATACCATAATCCTAAATTTGGAGTTCCTTTAAGATACCTAAATATTCTTTTAACACTTTTGAGATGAGATAATTTAGGATTTGATTGAAACCTAGCACAAAGTCCTACACTAAACATAATATCCGGTCTAGTCGCGGTAAGGTAGAGTAGACTACCTATCATTCCCCTATGTGTTTTTTGATCGAAATTTTCACTATTTTCATCCATATCTAACTTAGTCGCAGTACTCATAGGGGTGTTTATTGCTTTTGAATTATCTATGTTAAATCGTTTTAACAATTCTAATGTGTATTTAGATTGGTTAATAAATATACCATCCTTAAGTTGTTTGATTTGTAATCCTAAAAAGAAAGTTAATTCCCCCATTAAACTCATTTCGAATTCATGACTCATAGATTTGGCAAATGATTCACATAGTGATTCATCCGAAGAGCCAAAAATAATATCGTCAACATAAATTTGCACAATAAGAAAATTATTTTCAAAATATTTAATAAACAATGTAGTATCAACCTTGCCTTTGGTAAAATTATTTAAAATAAGAAAGGAACTAAGCCTTTCATACCAAGCTCTAGGAGCTTGTTTCAAGCCATAGAGAGCCTTAGTCAATTTGAATACATGATTAGGAAAAAGAGTATTTTCAAATCCGGGAGGTTGTTCGACATATACTTCTTCGGAAATAAAACCATTTAAGAAGGCACTTTTAACATCCATTTGAAATAGTTTAAAATTATTACTACTAGCATAGGCAAGGAGCATCCTTATGGCTTCTAATCGAGCCACGGGAGCGAAGGTTTCTTCGTAATCGATACCTTCTTCTTGGTTGAAACCTTTGGCCACTAATCTAGCCTTGTTTCTAACCACGATACCATTTTCGTCTTGCTTGTTTCTAAAGACCCACTTAGTACCTATGACTAAGTGGTCACTTGGTCTAGGAACAAGCTTCCATACCTCATTCCTCTCAAATTGGTTCAATTCTTCTTGCATTGCAATGATCCAAAAATCATCTTTTAAGGCTTCGTCAATGCATTTAGGTTCAATTTGAGAAAGGAAAGCGACGTTAGCACAGAAATTTTTGAAAGAAGAACAAGTTTGAACCCCTTTTGATGTATCTCCTATATTTTGCTCTTTTGGATGAGCATCTACATACTTCCATTCTTTTGGTAAAGAAATTTCGGAAGAAGATGCATTCAAATGGCTATTTTGAGGAGAGGGTTCATTTAAATTCAAATTATCAAAACCAAGATCATCATCAAAATCATTTTTCTTTAAATCGGAAATTTCATTAAAAACTACATGAATAGACTCTTCAATTACTAAAGTTCTTTTATTAAAAATCCGAAAAGCTTTAGAAACGGAAGAGTAACCAAGAAAGATGCCTTCATCGGATTTAGCATCAAATTTTCCTAAAGCATCCCTTTCATTTAAAATAAAGCATTTACAACCAAAAACTTTAAAATAGGAGATGTTTGGTTTTTTGTTATTCCATAATTCATAGGGAGTTTTGGATAAGGATGGTCTTATTAGGACTCTATTCATGATGTAGCAAGCCGTATTTACGGCTTCGGCCCAAAAGTACTTAGGTAAACTATGTTCATTCAACATAGTTCTTGCCATTTCTTGTAGGTTTCTATTTTTCCTTTCAACTACTCCATTTTGTTGAGGATTTCTTGGAGTTGAGAAGTTGTGATTGTACCCATTACTTTCGCAAAAATTTTGAAAGTCACGGTTTTGGAATTCACCACCGTGATCACTCCGAATTGATGAAATCATGAAGCCTTTTTCATTTTGAGTGAGTTTACAAAATTTAGAGAAACACTTGAAGCAATCACTTTTGTGAGCTAAGAAATAGGTCCAAGTGTATCTAGAGTAGTCATCCACAATCACAAAAGCATATTTGCTTCCACCTAGACTTGTTGTATCAATTGATCCAAATAAGTCCAAATGGATCAATTGTAATGGTCTAGTAGTGCTAATTTGATTTTTTGGTTTGAAGCTTGTTTTTATTTGTTTGCCTAGTTGACTTGCATCGCATACTTTGTCCTTAATAAACTTTATATTTGGAATTCCTCGTACTAATTCTTGAGATGAGATCTTAGATATTGTTTTCATGCTTGCATGGCCTAATCTCCTATGCCAAAGCCAAGCATCATCATTTACGGCGGAGAAGCACATTTCATTACTTAGTTCATCAAGATTGATGGTATAGACATTATTTTGTTTTAAAGCAATCATAGTCATGTTATGATTTGGTTTTTCAATAATGCACATATTTGATTCAAATCTAACGATGTAACCTTTATCGCATAGTTGACTAATACTCAAGAGATTATGTTTCAATCCATCAACTAGTAAGACATCATCAATGGAAAAATTAAATTTGTTACCAATAGTTCCCTTGCCAATGATTTTGCCCTTGTTGTTGTCTCCGAAGGTAACGTACCCTTCTTCTTTGCTAGTGAGCATAGAGAAATGAGATGGATCTCCAGTCATATGTCTTGAGCATCCACTATCGAGATACCATCTCTTGCTCCTAGCTTGTGGGTTTGTCTACAAAAGAGGATGATTTTTAGGTACCCATTTGATTTTGGGTGCCTCAAAAATTGACCCACTAACTTTGTTATTTATGATTGAATTCTTTATAGTTCCTTTAGGAACCCATATTAATTTTTGTGAACTAATTTTCCTAAATGGGCATTTGTAGGCAATATGTCCGGATTTGCAACAAAAGTTGCATTTCATATAAGAGGAAACATGTAATGTAGGTCCTTTTATGAAAGTGGTAGGATTTTGATGTAATCCTTTTACAAATCCAATTCCATTTCTATTTGCGATGTGACCCTTGTGTGCAAGGATCATATCTAATCCTTTGCTACCAACCTTAAACTTGTTTAAGGTTTCCTTAAGAAGCAAATTTTCATTTTTTATTGCTTCTAAGTGCTCACACTTAGAGCATGGAGGAGTTTGAAGATTATCAAACTTATCTTGTAGCAAAGCATGCTCTTTCTTTAAGATACTTAACTTCTTGCTAACAGTTCTACATTCATCAAATAATTCATGAAAAGCGATAGATAGTTCTTCAAAAGATAAATCTTCATTAAATAAATCACATACCTCTTCTCCTAACGCCATTAGCGCGTAATGAGCAACTTGCTCGGTGTTGGACTCCTCTTCTTCGGATGCACTTGAATCATCCCACGTTGCCTTGAACGCCTTCTTCTTTGATGTTCTCTTTTTGGCTTGAGGACAATCGTTCTTATAGTGTCCCGGTTTTTTGCATTCATAGTAAATCACTTGGTCTTTCTTTTGTTCAAATTTATTTTTTGTATTATTTTTAAATCTGTTCTTTCTTAAATATTTTTTAAATTTTTGAGTCAAAAGTGCAATGTCATTGTCACTATCCTCATCACTTGATGTTCCTTTCAAGTGGTCTTCTTATGATTTGAGTGCCATATCCTTCCTGTTCTTTGGAAGGGGGTTCTCGAGCTCGTCATGAGCTTGACATATCATTTCGTAGGTTATTAGAGACCCAATGAGTTCTTCAAGAGGGAATGCTTTAAGGTCTTTGGCCTCTTGAATGGCCGTAACTTTTGGATCCCAACTTTTAGGGAGGGATCTTAAGATTTTAGTTACTAGTTCAAAGTTAGTAAAATCTTTACCAAGAGCTTTGAGTCCATTGATGACATCCGTAAACCGGGTGTACATGTCTCCGATGGACTCACTTGGTTTCATTCGGAAAAGTTCGTAAGAGTGCACAAGGATGTTGATTTTGGACTCTTTCACTCGGCTAGTGCCTTCATGAGTGACCTCAAGAGTTCTCCAAATATCAAAAGCCGAATCACACATTGAAACACGATTAAATTCGTTTTTGTCTAATGCACAAAACAAGGCATTCATAGCCTTTGCATTTAAAGCAAAAACCTTCTTCTCCGATTCATTCCATTCGCTCATCGGAAGAGAAGATTTTTGAAATCCATTCTCAACAATAGACCAAAGCTCAAAGTCCATAGAAATGAGGAAGATCCTCATGCGAGTCTTCCAATATGTGTAATCCGACCCATTAAACAAAGGTGGTCGTGCAATAGAGTGGCCCTCTTGCATGCCGGAGTAAGCCATCTCTCTTGGGTGTTAAACCAAATATGAGAGATAACCTTGCTCTGATACCACTTGTTAGGATCGGAGCGGCACTAAGAGGGGGGGGGGGGTGAATTAGTGCAGCGGATTAAAACTTTGATTTTAACAAAATCTTTCATACGTTAAGAACGAAACTTGAAAAGTTTAACTTGAAGGCGTATTCTTAAAGTTGCGCAGCAAGAATAATAAGGAACTAAAGTAGTAAGAAGATTTGCAGTAATGTAAATGACAATAATAAAATACAAACCAGAGATTACGCTGATTTTTAGAGTGGTTCGGTCAAATGACCTACTCCACTTGCGAAGCCCCTCTTCGATGAGGCTCCCACCTTCCACTAGCAAGTCTCTTGAAATGGAAGGGTAAACACCCCTCTTACAACCTTTTACAAGCAGCTCAACCTCTTACAAATTTTCAATAAAAAAAGGAGGAGAACTCTCTAGCAAATTGAAAACAAGACTTGCTAAGACTTTTCTCTCAATCAAAATGCTTCACAAAAGTTGTAACCTCAACTGAGATTTGAGGGGTATTTATAGGCCTCAAGAGGATTCAAATTTTGGGCTCCAAAATTTGAATTCTCTTAGGGTTCCCGGTGCTGGAGGTTCCACCGCCCAGCCAGGCGGTGCCACCGCCCAGCGCTCGGGTGCTGGACGGTGCAACCGCCCAGCCAAGGAGGTGTCACCGCCCAGCACTCGGGTGCTGGGCGGTGCCACCGCCTACAGTGTTTTCAGCCCGACTACAGTATTTTCAGCCACTAGTTGGGCTTCAATCTTGGCTCTCTAGTTCGCTGGTTTAGATTAATTTTTAGCCTAAACCAACTTTGACTTTGGGCCCAGTTGGCCCCTAACCAGGATATAGGATTATCTCTTAATCCTAATTCTAATTACAAGTGGACTACATAACCAAAACACATCCTAAGCAAATTTTCAACCGCGAACGTCGAGTCTTGTTCTGGCGAGCTTTCCGACGAACTTTCTGCCGACGGGCTTCTAGCAAGCTCCCGAACTTGTGATGACTTTAATGAGTAGCCGAGCCTTCTCGGTGATCTCCGTGAACCTCCGACAATCTCTTCGGTGAACTTCCGAAAATTCCGACAGGTTCCCGATTTCTTCTCGGTTGGTTCTGGCAGCATCTCCGACGATTCTTCGGACTCTTAAACGTCCATCGAACTTGACTCCGGTATTCTCGCTTTGTGTTTTCTGGTTATCGTAGTTAATCCTGCACACTTAACTCAATAATATGGATTAGATCAAATAACCCATCAATTGATTTTATCATCAAAATCCGAGATTCAACATTGATCAGTGAGAGATAACTAAAGCAGGAAGAATCATGTTGGGCCGAAGTACAATATGTCAGAAGATTGGACGTCGAGCCAGAGGATCGGTCAACGTATCGACAGAAGTCCTCGGGCCATGGGATCGGGCATCAGGCCAAGAAGAGCAAAAATTATGCCAAAAAATAGAGTTGTGGAGGTCAACTAATTGATTGGGCAATAGACCGCAAGAGAGGACGATGCGCCGAAGAATCATATTAATGGAAAGTATCATGTATTCTCTGTGTTAGATAAACTTTATCTTCCTGTCAAATGCGACAGTGTCAAACAAGATGTTATTTATTATTGGAAGTCAGCCTTACAAGCAACATTGTCAGCTAAGCTTAGCTTGCAGTAACTTTAATCTTTACGGCGGCCTCACAGTGACCAGGATAGGAGCAGATGAAATAACTGGTTCCTGCAGCCAGAGTGATCTTATCGTTTCCAGATGTGTAGGTCTTGGAGTCAGACGTGGGTTTGCAGCTATTATAGCCTTCGGCATCGACCACCACCACGTTATGCGTTCCCAGCCCGTATTTGAACACTGCATGCACACGTTTCCACATAAGAATATCAAACACATGCAAATGCTCCCACAGAATCAAGACGATAAAGATGGAGGAGGAAGGATGTGGATGATACCGAGGACGTCGCCTGCTTTGAAGCTTTTGCCGTTGGGCCAGTTCTCGATGTTAAAGCTCCAACCAGCAGAGTCTCCTACGGTGAACTCTGTGGCCGCAGTGATCTCCAGGTGGTAGAAGAGGCACAAGCAGATGAGCGCTAAGGCAGCGATGTAGCTTCTACCAACCATGGTCTTCAATATCACAGACGGACTACGGAGGATGACAAACGATTTCTTTGATGTGGGACGCAGAGCCTTGGGACTTGGCGGTGATTTATAGGGTTTTGGATTGCACAATATGGCCAGTGTATCTATTCGTGAATGGAAGGAAATGAATAAAAATATATTTAGTGAATTTAACTTTCTAACTAAGGATTGCTGTCCAGATATCCAAGTTAGATTTATGTATTATTGTAAATTGATAGGTTTCATGTTGGAGTCAACTTGTGAACTTCATATATGTTATTTGATATAATAAAATTTTTAACTTAAACACTACTGGTGCAACAATCCATAATAAATGGCCTTCAACTTAATGATACGATAAATATTCACCCTCAATTGACATGATAATCAAATCTGCAAGAAACAGGGAACACCTGCCAGCAATGCAATCACATAAGCCAAACCACAATAAAGAATCCTGGAGGAATATTTTATCGATGCAGCAGAATTTTTACTTGAAACTAGCCCTAGCAATGGTTCGATTTGAATCAAAATCGAACTGATCTTATAATTTCGATTTCAAACTGATTAAATATGATAAAAATAAAATAAAATATAAATGAGGTCTATAGTTAAATCTTAGGTTTAAATCCAATTAACTTAGGTTTGAATGTATCCTGTAAGTTAATCATGTAAGTGATGACACATACTTTTTTTTATTTATTATATTATTTAATATTTTTATTATTTTATATTACTTGTTGTATGAATATATATTATAATATTCATGGATCTATGCAATGAGAATTGGATCGTGATGAGATCACGATAATGAGACTAATTCACTTTTAAACACAGACCCTAAATAATCTCAATCATAGGTTACTCGAGAGGGACATCGGGATAACTGAATAGATTAGTGTACTATATACCCGTTTATATGATGGAGGCAGCTGGTCTTATATCTACTCGTACAGAGACACTAGGGATATAATGCAGATACTAATTGTAGAATGAGTTCACTAATTGATCCGCTTATAGAATGTTGGATGGTTGATGATGCCTTATTGTCAAACGGTAATTTCGTAGTCCTAGTGGTATATTTAGTTCTTAGACTTGAGATATCAAATATGTCCTATATAAGTACTCCACTTTTTGATACCAGACTTGTAGGCCTAGAAGTTCCAAATCTAGCATAACTGATCATCAAGAGTGGTAGCCAACCTTACAAGGGCTATTGAGTATCGATAGAGGATCATCCACCCTCGGTGTTATAAGAGGAATATCTCATATGTTCTTTCTTAAACAAATCTCTAGCTTAGATCATTAGAGAAAAAGAGTTTTCCAAGAGAATCTAATTAGAGTGAGACTCGAGTAGAAACCATATGTGCCTAACAACACCATGCCCGGTATATAGTCTTTAGTGTATTAGATGGATGAGGGACTATAGATACACAGTAATTGAGGACAAATATGTTTAATATATTGGATTCCCTTGTATCATCTAGGGACTACGACGTAGTGGCCTAGTACGTCTACATTTGATGAG
This sequence comes from Musa acuminata AAA Group, assembly GCF_036884655.1. Classification (NCBI taxonomy): domain Eukaryota; kingdom Viridiplantae; phylum Streptophyta; class Magnoliopsida; order Zingiberales; family Musaceae; genus Musa; species Musa acuminata. Next base: position 13,374,362 of record NC_088343.1, on the reverse strand, counting down.
TCGAGTGAATTATTATGAAGATAATAATTCACTGAGCTAGAAGGAGTTTTAATAGGTATGATTCACAACCAGCTTAATATTGGGCCTAGAGAGTCACACATATATGGTAGGTGTTGCGATAGTAGAGATTCAGATATGAAATATCCGTTGGAGCCCCTATCTTATTGGATATCCAATAAACCTGAGATATCTGTTAGAGCCCCTATCTTATTGAATATCCAATAAATCCATGAATTATTAGATCCTATGGATGAGATCTAATAAAAGCCAATAAGAGTTTATTGGGTAGAGACCTACTTATCTAAGAGGTTTGGGTAGTTAGATTTAGATACAATATCCAATATGGTAGGTTAGGTTCTTTGCTGTCACCTCCTATTATCCTCTCATCCTCTCCTCCTTATACTACTGCTCCTATGTGGGGCGTGTGGACAGCAAGAAGGGGCAACCCCTTCTTAATTGTGTGGTGCACACAAGGAAGAGTTTTAGATAGTGATTTGAGGAGCATCTTAACAGCACCTACCATATGAATCACTACTAGAGAGGAGAGTATTTGAACTTCTTCATCTAATCCCATGTATATATAGGAATTCAAAGATATATGATCTCGCTAGGTAATTCTCTTATGCGTAGTTTTTCGATTTCGTAGGTTTTTGCACATCAACTTTTGCACGACGATAAGAAACCATTTTTTACAAGAATTCTGAGATTTTATTTTTTGTTCTTCTACTACCGCTTGACCCAACTTTTGGGTCACCGAATAAGCCTTCCACTTGACCCAAAATAGCCCCAATTCGGGCCTAGTTTACCCCTAATTGAGTTGGCCTAATTACATTATAAACTAACCCAATTATACCTAAAACTACTTCGATCTAGATAATTATTACAAAATATTAATCACATATTGTCTGACATGTCAATGGTTCACCCGACGCTTCGTCCGAACCTTCGACGCATTGTCCTCTCTTTCGAATATTGCCTAATCAACATATTGTCTTCTCGTAACATCCGATCTTCTTGGCTCGATGCCCAAACTCATGGCATGAAGCCTTCTACCATCACATCGATCGATCCTTTGGATCGACACCCAATTTTTTGACATGTTCTACTTTGACCCAACATTGATTCTTCCTACTTTAATCAAATTATCTCTCCATGATCGAAGCTAGTCCTACATCTTTTAAAACATATATTAGATCATAAATTTATCAATTAATTTCATCATTAAAATCTAAGAGTCAATAAAGATATAAAAGATGTCCTATATTAGTATTCCACTTTTTAATAACAGACTTATAAGCTTGGAAGTTCCAGATCTAGCACAACCGGTCATCGGGAGTGGTAGCTAACCTTATGAAGACTATCGAGCGTCGATAAAAGATCATTTGCTCTCGGTATCATGAGAGAAATATTCCATATATTTTTGCACAAATAAATCCCTAGCAAGGGTCATTCGGATTGAGAGAGAAAGAGTTCTCCGGGAGAATCTGATTAGAGCGAAACTCGAGTAGAAACTATATGGCCCTGATAGCACTATGCCCAATATATGGTATCTAGGGTATTAGATAGATAAGGGATTATAAATATATAATAACTAATGATAAACATGTCCAATGGATTAGAATTCATTATATCATCTAGGGACTACGGCGTACTGACATAGTAAGTTCATAGTCGATAAGTTGAGTAAATTATTTTGAAGATAATAATTTACTAAGCCAAAAAGAGTTCTGATATGTATCACTTACGACCAGCTCGATATTGGGCCTAGAGGATCACACACATATGGTAGGCATTGCGATAAGTAGATGTTCCGATATGAGATATCCGTTGGAGCTCATATCTTATTAGATATCCAATAAGCTCCTGAATTATTGGATCCTATGGATGAGATCCAATAAGAACCAATAACAGATTATTATGTAGAGACCCACTAATCTAAGAGGCTTGGATAATTGGATAGAGATCTAGTACCCATTATGACATGATCCATCAGGGTTAAGTTGACAAGAGGCCTCTATAAATATAAATAGGAGGAAACTAAAGGGCTATGTTTTTGGCTATCACCTCCTATTCTCCTCTCTCCCTCTCTTCCTTATACTGCAACCCCTATTTAGGGCATATGGATAGCAAGAAGAGGTAATCTCTTCTTGCTTGTGTGGTGCGCATGAGGAAGAGTTTTGGGTAGTATTTTCGTAGCTCCTACCGTGTGGATCACCACTAGAGAGAAGATCATTTGAACTCCATCATTCAATCCCACGGATATACAGAAATTCAGGAATATATGATCTCCCTAGGTAATTCTCTTATGTATAGTTTTTCGATTTCGTAGGTTTTTGCGCACCAACTTTTACACCACGATAAGAAATTTTTTTTGCGAGAATTCTAGGATTTTGTTTTTTTGTTCTTCAGCTGCGCATGTGATATTGCCATAGATTTCCCAATAATAGATAGTCATTTAGTTTGACTAAAAAAATTATAATTTTATTTTTATCAACTTTTTTATGTCCTTACACTCATTATAGTTATACATCTATTTTGTAAAATTTTAAAAATAAAATTATAATTTTTATCATATTTTAAATTATTTTAATTTAAAAATAATAAATTAATCGTTCAAACCGGAACCTGAACGTTTGAATCGAAATTGGTCCTAGGAGATTCGATTCAGATTTTTAATTTTGAAAAACTGAACCGATGATTTCAGAACTATTTCGCAGACGCTTTGTCAAGCACCTCATACAATTTTTATTTTTGTACAGCTCGACTATTTCTCATACGCTTAACCCATCTTTTTTGTCACATCGGACTCTATGCACACGTGGATCCAAACTAAGTTGGATTGATTCAGACATCACTAACATCTATTGCATCACCTAGCAAAATCATGATGTCTTTCATCGTGAATCAAAATTTAAAGCAAAGAAAGCTTAGGTTACACCTGGGGAAGAGATGAATGTACTGAATTGACTCTGTTGGGTGAGGTATATATATATATATATATATATATATATATATATATATATATATATATATATATATATATATATATATATATAATCTTCATGCGTGAGAAATTTAACTAATTCCAAGTTTTGTTAAGCAATCTTATTCGTGCATCGTAGAACAGTGGATGGGCCGAAACAGGAATCACGCACGGCAGATGCATGCTTCTTTGTGCAGATGAAAGCCACATTCGTCTTCAAGAATCACGCACGGTTTACAGAATTCCTTCTCTATCTAAGCTTCACTGTTGCCATATGGCCAAGGGAGACTGCAACTGCTCAGCTAAGAGGAGAGGAGAAGAAACATGCACGTACAAAATTTTGTTTCCAACAACAATCCATACCAATTCTGAAACACATTTAATCCACAAGATTACAAAATATAAGATCACCAGTTCACAAAATCCAGATAGTCCAAAAATCGAAAAATCAAATCACAGCCTTCTTTTACGCAGAGAATTTATATGGAGTTGACATACAATTCATAAAGACACAACCTTCCAACTAAATTTCCAACAGCCTTACGGAGGTGCATAATTCAATGAGCAGTAAGCCTTGAGGAGCATAACCATTCCGCTTGAGAGGGGCACAAACTACAGAGACAACAGTACTACAACCTTAGCGATCTGTTCTTCATTCTTTGGAGTAGGGCTTCTATTTGCTTCGTCGAAAAGATCATGATTCCATTTTTCTGCCTGGAAACCACTCTGTCGGTACATATTTCTCTCACCATATCTTCCTGTGAATCTTTCCCTACCCCTCGCGTCCCTGCCATAATGCATCTCCCTTGACTGATAGCCAGCTCTGTGCATTTCATTTCTTTGCGTATATCTGTCTCCTCTTTTATTATATATATCATCAGCTCGATTGAAAAATTTTTCCCTTTTCTTTCTTTCTTGCAGCACCAAGCATTTGATGATCATGGTGGTTTCTTGATTCTGGTCCGATGGGAGAGGTAGTCACAATGTAGGGAATATTTTCACATTAACGATAGTTGGTAGCCATCCAGGAGTCAACATGGAATGATCCGACACATGCCCATTGAAGAGAGAAGCTAACCTGGTAGACTAAACCGTATGGGTCAACACCACACAGCAGATATCTAGATGGGTTGATGTGCACCGTCAACAACGTACGGGTTGGCTGCTTGCATGACCATATCGAACAGGACAATGGTGGACATTAATGACCTATATACCTTCAAGCCATCTCCGCAGGTATAAATGTCAACTCCCATGGGGAAAGGGAATCAAACTTTTGACACTACAAAACCACTCGTTGGCCTAACCATTGGAGGCGTCGTGTCAGGAATCCATCCTCCTAACCTTGACCTGTCATATACGAATGCGATGTGAGCGAGATGACACAGGACCCATCTCGGTTCGACCACAAAAGTGCAACGGACGCCCAAGAGCTAGCCCCTCAACCCAACCTTGCTTCCCTAGCCTTCTCGCCCTAAGGACCCATATGGACGACCTCGCATGTTCGGGATAGACCGAGCTGTACCAACTCCTGAGACACGACATAAAGGTGTGTAATATTTTTTGACATTAGAAGGAGAGCCGAATTGTCACGAACAAACTTCTAAACAGGATGTTTGATGTAATGCTTATGTATGTCCGTGTCTTTTGATATGTTCATGCTTTGTACAACATGTAGAGGGATGGCTGAAGGCTTAATAGTCCCATTTTAGTTAGGTTAGTGGCCGTTTTAGGCTTGTAAATAAAGGTTATGTCATGAGGACACATGTGAGAGATTTTCGGTCTATAATGGACCATTTTACCCTTTGTTGTACAACTGTTCAGAGCTTGTAAAGTCTGTTTGTAATTTGCATTGTCTATGAAGTGTTTTCGGAGATGTTTGCTTGTGGATCTCGAGTGAGGTGTTCTCTCTAACTCGTTCTCTCTTTTGTTGGTCCTAAGGGACAATGGGAGGCTTCGGGGAGGCTGACCTTTGCGGACGGACACACAAGGGTGTCACACGACTTAGGCAAAACCAGCTAAGTCCGTGACAGATGGTATCAGAGTGGGACAAGCACTCATAGAAACACTTATCATGCAAACATGGGTGACCTAGCAGGGTTGTGTTGAGGGTAGTCAGCACACGTGCGACCGTTTAGGGGAAAACGGGCATGGAGATGTAGGGAAAAAGAGTCGCTCGGAGGAGCGGGCATCTGAGATTGGCATTCAGAGGAATAGCCAACCCTTCGCGCAAGAGGTACCACAAGAACAGACAAGCTTGGAAGAATGCGGAGCGCACAAAAGTTGGGATGGCTAAGTTTGAGTTACGGCTCAACGTTGACAACTATACTTGATGGTGCCCAAGGCAAGCGAGGCGCTTGGTAAAGGATGAGACTATCCAAGGTGGAATGAGTTGCTCAGCGACCGAAAGAGTTGTGCAAAGCTCACAGAGGTGAGGGAAATTGCTAACTCAAAGAATTCGGTACTCATGCATGGTCTTGTATGTGGACGATGGAATATTCGTGGCCATCCCAAGGCAATCGAAACTCGGCACCATGGAGCATTGAAACTTTCTCTTCGACATGTGAAGGATACGTCCGTAGGAGGCTGAAGTATGCAACGAGTTCAGCATATTGCTAGGCCTTGAGTGGTACAGCGGGGGCTGTATTGACGTGGAGTCGCAATCTAGCAAGGGTGTTTGCAGAAGGCAAAATAATGGACAGTTTGTTCAGCAGATCGGAGTAGTCCAAGGGGATGGTGATCTCCGAAACGAAGAGAGATGTTGCTCCAATGGGATAGTTATCCATGAGGAATAAGTCCCGGCTCTCTAGAGGGAGAATCATGTGGGACGGACCTCACAAGTTGAGGAGGAGTACCTCAACAAACAACAACTCCACGAAGCTCAATGGACTGAGCAAGCGGCGAGGAGTCGTCGCATGATCTCGCTCGAGAGAATGCATTGGTAGATGCATTGCGAGATCAAGTGGGGGAGCGACCCAAAGCAACACAAATGAAGGCACACTTGGAGTCGATATGGAGATCGGACTCAAGGGAGGGCTGACTCATGGAATGGTGGGCGCGAGGGCCACCATCAACTCAATGCAAAAACGAGGAGCGGAGCAACTTGGGTGTAACTTGGTGAAGTATCCAAGTCGCATGAAGGGAGCCAGCATAGAAGATGGAACATGGAGCGGAGGCATAGTGCTTTCCTTGGACAGAGGTCAAGGACATGAACTCTTGCAGAGGCAAGAGCAGGATCATGTTGTTCCATGAGTCATTCATTCTGACAAAGCGGACTCATCTTGCATGGTGCCAAAGACGAAGGGAGCTTCTGGGCACATGCACCTTATCTCGGAGGAGCATTTGATGGAGGAACTAAGGCGACTCAATTTGCGGAGGCGAAGTTGGGTTCAGAAGGCCTTAGCACAGGGCAAGAGGACGCAGAGGCGGGTACTGTTGAAGAATATGCCATAGTGTTGCCATTCAAGTTGCCATGAAGGAAGCGGTGTGCAGCGGAGATTGTGCTAGTAGGGGCAGAGGCCCAGGATCCAGACAATGGTGCACTAATTATAGCGAAGTCGGTGGACTTTGGGAGCTACTAGGCGATGGACTGTCCTAGAGTGGTGCTTCATCTAGGTGTGACCCAAGAGTGGGTGGATGAAGGTTGATTGCCAAAGGAGCGAACAAAATTGAAGGTGGAAGAGACCCTGCGATATATTGGCAGAGGCCACACATGGAGGGATCACAATTCGAGTTTATCCCACAAGGATCAGAATGCAATGGAGATGTCATCAGGAGGCGACATGGTGCAGCGGATCGTGATGGAATAATTCGTGGCAAATGCGATACACACGACATAGTCCCATGAGGGACTAGATCATACGGAGGTATGATCGGGAGCTACTGGAAGCTCCACTTCGGTGAACAACACGATGGTAAGAAGGGCTATGGATTCAAGTTGTGAAGGCCTTGGTACCGCAGAGGCGGGTCTTCCATATATACATCGAATTTTGCATCGGATGAAAGCCTTGGTCATTAGCATATGGGGGTTGTGTTCCACCAAGGGAAAAATTCGAATGCAAGTACCAGTGAGTCCCATGGGAGGGACTTGATCATACAGAGGTATGATCGAAGCAGTTAGAGAGTTGGACTGCTCCAGAGCCCGTATTCGCTTAAGGGAGCCCGACAAGTCAGAGGACAAGGTCGAGTAAGCGAACGTTGCTACCAAGGAAGCTAAGGAGAACAGAATCAGTGCAAATCCTATAATGCGATGGCAGAGGTCATGCATAGGAGTTGCAGTATATCTTTCCATCAACCAAAGAGAGCTACTTGGATAACACAGAGGTGTTGAAGCAGGGGGTCGAAAGGGGCGAGGAAGCGACGACGAGTCCAGAGAGACTTAGCTACCAAAAATCAAGCATCAGTTAGAATGGAGGTGGACTCAGAGGAGTGCCACGGAGACATATCTACTGATCGTGAAGAAAAGGGATGCAGATGCGGGGCAACAGATAGTAGGGCCATGGGTATAGCAGCGTCATGGTACCGTAGAGGCGGGACTTCCATGAAAGTCATTGATCCCTTGCTCTTATAGAGGGAGAGCGCTTGGTCGTGAAAGGGGCCGAGGAGATGGAGCATGCAGAGGCAAACTCTAAGTACCGAGACAAGGCTGAAGGGCAGAGGCCGAGGAACTTCGTAAGGCCGGTGTCAACGAGCTTCTCATCAAGATAGCTGAAAGTGAAGGACTTCGGGTCATGCAAGAGTGCACGACCAAGGAACGAAGCAGGCATTATACGATGTTGTACCTTTGCTACTCAGGGGAGTACACGGCAGGGTTGATGGAGAAGACAGTACAATCCCAAAGACGACCAAATCTATTAGAGAATTACTCCAAGTTGGGGTGAAAACTTCTTGCATTCCAGAAGTTCGATGGCATTGAGAAGGTGAATCACAGTAGCTAACTCAACGTAAGGAGTGCAAACACTTCAAGTGCTTCAGAAGTGTGAGCAAAGAGCAGGCGAAGGCCAGTAACCAGCTCGATGCATGGAGTACAACCTTGAGGAGGCGGGCGAAGTCAAGTAACCTTTGCCTTCTCAACTTTTAAGAGACTGGACGAAACCAAGTACCTCAATTCTCTTATCTATCTAGCAGAGGAGCTCTGCACATGTTCAAAGACCCTTCGAAGATAATGGAAGACAATAGTTATCAAATCCTCACCAATGGTGATCGATGCTACTGAGAGTAGATTGTCCGCTTCATTTCCCAACGAACTGCCAATCGAAAATGGAAGTGATGTGAACCTACTTGGAAGTCACAACTAAGTGTAAGAAGAATCAATGGGCAAATTTTGTGGTGGAAGGACCCAAAAACTTCAGAAGTTTGCGAGATGATGCTTGTTAAAGCTCCAACAAGTATCCACCTAATTCAAGCAGCATGAGCATTTGAGAGACTGGCGCATAGTAAGGATGGCCTTTTCCTTCATCTGGAGGATCCAAAAGGGATCAACACAACTCAGCCAACCCCACACTAGAGTCAGATCCATTGGCGAGTTGAAGCAGCATGGCGGATTAAAGGTTCGACTACTCAAAAACAGCAGCGAAGAGCAGCTGGGAGCCAAGAGGTGCATTGTCGCTAGAGCAGAAGATTGAAGACTCAGCAAAGGCGAGGAGTTATAGTGTCGACAAAGGCTTCGACGAGGACGTCGAAGGAATAAGTGGGGGAGAATGTCACAGACAAACTTCTAAACAGGATGTTTGATGTAATGCTTGTGTATATCTGTGTCTTTTGGTATGTTCATGCTTTGTACAGCATATAGAGGGACGGTCGAAGGCTTAATAGTCTCATTTTAGTTAGGTTGGTGGCCCCTTTAGGCTTGTAAATAAAGGTTATATCATGAGGACACGTGTGAGATATTTTTAGTCTATAATGAACCATTTTACCCTTTGTAGTGCAACTGTTTAGAGCTTGTAAAGTCTGTTTGTAATTTGCATTATCTATGAAGTATTTTCGGATATGTTTGTTTGTGGATCTCGAGTGAGGCATTCTCTCTAACCCATTCTCTCTTTTGTTGGTCCTAAGGGACAATGAGAGGCTTCGGGGAGGCTGACCTTTGCGGACGGACACGCAAGGGTGCCGCACGACTTCGATAAAACCAGCTAAGTCTGTGACAGAATGTCACAAGAGCATCCATCCACTGATGAATCCACTCAATGAGCACTCCAATAAGGAGGCTCCACTCATGCATAAGGCCTTCAGCCAAGGAGGGCAACTGCCTACTCTCCCACAAGTGGATGGTCCACCTCGGCCCAAACACCGGGGTGCTACTAGTGCCTATTCAATGACCTCGGGCTCTCACCCTCTGGAGCCAGTGTGAGCTAGCTAGGCATCCCCGCTAAGGCCTTCCAAAGTCTTGCCCACCAGGTGCAGACCTTGGTTGGGATGATGTAGGCCATCCTTCCCCTCTTGCCACAGCTAACCTAGCAAGCGGCATCCCCTCCATCATTGTGGCTAGTGGTGCAGCCCGTACTCGCCCCCATGCCCTCGAAGTTGCTCCGATAAATCAACCCCCAACAACCACAGACTACCCCCGTCGACCAAGGGACAACTTGAGGACTTGAGGTCCCCGATGGTGGAATGTAGCCCTCCACCACATCACCGTGTTGTCTTAGCCTTCCCCGAGACATACACCCAATCAGCCGACTCGGAGGACCTATTGAGAGCTTAGTTGCGGGTAGTGAATAGACACCTAGATAAGGTGCAGAAAGAGTTCTAGAGATTGAAGGGGGAGCTCGACAATACCACCTCGGGAAGTTCCCCTTTCATCCCGTATATCCAAGATGAACCCATCCCATCCAACTTTCGCCTACCGATGCTGGGGGCTTTCAACGACGGCTCTAACCTAGGGGAGCACACTACCACTTTCCAAGCCCAAATGATGTTGTATGGCATATATGATGCTATGAGGTGTTAAGTATTCCCCACCACCCTTAGAGGCCCAACTCAAGAATGGTATAGCCGATTGAAGCCACTCTCTATCTTAGCCTTCACTGAGCTTGCGAAGGAGTTTGAGTTGCACTTCCTAGTCAATGTGTAACCTTGGTAGTCCACAATGATGCTCCATAGGCAGAGGGAGGACAAATCTCTCTCCCTTTTCGTCACACACTTTGCCATTGAGATTTGAGAGGAGCTTGACGCCCACTCCTCAATGGCCATATAGGCTTTCATGATAGGCTTGAGGCCCATGCAGTTCTTTTGATCGTTGGTTGAGAGGCCACTAGTGACTGTTCCCAAGAAGCTCTAGTGGGCTAAACAGTACGTCATTACTGAGGCATTAGTCATGGGGTTGCTAGTCATAGGTGCCCTACAAGTCAATCACATGGGTGATGGCATATGTGACATGTTATGTAGTCTTTTTGCTTATTATTATTATTATTAGAATTTTCTCACTTTATGTTGTATGTTGCATATATTATGATGTTCATAGATCTATGCAATGAGAATCGGATCATGATGAGATCATGATGATGAGACTTATTTACCTTTAAACATAGAGCTTAAATAATCCCGGTCATAGGTTATTTGAGAGGGACATTGAGAAAACCAGCCAGACTAGTGTGTTGTATACTCGTCTATATGATGGAGGCGGCTAATCTTATAGCTGCTCGTGCGAGGATACTAGGGATATAATGCAGGTGCTCATTAGAGATGAGTTTATTGATTGATCTGCTCATAAAATACTGGATAGTTGATAATATCTTATTATCATATAGTGATTTCATTATCCAGTTATGTATCTGGTCCTTAGAATTGAGACACCAAGGATGTCTTGTATGAGCATAGTCGGTCATTGGGAATGACAACCAACCTTGTGAGAGCAATTGAGTATCGATAAAGGATCATATACTCTCAATGTCATGAAAGGGATATCCTATGTGTCCTTTTTAAGTAAATTCTTGGTCATGGTCATTCAGATTGAGAGAGAACGAGTTCTAGAAAAAATCTTATTAGAGTGAGACTCGAGTAGATTCTATATAGGCCTGATAGCACCATGCTAGGTATATAATCTCTGGGATATTAGATGGATGAGAGACTATAAATATATGGTAACTAAGGATAAACATGTTTAATGGATTGGATTCCCTTATATATCGTTTGGGGACTCTAGCATAGTGGCTTAGTACATTTGTAGTCGATGAGTTGAGTGAATTATTATGGAGATAATAATTTACTAAGCTAGAAGGAGTTGTGACAGGTATGACTCACGATTAACTCGATATTAGGCCTAGAGGATTATATATATATAGTAGGTGTTGTGATGAGTAGAGGTTCGAATATGAGACATCCGTTGGAGCCTATATAATCCAATAAGCCCCTGAATTATTGGATCTTATGAATAAGATTCAATAAGAGTTGATGAGAGATTATTGGATAGAGATCTACTAGTCCAAGAGATTTGGATAGTTGGATAATGATCCAGTATCCAATAGGCTAGACCCTTTTTAGCTACCATCTCATATTCTCCTCCCTCCCTCTTCTCCTTAGCTAAAAACTTTGGTTTAGGGTATGTGGATAGTAAGAAGGGTCGATCCCTTCTTGATCATGTGGTGCACATTAAGAGAAAGATTGTTTAGTGATTTGAGGAGTATCTTCGCCACATCTACTATGTGGATCACTACTAGAGATGATGATAATTGACCTCCTTCATCCACTCTATAGATCTAAGATTTTGTAGGGATATACGATCTCCCTAGGTAACAAATCTCCTTGACACATGTGGTTTTCGCTTTGCATGTTGTTTCACACACCAATCTTCACATGATGATGAAACCTTTTTCATTTAGGAAATCTAAGATTTTATTTTTCTATTCTTCCACTGCGCATATGATGCTCTGTCTATGTTTCCCAATAGGGGTGATATGAGGAGTCACACAAGATATTCCACTAGGAGCAACCCTGAGGTCAAACCTTAGGAGTGGTAGCCAACCTTATGAGGATTATTGAGCATCGATAGAGGATCATCCATTCTCAATATCATGAGAAGAATATCCTATGTGTTCTTACTCAGATAAATCTCTTGCTAGGGTTATTCGGATTGAGAGAGAAAGAGTTCTCTAGGAAAATCTGATTAGAGTGAGACTCGAGTAGAAACCGTATGGGTCTGACGGTACCATGCCCTGTATATAGTCTTTGGGATATTAGATGGATGAGGGACTATAGGTACATAGTAACTGAGGATAGATAAATCTAATAGATTAGATTCCCTGATAAGACCCTATAGTCTTATCGTAAAAGAAATGAAAGAAATGATAAGGCTCTAATACCAAATGATAGAACCCTAAGATTTTATCATAAAAGAAATAGAAGAAAAGGGGATGATCACTTCGAGGGGATCGGCCTCCTAGGGTTTGGTCATAACACTAAAATAATATTTCATTGATTGATTACTTTATTGATTTATACCTTTATGATCGGAGTCCACATTCTTAGCTTTCGGTACCTCTCCAATTGATTCAATCATCAAAAGTTGCCCTTGTTTACATCGGTGCTCTATACTCCACTTTTCATCATAGTACAAACCCTTCGCTGATCTTTCTTTGAGTTCTTCTTGGGTTAGTCTGCGAGTGATAGGATTTTGACTGGGAGTAGATAGAGTGGGCTACTTGCTGCTCACTTGTTTATTAACACCTCTATTCCGACGGTATTCCATGCTGATTTTTTCCTCATGCAGGCATGCAAATGAAATCGCAACTATCATTGTGCGGGGTTAACGAGCCTTAACTTCACACTGAATCTCTGGATTAAGCCCTTCAATAAATGTACCCAAACATTGTCGTTCCGACCAATCTCTAGCTTGATTTAACAATCTTTCAAACCTGCTCTAATATTCCAACACTATAGAAGTCTGACAAATTTTGACAAGCTGTCCATCAACATTCTCATATTCTGATGGGCTAAAGCGAACAAGAATCCCTCTTTTGAACTGCTCCCATGAAGGAACTCCGTGGAAAGTTTTATACCAATCGTACCACTGGATTGCATCTCCATCGAGCTAGATTGAGGCCACTTCTACCTTGGATTCTTCTGGGGTTCTATGAAAATGAAAAAAAATTTCCTACCCTAGAGATCCAACTAGTCAAATCCCCATCTTCCCACCTCGGAAATTCCACCTTCATGTATGAGTAGTTTGTGTCACAGTCTTAGGGCCCTTTTCTTGTATTTCTAGATCTATGCAGCGTAGAACTTGAGCTTCCATTTTATTGAAACTTGCTAAAGTGCTCCAACAAGTTCTTTTTGAAATCATGAAGGGTTTCTTATAGCCGATTCTCAATTCTGGTTTCCAACGCTTCCATTAGCCGATTCTCAATTCTGGTTTCCAACGCTTCTATTTGTGCTTTCATTGAGTTATCAGCAGTCATTGCGTACAACTGCAAATATGTAATCTCAACTCCTATTTTTGATGTCGGTCAAGGGCATCAATCACTACCCTACTTGGTGCTGCTGTTGTGATGCAATCGGTAGTAGCACTATTGGAATGAAGGGTTGCTGCAAGGATTCGGGGATGTAGCTATGTTCACTACGTGGGAGGCAGCGATGCTTGCTATGGTCGCTGCGTGGAGGGATCGTTGCTGTTGAGGGCTGGGAGGTAGCGATGGTGGTGTAGCTGGGGGCAGCATCGCCAAGGGCTTGCCGCTGTGGTGGTTGCGACGGCGCGAATGGAAGGCTGTGTTGCTTTGTCTCTACCGCACTACGGAAGGAGGCACTGGTGACACCAAGGAAGGCAGCGTTGCTTTGTCTCTACAGCACTACGGAAGGAGGCATGGTGACACCGAGGGATCGTGTGTAGTTGAGGACACGATAGTGCCGTTGAAGTGGCTGAGGTTGAAAAGAGGAGTCAGTGCATGCGTTGCCGAGGTTGAAGTTGCCGCACAAGAGCTTGCTGTGTGTGCTGTTGAAGGGCGGCTGCGGTGGCATTGCCGGGGTTGAGGTTGCAGTGGAAAATAGGAATCGATGGTGGCAGGCTGGGTGGCGAGCGGCATCGTCACTAGCTAGGTAGCAGCGGCGATGGTGGTGGCAATCGGCATTCGCAACAGCAAGAGGACCGGTGACTGCTTCGCAGCAGCAAGAGGATTGTCCTGTTTCGGTCACCAAGGGAGTAGAGCAAGTGGGAGCGGCGGCGGTCCTTCTCGCCCGAGCCAGGGGGAGCGATGACTGGGAGGAGAGTAGCGGTCATCGCACGGTGGCTGGCAGCGGTGGTGGGTCGGCTAGAAGGCGACGGCGCTCAAGGGGAAGATAAGCGGTGGTGGTGTAGCTGGAAACAAGGGCAGCGGAGGCGAGTTGCCCTATTTCGGTCGCCGCGAGGAGGGAGGCAACCGACGGCTACAGTTGCGACCCGGGGGGGGCGGCGACATGATGGCAGAGCAATTAGGGCAATGTCGGCGATGGTGTCAATGACAAAGGGGTGGTTTGCTAGCTGGGAAATGGCACCGGCTGTCCTTCTTGCTCGAGCGAGATGGGGAAGCGAGGAGAAGCGGTCACTAGTAGGGGGGGCAGTGGCGACGGTGGTCGATCGGCCGGGAAGCAGCACCGATTGTGGAGGAGATGTTGGTGGTTGGGGACGGTTGCTGGCCGGAGAGCAGCGGCGGCAGGTGGGCTGGCCGGAAGCAGGGGCATGGCTGCAGCTTGGGAAGCAAGGGCGTGGCTGCGAGGCTTTTTTTTTTTTTTGAGATGATGAATTGCAACGAGAACGCCGAGGATTGCTGCTCTGACACCAATTGCTAAGACATTAAAGTTTTATTGTAAAATACTCTGATACAAAATGGTAAGACCCTAAGGTCTTATCGTGGAAGAAAGGAGAGAAAAGGAAATGATAATAATCGCCTCGAAGTGATCAAGGAGGCCGATCCCCTCGAAGCGATCAACGAGGCCGATCCCCTCAAAGCAATCATTATCATTCCTTTTTCTCTTCTTTCTTCCACGATAAGACCTTAAGGTCTTACCATTCCTCTATATCATCTGGGGACTGTGACGTAGTGGCCTAGTACATCCATAGTCGATGAGTCGAGTGAATTATTATGGAGATAATAATTCAGTAAGCCAGAAGGAGTTCTGACAAGTATGACTCATGGCCAGCTCGATATTGAGCTTAGAGGGTCACACACATATAATAGGCATTGCGATGAGTAGAGGTTCGGATATAAGATATCCGCCGGAGCCCCTGAATTATTGGATCCTATGGATGAGATCCAATAAGAGCCAATGAGAGATTATTGGATAGAGATTCACTAATCTATGAGGTATAGGTAGTTGGATGGAGATCCAATACCCAATATGGTAGGATTCATTATGGTTAAATTGATAGGGGACCTCTAGAAATAGGAGGGAACTAATGGTTCATAGGCTAGAGCCTTTTTGGGTTGCCTCTCCTATTCTCCTCCCCTTTTCCTCCTCAGATAACAAGCTTAGAGTTTTAAGAGTATTGTCGCAACCCTACTATGTGAATCACCAATAGAGAGGAGGGTGTTTGACCTCCTTCACCCTCTCCTAGAGATGTGCAAGGATTCAGGGATATACGATCTCTCTAGGTAATGTTGAATCTTGGATTTTGATGATGAAACCAATCGATATATATATTTATGTTTTAATCTACGTTTTGAGTGATACAGGATGAGACAATTAAAGCAGGAAAAATCATGTTGTGCTAGAGGATAACATATCAGAATATTGGACATCGGGCCGGAGGAACGGTCGACGTATCGACAGAAGGCTTCGGGCCATGGATTCAGGCATCGGGCCAAAAAGAGTGGATATTGCGCTAAGGATATCGGAGTTATGGAGTCAACTGGCCGATTAGGCAATAGGCCGCAAGAGAGGACGATGCGTCGAAGAATCGGACGAAGTGTCAAGGGACCAATGACATGCTGGACAACTTGATTAATGCTTAGTATTAATTATCTAGATCGAAGTATATTTTACATGTGCAAGATTAACTACGATAGCAAGGCATGAAGCAAAATGAAGTCCCAGAGTCCAGATCGAGATCACATTGGGAGTTCGAGAGTTCGTCGGAAGTCTGGACGTTCGTCGGAAGTTCTGGAGGAACCAGTTGAGAAGTCTCGAAGCTTGCCAGAGAAGCTCATCGAAACTCACCAAGAAGACCATCGTGAAGTCCAAGAACTTGCCGGGAGTCCATCGGAGCATTGTCGAGGGTTCGTCGGATGTTCGTCGGAAGTTCGCCGGAAGCTCGCTAGAAGAATAGACATAGGGATTTGTTTAGCTTAGCAAATGTCTTAGGATTTCATAGTTAGCATGTAATTGGGCTTAGATTTGGGCCAACCCAATTAGAGGCTAGCTAGGCCCATATAAAAACTGTGTTGGGCCCAATAAGAGGCCCAAACAGTGCCCCAAGAAGTCTTACCGTCATGGCACAATCTTCGAGACTATGTCAGGAAGTGGTACTGCCAGTCTGGGTGGTGGTACCGCTCGACATTGCATCCCAAGCGGTGGTACTACCCAGTGCAGTGTCAGTGTTAGATTGACACTAGGCGGTGGTACCGCTCAACGCAGGCGGTGGTACCGGCCGTGCCCGGGGAACCCGGGATGAGAAAGTTTTAGGCTCCAAGTTTGAATCAACTTGAAGCTTATAAATACCCCTCTCATCCCTGGTTAAAACACACAAGCACAGAGGGTTTAAAGAGGAAAAAAAATATTGTTGTAATCTCTTATGAGAATCCTCCTCTTTGAGTCTAAGTGTTAGATTAGTTTGAAAGGAGTGAGTACTTGTAAAGGTTGTCTCCTAAACCCGGTAAAAGGAGAAGAGGGGTGTAAGAAGGAGGTTGATCTTCGCCTAGTAAAGGAAGATCGTTAGTGGATGCCGATGACCTCGACGGAAGAGGAATCAGTGGAGTGGATGTAGGTCACAATGACCGAACCACTATAAAATTAGCGTGCTCTCTAGTTTGCATTTACTTATTGCTATTTACCTTACTACAAACCTCCATACCTGCTTTACTTCCTCATTACTTTTACTCCACACCTTTACGAACACGCTTTCAAGTTAAGCACTTTCGAGTTTGGTTTTTATTGTACGAAAGATTTTTTGAAATCGATAATTTTATCCGCTGCACTAATTCACCCCCCCTCTTAGTGCCGACCCTGATCCTAACATGTAACACAATCTTTTATATATACAGTTTTAAGTTTTATGAGTTTTGCGCACCAATCTTCGCAGGATGACGAATACATCTTTGAGAAATTGAGGATTTTATTTTTATGTTCTTCCGCTGTGTATGTGATTTCACCCCTAGATTTTCCAACAATGACAGGTATGACTCACAGCTAGCTCGATATTGGGCCTAGAGGATCACATACATTTGGTAGGTGTTACGACGAGCAAAGGTTCGGATATCAGATATCCACTAGAGCCCCTATCTTATTAGATATCCAATAAGCCCTTGAATTATTAGATCTTATGTATAAGATCCAATAAGAGCCCATGAGAGATTATTTGGTAGAGATCTACTAATCCAAAAAGTTTAGACAGTTGGATAGAGATTTAGTACCCAATATGATAGGATCCATTATGGTTAAATTGATAAGGACCTCCATAAATAGAAGGGAACCAAAGGGGCATAGGCTACTCTTTTTAGCTATTACCTCTTATTCTCCTGCCTTCCTCTCCTCCTCAGCCGACAGCCCTAGTTTGAGACATGTGGATAGTAAGATTGGCCAGCATTCTTGATCATGTGATGTGTATGGAGAGGAAGATCGTGTGGTGATTTGAGGAGTATCTTCGTCACATCTACCATGTAAATCACTATCAGAGAGGAGGATAGTTGACCTCCTTCATCCACTCGTATAGATAAGGGATTTTATAAGGATATACGATCTCTCTAAGAAACAAATCTCTCTTGACACGTATTGTTTCAATTTTGCATTTTGTTTTACATATCAATCTTCGCACGACGATGATAACCTTTTTTTTTTTAAATCTGATATTTTTATTTTTTTTATTCTTCTACTATGCATGTGATGCTCTGTCCAGATTTCCCAACAATATGATCTCCTTAGTAATAAATCTCACTTGATATGTGTGGTTTTCAATTTTCGTATTTTGTGTACCAATTGTTGTATAATGACAAAATATTTTTTGAGAAATCTAATATTTTAGTTTTTTTGTTATTCCACTATACATGTGATACTTTATCTAAATTTCCTAATAATAGTATCAGAGGTTGATTCACGTAACGATTAATTTTTAAATTATGTTGATGAATCGCGTAGAATTATTTTATACATGATTGTTATAATTTTTTATCATATCTTTCATATCTAGATAAGCACCTTTTTTTTTATTAAAAAATATTTTAGATAGACTTTTGATGTCAAAATTATTAACGCAAAAGAGGAAAAAAAGACAACAACTATTGTTGCCTTTTAGGTCGGCCAAGCTGCATGCACGCATGTGCTCTCTCAATGCTTTATACTGGAAAGAGATTGTTAATAGTGAAATAGAATCCATAATTAATAATCACACATGGATTCTCAATGACTTACCTCCTAATAATAAACACCTAGGTGATAAATGAATTTTCAAGGAGAATATTAGAATTGATGGTACAATTAAAAATATACAAAGTGTTGCTCAAGGTTTTCGGCAAAAACCTAAAATTGATTATTTTCACACATATGCACCTATAATTTAAATTACTAGCATCTAATACTTACTTGCTTTTACTTCCATCTATAAACTTCTTGCTTCTACTTCCATAAACTTCTTATTCATCGAATGGATATGAAGATTACTTTTCAACATGGAGAGGTAAAAGAAAAGATATACATGAATCAACCCAAAGAATTTGTCATACTTGGACAAGAAGAGAAAGTATGCAAGCTAATCCGATCATTGTATGGACTCAAGCAAACCCCTAATTAATGACAAAAAATTTTGATTTTGTAATTCTATCTTTTGAATTTCAAATCAATGAGTATGATAACTATCTATATTGTAAAAGGATAAAGAATAAATCTATCCTTCTTTGTTCTATGTTTATGATATCTTAATTCTTGCTTCGAATTTGGATTTGATCTTAAAGATTAAATTATTCTTATCTCATCACTTTGGTATGAAAAATCTTGATGAAGCTGATATCATCTTATGAATGAATATCCAAAAATCTTTTAGTTTTATATCAATATCTCAATCTCATTATATTAAAAATTAATTAAAATTTTTGAATATTCTGATTATTTATCCATCTCCACTCCTTATGATCTAAATGTTTATCTTGTGAAAAATACTGACAATCCTATAAATCAAGAAAGATACTCTCAAATCATCAGATCTCTTTTCCATCTATCAAATAAGACTAGACCTGATATTTCTTATGCAATATCCAAATTTAATAGATATACTAGTATCCAAAGTTTAGCTCATTAGAATCCTCTTGAATGAGTTTTTAGATACCTTAAGAATAATTCAGATTATGAACTTAACTTTATAAGATATCTTTCAGTTCTTGAATGTTACAAGGATGCCAATTGGATTTCTAATTCTTTATATATTAAATATATTTGGATATATATTTCTTCTTGATGGAAGTGTTATATCTTGGCAATCAGTTAAATAAAATATTATTGCCAAAAGCATTATGAAAGCTGAGCTTATAGCACTTGACACAACTTGTACTAAAAAAAAATGACTTAAGAATCTAATTTATACTCTATTGATGATCTCAAACCTTACTCCTCATGTTTCTATTCATTATGATTATAAAGTTATAATAGATTTTTATAAAAAAATTATGCATACTAAAATGAGTAGACACATAAAGATTAGATAAAATTATATTAGATGGCTAAATTATCATTCTATTATTTTTTTATGTTTTATATTAAAATTGATAATAAGCTAATTGACTATCTTACTAAGGCTTAAATAGGATTAAGGTCCTAATATCATCGAGGAGGACGAGTGTTTAACCTAAAATAAGCCTTCCAACAGTGGGAACCCGACCTCTATAATAGACGATCGATTGAAAGAGATTTAATATGGTAATAACAAGCTAATTGATTAGCTAAAGAGCACAATAGTTAGAACTTCAGTGCATATAGATATTGAGTTTATCTCCAACCCCATCCCTATGGTAGTTAGCGCTTATATGTAGAAGTATAGGAAGAGCATAGCTCTAAAAGAAATTTGAGGTGGTATTTTTTGTGAGATATGACTCTACATTTTCTTGATAAGAGTTCTCCTACATGAGAGAATCCATAGACAATCATGACTAGAGATCTAAGCAATCCTTAGAATCTCTTATGAATAATCAAGATACTCACGTATGATCATTACTATACAACCCACGAAGACGTATTCTATATATGTATAAGTTAGTTGAAGCCTAATTCAAAGAAACGTAGTTCAAGACCTAATTTACTCTGTATCTTACTAATTGAGTTTTAGTTTTTGAAAAGATACATCATTGACTACATAATACATTTACCAGCAATATTTTTTTTTTAATAATTTTATTTTTAAAATTATTTATTCATTTGAATGGGAATTTTTTTTAAAGGGATTATTAAAGCTTGAAGAGGAAAAAACTCAAATTCCCCTTCACTGTTGAAGGATTTTAGTCTCACATCAATGAGAGACTTTTCTCTCAACTCTTTTACTCTCCCCCAAAATATTTTTTTTAAAAGATTAATAGGCAAAGTTGGGCCAAGCCACATGACACTTATTATTAACTATAAATAAATCACTTTTCAACTAACATTGTATGTCAAAAAATATACTAAAATTTTCTCTCAGAGGAATACGTTTAGGACAATGCTTATATGTCTTAGGTTTTTATTTTAATTTTTTATTTAATTTTTATATATTTAATTTATTTTAATTTAATCAAAAGTCATTTTAATATTTCTACCCCAACAAATGGATGCATGCATCTTTGGCCGCGTCTCTAAGCCAAAGTCGTCTTCAAGAATTACACTTGGTTTACATAATTGCTTCTCCACTCCACTATTGCCATATAGTTAAAAGAGTGCGAGTCTCCTTCCATTATTATCTCTACGAAGGAAGGATATAACCAAATATGTTAAGAGAAGAAGCCTGGACATGTAATGCCCTCGGCTATAGGTTTCCAAGGACAATAAACACCAATTCTGAGACACATTTATTCGAGAACATTACATACTATACGATCACTTGTTCACAAAAATTATCCTAGAGTCAAAGTCCAAATTCCTTATACACCCTCTCATATAGATTCGAATAAGCTATTCTCTCAACTTCTTTAATAGAAAATACTTACAAGTACCCAAAATGTCTTCCTCTATATATCTTCCTCTAACTAAAATATTCATATTAAAATCCATCGTAGAAGGACCCGAGCCCACATAATGTATTTTTGTGCAAATCCGGCTTTATCTTCTTGCTTGCATCCCTGTCCAAATTCGAAATTGAATATATTAAAATCTGAAGAAGGATCAGCTGTTCCAAGGGTGAGGTATATAAATTATTATAATTTTTTGCATTAAATATTTTATATAAAATTGCGTTGTGGCATTAATGGGAAGTATTATGTATTCTCTCTGAAGGATGAAATTTATCTTCCTGTCAAATGCGACAGTGTCAAAGTAGAACCACAAGCTATGTCTTATTTATTCTTGGAAGTCAGCCTTACAAGCAACATCCTCAACCAAGCTTAGTTTACAACAACTTTAATCTTCATGCCGCCATCACAGTGACCAGGATAGGAGCAGATGAAATAACTGGTTCCTTTAGCCAGAGTGATCTTATCGTTCCCAGATGTGTAGGTCTTGGAGCCAGACTTGGCTGTGCAGCTATCATAGCCTTGGGCATCGACCACCGCCACGTTATGCGCTCCCTGCCCGTATTTGAACACTGGATGCACACGTTTCCACATAAGAAGATCAAACACACATGCAAGTGCTCCCACAGAATCAAGACGATAAAGATGGAGGAGGAAGGATGTGGATGATACCGAGGACGTCGCCTGCTTTGAAGCTTTTGCCGTTGGGCCAGTTCTGGACGTTAAAGCTCCAACCAGCAGAATCTCCTACGGTGAACTCTGTGGCCGCAGTGATCTCCAGGTGGTAAGAGAGGCACAGGCAGACGAGCGCCAAGGCAGCGATGTAGCTTCTACCAGCCATGGTCTTCAGTATCACAAACAGACTGCGGAGGATGACAAACGATTTCTTTGATGTGGGACGCAGAGCCTTGGGACTCGATGGTGATTTATAGGGTTTTGGATTGCACAATATGGCCAGCATATATATTCGTGAATGGAAGGAAATGAATAAAAATATATTTAGTGAATTTAACTTTCTAACTAAGGATTGCTGTCCAAATATCCAAGTTTTCTTTATGTATTATTATTATAAATCGATAGGTTTCATGTTGGAGTCCAAGTGTAAAATTCATGAACGTTATTTGATGTAATGAATTTTTTTTAATTAAAAAAATTAACTCAAGCACTACAAGTGCAACGATTCATAATAAATGATCTTTGACTTAGTAAACCTTAACGATATGGTAAATATTTATCCTAAGCCAACCACGATAAAAATTTCTATTAAAATATTTTATCCATATAATAGAATATTTTCTTATTTCAAACTTACTATAAAAGCCCATCAACCCATAGTTACTGAGGTCAATTAAAATTTATAGTATAGCCCTAACCATGGTTTGATTTGAACTGGAACCAAATTGACTTTATGATTTCGATTTCAAACTGATTAAATATGTTAAAAAATAAAAATAAAACATAATATAAGGTCTATCGTATAGTGGTTAAATCTTAGGTTTAAAGTGTCAATTAACTTAGTTTTGAATTTAGATAGAGTCATTTAGTTTTACTGAAAATTTAATAATTTTAATTTTTTTATATCAACTTTTTTAAGTCATTACAGTCATTATAGTTATACGTCTAATTTTTTAATTTTAAAAATAAAATTATAATTTTTTTTGTTGAATCTCATATTTTAATGATGAAATCAATTGATAGTATTTATAATCTAATCTACATTTTAAGTGACGCAGGACTAGCTTCGATCAGAGAAATATAATTAAAATAGGAAGAATTATATTGGCCGGAGTAGAACATGTTAGAAGATTGGAAGTCGAGCTGGAGGATTGGTCGACGTATCAACAGAAGGCCTCGAGCCATGGGATCGGGTATCCGGCTAAGAAGAGAGGAATTGCGCTAAGGAAATCGGAGTTACAGAGATCAATTGGCCAATTAGGCAATAGGTCGCATAAGAGGACGGTGCGCTGAAGAATCGGATGATACGTCGATGTTTTAGGCGTAATTGCTAGTCAAATGTGCCCTGCAAGCCAACCACGTGAGTGATGGCATCTGTGACTTGACACACAGTCATTTTGCTTATTATATTTTAACATTTATTACTTTATATTACTTGTTGTGTGTGTATATATATATATATATATATATATATATATGTATATATATATATGTATATATATATATGTGTATATATATATATGTATATATATATATGTGTATATATATATATGTATATATATATATGTATATACATATGTATGTATGTATATATATATGTATGTATATGTATATATATATATATATATATGTATATATATATATACATGTATATATATATATATACATGTATATATATATATACATGTATATATATATATATACATGTATATATATATATACATGTATATATATATATACATACATATTATATATATACATATATATATATACATATATATATATATATACATATATATATTTATATATATATACATATATATATATACATATATATATATATACATATATATATATACATATATATATATATACATATATATATATATTTATATATATGTATATATATATATATTCTTGGATCTGTGCAATAGGAATCGAATCGTAATGAGATCACGATAATGAGACCGATTCGCCTTTAAACACATATTCTAAATAATCTCGGTCATAGGTTACTCGAGAGGGACATCGAAATAATCGGACAGACTGGTGTATTGTATACACGTCCATATGATGGATACAGCTGGTCCCAAAGCTCCTCGTGTGGGATACTAGGGATACAATACAAATGCTCATTGGGGAATGAGTTCACTGATTGATCCACTTATGGAATGCTGAATGATTAATGATGCCTTATTATCACATAGCGATTCCGTAGTCCCAGTGGTGTATCTGGTCCTTAGCCTTGAGACACTAAGGATGTCATGTATGAGTGCTCCACTCTTTGATATCAGACTTATAGGTTTGGATGTTCAAATCTAGCACAATCGGTCATTGAGTGTGGTAGTCAACCTTACGAGAGCTATTGAGTGTCGATAGAGGATCATCCACTCAAAGTGTCA